>NC_052533.1:107845761-108532636 GCF_016699485.2 Gallus gallus | reverse complement strand
ACATTATTGTCATTATTATCTCTGGAAAGTTATAGCTTCTGTAGCACTTACATATTTCCATATTATATTCATCATGCATAATTTTTACACAATGCAATTCAGTTCTTTATTTCAGCTTCCAATATTTGAAGGCTCATTCCAGTGTTGTAACTGACACAGTGATTCTAACTCCTGGCACTTAATGTCATTGCAAACTGAACACACACACACACACACACATCAAATCTGAAAGACTGATTTCTGTCAAATAAAGACTGCAAGTCACCATTTCTTTCATTCATTCCTTTAGAGAAGTGGGCTTTTTTATCCTAGCTTCATATGAATGCTGGATTCCAGCAGACAATATTTTTCCAGCAATAAGCATACAGTGACATGAAGATCTGGGAAAGGAGATTTTGCATGTGGCGACAGGACACCGTAGAAACATAGGGCAGTTAACACGGTCTCCATAAAACTGCTAAGAACAGTTCAATATAAATACTCTATCAGGTTACATAAGAAATACATATACATAAGAAAGCAATGTCTACTCTTGAAACAAATTTAATTTTACCTTTTTAGCTATGTTGTAGCTGAGTATCTGCTTCAGAATCTTATTTTGCAGTAGTTAAATGACCATAAAAGTAATGGTACAAAGAATTGAAGAGACTGCTTTACAGTACACCACTTTGATGAATTAGCCTGAATCCTAGTACAAAAAAAAAAAAATCATAGGTTAAAGCCTACTGACTAATTTTATATCTACAGTGTACCTCCTCCTGTCACAATTAAATCCTTTTAAAATGTAGTATAGCCAGATTCTGCATTCATGAGTCATGTTAAAATACACCAAAGTACAAACTCTACTCTGATGCCTAAGCATAAAGGAGAGAGATCGAGTAAAGAGGTTGTTAGAGAGTAGGAATATATGACAGAAAAGACCACATGTTAGAATAAGACCTTGGCAACAGGACAACAGCTGATGGATCCAGGATAGTATACTGATCTGTTGTTTTGCACACCTCCATGGACTACAGCACTGCCAACAAGCCTAGAGCAAGGACCTACAGCAGAATACTAAAATATACAGACTAACTTTCTATAGGAAGAAAACATGTGAGACCAAGGTCAAAAAAGCAGGGAAGTGTTAGGTGGAATTTGCATCCAAAAAACCTCAGAGGAAAAAAAACAAAGCTATTATTTTCTGACATTTATTGCTACCTCCTATTTCTTGATGTCTGCTAAATAGCAGGCAGCTAACTCTTACAAAGAGGAAAAAGATCATTGCATATTACATACATGAAAAGCTAGCATATAACAGAAAAATATGCTTTAAATGCACTTGATTGATTTGCATTATAATGCAGATTTCTTCACATAGGACTAAAATTTGGATATAAGAATGTATAGGACAGATGTAGCTTTGTCACCTTTTGATTTCCACTTTAAAATCCAAGTTCAAGCTTCCACTCAGCTTGATACAGTGAAGGGCATCCAAGTACCACAGATATAATGGCTCTCCTTTCCTGATCACCTACCAGTGTATACCTTTAACAGACTAGAAATATAGTGAACCTTGGCAGAACACTTCAGGCATGGGAAGCAAGGAATTTGCACAGGCAGAGTATGTCAACTCTTGCATGTGAGGAAAACCTCTTTTGATTTCAGTGAAGTTAAATACAGTACTTGAAGATTACGGAGGCCCGACTCTAGGTAAGCAAAAACAAAGCAAGCTGAAACTGCACATGAATATTAAAAATATTAAAAAGTATAAATTATGAAAGCATTAAAGTCCTGAATGTCAGCTGGATTTTTTTTCCATATTTTCCTCATAGAATTGATACACTTTTATAAACATAATAATTTGCATATATTATGAACAATGATTATTTTGTGTTCCTGTTGGTTTACCACTACTGACAGGAACAGTGTATAAGGATTGCATTTTAATATTTTCAGGTATTTGACAGAGTGATTAGAAGGATTAAAAATGATGATACATTATACACATTTGGGAACATCATGAAAATTTGAGTTAAAACCTCTTACAAAAATGTCACAAAAGCTTTGTTCAGCTTAGTTCCTTTCTTATTACTCTAAGTATCTGACAAAATCTAATGGAGGGTATTTTCTCTATTCCTCAAAAAAAAAAAAAACTTTCATGCAGCAATAATTCTTTTATAAAGCACAGCATCTTAGAATGCAGTGACAACCTTAAATTAGGCTCTCCTTTAGGTTTGTATGTGTAGGAACATGATGTATTCAATACCACTTGAATCCAGTAACCATAAAACAAGGAAAAATCTTTGATTTATGTTCCTAATTTCCTCTTTAATTGACAATACAGCCAAACATAGGTTGGTTAGAACACTTTCTGAGAGCATTCTATTGAAAATAACACACTATTCCATATTGACACTAGATATTATATCTAAGCTGCAGTTTTTCAAATTCTAAATTTAGGGATAGAGGATTGATGTGGACAGTCCTGATAATTCAAGTCTCTTGCAATCTCAACCCATTTTGAAAAAGTCATTTAGTCCAAAAGGGTCGTGTACGAGACATATCTTCACACAACACATACCACAAAACATTTTCCCACACTCCACAGCCCACTGTGTCGTAAGGTCTCTAGGGAAGAACTTGAAGAGAATCACAGCTAGTTTCCTTCAAGATCAATACACACCTTAAGTATTATTTTTTCATTTATTTTCAAACAGGCACTCTTTCTGGCAACAGATCATGGCCTACACAATACAGGAAATTAAAAGAAAAGGCATTGATAGCTGACAAACTAAGCCTGGGTAGGAAATTTTCCTGAACTATATAAAGGGCATGCAGTGACGAGCAAAGCACTGAAGCTGGGTGCTGGACTGACTTTATCATCAATAGAATTTCACTATAGCCCACACATCTTCAAGGTCTCTACACTTTTTAGGAAAGACTAAAACCAACCAAACAACAAATTCTCCTCCAAATCAATGTTATGATTTATCACATGAACAGTATTCTTTCAAGCAGCATGTTATCTGAAAGTATCTACTTGCCTCACTGGATTGTAGGACATAAGGCTAAAAGAGTTACCAAACAAAATCCAACTACAGTCCACCTCATCATATAATCATGCTTGTAAGTGTATCAGGCTTTATCATATTAATAATCAAACTTGTTTTCAGTGCTTCTATTGACATGACTTCTTTGAAAGTTTCAATACGTCATTTTCAAACAAACTGTGACAATGGCAAAAATTGAATCTTATCATGTGTTTCTCTAATACCATAACACTGTAATGTGATGAAAATGCAGTAATGTCAGTGTGGTAGCAAAGTCCTAGGCTGCAGCAAGTGAGGTTATGCTCAAATGCAGCAGCAATAGAAATAAAGGAAAGAAGCTGCTTACCCTTGGAAGGCCTCAGGTAGGCAAGGATCTGCAGCAAGATACCCTCACCTCTACTGCCAACCCTTAAATGAGGTCTGAAAAGGAGTGGATCCTCACTCCACCCCTTCCAGTCACTCAGGTTCATTGAATGCACCTGAGCTCCCCTGGATTGGCTCTGCCTTCCCACCAGGTGCTCTGTCACTTCAAGCCATGACTCAGCATTTCTGCTACAATAATGAATGGACATTAAGCTATAAAACATAACTGAATCATGAATATTTAATTTGGAATGGATAACAATGCTTTTGAAAGTAGTAAATACAGTTTATAACTTAAGAAGTTTGAGGTTTTTGATTTTGAATTTTATAAGAGTGCTGCCAATATCTTATAGTAATTATTCTTACCCTGTAATACTTCTTGATTAATTACCTAATGGCACAACACCATATCCACTGGCACAACATAAACCAGAAAATACTTCCTCAAACCCTTTATTACAGTAAGATCTAAGAAGAAGTCTCAGTAACTTAACAACTGACTCTCTTCAACATTAAGACAATTTTCTGGCAAAAAAAAGCTAAGATGAACTTGGAATGCAGACCATGACGTGTCTACTCATGCAATGCAGAGGTCCACTGGGAGTGGGATCACTGATCCCCTACTAACAGGATTGAACAATCAGTCTATCTTTCTTTACAAAATACCTTGCTCTTTATTGACCAAAAAGACCCTAAAAAAAAATTAAAAAAACAACCATATGTATTTCCTGAATTTCATATTCACTTAAGAATGTGTTAAACTTGTGGAAGTCAAAAATATAAAACAATAACCAGAAAAGAAAACATTCACCATACGTTTTGCTACTTAAATTTTTTGCCTTTTAAGGTTGAACTCCTAACTGCTTCAGAGGTTCTTATCAAAGCATAAGCAAACAAATAGATCACTCATTTGATCAACAGAATGGAAGATGGAGGTGACAGTAAGATGTGATCCCCCAGGTCATACTGACATCAGCACTCTCATTCATATCACCTTTCAGATAAGAAGAATATATTATTTTGCACTGTCTAGCAGTAAAATAAATCTTTTCAGATAAAACAAACAGGGCAGTGATGTTCTAAGTATGATAAGGTTCATGAACAGGAGAATCAGAGTCCTGCTCTCTCTTCCATAAATGCATAATACCATGACTCAGATTCAACGTGCACCATCCATCAGAACCATACACAGCAGATCTTGCCATTAGTCATAGCTATTTACAGAGTCAGCAGATGAACTCTATATTAGAAGGACAAAGAAATAAGAAACTGAACTTGAAAAAGTTAATGACAGAAAAGACTTATAACAACTTAAGGAATTGTACTTTCCTAAACACACACAAATATATATATATATATGCCTATTTTACATTTTTCACTTTGTAAAAGAATGGCATTTGTTCATAATTTAACTTGTCAAACATAATGTCTTGCTACATAAAATTAGTATGTGCGAGGCTTAGACAGGACAGCATTTTAATGATAAAATTTTGATGTACAAGACCAGTTAATATTTTAAATGCATTTTAGTAAGCTGAATTGTATTATATAAATGATCATTAAAGACAATCGCTTTCTAGACGTCACTGTCTTCAAGTATGATGCAAGAGAAGACATGGTCAAAGTTATCTTTCAACATATGGTACACAAGGCTGTCATAAGGCACAGGGGGAAGGAAGTTATATCTTTACAGCAATACAAGCACAAAGTACAGTCTAGGTTTAATCCTAGAACGTTTATTTAACAATAACTCTTTGAATCCTTTCTTCTGTTAACTAATATTTCTTAAATAAAAGTTAATAATTAAAACTTTCTGTGAAAAGGCTGTAAAGAAATAAGTATAATTATTGGTGGGATGTCAAGTATTGCCTTACAAAAAGCATGCTCTAAGAGTTTAAGTGCAATCTTTAATGTACTCTGCTGTACAAGTTACAGTTGTGCATACTTTGTTAGGACAAGTGAATATACGGAAGCAGCACTGAACAGTCGCAGGATACAATGGTTAGACCATTTCAGGAAAAGAAGCAAGGTTTTCCAAAAGATAACTATGGGTTAGCACTACAGATTACATTCTTCTGAAAAGCAACTGTGTCATATTAGAATGTGCACTATCTCCAGACTGTGCAGAGAAATTAATTCTATACAAACAAGCTACAAGATTATATGCTATTACTTCTCAAAGCCTACCACACTCTTTATGATGCTCAGTTTTCCTGTTTTTTAAGGCAGAACAAGACATTTTTCAGAATTTGCTTCCTTATTATGGAAAACAACTAAAGGAAATAAGATACACTAGATCATTCTGGTGCTCTTTCATAACATTCACCTGGATAAATCATTTTTTCAAGCTTCCAACAGCACTGGAAAAAATAACATTCCACAAAAGGAAAGCAAAAGATTTCAAGAGCATAAAAAAATGCAGTATGTATTTTCTTCCCTACAGCTTTTGAAAACTCAACTAACCTGGCTGCAAGCATCTGGCACCAACCAAGTGGCATATGTAAGTTGTTTACAGACTTTGTATATCTCTGAAGTAGAAAGCCTAAGGCTCTTGTCAAGAAGTTTCAATTTGCTCTGAAATGCTGTTCTTCTAAGACATCCGTCTCAGAAACCTCTCTTCTTTTTGGTAAGTCATGTCTTTTTGAACAACTGCAGCATCTCCAGTGGGGCTTGCAAAAGAAAATCAGATTGGTTCAAGTGCATGTGCCACACTGAAATCTGTGGACAGTGCTGGAGAACATCTGAAATTCGAGGACTACAGTCAGGTCTTGACTTATGGTGTTACCATTTTTTTTTATTTATTTTTTTTTTTTTTTAATCAGCTCAGCTTTCTTTTTTTGTTTTCGTTGTATTTTATGTCAAAGGCCAGGAATACTGTATTTAAATGCTCCATTGCAAGAAGACTTTACCAAAAAAAATAAAGGCAATTTTGAAGTTGCCTAGGAAGTTTCTTAACTGGAAGTTCCACTCTCATAACCAGTAGATACATCCAGAAATTATTCAAAATCATAATAATATGTCATTTAACACAGTGGAATGATTTACCTTCACAGTACTATACAATGCTGAATGGAGCATGGGAGTATCTATATCTCTGTGAGACTTCACTGATATATTAAACAAAGATGAGGAAAAAAATACCTTTTTTGCTGTATAAGACAAGATGTACTGAACTTCACAGGGAATTCCAAGTCTCATCACTTTCAAACCAGAAGAGAATGAATCCTACTCTTGTCCTAGATAGTTATCCCACACAGACCTGTCATCTTGCCTTCTAATATGCAACACTGCAAAATTTGTTGTTACTGCTGCTACAGAGCATGCAATTATATTGATGGTGTACAGGGTCAGTTGGGATGGAGTTCTCTTTCCCCACAACAGCCCATACAGTGCTGTGCTCTGCACTTGCAGCCAAAACAGCACTGATATCACACCAGTGTTTTGACAATTGCTAAACAGTCCTCATCAAGGCTCCCTCCAACCCCATAAAGCCAGGAGGTTGGAAGTGGACAAGAGGTTGAGAGGGGACATCACCAGAGCAGCTGGCCCAAGCAAATCAAGGGGATATTCCTTACCATATGATGTCATGCTCAGATATAAAAGCTAGAGAAGGGGAACTCTCATTATGGAAATGCCTGTCCTACCAACAACCGCTATGTGTATTGAGACCCTGTTTCCTCAGATGTGGCCAAACATTGTTTGCTAATAGAAAGTAGAGAATCATTGTTCTCTTTGCTACCATATGGCCACTGCTTGTTTTTCTCTTCTTCTAATCTCAATCCATTAGCATTTTCCTTTTTTCCATCATATTTTCTCCCCATTCTTCTGCAGAAAAGTAGAGCAGCAGGGTGGAGCTTAGCTGTTCATAAGTGTGAAGCCACCACAGGTGGCAACTACAGGTGGACTTATAATCAGACAGAATCCTTTCCTTCCCTTCCCAGATCTTTCCTCCAACACTGGGAAAAACATTTTTGTTTTTTTTTATTATTATTATTTTTGTCATTCTTCCATTAGCTGCACTTTTTATCATTAATCTAATATATATATTTGTGTGTGAAATACAAATTAATTTAATATATTCAAATAAATTCTGGTCAGATCGGCCATAAAACAGCAGCATTAAAAAAAAAAAAAACAATAACCTCAAAATCCAGCCCTTTGAGATTCAACTATCACTTAGAAGCAGTTAGCCTGACAATTCTTTCATCTTCATGACACCTGAGCATGTTATTTTTAGGTTCTATGCACTATAATCCAGTCAGTGTTAACAATGACAAGCATCACAAAATAATTAACTTATTTCCTCTAGCAGCAGCATTACTGGACAGCTGGTTTAGTTATTCCTACTGTGACATAAAAGAAAACACACTTTCTTCCCTTCACATATAAAAGGCAGTAACCATGTAAGATTTCATCTTCAATATGTACTGCAGTTTCATCTCTAATGATTCACATCTTTCATATATTTTCCAGTAGTGTGTTAATTTTTAAAAATCTGTCTATAAATAGGCACCTTGAGAGTAATATCAGGAGATTTTTTATGTAGCATGCAGGGCTTACTACTAGTCTGCACAATAGAGAGCAAGGTATATTCTTTCACCACCTTCCATCATCTTGAGTTTTATCATCCTTTACACACACACACACCAAGATAAATACATAAAGTGATAATAAATTGTCCATACAATAAAAAAATGATTTTTAGCATTCTTACATCAATTATGTAAAGCATCTAGTTTCCTTTCTTAACCTTTTTTTTTTTCCATTGTTCTGAATCAAAAGACTTTAATTGACCTCTTGTCTTCCATACAACCACAAGGAGCTCAGGATTGTACAGTCAACCGTCCAATAAAAGCTCGCCAGGTCTCAGAGCAGTTGACAAAGTAGTGTCGCACTCCTGAACTTCTAAAGTTATCAGTAAGAGTCAGAAGAAGTAATAGAACCAGTGTAATCCCTTTGCTGCACTTTGTTTCCACTATTTTTGTCTTTTGTCTGCAGATATGTAGCTAGAAATAAAAGGCACTCCCAGCATCTCCTCAACCACTTGAAAGAATGTAAACCTTGACTGAACAATCAGATGAGCTTTGAGGGATTTGTGAACGTTTTCCTTTTGACAAACCAACTAATACAAAGGTCTCGCTTATAAATAAACATGTAAGTATATTACTAAAACTTTCTTCCAGAGTTATCACAACTAAATGCAATTAAGCCTCACTTACTATTCCAAATTCAAACCAGTTGAAATATTCCTCATTCTTCTCTATTTTTAATAACAAGCTCCTAGAGATTTTTGATGGAAAGCAGACAGACGTATCTGTAGGCTATACGCATGTTGACAAGCTTTCTTCTGTCTTTGCTTGGGGTCAAGCATGACAAATTTCCATCCAGATAACACTCGTCACATCTTAAACCCATCCAGACAGCAATCACGCCTGCTGCTCGCAGAAGCAACATCTGCCACTATGACAAACAAGAGCTCTTGATTCACACACTGTTTCTTGCTGAGCTCCCAGCTCATTAGGATGTAACTGCTGCTTCTTACATATGAAAAACACACCTATAGTTGAATAAGTGAAGTATTTCACTCCCAGCTAGACCCTTAAACTCAGCAGCTCCTGTTGAGCTTCAGCTTGGCCAGAGCAAGAGCCTTCTCTCACAGAAGCTGTATCTTGACAGGTCAATTCAGCATTACCTGATGAGCAAAGGGCTGTGAAGCCACCTATAGCTCTGCAAAAACCATGAGTGTAGCACAGCCAGCTTTAGGCACAGGTCTACAGCCCACACCAGGGTAAGCACCTTGCCTAGGAAGATACGTCTGATCTAAAGCATCAGTTTAACATTTACCGTAAAATCATGGCTCTTCAAGTCCCTCAGACTTACCCAAGTACTTATAGTTACACACTGGAATTGTAAAAGGACATATAAACTCCCAGCTCTACAGATTCAAAGGCACTTGTCCCAGTACCACAGTAAGATTAGAAACTTGTATAGTGGGGGAAGGGGCTAAGACAAACTTGATAATAAAAATGAACAAAGAATTTCACATATATCCTGCTTGATATGAAATTACTTTTCCTTTAAGAGAAACAGCAGTAGAAAGGAGTAAAATTTCACTCAAGGAAAACTTCAAAAGCAGCAGCTTTTAGAGGATTAACATCTGAAAGACTAACAGTCAAATTTTCCTTCTAAGCAATCCTACTCATGAAACATCAGCTAAGAATTACAGCGTAGGAAAATGGTCTTTCTTTGAAAGAAGAAGAAAAATGAATAGCTTCTCACACTTTTGACAAAATTATTTGGAGAAATACCTGAAGCAAAACTTGGTAATTTTACAAGACTAAAAAAATTCAATAAGCCTATTGTACTTAGGGATTTGAGTTGGGTAATCTTTAAAATTACCTAAATCTTGGTGTAAAATATTCAGTAGATATTACTGGATAGCAAGGGTGTAACAGAATCTCAGCAATGGAGGGAAAAGTACCCGAGACAACCTTAGCAGAGAGAAATATCATCTTATGCTTTCTGGGAACAGTGTTTTCTTTAACAAGCCAGTTTTGTGGGTGTTTTTTTTTTTTTTTTTTTTGTTTTGTTTTTTCCTAAAGATACTAAAACCCTTCTGCTATCCTTTGTTCTCACGAAGAAGGAAGGGATTATCCTACGGCTCTAGGACTAACTCCAGAAAATCTGTCTTTAACTTCTTACTGCATCACAAACTTCCCATGTGATCTTCAACAAATCCCAACAGGGAAACACTTCTGGACTAGAACTTAAGATAGACACTAAAAATGGGATTGACAAGATATTGATACATGAACAGAAGAGTTCTGTTTAGAAGAACAGAATAAATTTCTCAGAAAGCAGAAATCTAAACAGTTCACCTCAGATTTACATATACTTTTAAAAAAGCCAAAATCTGTGTACATTTGACAGCTGATTTGGAAGAACTTTATCTGTCCTTTTAGGAAATAACATCTGGATTAACTTGCAGCAATTTTCTCTGCATGGAAAAGTCTAAGCAAGAGGAAATAATTTCATAATTTGAAATAGAAATGTGTGCAAAATTGATGTTATAACTTCAGTTGTGATAAATTTCTTTATACTTTTAAATATTTGCTTTTTACCAGAGCATTAAGTTTAAATGATAAAAATACCTGTATACTATTAAAAATAGCATAGCTCAAGATACAGTCTTATTTTCATATCCCGCCTCTTTTACTACTCTTCTGCTTCATTATTTTTTTAATATGCACTCCGAAGTTGGGCTTTTAAACAACAAAAGCAGAAATTGATAATGCACTTCTGGACCACTAAGCTCCATTGAACTGAAGGAACTGTGGAAATATCAGAAATTAATGAGCAACAGTGGACCACAGTCCAAGCTCCCAAAGGCAAGATAAAATAACTAGGTATTGAAATGAGTTTCTTGGGGCTGCTTTAGTTGGCATATCATAGAGTACTGTGAAGATATAAAGGCAGAAAAATATTTTTTTTTTTCCAGGTAGTGTATGCTTAGTACACATGAATGATCTTCACACTGTAGTGTTTAGTACCTTTCATTTCAGCCTGGGGAGATTGTTCAAATGGAAAGAAACTTCATAATATAAACAAGAGAAAATGCATTCTCGTGTATACAAAGATTAGAGACCATCAGTTGACATAAAGAAGCATTATATTTGAATTTGCAACTACATACTCTTGAGGAACTGGTTATTTAACAATTTCTTATTGTGTTCTTAATATACTGAAGACATAAATACTGAATCCCACTAAAATCATCATAAAAGAATATACTAAATAGAATTACTCCCCTCTGGATATGGATCATTGTTTATAGCAAAAGAAGCCATATAAAAACAAAAATATATCTGATCTGCTTCATTAAGATGCTATTATTCATAGTCATTTTTCCTTGGCCACGGATCAAGTTTTTTATTTTTCTTATAAACAAATGAGAACAACATGCAATTAACAATTCATATTTTGCTTGATGAATCTGAAAAGAGAGAGACATAGATAAGTGCTTTCTTTGTAAAGCACCTGGCTTAAGTGGAGACAGAAAAAGGGTAGGAATACCTCCAGGTATTAGTTATTATTAATGACAATGTCATATTATTACTAACTTTTGAAGTTATACTTCTTTAGCTAGATCTTAATAACTTCCTACCATTGAATCATAGAATCACCAAGGTTGGAAAAAAACCTTCAAGATCATCCAAGTCCAAAACCATCCACCTATCACCAACAGTTCCCACTAAACCATGTCCCTCAGTATAACATCTAAATGTTTCTTAAACACCCCCAGGGTCAGTGACTTCACCACCTCCCTGGGCAACCTGTTTCAGCACCTGACCACTCTTTCAGAGAAGTATTTCTTAACATCCAGCCTGAATCTCCTCTGGCACAACTTGAGGCCATTCCCTCTAGATTATCACTCAAACACATTTAAGTAAAGAAAACTCTAGTTAATTGTCCAGTACTCTACTAATGAAAGATGATTGGATATTAATTAACAACATAAGATAGAAATTGCTTTAAAAGCTATTTAGCCAACATTTCAAAATGATCAATAGGTACATTCAGAATTTTGAAACTCTTATTTGGTATTTAATTATTGTTACTGGTATATAGCCATACCAAAGCAGAGAGCATTAAACTGTATTGACATTGGAGCTGATTTTCTGAGATTATCACCAACCATGAACATCTGTGACCTTATGTAGATACTGAATGAGCGTAATGGCTTTTTCTAATCTTATACATTGACGGCTCACATTGTTCATCATGCCTCTGATTTGTTAAGGACACTGAAGATTAGATTTAGAAATCAAACTTGGATGTAGCCTCGATCAAACTGACTATATCATTTCCAGAATCCAAAATGGAAAACAGACTGTTTTGTGTCATTGTTTTACAGATAGATTTACTGCTGTCATGTCCATGAACCCTTATCCTGTGGCTAATTTAATTAATTCACAGTAATTACTTATAATTGTAAAATCAACCCAATCCCCTAAAGTTACTTGCTTGTTAGTTGTCACGTAACATAGTTCTGTAAGATTATTTTCCCTTGACAGCCTGATGATCAGATTATCATGGCAGCATTATATAAACAGGTTGAGGAGAACTACCTACTTAGTACATAATTACATTCTCAATATAATCCCTTCTCTTGAAAACTAGAAAGCAGTCTATCCATTTATGTGTCTGGAAGTATATAACAGAACCATAAGCAGAAAGTCCAAATGATTAGTTCAAAAAGCTATTGAACACGTCTTTCAAATACTATAAAATAGAGAAAAAGAAAGAAACTTAAAACTGAAGATGAAAACTTACATTAAAATAGAGAAGAATTAAATGCATCAAACATTTACCTATTCACAGGGAAAGAGAAAAGTAGGTAACCATAAAATGACTCATACTGCATCTTCACTTCTTGCGTGAAATGTTATTTTCAAGATTTTCTTTCATTTAAACAAAACTGGCAGGAGCTTTAGTGCTCATTAAAGTGAAAAATGGGTATTGTTGTTCAGGACAATGCACACAGCAAAATATGAGAAGCTAAAGCATTGCTCTGTTAATAGAAAACAAACCAGGCATACCCTACAATATTTTTCTCAAGGAAGAAAAATATCCCCGAAGAGGCTATTTATTTCACACGTATTCAGCTTCAGTACTGTTACCACAACTTCCTCAGACAGCAGCTCTGATAGCTCCAGCGTGCACCTCCCTATAAACCAGCATTCTACCATTTTTGGGGGGAAGATAAAGTAGCACTAAATCCACAACCCACCAATTGTCTTGCCTGGAAGCTAGGTGCAAGAGCCAGCCAGTAGATAAATATAGTTAGCATTTAGGCAAACAAAATATTACTGTTTTATGAAATTATATTCTATTACTTTAATCAGGAGCACTTTTAAGCAAGGATGATTTTTAAAAGACTTCTCACTTTTGAGGCCTGAGTTACCCTTTCTGCAGAGATGTGTTGAAGCTAAAACCACTGATCCTCTCATGGAGCACCTCCATATGCCTCCGGGGCCAACAGTGGGCAGCCTCATGAGAAGCACTTCTGCATTCCCTACGCTCAGCTGTCCTCTGTTCTACACCATTACAGGGGCAGTAAAATATTAACAACTCATCAGCCTGGTCACTATAGGATTCTTTGTGCGCAATGTGCAGTTACACACAGGTTGCTAAGGTCACAGGACTGGAAGGAAACCACTGGAAAAAATCAAATCCAGCTTCTTATTATATGAGGAGTCACCTCAAAAGCAGGAGCTTTCATTCCATTCCTCATTAAAATATTGTTCTAGAGCATCACTCTTCCACTTAATTCCCAGTCCAATTCTTTTTTTTTTCCCCTGCATTTGTAATCATTTTCTCTTGTGCCAAAACTATTTTGCTCAAATCCTGCTTCTCTTGAGTTACCTGATATATTTTTAAAGAGAGATCCTACTCAAGCACAGCATAGCAAATCCAGTAAACATCTGCTGACACATTTACTCTCCTGTAAGAACACAGAAACCTGAGCGGGTACCCGCACTAACCTCAGACCTGTACTTGACAGAGATATCACTAAAAAACGTTAAAAGCATGTGCTATAGAACTTATCTGACACAGCTCAGGCCCTGAGCATAGCTTGGCTGTTGATACGTACGAGTGGGCAGATCTGCCTGACTTTCAACATATATCTCCACGTGGGCACCTCTGACTCAGACTTCTGCAGAGCATGGACAGATGACAGAAACATCCTCTATGATCATTACTACTCCCATTTTAGTATCTAGTCTGCTATTAGTGGCTTCTTAAGTTAAAAACATCATTAAAATCTTAGTTGTCTCAAGACAGTATTTATTTTTTTTAATCATGCCCACTCTGGTTCCTAGGGACCTCTATATTATTCCAGAAATCTTTCTCCTTGACACAGCTTTGCATCTTTTCATTCCTGTTGTCAATCAGAAAAGGGGACCTAAATTTGGAATTAAGATTCAAATACCAGAATCTGAAACTAAGTACTAATGCTCCTTTTAATTCAGCTCTATTGTTCATTTTAAAGCTTCATAGAGCTCCACTGACCTCATTTCACACTGACTTTTTTCTGTAATTTTGCCTCCTGCTCAGTGAAGCAAGTCCAATCCACTTTATTCATTAACTGAATTAATAGAGTTTTATATTAAGGACATCAACTCCTAAATATAGTTTTAGCATTTTAGTTACATATATTCACTATTTAATCTCCCTATATTCATTTGTATTGCTTCATTGCTTCCCTTGCATTTTTATCCTTGTATATTTATATATATATTCATCTATCTATATGTATCTAATATATGAAAATACTAACCTGTGAATAAAACCATCATTTTAAGGTGAAAGCGAAATGCTGAATCAGAAGTTTTCATTAACAGAAAATATCTTTAAAAGTCAGATCACAGAAAGAATATTCACAGAAAACTACCTTGTGCTGCTGATTGATATGTGGGCACGGATGGGAGGCAAATGACAGTCAGATATAGTGCTGACTATATATTTTGCCTAAATGTAGCATGCAATTCAAAGAATCACAGAATGGCTTGTGTTGGAAGAGATATTAAAGCCCATCCAATTTCAACTCCCTGCCATGGGTAGGGATACCTCCCACTAGGATCAGTTGGTTCAGGGCCCCAATAAAACCTGGCTTTGAATGCCTCTAGGGCATCCATGGCTTCTGTAAGCAGCCTGTGCCAGACAAGTCATCATTCTCTGAACAAAAAAATTCCTTCTAATGTCTAATTTAAGTATCCCCTCTTTTAATTTAAAACCATTCTTTCTTGTCAACAACAGCAATAAAAATTGACTGATTTGGTTCAAGAACTCCCTCTTTAGAGAAAAAGATTCTGGTTACCTTAGAGCGCCTTCAGTAAAGATTCATTTTCAGTTTTGCTTTGAATCTAAATTTGTGTCCTCAACAGTGGCCGTTTAATAACCTCAAATGATTACAATCATGGTTCTTTATCTCACTCAAAAGGTACTCTCCCTGGAAGAACACTGAGCTTGCCTGTTTTGGTTCAGAAACAATTGACTAATAAGAAAGAATACCATATCTTGTATTATAATTTACCTGAGATTAATGTTCTCTCACAGAATCAAAGAATCGCAGTGGTTGGAAGGGACCTCAAGAGATCATTGAGTTTAACCCCCTTGTTAAAGCAGATACCCTACAGCAGGTTGCAAAGGTAGGTGTCCAATTGGGTCTTGAATATCTCCATAAATGGAGACACCAAAACCACTCTGTGCAACCTGTTCCAGCACTGTGTCATCCTTAACCATAAAGAAGTACTTCCACGTTAGTACAGAACTTCTTACATTCACATTTCAGGCCAGTATTCCTTGTCTATCAATACACCCCACTGAGAAGAGCCTGGCCTCATCCATTTGCCTTCCACCTCCCTTGAGATGCTTGTAAATGTGAATCAGATCGCCCCCTCATTCTTCTTTACCCCAGGCTGAACAGACCCAGGTTACTCAGCCTCTCCTTATATGGGAAATGTTCCAGGCCCTTAAACATCTTTGTGGCCATCTGCTGGACTCCTAGGAGATTCCTGTATTTTTGAACTTGGAAGGACAGAACTGGACACAATAGTCTAAATGTGACTTCACCAGGGCAGAGTAGAGGGAGATCACCTCCCCAGACCTGCTGGCCATGCTCTTTTTAATACATCCCAAGATATCATTTGGCCATCTTGGCCACAATGGCACACTGCTGGCTCATGGCCAACCTGCTGTCCACAAGAACACCCAGTTTCTTCTCCGCAAAGCTCCTTTCCAGCAGGTCATCCCCTAATCTGTACATGTGTGGGTGTTTGTTTCTTCCCAGGTGCAACACTCTGCTCTTACTCTTATTGAACCTCATCAAGTTCCTCCCTGTCTAACCCTCCAGTCTGTCCAGGTCTTGTTGAAAGGCAGCACAGCCTTCAGGTGTGTCAGCCAATCCTCTCAGCTTTGTATCACCAGCAAAAATCTCAAAATGACTATAGGTAACTGACATCAGTAACAAAACTAGCACTGGATTTCTGCACATACTGTTTTGCTATGAGCACTGTCGGTATTACTAATGGGAAATACAATTCCATAACAGTAAATCTTATTGAACAATCTGTAGAACATACACAGGAGCATATAAAATATAGAATATTTATTTATTGTCTTGGCTACCTGCAATTTGGCACTTAATTCAGAACATGGCCAGAATCATCCATATTTGTCTACAAGGGTCTTTGTGCTTAATACTGCAATATGGAATTTTCTGCCATGTCTTACCTTTTTTGAACTTGTTAAATAGTAACATCATCTCAAATGGCATTAGGCAGTTAGTGAAAAAATATTTCCTTTATTTTTGAATCACACTGAAACTACTGCATGTTCTCTACCTTCCACCCAACGAGAAATAACATACAGTACTGTCGTATTAAACTTCCCAGTTCCGTTATAGAGTACAATATCACGTCCACATCCCAAAACAAATGGCTTGGAGAACTGTGTTTTTTTCCACTTCAGGAAAATACCCGTTGTTCCTCACCTTCAGTTATTATCTTGTAACTAGTTATTAATCTGTAAGAAGCTTTTCCTGCAAATTCCAATTTAGTTTTGTTTAATTACAAGCATTAGTCAAGGGAGTTTGTCAAAAGCAATTTGGTATTGAGATATAACAACTTTTTATTATAGTCACCACTTAAAAGTGATTCTTTAGTTGTTACATCTTGAATTTATATGGAGTTGTTCAGTCTTAAAGCAAGAGTATTCCTTTGTGAGCTCCCTGAATAATTCCTTCAGTCATTTACAACATACCATTTTAACTTATTCCACATCATTGCATTCGCTCCATTTATATGGTGGCAATTAAATTGTATTAGTAGTTTGTTGTCTATAAGGTTGTTTGTCAGTACCTGCAACCACCCTAGTAGGCTCTTAAGTACTTTTCCTTTATGATAATATTCAATTCTTTCTCCTTAAGCATGAACTTCATCCACAGGGATCCAATACCACGTGCTGATGTAGTTAGCCATTTCTAATGGACACATCTGAGGCAAGAAAATGTGATGCCAAACACAGCTGAACTATTCTACGCCATGTGTAGTCTGGGGATATAAGAAATCCTCATTTCAACATAGGCTTCTATACACTTGGATTGAGGTTTGTCTTTTTGCATGATCTACTTATATAAAACTTTTGTCATTACTGTTTTTTTGTCCTCTTGACTGAATTTTTTTTTTTTTTTTTTTTTTTTTTATTCTAGTGAGTACTACAGGTACACAGTATCCAAGTCAGTTCAGATTTCTTATACCACTGGCATTTTATAACCACACATTTAACTCCCCCGTCTACCTCTTTCTACCGTCTGGGATCAGTCTTACAAAGACACTGCTAACAAAATCACTGTTGAAAGTGTATGCAGCTCTCTGCTGACCTTTGCTGACAGCTCAAGTGAGCTTGGAAACCTTGACATTATCTGTAAGTTCATGTTCCCAACTCAAGTCACAAAAAAAGACTTTCTGCATTTAGTGACTCAGTTGTCCACCTTACCAGAACACCTCTAGTATACCTGCCATTTTCCTTTGTCATCACAGCAGCCTCCAGCAGGGTCAACTGAATATCACTTCCTGCAGGACCTCTGACTCCCATCTCTCACAAAGACTTATATCCTCATATCAAAGATTTATTCATCTACTTCTGTGTCATTTGAAGTAGATAAATAAGTCTGCCTAGTTCTCCAGGATCCAGATTCAAAAATACATATGTGTACATACACACACACACCGGTATCTACACCACTATAGACTCAGATAGCATTTTCCTACAGTGTGCTTTCTTCACAAAATGTTTCAACAAGAGGTTTTTTCTGCAGCCAACCATCCCTATTTTCTTTAAGTTTACCCTATCAAGACAGTTTCCTGCTCACCCAGTGTAGATAGTAAAATCTATTTTTGTAGAAATCTGTCACAAAGCAGCTAACTCAAGTATGTGATATTCAGTTTTCTCTACAATACATTTGCAAAAAAGAAATTTGTTTACTTGTCAAAAAAGTATCCAAGAAGCAAAATTCTTTTCTATATAAACATACAGCAATCTTTCTGGCTTTTTCAACTTTTTTTTTTTTTTTAAACACAATCATAAAAAGATGCAAGGTGAGAGAGAGATTCTGACAGTCTGATATAAACCTCAGTCAAAGCAGGGACAAATACAATGTCAGATCCAACTCCAGCCTTAAACCAGGCAAGTTTTGTGTATCTCCAAGCATGGAGGTTTCACACCTCTCTTAAATAAGTAGAAGCTAAAGCTCTTCTAAATATATATCAAGATATAAAAAGGCATTACAAAATATTTTCATAATGAATTTTTAAATATATAAAAAGATAAAGCTTTTTAAGTTACTTCTGTAGAAACAATTTATGCTGTATGCTTTCCTTATAATACCTTGAGAAAAAGGAAAACAAAAGCAAACGGTATCCTGGGCTCCATCATGAGAGGGGTGGCCAGCAGGGACAGGGAGGTGATTGTCCCTCTCTACTCTGCTCTTGTGAGGTCCCATCTGGAGTACTGTGTCCAGGTATGGAGCCCCCAGTACAAGAAAGACAGAGAGCTGTTGGAGAGGGTCCAGAGGAGGGCCATGAAGATGGGCAAGGGGCTAGAGCACTTCCCCTACGAAGACAGGCTGAGGGAGCTGGGCTTATTCATCCTGGAGAAGAGAAGGCTGCGGGGTGACCTCATTGCAGCCTTTCAATACCTGAAGGAAGCCTATAAACAAGGGAGTAAACTCTTTGAAAGGGTAGATAACAGCAGGACAAAGGGGAATGGTTTTAAGTTGAAAGAGGGAAGATCTAGGTTGGATGTTAGGAGGAAGTTCTCTACCAGGAGAGTGGTGAGGTGCTGGAACGGGCTGCCCAGAGAGGTTGTAGATGCCCTGTCCCTGGAGGCGTTCAAGGCCAGGTTGGATGTGGCCCTGGGCAACCTGGTCTAGTAAATGGGGAGGTTGGTGGCTCTGCCTGGCAGAGGAGTTGGAGATTCATGGTCCTTGAGGTCCCTTCCAACCCAGGCCATTCTGTGGTTCTGTGAATCAGGCCTTAGTGGGAAAAAAATAACTTCAAAGTGAAACTCAATACATGTGGATTAACTGCAAGCCTTCAGTGTATGTAGGAGATAAGCTATCTGTCACATTAAAATCACAGATTTCAGAAATCATTTCACTGGATTGATAAAATCAACAAATCTACATTTTTATTTGCTTATTAGAGCAATTAAACATTACTGGGACCTATAATGTATGTATGTGGAGATGATTTGTAATTAAATGCACTTATGTTCATATGTATGTATTCAGGTATTTCACTTTTCATTAAGAATTTATCGAAATATTGTAGTCAAGATCAAAAGAAAAGCTACCATCCAAAAAGGCATGAGCCATTTCACTGGAACAGGTTGCCCAAGGAGGCTGTGGATGCCCCATCCCTGGGTGCATTCAAGACCAGGCTGGACGTGGCTCTGAGCAGCCTGGTCTAGTGGTTGGCAACCCTGCACATGACAGAGGGGTTGAAACTAGATGATCATCCTGGTCCTTTTCAACCCATGCCATTCTATGATTCTCCACACAAAATGGCAGCTATATTAAAATATATCTTGCAAATTCAACTATATTTGCACTTTAAGTTACAGCATTTGACAAATGATCACTTCTGGGTTTTCAAGACAGAGGAATCTACCATTTGCAGCAACATGTGATGTATTTTGTTTCAATTTTTACTTGTCCATAAAGAATGAAATATCATAAAGGAAATAGCAGAGGCATAAAGAAAACGCTGCTACTAACATATTCAACTAAACTCAGCCCAAGTCACATAAAAACAAAAATATATTAGCATCTGACAACTCATTCGTGGCTCAAGAGAAATTAGTCGCAAGTTTTGCTCACTCACTAGCATATTAACACTCATTTTGAAATCACTGCTATCCCTCCTTGTATTCTTAAGTCAGTGGTCCAGACAGGGGTCTTCACTTGATTCATCAGCACACACACATCTGACTCATTTATTTTTTCAGTGTTGGACAAAAAAGTAAGCTAGTTGCAATGAAAAAAATATTCAAGGAATAATTCTGAGGATGAAAGAAATTCATGACATAAAACCTTTAAAAAGTTCTGAAAATCAAGTTAAATATTTTACATTTACCAGCTTTTGACAAAATTGAAATACTCTACACTTCTACTACTCCTCAGTTGCAATTTTTTTGTTGTTGTTTTAGAAACTGTAAAGGACAGAACAGACTTGGTTTCCTCATGGAATAGGAAAAAAGATTGAAAAAATCCTGAATTTGCAGCTAAAAATGAATATATGGTCACGGCAAAGCTAGTCCATGAGGGAATTTTTAAAGAGCAGGAGAAATACAAAAAAATCTGTACTTGTATCAATATTATCTTAAGTTTTACCCATGCTGGTACAGTTTCCAAAGAAATGCAGGTTTGGAAAAATGTAAAAAAAAAAAAATGTTCAATACTTGAATAGATTTTAGACTCTTTGCTCTGAAAAGTGCAAAAGAGAAATGATTGTGAAATAAGTTCCTACTGTAAATAAATAAATAAAAATACCATCTACTCATCTAACTGCAGAATGTTGGAAAATAACCATTCAGCATAAGAGAAAAGAAAAATCCCAAATTTTTCAGACTGTGAGGCTGAAATAACTCCACAAGAAACTGGACTATAAATAGTGTCAGAAATATTTATGTACAAAGCTGCTCACATGAAAAATGTGAAGTGTTAATTTAAAAGTCTCAAAACAGTTATTAAATATATCTGTTGACACAACTGACAAATTCAGCTACATCTGTATCTATGGATGAGCCAATCTCAAAGCCCAAATAAATCTCTTGGGCATCCTCAATCTCTTTTTAATTCATATCTTTCTTTGTACTTAGAGACTATGAATGAGAAGCTTAAGTACAAAACAGCAGCTGTTCTCATTCCATTTTCAGCTTTGTCAGGATGAAGAAAGAACAAAATCCTTGTGAGACAGGTTGCTATAACAAGACATTCAGCAGAGGTTGGCTAACAGAATGTTTTGATGCTTTGATTAATATAGGAGATTTCACAATTGACTAAGATTAAATTGAGATGGCTTTCCACGTTTCCCCTATGCAGTGCAATCTACAGAATAATTTTACTTGCTTCTAATTTGCTAGAATATTTTATAGAATAACCTGAGTTGGATGGGGCCCACAAGTATGACTGAGTCCACACAGGACCACCCAGAAATCAGACCACGCATCTGAGAGCATTGTCCAAATGCTCCTTGAACTCCAGCAGCCTGGGCCCATTCCCACTGCCCTGGGCAGCCTGCTCCATGCCCACCATCCTCTGGTGCAGACCCTTTCCCTAAACCCCTGCCGCCCCTCCCCTGACACAGCTCCATGCCGTTACCTCCAGCCCTGTCGCTGTCACAGAGAGCAGAGCTCAGCGCTGCCCCTCCGCTTATTTTATTTTTTTTAATTTGTTAATTTATTCTTTATTAACTACTAGTTATTAGTCATGACTTTCTTCTTCCTTTTGTTTGGGAAGATACCAAATAACTTTGAAACCAGCATACATCAGGCTACCCAAATTCAAAAGTGAAACATGCTTACAGAAGGTGAATAAGCTACAGCACTCACCTTCACAGCAAAATCATACAATCATAGAATCTCAAGGTTGGAAAGGACCTACAAGATCATCTAGTCCAACTGTTCTCCCATTACTCTCGCTACCACAAACTACTAAACTATATCTCATAGCTCCTCATCCAGACGCCTCTTGAACACTGCCAGGGATGGCGACTCCACCACCTCCCTGGACAGGGCATTCCAGCGCCTGACCACCCTCTGAGAGAAAAAGTTTTTCCTTATGTTTAACCTAAACCTCCTCTGATACAACTTGTGCCCATTTCCTTGGGTCCTATTTGTTGCCTGGGAGAAGAGGCCAAACCCCTCCTCATCACAACCTCCCTTCAGGAAGTTGTAGAGTGCAATGAGGTCTCCCCTGACCCTCCTCTTCTCCAGACTAAACAATCCCAGATCCCTCAGCCGCTCCTCATAAGACCTGTGCTTCAGACCCCTCACCAGTTTTGTTGCCCTTCTCTGGACACAATCCAGGGCCTCAATGTCTTTCTTGTAGTGAGGAGCCCAAAAGTGAACACAGTACGCAAGGGATGGCCTCACCAGAGCTGAGTACAGGGGGACAATTACCTCCATGCTCCTGCTGGCCACACTATTGCTAATGCAGGCCAGAATGGCATTGGACTCTTGGCCACCTGGGCATACTGTTGGCTCATGTTCAGCCGAGTATCAACCAACACCCCCAGATCCTTTTCCTCTTCACAGTCATCCAGCCACTCAGCCCCATGCCCATAGCACTTCATGGGGTTATTGTGGCCAAAGCACAGGACCTGGCAATTGGCCTTGTTGAACCTCATTCCATTCACCTCAGCCCAGTGATCCAGCTTATCTAGATCCCTCTGAAGGGCCTCCCTACCCTCAGACAGATCAACACTACCTCCCAACTTCGTGTCAAATGGAGAGAAAGACATTCTTCCAAAGGCCAAGTCAAAACAAGAACACAATTAAGAAATTTAAATTTGAGTGTGAAAAAAAAAGTTAAAAAATTAATCTCTTCAAAGATTCTTTCTGACATGATGTTTCTATGACAACCTCTGTATCACCCAGGCTCACTCCTACTAGCACAAAAACTGCTGGTACTTTTAATCTCCTTTGGGTCATAAGAAACAGACATGAGTTCAGCAGTTTTGTTCTTCTCTTGTTGCCAGGACTCAGGGAGTGCAGATGCAGCTATGTTCAGAGAGCTGTTCATGTTCTCTATCAGGACTAAAGATCTGCATCATTAGCTATGCTGGAAATCACTGAAAGAAAGAATACGCTGATAGTTCATTCTGATATAAAAGTAAAGAATGGTTGGAAAAACACAGAACATAGAACCCTTAAATCTGATTTAGTAAGAAGACAAAGAACCATCATGCTAGAATTGTTTATGGAAAGATGTTTAGTAATACCATAATGAATAAAAGCATCAAAGCAGCTTAGCAGTACATAAACAGTTTAACATTCACGTTCACTATAGCAACCTGCTGCCTCCCTCTTGGACATACGCCACTTCTGTATCTACATGGCTTATGCTGTCATTCCAGAGATATGTCTTGAGAAGACTGTAAAAACTGCTCTGAAATCATTGTCATATGTCTTGAGTCATACCACAGAACTCAGTGACTTGGCAATTTTGTTAGTTATGCAACAACTGACCTTCAAGAGCTCCCTGTTTGCCTTCAGTGTGTTTGAACAGTATCTGTCAACATTTACCACCAAGGATCTGCCAGCAGAGCGTATTGTGATGCTGAGAGGATTTATATTCTGATCATTACTATGGTTACTAAATGCTACAGTGAAAAGATTTTGATAGAATTTACTACTGTGTTCATTTTGTTAAATTATCTGTAGTGGTTCAGAGACTGCTGAGTGATAACAACTGGAAGATATATATATTTTTTTCCAGGTCATTTGTTTTCCTCTTTTTACCTGATTTCCTCTCTTACTGCAAGGAGTTCTAAGGAGTAAAACCTCCCAGCCAGAACTGAAAAAGGAGTTTTAGCTGTACTATATTTGAGAGTTCAACTATCTGTTATTACCTGCCTAGTATCCTAGGAATTAGTAATTTCTTGCTTAGTATTATTCATGACCAGAAAATTTGGCATGACCTGTTCTAACAAAATCTGACAATCTAAACTGAAACTACTTCTAAAACAACTTCTAAATCCCAGGACTATCTAATGATAACTCTGTTTAAAAATGAACAGTATTATGTCTTGCAGTATCAAGTGATTAATATTGGTTTGAAAGAAGAGACGGTCTCATAACAAAAGGCATTCACAGCTTTCCTTTTCAGTGAGGCTTGCCAGCAACAACAGGTATTTTCAGCAACATTTTTGAGCAATCCTTCAATTAAAATAAACTTGTTCTCAAATAAAGATAATTTCAGCTTTGCAAGAACACCGTGAAGACACAGATACAGACAAATGTCTACAAAGAAATATCTCACCCAAGTATTGGCAAGATCGGAACCACTACATATTTGCATAAAAAGAGAATGCAAGCTTTATATGGCAGAGAAAAGACATAACTAAAAACAAGATAATAGAAAAAAGTATGCTTCCAAAATAACTGATACAAATGAAAGTATAAATGTGGCCTGTGAACCGGGTGACGGCAACAAGATAGAACATTTTATCCACATTTTTAGGTTAACTGTAGTGCTGTGTCTCTTGCTCCAGTATCTTAACATTTATTTCCATGCACTGATATGGTTTCCATTTTCAGATTGGGTCCTCCAACGGTCAAAGACTACCAAATAAGTAAAACAAGCTTTCTTGTAAGACCCTTACAATCACCTTCTCATCTTCATTATGCTGAGTTAAATATCAGTGAAAATCTCTTTTAAACAAGCATACCTACATAATACAAATTTTCCACCTTGCTTTAAGATGTTAGTTTTCTTTTGTCTTAAAAATATGCTTAGGTTCATACCTGACCTTCTTATTCAAAACAGAAAACCAGATGGAGATAATGCTCAGAGACAAGGCATTACCACTGCACTCTCCACAAGGACCAGCATGCAGTTCAGCACATGCAGCACCTCAGAAGAAGCCAGGCATGGAAGATCAGGATTTGAAACAAGATTACAGAAGAGAAAGGATAGTTGTGTTTGGTAAATTGTGAACAACTCTAAATCCATGGGGAGTACTGGAGAAGGAGGTAGACTAGCAAGAAGAAAGAAGTCATAAAGCCTTATTATATTTAAGATCAATCTTGATACAAATGACGTCAATTATCTGTTTATTTGCAAAGTCAATTCTGTACTCTGGTAAATATTGTACCACTTATTAGCTTAAAAACAAAACACAGCAGCAAGCAGACATCTCAACAAAATAAATGTAGTAGCATTGAAGCAATAAACACATAGGACAATCTATTTTATTAGACAGATACCCTCACTCCTTTGAGGCAGATCTAACTTTTTGATAGAAAGCCAGTAAGCCTACAGAATATGCTTCTCCATGCTACCATGTGGGGCAGTACAATGGAAAAGACACTAAAGCACATTTAGGGTGTGCTTAGTCACAGCTGGGCAACGGTACATTCAGACAATTTTCTTCAGTGCTGTACCATGCAGCTGTATCAGCTGCAGCCTATAGTAATCCCAAGGTTTCTCTACTATGAGACACTGTGTAGCACAAATGTATTATATACATCACTTAGCCGTGTTAGGACTACCAATCTCATGATAAATTATGTGATTGCATCCTTTCCCCTCTAAGACATTCCACTGCTCACCCCATATTTGATCTTCAGGCTCCCTTTAAAAAAAAAAAAAAAAAGACTGACTATATATAAGAAAATATAAAATCTTAGATACAAAATGTGTCCTTCACATTCCTCCTACAGTCATTTAAGTGTGCTTTGGTGATGACTGCCATATGTTGTGTGGCTTCTTGCACAAGAGTACTCCAAATATTTTATATAGTTTATTTCAATTATTATTAAACATGAAAATCCTTGGATAATTACAGTGCGCAGCCACAGTTTACACCACACAGTTTTTGGCATGTACCTCATTTAGGTTTAAATGAAGCAAAATAGTTCCCTATCTGCAAAAAATAGCAAGAATTTTAGAAAGAACTCGATGGCTGCATTTCCATACAACTTTGCTGCAACTCTTGGAACGTGCATTTCTATTCTATGTACTCCATCATTAAATATGGTCTCCACTCTTTTTAAATGTGCTTTTTGAAGTTTCAGCTGCTTTACTGTTAGACTTGTCACTGCTATTGCAATTGTTATTTTGTTTGTTTTACACACACAATCCTCAAAAGTTTGTTTGCTGTGGGAATGAAATATTTGGACAGTGAGACATGTAGCATGGCAAGTCATGATATGCATTTCGACTCCATCATCACTGTCCATGGCTCAGTTCTAGGAGAGGTATGTCCCTCTCTTCTCTGCGTATTCATCACTATACATACCAATATCACCATCTTTGCAAAAGCAGCTTGATAACCCAGGTGCAGCTGGAGGTCATGGCAAGGAGACCTGTGAGAAGGGCCTTCATAGAAGATTCATTTATAATGTGTCAAGGAAAAATAGTTTCAGGTACTAAAATATCTTCCATAACCTGTCATTTTACTTTCACAATATGAGGAATTACATTTCCACTAGCTACATATTGATCACATTTCTCCCTTGGTTCAGAGTTATAAACAAACATTCTGCAATCTAAACAGTAAAGCTAGAACAGTGCTAAAGTATTTCTGGTAATATAGCCACAATGAAGACTGACATTTTGCATCTGAAAAATCATAGAATGGACATTCAGAATTCCTTTGCAATCTATTTTACAGGCAAGATTAATTTTTGTGTACTTTTTACTACTCCCTGTCCTCTGTTCTAGCTAGTAAGATCCCTACAACAGAATTCATAATAGCACGAAATAATGACATTTTATCACTTTTCAGCATTATTTGTGACTGAAGAGGGTCTGCTATACTGAATTCACTAATAGCCTCCCCTAACAACCTGGAGAAGCAGCAGTTTTCACCTCTACAGAATCTATTCCCTTTCTTGTTGTTCCAGAAAGCACTAAGTATGGCCACAAGACCCAAGGGCATAGTTAGCCTGTTAGAAATATGCTCACACACTGGCTCACTGCAGAGACCAGCCTCAGAATACATTCTTTATACTCCTTTGATAGAGCAAAACATGCAGCAGGCAGGCTGGTGGGTAGCAGCAGGTGCACAGGAGCCAGGGCTTGGGCAGGCTCCCAACCCATCTGGTGGTGCTCCTGAGGTCCTGCAGGCAATGTTGAGCTCACTGGCAGACCACACTGCTTTGCTCTCCAGGGAGCAATCGAATCATTTATTCATTATCTGGAAGCAGGGAGAAAATGCTCTTCCTGCACCTTCTTCCTTTCCTAACCTCACTGCTGGCTGGTCAGAGCTTTACCAAAAATAAAATGAGAGAACGCTGAAGACAAGGCTCCTAGGGGAAACAAAAATATTCTGGCCCATGGAAGAAAGCAAGCTCAATTCATGCTGAGAGGTGCGTGTCTACTATGCTCAGTTAAATTAGAAAAGCAAGCAGCACAGCTGTCCCAAAGAATAGCGAGAAAGCAAGATACATGATCTTTTCACAGTTATTTTTGGGGATGACTCAACCCCTAGGAGTAGCACAAAAGGATGGTGCTTGCATGATTATTATGTAAATGTAAAGATAAGTTTCTGCACTACACAGTCATGTCAGTGAAAGTGCCTGAGGTCTGACAACAATCAATTTGATGGCAGAGATAAGAATAACAAACTCTTGGTACAAGCCAAATTCTATACTGCAATCCACTCATTTTAGTGACACAGGAGTGCACAGCTGAAGCCTACCAAACAGCAGCTCTCAATGGCTCCGTGCCTGCCAACATCACAGACTTTTAAAGGTGTACCCAATGGTGGCAAGCCACTTCAGTGGAATGACAGGCAAAGATGAAAAAACGTTTTAAGTAATAACACTATTAGAAAGCTATACTGCAGTCATATATTTTTCTTTTATCATTTAAACAGGTTAGTCATTTCTGAATATGCAGTTATTTTGGACAAGACTCATCTCCACAGCCCCAGCAGCATTTCATTAACCAGAAAATAACAATAACATAATTACTTTAATTGCAGTGTCTTTAAGATTTAATGTCTAATAATGTGATAACCAGCTGTTTCTGTAATCTATCTCACTTAACAGAAATTGAATTGGTCGCAAACAGCTGTTCTTAAACAGCAACCACACAACATGACTGCAATTTTTAAGGTTATAACATACAAACTGCAGAACTGTGATTTGTGGATAATCTGTATCAACCTTTTATAACACAATGCTAAGCCACCTGAGGACTGATAAGGTGTGTCCAGCAACTACACACCTGGGATTAATTCACTTCCTAAATGTAAATTATAATTAACTGATAACCAGTAAAGTTCTAAGATTCAGTGCCTGGGTGTTGCTATCAGACAAATTAAAACAAAAAATGAGCCTGTTTCTGTTGAATTACGAAAGTAGCTTGTAGCTTCTCAAGAGTGCAATAAAGTCTTCATTCTAATTCTGTGGAGCAATATTTGATGTCTTTCTGAAATGAGTATTCCATACCAACCTGCCATTACTACTTTGGTGCAGGTATTACTGGTTAAAAAACATAATCCACAATCAGGCAGGAGGTAAAAAAAAAAAAAAAGTCACCAGATTGCAGATTCTGAAATGTCTGAAAATAGCATCACTAAACAGGTCCTATGAATACAGCTGTATTAAAAATATCTATGGTTAATAGAAACATTCCCATTATTTTTTTTTTATTTTTCAAGGACTTTTTTTACACTATGAACACTTAAGTACCTACAGGCATTCTTCCTTTATTTATTAACGGCAGAAAGTCAGTCTCTTCAAATTGAACAGGTTTTTTTTCCCTTCATTCCTGAGTTTTCTATTCCATTTTCAGACTATCAAAAAAACTGTACCTTGCTCAACATTTTTACAAAAGCCATCGAGAATGAATGGTAATCTACTTTGTCACTGATCTGGGATCACACTGTATATAGTCTGAAACAAAAATCTGCTTATCTCCATCTTTTTGGTCCAACAACAACCTGAAAAGGCAAGCATGAAGTAGCAGTTAGATAACATCTGCTTTCCACTGAGTTATCTTCCTCAGTACCAGATCTTGGCAGCAGATTCACAGAATCACAGACTGGTTAAGGTTGAAAGGCACCTCTGGGTCCATCAGACCCAACCCTTACTCTAGGAGGGACACTCAAAGCAAGGGGCCCAGGCCCATGCCTCTGCTCAAGATCTCTAAGGAAGAGAATCAATAGTCTCTGGACAACCTGTGCCAGTGCTCCATCACCTGCAAAGCAGAGAAGTGCACTTGGTATTCTCCTGTGCTCCAGTTCATGCTCACTGCCTCTCAGTCCTGGCACTGGGTACCACAGAACAAAGCCTGGATCCCCTCTAGGGAAACTTCTATCATTGTCAGTGCCTAAGCCTCTTCTTCTCCAGGCTGAACACCTCCAGCTCTCTCAGTCTTTATGCACAGGAGAGATTCATTCCATTAAACACAATTATTTTAATTGTCATTATGACTGGCTATCCGTTTGTTCATATATCTTAATCATATATCAAAGGAGTGCTTTCATTAACTAGTATTTTAAGTAATGTGAGCATTACTTAATGTGAGCACTGAAGCTAATGAAGAGACTATTTTTTTTATGTTTGTCTAAAATCCACTTGTCATAAGGATGTCATTTTTATCCTGAAACGTACATAGCTCAGTCCAAACGTAATGCCTCCTATTTGTTTCCATGGAAACTACAAGTGAGAAAAAGCAGAATAACACTATTTGATAGAGCAAGTTCTTATGTACAAAAAACTCTTTTTCAATAGCCATCACTACCACTAGCTATGTATTTTCACCAGCAGTGAACAAGATCCAACGTGCTGTGCTTATAAAAATTTGCACCAGCAGAGGTGTTCCACTGTTTCACAGCTGCTGTAACAGCATCATTGCTGAAACACACCATCCACTGCCTCAGTATGCTAATATGCACTTCTTGGTCTCCATAAACTTTTAGTAAGCATTGATGAATGTCAATGGGTACCATTTTTTCTGCATGGAAGAATTCAATGACACATTTCCAGTTCATGCACACTTCCACATCAGATGTCATTTTGCCAGACTGCCCCTCTGCTGCCATCTGTCACACAGCAATAAAATGCAACAGAATACTGGAGATAAGGTTTAACCTCTACTGCCATACCACCAACATCCACCTCTGACATCGTGGGCCAATATAATGAAATAAAAGGTATTACTTTCAGAGCATCCCTCATATATGGAGAAAAACATTTTGTATTAGGCTTATGTCAAAATAAAAGTATCATGCATTTTTGTGGCAGTACTGTTATGCACAGAATGCTACTGAAATACTAAACTATTTAAATAGAAATGAATACAATATGGTTCCCACCAATCTTTATAGAGATTAAATTGTTCTTCCTGTCGCTTACACAAAAATTGAGTTTCATCGCTTCTAGATGTAAAAGTCAAAGTGCATCTGAATAATTTTTCTGGAACTGTCTTCAAAATAATACTTAAATTTTCTGCATAATCAGCCTCACAAATGGGGAGTGAACTACATTGTACAAGAAGTGATAGCAAGTACTTAGTTCTGTAACTATGGTTTCTTCCAGTATTTTACTTATTACAAGAGTGCTGAACAGTCATGAAGGTCAGAGAAGCTGAAAATGAAACCAGACAAAAGCAGTAAAAGAACAGAAATTAAAGAGGGACAGACACATTAGACAAATGAAGTTTGAAAGCTTGGTCCTGACAGGTCTGACTGTGATAGAAACATAAGATTAACCTACAGAATGAGCAGGAACCAGGTGAGTGAGGAACAAGGAGGATCAATGCTACTTGGCATATAAGACATTGCATAGCTCCACCAGAAGCCGCAGGAGCTTCTCTCAGTGGGATACAGATTGATGCCTGGAGAAAAACAAGCTCTACTATAACCTACTGGCAATTAACACAAACTGATTTTTGAGCAAGAGTCAGCAGGGTTAAAAGACAGAGCTTTAAACTAAATTCAGGGGAAAAAGGGATAAAACCACACCCATTAATCATAAGCTATGGGAAAGCATTCCAAAATTTGAGAGACTACACACTAGTAAGATCCTTCAGTCTGCTCCAGAAGGTGCTGTGTACAATGAAGCACATTTTAGATGTTTCAGTATTAATGCACACATCATGAGGAACAAGCAAGGGAAACATGGCTGAGACCCAGAGCTGTAACATCACTGGCATAAGCGTAACCTGGTGCAAGAGCCCTGTGATTGATGTGTCACAATGGATGGTTCCAGGCCCTTCAGCAGGGACAGGCAGGGCAGGAAGAGGCTGTGCGTGAGAGGGGGACCGGGCTGTACGAGCTCACAGCTTGCGATGGCACAGGTGAGAACCTCTGGGTAAGGATAAAAGGAAAAGCAAATAAAGTGCATGATATAGTGGGAGTCTACTGTAGGACACTCAACGAGGATGATGACACTGATGAATCATTACTTAAGGAACTAAGAGATACTTCTAGAACACCCACCTTTGTCCTCATGGGTGACTTCAACTTCCCAGATGTTAACTGGGAATAACACATAACCGAGGCAAAAAAGAGATTCCTAAAACATCTTGCTGGTAACTTTTCAATATAGGTACTAAAGGCACAGGAGCAGGCTGCCCCTGAGTAGTTTAAGATGAGCCAGAGGGGAAGAACACCAATGTGGATGAACAGGGAACTTTTGCTGAGATGACAGGAGAAAAAGAGAGTCTATCTTCTCTGGAAGAGGGGATGAGCAACTCAGGGAGAATATGAAGTTGCAAGGATATGCAGAGAGAAAATTAGAAAGGCAAAAGCCCAGTTTGAGTTCAACTTGGCCACTGGCGTAAGAGAGAACAAAAAACATTTTTACAAATTTACAAACAGTAAGAGGAGGACTAAGGAGAATCTCCACCCTTTTCCTTCCTTTACTGGATGCAGCAGGAAACGTGACCATTGAGGATAACTAAGAAGCTAAGGTTCTCAATACCTTCTTTACATCTGTCTTTAAAAGTAAGACCAGTTACGCTTGGGGTATTCTACCCCCTGACCTGGAAGTCTGGGATGGAGAGCAGAACAAACCCCTCATGCCTCAGGTGTAGACAGAGACATTCTATTCCATTTAGACATCACAAGTCCATCGGGCTGGATGGGATCCACCCAAGGATGCTCAGGGAGCAGGCAGAGATGATAGCCAAGACACTTTCCATCATCTATCAGCATTCTTGGTCAACCAGAGAGGTCCCAGAGGATTGGAGGCTTGTCAGCATGACTCCCATCTATAAGAAGGGTCAGAAGGAAAATCCAGGGAACTACAGGTATGACAGCTTGATCTTAGTGCCAGGAAAGGTTACAGAGCAGATCATCTTGAGGGAGATCACACTGCATGTGCAGGAGAACAGGGGGATCAGCCAGAACGGAGTCATGAAAGGCAGGTCCTCCCTGACCAACCTGATCTCCTATGAATGAGTGATCTGATGAGGGAAAGGCTGCTGATATAATATACCTAGACTTTATCAAAGCCTTCAAAACTGTCTCCCACAGTATTCTCCTAGAGAAGCCATAAACCTGTGGTTTGAACAGGTATGCTCTTTGTAAAGAACTGGCTGGATGGCTGGGCCCAGAGAGTGGTGATAAATGGAGTTAAATCCAGCTGGCGAATGGTCACTACTGATGTTCCACGGAGGTTGGCACTGGAGCCCATCCTGTTTAATATCTTTATTGATGATCTGGATGAGGGCATTGAGTGCACTCTCAATTAGTTTGCAGATGACACCAAGTTGGCCAGAAGTGTCAATCTCCTGGGAATAGAAAGGCCCTTCAGTGGGACTGGGACAGATGGATCTCTGGGCTGAAGTTCAATACAACCAAATGCCAGGTCCTGCACTTCTACCACAAAAACCCCAGACAGCACTACACGCCTGGGGCAGAGGGGCTAGAGGACTGTGTAGAGAAAACAGATCTGGGAGTACAGGTTGATTCTTGGCTGAACATGAGCCACTAGTGTGCTCGGATGGCTAATAAGGCCAATAGCATCCTGGTCTGTATAAGGAATAGTGTAGCCATCAGGAGGAGGAAGGTGATGATCCCTCTGTACTCTGCTCTGGTGAGGCTGCACCTTACGTACTGTGTTCAGTTTTGGGCCCCTCACTACAAGACAGACATCAAAGCCCTGGAGCATGTCCAGAGAAGGGCAACAAAGCTCGAGGGATCTGGAGCACAAGTCTTAGGTTTAATGGACAACACTGTTGGTAAAAAGGATGCTTGGACTAATGATCTTAGAGGTCTTTTCCAACCTTAATGATTATGATTCTATTCTCTGATTAGGAATGGTGCTCTCCTTGATTTGTTGCTTGTAAACAGAGAGGGTCTTGTGAGTGTTGTTTTATGGCCATCTTGGTCATAGTGACCATAAAGCAGCTTTGAAGTAGCCAAGTTTAAAATTTTTGATGACAGGAGGAATATTGTCACCAAAATTTCAACTCCAAATATGCGGAGAGTAGACTTTAGGATGCCCAGAGAATGGGTAAGTAAGGTCCCTTGGAAACTGCTTTTTAAGGCAATGGAGTACATCAGTGCCAGTCATTTTCAAAGTATAACCTCATGAAAACACAGGAACAGGCAACTCTAAAATATCAGAAGTAAGGCAGGCAGGGTAGAAGACCAGCTTGGCTGAGCAGGGATCTTCTAGAGCTTAGGTGGAAAAGAAACTGTATGGCCACTAGAATCAAAGTCAGATAACATGGGAGGTCTGTAGAGAAGCTGTTCACCACCGCAGGGTGCAGTCAAAGCTCAATTAGAGTTGAAACTGGCCACTATTGCAGAGAACAAAATGGACTTTTTAAACAATTAGCAAATTGAGGACCAGAGATAACATTTGTCTACTATCTAAATAAGTATGATCACTTCACAAATAGGGACACAGAAAGTAGAGACATTTAATGCCTTCTTTGCCTCTTTTCAATCAAGGGACCAGGGACCCTTGAAGCTCTGACTTGGAAAATTGTGACTGCAGTGAGAAACTCTTAGCCAAACTAAGAGTTTGGTATTTGCCGCTCCAAATGGAGGCAGATAGGTCTATGGCATCAAATGGGATTATTCCAGTGTATCCAAATAGCTGGTTGATGTCATCTGCAAGACCTTTCTCAATTATTTTTCAATCGTCTTGGGAATCTGGAGAGGCCCTAGTTGACTCAAACCTGGCAAACATTGTCCTGATTTTCCAGAAAGGCAAGAAAGATGACCCTGGCAATTATACATCTGTCTAGTTTCACTTCAGTACCTGGCAAAATCATAAAAATTATTCTGGGAGTTACTGAAAAACAGCTGAAGTACAACACACTCATTAGTCACAGCCAATATGGTTTCACAATGTGAAATCCCTGTTCAAAAACCTTAATCTCTGTTTATGACAAAATTACCCATCTACTTGACCAAGGAAAGACAGCTGATGGTATCCTTTCAGATTTCAGCAAAGCTTTCGATACTATTTCTCACAGTGTCCTTTTGGACAAAATGTTCAGCACGACAAAAACATAAGCAGTAACCTTCAGCATGTATCCATATAAAACATTTAACGTTCCCAGTCCATCAAAAGTGTTTCAATACAAAAGGCTGTGTGCTTTTCCACATCAGCTGTCATTAAGGACTGCATTACAAACTGTAGACAAAGCCAGTACTCCAGCAGATTTGCTTGATCTTAAACAGTTCAAAAATTCAAGCTCATTCTGGGAGATTCTTAGATCTACACTTGAGTGAGCTCTATTTTGTCTGTAGCTCTGAAACATGCCTTCTGATATTCTCCCTTTTTCTCTAGTTGCAAAGCAAATTGTCATGCAATGAAGAGTCCAGCATGACCCTAGGCATAGGCACTACTGCAGTGCTTGCTCTTTTGACTTGAGTCCAAAAGGATGCCTTTCAGCATATGAGGAGGAAATGAGACAAGGGCACAGAGAACAATGTAATTATTTGTACATAGTTAGCATGTATCTATCTTTAGTGCTGGAGGTCTAGTGGGTTTTCAGTGTCAGATAATCCTCTAACTGAAGGGGTTACAATGGTAGCTTATTGTTCACCACTTGACAGAAAATACCAGTTCAAAGAAAAATGCAGAAAATGACACTTTGATCAAGAAATTGTTGTGAAAACTTAGGCAATAATTGCATTTTCACAGAATCGTATGGATTGGAAGGCACCTCTAGACATCATCTGGTCCAACCCCCTGCTGAAGGAGGTTCCCTAGATTCCACCCCCCCCCTCCCCGTCCCAATTAAAAAAAAAAAAATGTAAAGGAGAAACAAAGCAAACTCATTAAAAAAAAAAATCAACTTTTCTGAAATACATAGATTTCTACAGCTACTATTTATACATTGCCAAATGCTAGTGAGTTATTCTATAAACATGAATAATTGCAATGCAAAAACACTATAAATATATTTAATAAAATTGGTTCAAAGATCATGCTATATCTACATTAGAAACATTAAAAATGTTGAAAACAACAATAAAAATTCATAATTATAGGTTTGCTCATCCTTCATCATGGAAAACTTCTAAGCAAACTACTTATTCATTGACCTGAATCATATAAACCCTGCCAGACTGTCTCTATCATGTTCAAAGAAGCTCTGCACATGCATTTAGAATTTGCATTTCTGCTATCTCTTTACATCCCAAAACACGTATTTTATGAGATTGACTTAAATACACTGTGTCATTTAAGTAGGTATATCACCTTGCCAGACATCTCTTCAGTAAACCTGCTAAGTAGAACTTCTATTTAATCAAATTGATTTTAAAATTTTTCTTCACCTATAATGTTGTTGTTACTTGCCAGGAACTACACAACTGAGAAAATATTTGTTTAAGAAACTCCAAATATTTAGCAAGGAGTATTTCACACTTGAAAATGAAAAACAAACAAAAACAATTCCAACTAATAGCTGGATCAGGACTTCTCATTCAACATTTTTAGACTGTTTTTCTTTTTCACATGAAGCATATACTTAAGAAATTCATAAGCTTGCATAACCAAGCAAAATCTGTAATACATATTAAAAGCTTGATATCCTAACTATAAAAGCTATTAACACAGAAAGTGTAACCATTCCCATTCTGTACACTCCTTCATTACAAAGGATCTGAACATTGAGAACCCATCACTGCCAGAAGAAAACTGAACATGCACAATTCCTCCGAAGGTGAACCAAAGTCCTTGGATAGAAATATCATCCTGAAGTCATATTTGGTGACATACTTCTAAGTAACAAAGACAAAAAAAAAGTGATGAAGCAGGAGTTTAGTAGCAGAAAAGCTTCCCATTCTGTGAATGATGTTCAGAAAGCCCATAACTGTTCTGTAGTACTTTCAATTGAGAAAATACAGAACCTCTTATTCTTGGAATCCAGCATTGGCTTTAAATGATCAGAAGTACAAGACAGTGATATCACCAAATGAAAACTGTTTTTACTTGAAATTAAACCAGATCGTGAAATAGTTTGCACACGAAAGTCATTTCAAGAAGCTTTGCACATTTGAAAGTATTCACAGAATCATTTATCACTAAAGCAGAAAGACGTAGATATTTTTGTCATTACCACAGGGACACTTTCAACAGTCATACTGTTTTCCTTCTCAAGGAAATAAAGCGCGTCACCACACGTACAGGTACTACATAATGTAGGGATAAATCCCACTTTAGCATACTCATGTAAACTGAAATAGTAATTAGTTATAGTTTTGGCAGCACAAGTACATTAAAGAAGATCTGGAAAAGCTGAAAGTGAAGCCCAGAAAAAAATTATCCTGATTTACTCAAAGGCACATTGACACTCAGAGCCTTCAGGATCTCTCCTCCTAGTCTTGTTCCCTGACAGATTCACCAGCACTTAGAAGCAAGGCTAACTCTATGGGTAGTTAAGTGGCATGCTTTTTGCTAGTTCTTTGTCACCTTTAAGGCCAAAACCAAAATCCCAAGAATAGTATTAATATCTCTAGAGCAAAAAAAATGTCTTTTAATTGACGATTTTTATATTAACTGCTGACTTTGATCACAAATATAAATATTGGAATCAGAATTACTGCATCACTTGACAATGGCAGCCTCAGAATGATCATTTTTTCCAATGTTTGTTTAATACGTTCAGTGTATTTTTCAACAAAAAAAGATTCAGGTATTAACTATAAAAAATTCAGGCACATATGGAAAATCAAACAGAAGTGAGGTGTATTCAGCAACAAATTTGCTTGTACTGAAACTGATGAACGGCAAGTTCTTTGAAAAGAAAATTATAAAAGCAGAGTAATTTTGTGCTATAAGTCTATTAGGCAGTAAGAATCAATGGAAGACTATTGAATAGTTTTCTATGAAAACAATTTATTTTTCTTTTCTTTAGAAGATTAAGCTGATACTATGCTTATTGAGATATGACAATTATGCTCCATCTTTGCCTTTCAAAAAGCTCCTCCTGTGACATCTCAATAGATGACTGAACTACAGTTTGATGCTTGCCTGTTCTAAGCACACAATATTTCTGGGACAAACTTGTCCGCTGTGCAGCACAGGCTTTCATAAGCCTCCTGAGAACACCAAGGAAACTTGTTCAGAATTCACTACAGGATTCCTCTGAAGGCCTGTGTGTATTGTAATAAATTTGAGACTAAAGAGGGAGGTCCAGTTTCAAATGTTTGCTCATTAATGTAAAGATCCTTAGGTCTAAGAATAAATGCTAAGTTTCACAATAAATGAAAATCCATTTTTATCATGAAATAGCATTGTTACTTTAGTATTTAGCAAATCTTACGTAAACCTCAATACAAAACCACCCTAAAGGATGTGTTAGCCTTTACTAGTGCCTCTGTGGAAACAGAATTGAGCTCTTGGGACAACAGTAAAACTGTTAAGTCTGTGACCTTGCCCACATCAAGTTAACATACTCAGCTGATACAGTTTCATGGTCTTCCTCTTAACTTGTATGCAGAAAAAACGAGGGACAGATTCTTCTACTAAGACATATATTTTGGATCATTATTATTTGTATAATGTTGCTTGCATTAATATCAATGATATTACAGAGTAGTCAAAGAGGATGAGTATAATAGTATCACTGGCATAGGGGTTTAAGTAACATTAGGCACATTGCAAAACAGCTGGTAGAAAAACCAGAGTGGCCAATGAAACACTTTTCTGGATTAATGTCTTCTGGATAAAGAACCTGGTAAGACTACCAGGGCTCTAAGGAAAAAAAAAAAAAAAAAAAAAAACAGTTGCAAACCCCCAAAGACTAAAACTTTTCTCCAGCTATTCTGCAAACTTTTTTTTTTTTTTTTTTCCCACCTTCTTGAATTGCCTTAAGCAGGAACAACTATTAACAAGGCTTGTTTGTTAAGAAAATGGAAATGGGCATTTTTGCACCTCCTGGATAGCTAGATCTTCCTTATCAATAATCTTTCTTTGACAACATCCCTGTAGCACTCAGTGATGTGCCATCTGTGGGTCCATTCTAAATATGGCCTAAAACATCTTATACTTTCAAGATACTTACAGAATCAGACAAGATAATGATGAGGCAGAATAATACATGCTTAAAGCCTGGTCATAGCAAGTAAACGTGAACAGGCTAGCAAGTAACTTTTCAAACATCCATAAAAATCAGTTGTTTTTTTTAAGACATTTCTCAGTATCTGTATTTTAAAAATGTCAATCTAATTCTCATTCAATTCATGGAAAAAGAAATGGAAGTACAGATGACACAAGTTTACTTAAGCTGCATTATCCATATTTCAAATTACAAGTATTCCTTTCTTGAGCAGATCAACAGTTTCCCTTACCTGTAGTTTACGACAGAAAACAAGTAAACTAGGATATTCAATTATTTAAATCAAGTCCAATGATAATGAGGTTTTAGTACAATTTTGTTCCATAAAATTTCATTAGTTACAGGGATCATATTGATCTGTTATTAAATAACGTTCTGCCACATAGTATGGAAATTCTATAGTCTCATTCTGACCCTGTCAATAAAGTGAAGAATCTTCACTTTTACAGGCAGATATGTTTAAGAAAAGGTGAAGGATTCAGAATATATTAAAAGAAACATACAGGAAAAACAACAAAAAACAATAAACCATCTTATGGGAAAAGCAGAAAAAAAACAAGTTTCTCCGATCAACTCCCTCTTTAGTATTGAAGGAAAATCATAGAATCACTGAGGTCAGAAAAGATCTCCAAGATCATCTAGTCCAGCCATCTACCTACCACCAATATTTCCCCACTAAACAATGTCCTTTAGTATTATATCTGAACATTTCTAGAACACCTCCAGGGATGGTGACTTAACCACACACCTAGGCAGCCCGTTCCAGCAGCTGACCACTCTTTTGGACAAGAAATATTTTCCTAATATTCAAAACCTGGCGCAACTCAAGGCCATTCCCTCTAGTCCTATTGCTAGTTACATTGGAGAAGATGCCGACCCCCACCATGCCACACTCTCCTTTCAGGTCATTATAGTGAGCGATAAGGTCTCCCCGAGTCTCCTCTTCTCCAAAAGAAACAAACCCAGTTCCCTCAGCTGCTCCCCATCAGACTTGTGCTCTAGTCCCTTCATCACCTTAATTGCCCTCCTCTGAACATGCTCCAGGACCTCAGTGTCTTTCTTGCAGTGAGGGGCCCAAAACCAAACACAGTACCCAAGATGCAGCCTCACCAGAGCTGAGAACAGGGGGATGATCACCTTCCTGCTCCTGCTGGCTACACTATTTCTTATACAAGTCATAATGCTGTTGGTCTTCTTGGCCACCCATGCACACTGAGTGCTGACCAACACTCTTAGGTCCTTTATTTCCCCACACAGTATTCCAAGCCCCTGCACCCCAAGCTTGTCGTATGGCCTGGGGTTGTTGTGGTAGAAGTGCAGGACCTGACACTTGGTCTTGTTGAATTTCATCCCATTGGCCTTAGCCCAGTCCTGATTTTTCCCAACCCCCAGGCTGATCAGCACTTCCTCCCAACTTGGTACCATCTGCAGACTTACTGACGTTGCACTCAGTGCCCTCATCCAGACCATCAATAAGGATATTAAACAGAACAGGCCCTGATACTGACCCCCTGGGGAACGCTACTTGTGACCAGCCAAAAAGATCTGGGGATCTTTCTCTTGACCCCGCTGTTGAAAGGAAAGCCTATTTTAATGGCTACACTGCCCCAGTCATCCTGAAGACTGAAGCTCGATCCCCTCCTCAGCTTTTGCCTCCTGCCTTTAATAAACTAACTCTGGTTCCAGAAGCATTCTTAATACAGGACCTTCTTTTTGAGGAGAAATTATGTCTGAGTGGAATACAACAGGAAACGGCTAGCATGGCCACTAGCAGTGGAAATGGCAGGGCAAGATCACTTTAGAAACCCTGGTCATAGATACAAACTGGTGCTTTGTTTTTATACGTCTCTGAAATGAATCCTAGGCAGCACTAAATAGCACGTATTTTAACCTACATTTTCCTAGAAGAGAGTAGAAATCAGTAACATGCAAACGAGAGATTTTTTAGGCACACAGTAATAGAGGAGTCCTCATCACAGAAAGACTGCACCTAACTGCTAAGAAAATCCAGCAAAACCATGAAATGCCAGGTCTTTTTCCCCTGAAATGTTCAGCTCTGATCCATGAGAGCAAACTTGTAGAATATACATCTCACGTGAAACTGCAGAAAAACATATGCCTGTCTCAGGCATCTGATTAGTTATAAGAGAAGTAATGCAAAGGCCACTGAAAACATTTATTCTTAATAACTATATGCTTGTATGGCCTGAAGTTGGTTACAGGAGTATCAGGTTATAAAACATACGAACAACTAGATTCAATAACAAGATGCCTAAAGGCATAACAAGATCGCTAAAGCACAGACTGAGATGTCTTACACTCCTTACACTGTTCTTTTTTGTTGTTTAGTTTTTATACCACAGTGTGCTTTACTTGCTTTGGTTAGGTACATAATAATAATGGCAAATAACCACGTTCGTCCCACACTTTCCCATGAGGTGCTCATCAGGCCAAACAGTTTATGTGCCTCACTATTATAAAAAACTGCACTACAAAGAAGTAACTAATGAAATATTAAAACATGAAGGCAAGCATGACCATAAGCAGAGACAACGAGTCACAAGGGTGCTTTTATCCATCTTTTCTTGGCAGAGGTAATGGAGCAGTTTTAGCCAATATCGTTCTAATGCCTATCTGTCAATGGAATTGGATAGCATATATATACTGTTTTCCACTTCTGCAGATTGCCTTTCTGGTAGGATGAAGCTGACATGTTTAACACTGAACACTTGTAAACTAGAGCATCTTTAAAAATCAAAAGGGAAGTAAAAGAAGAATGATGACATATCCCTCATCCTAAACCAAATCTAGACAGAGCCATCTTCAGAACAGTAGTGCACAGCACTCCTGTATAGAGAGGAAAATAGTCTATTCAATTAGGCCCTTTACACACACTATGACATCCATTAGGGGTCTGTGTGTATTGCTACCGCATAAGAGAGAGAGAGAACTGATAAAAATCTATTGTTTTTGTATATAATCAGCATTTCAGCAAGGGAATATTGCCATACTGAAAGGAACACAAAGAAAATTAATAAAATTGAATTAAAGATATGCTGGTTTAAACTTTGAATAGTTCGTAAGTTACAGCTATATTAGATAAAATGAATACCAAGTAGCAAAGGACTTTAAACTTTCCTAAACCTCTAAAAATTCCTTAAGCCTTAGAGCTTAAGTCAGTAACTTATCAAGTTAAGGTCTCTATTTAGTATTTTTACTTTGGGATATTTTCATAGAATAGCTGAGGTTGCAAGGAACCATCTGGACCAAGCCCCTACTCAAGCAGGGCCCCTCAGAGCAGTAGCAACAGCTACATGAACTTGAGACCTGAGAGGTTTCCATGCATATCTGAGGAGGTTTCTGGGCTCTGACACCATTGGGTTGCGCTTGTGAAGGCATAGGCTGGCAGGCAGCTGCTCTCACATGAGGGGCAGGCACAAGATGAGTAACACAGGCCTTCTCAGCCACTAGTTCAAACAGTGGGGATCTGCACAGATCCAGCTCCTGACAGAGAGTGCTAGCAAGGGCAGCAGACAGACAGCCATCTTTTCCATTCACCAGCAGGCCTAAGCCATAGTCCTGGGTTCAGCTGGGTCATAGACAAGAATCATCTGCAGAGACAAGAACCATCCTGGAACAAGTGGAAGCAGCCACCCACCAAACAGTGCTTCCTATGAGTAAGGCTGCTGTTCAGGTTGAGGACTGCTACTATTTGCGTATTCCCAAGTCATCTTTATCCCATGCTCCACTCTAGTATCTTAAATCTGACTCCAAGGCCATCAGTAATTCTACTGCAATAAGTTATCTTCATATTTATATTCCTAACTTCAGAACTTTGAGTTCAGATAAAGAAGATGGTCTAAGAAAAAAAGACTGTGTAATTTTGTTAGTACACTCACTGATTTTGAGATACAGTCTGCAACTTTGAATTATTTTACCCACTGCTTGCATTTCAACATGACTGTGCCTATGCAAGAGTGAATTATTACATACTGCTTCCAGAAATTGTTATAGAAACAATATTTTTTTGAAAAGTAACACCATTTTTTCCCTGAACATACATGAAGAAGTGAATGCAACTGTACCCAGAGTGAGATAGCTGATTTGATTAATTATATCTTTATTCAAGATAACACCTGTGAATTATTTTTAAAAATAATGTAACATTATAAATAAGAAACTTACATTTGGCTTTGGTTTGTTGGTTTTGTATTTATTTATTACCCTTTCCTTTCTTTTACATACTTACAAGCCTCAGGTAAAATTCTAAAGTCCCTATGTATTATATTCAGGGAGACCCTGCTATGCACCACATACAATAAACATAACAATCTGCAAGATTATTGGTGACTGTCAAAAAATGAAAGATAAATTCTGAAAACATTGTAGGTCAATTTAACAAACTCCATAAAATAAATAGGCTCACTGTGGAACCAAGTGTCACAGAAAAATAATTGGAAAAACAACATGGGGTGATGCTATTATCACTGAAATGTTTGAAAGATATGGCCTAATTCATATGTAAACCAAAAAATCTAAGCACATGGTAAACACATCTATCACTGAAATTCACACAGATCTTAGAGGTTTAAATAGTTTCAGAAACAGAGCTCAGAAGTAACTAGATAAAATTCTGGGTAAGGTAGCTGTAAATGTTCAGATTGACAATTGTTTGATTTGTCAAAAAGCAACAAAATAGAAAAGGATTAGGATCATCGCACTTAGCATTCACAGCATGAAAACTTAAAAGAATCTGCTCAGCTTTCTGGCATTTTTGCTTGCTGCATAGAAAGTGATGATCCTCCTCTAATTAGCTTATTGCACAACCATGACCAGATTAGTATTTTATAGCAATCTAATAATAAATAGTATGTGACACACAAATCCAATTTGCAAACTGATTCAACAGAAGTAACCTTTTTTAAAGTACACATTTCTTTCAAAGATTTATTTATTTGAGAGTGCATCTCTGCCTCTGGGGAATGGGAGTACCAACTCAGGTCTGAGAGACACAGGATAGCTACACTGTGGGACCTAGCTTTAAGTGAAAAGAGGAAGATAAGAAAAATCAGACATGAACATCAATCAAAAGGCACAGAGAAAAGTTACAGCTTCACTCTATTTGGATTGCCGAAAATTTATGTGCATATATATATATTCTGAACAGCAGGACCTACACCATAGCACTAAGCATCATGCCTAGGGAGCACTGAACAAGAGTACAGTGCTCATTACATGAAAACCTCGTTCACCCTAGCTGCACTGACTTGCCTGATGACAGTAGGAGAAGAAAGTTAATCTGAATTTTAGTCTGGCAGGAGACTGTTTCTAGTTCTACATGTTGTCAGATTATGACTCTGTCCATCACAAACTGCCTCTTTCTTTTCTGAATCTTCATCCTGGAGCTAACGTGTGACCTTGCCAAAAGCATAAATGAATATCCAAGATTTCTAGTTGCCTGGGGTCCCAAAGTAATTGTGTGATCCACAACAACCTTATTATGCCATTACCAGATGGACTGCAAATACTAGGTAAAAATAATGTGTAGAGTACTTCTGCATCACAAATTGTTACACAAGCCTGGCACCTGGGTTATACCTATTACCTTCCCCACTGTTGAAGTATTCCAGTCTTCAAAGGGAATCATAACACACAAGAACAATACAATGCATGCTTGGCACTTGTCCCAGCTCTCAGTAGGAAGATGATACATAGGGATGTATTCCAGACTATGACAAATGGATACCGTATCTGGGTATAACAATTTAGACGTGGGAATAATGAAATACTGGTCAGTTTACATGTTTAAGATCACAATTTTAATTTATTTTCAGGACTGAGTGCCCTTGTTTGATCAGTAACACAAGTATGTTAACCAGCTGCTCTTCCACCAGCCTGAAGGACTTAGGCTTTATCCCACCCTCTACTTCCATTTCCTATCCTTTCCAAGAATTAAGCTACCATTCATTGCATCTCTTAGCGGTTTGGGAATTTCCAGTGATATTAAGGTAACGTAAGGCTTGTGTGCATTATTTATTTATTTATTTCCTACATGGTATTCCTTCCTGATGGCAGAAAACTTGATAAGCAAACACAATTTGGGTAGGGAAAATATTTACTGACTGAATGCTCTTCTATATTATGGTGGATTAAGAAGGAGCCTTGTAATTATTCCATGTATTTTTCTTACTCATATGAAAATGTTTACTGCTGAATTAGTTTGATATATGTTTATTTCTGATAGCTTTGTGAAGTTCCCAATACTGAAGCAGTAACACAGGCATCTGTTCTAGAACTGACACCTTGTATTGCTGATACAGCTCAGCTTTTTTCACCTATAATTATAAATAAAGCATACCTATGCTTCATCTTACTGCCAGCTTGCTTAGTCACACAACTTGTCCCACAGTATACTAGGCAAATTTAGTTCTAGATATTGCTCTCCATCCTGATCAAAAGCTGATTAGTCTCTCTGAAGGACTATGGATTAGCGTGTTTCAAGAACTGTGGGCAGAATTCTCTGGGAATAACAGAACAGACAGGAGTTGCAACAAACTGCCCTTCAGGACTGCCCAGGCAATATCAGTATGATGAATCACACATTCTGGTGAATGTGCCATGCTACATTGAATTACATGATTGCTAGTTTACCAATATGCTATGACTGAGTTTTAAGAACAGAAGGATCATCTTCCTTTATGGTGGTAGATTTGCTAATACTGATTTCAGAAATGCTCAGACAAGTCCTTCCTAACCTGAACCCTTAAGGAATGCACACACAAAAAAGTAGTAATCTGTGTATCCATGGAAAGGAAAGGGGCACTGTATCCAAAACAAAAGTTTACAATAGAGAACAAGTACGTATTTTCAAGTATCACTAATACTGCATTGTAAGCTATATCTACTTCTCACCCACACCTTAGCTTTTCTTTGTCATCTTATAGATCACATTTTCAGTATGTTCCTGTGGCTTTACTTCGGTTGCCCTAATTCAAGAGAGATACGGAAAAATTGGACAGGCCACCTCCACATTTGTGGAGGCTTATCCAGATGAGTAAGACATTGAATACCTCAACCATAATAAAGAAGGCTGAAGTAGTTGGACTTCTTTAGCCTACAGAAAATGACTTCTAATACTTTAAAGGTAGTTGGCAGAGGAGATCTAATTTTCATTATGTATGGTGACACAAGAAATAACAAAAGATGAAGCAGTGATAGTTCCTCAATATTACAAAAAAATCCTCACTGTGAAGGCAACTGAACATTGGGTATTAAGTTAACAAAGAAGTGTTGGAATCTCACTGAAAATATTCAGGTTTTAGTTTGACAAGGCTCTTGATAAACTCATCTAAAAGCCTTGCTTTCAAGGGAAAGTTGAAATGGATGGCCTTCAAGAGCTCCCTGCCAATACAGACTTTTTCGTGAATCCATGCTACTGAAACACTGAACTCTATGATGCATGAACCAATTAGACACTATCTCAAAAAACTGTCCAAGACTGACGTACTCCTTACTCCATTTGAACAGTTAGAAGCAATTTATATTAGACTACATATTCATGAAATACAAATGCTTACGTTATACAAAAGCATACTCAAAGAGACCCTAAACTTGCTACTAAAGAAAGGCCCATTTTCTCTAAAGTACTTTCCACTGGGTTTCCTGAGTAATTGATCGTGCCTCTCATACTTCACACCACTGTCTCTCAGTGCATTACTGTGATCAATTGTAGCAGTTGCCTCCTGTGTGCCATTTCATTTGTGGTCCTGGGGGCAGACCTAAAAGAAGCTCTAACAAGTGCTGGACCAGCAATTCTGTATCTCCTCTAAGATCTTGAATAGCAAATGTCTTCTAGCATGTACAGAAGAGAGTGTAAGATGAGCAACAGAAGACAAAAGAAGAGGGAGGTAGAGCGTAAGGACAATTAGAGTTCAGAGCCACCTATCCTCATATGTCATTGATCATCAAGGGCTGTATAAAGACTTCAGGCAAAATTGAGGAACTGCAACTACATCGACATCCAAATCCTGCCCTACTAGTCAGACAGTCATCAGTAGCAGCCGTCAAATCACATCTCAATTGTACAATCAGTACAGTTACTCTATATTAATCTTTTGAACACTCGGGCCCATAATAAAAGCTTTTGCAGAAGCAGTTGTAATGACAGGACAGTTATTCTACTTCAATATAGCTCAGTAAATGCACATACAGAAACTTAACTTGTATGCAAAGTAATTATAAACATTCTTACTATTTCCATCTCCAACTCAGAATTTTTAATTTGTTCTATAAACTGACAAAGATGTGCAAGACAGGTTTAGTTGAAAGCAAACCATGAAAGAAATCTACAGCTAAGCAAATTAGATAATAATTATGACAAGGGAAAGCACACATGAAAATGAAAACTATTTGAAAAGATCAAGTAGAATTGAATGTGTTCTATCAAGAGATTAATGTGATTGACATTTTAAAATGCAAAACATGTTTATTAAATATTATCAAGTTTTTTTTTTTCTGGAAGAAACAATAAATACTTCCAAAACACACAAGTCTTCTCAGAGGTGTCTGACAAAAAGAACCTAGATTTCACAGCCTCTCTAGATTGGACAAGTCTTGTATAATTGTCAACGGTTTAAGGGCTGGTCCGGCCTGGTTCCGCGACTAGTGGGGCAGAGGGATTTCACAAAATCCGCACCTCCAGGAAGGGAAACAGGGGACCCCAAAATAATTAAAAACAGCGGCAACAATCTGAGGAGAAACAAGCTAATTTACTAAATATAGTATCGGAATGTAAGATAACACACTATAATACAATATAAAACAACAATAATTGAGAGAAAGATTGTCCAAGAGCCAAAGGCCTTACGCTAATACTGAAGCCTTAAGTGCAGTTGGGAGCAGCAGTAGCGAGCTGATCCGACAGGGAACACGGTGAGATGAGAAGAGGGACAAGTCAGATGACCTGGACCCTTATATCTGTTCCCTTGAGCAGGAATGATAACAGTACTCGAAAAGGCTCTTGGGGAACGTAGTTCTTCTCTTCCAGACAGGTACCCGGAACTAAAGCATTTACTCCTTAACTCCCAGTACACTGCATGATGTTGTGATGTGGAATACTGATAACCAAAAATCATAAAACCACGACAATAATGCATGCAGTTCTTAATATTGACTTTCTATAGTAGGTGAACATAACACATTTCTAGACTTAAACTATTATTTTTCATGAATATTTCTGCAATACACTGGTAAATGTATAGCAGCTACTTTTATATATGTTTGTAAATTCACTGCAAGTAACAACAGTTCAAAACATTTGTGTGATACATACACATATATACAGATTTTACGATGACTTCTAATTCATGGGTAAGAACAAGTACTCACCAATTTATTTTTCCTGTACAAAAGTCCTTTTAAATCACTTGTAGTGCATTTCTATTTTTATTACATATCAATAAATCCCAATATATAGCATAAGAAATCATAACACAGCAGAGGCAGCTTTTCTTACTTAAGTAGCAGGTGTTTGCAGGAGCTCTTGCAATGTGGAACTATCTTATTAACATCTACCACAACAGAATCGACATTTAGCTCTGAGAAATCCAGCAACAGTTGACAGACAATTCTCAGGTGAAAAGCCACCTTCCATATTTTCTATTTTTGCAGAGGACTTCTAATTATCACTGACTCCTACACATTAACTGAGTAGTACATCAAAGCCCTTTTTATCAGGTTGTCTTTCTCTGCACTGGCTGTACACACTCCACTAATTAATCACTTATTAGCTACTAAGTTTCAGTACTCTCTTCTTCCTTCATAATCTCTAGAAGTTTTTAGTGTTGTTTTCAAGCTTTCTGTGCTTTTCTCCTTTAATACCGTTTCCCTGAAATATATTCATTAGTATTTGCTCTCACATAAAAATATTGAATATTTCTCCCTCTCAGAAATATTCTCGAAGTCCACAGTGTTAAATGGCTATATATAAAAACTATATATGAACACATCTATGGACAAAGGAGAGAGTTGCTATTAGCCTAGCTTTAACCAGATGACTGTTTAAGTGCCTGTAAGAATATCTGATTTCAGAATAGACTACACACGGTATTTCACCCATGTATCTGAAATGGAACCATTATTTAAAATTCAATTTTTATAACAGATAGCCCATGGGGTACCATTTTGTGTAACATGCTTTTTTTCCATCACGTTCTTCTCTAATTTGTAACACTGCTGTTTGACCACTAGCATTTAATGAAGGAAAGATGATTTACACAGTAAAGAATCCAGTTAATTAGCTCATATATCTGTAACAGAGGCATTATATTTCCATAGAGAACATATTACCAATTTACTAAAACATGCCATGTGCACACCTAGCTCATGAGTTTGCCATTTACATAGGATGCTCACTTCTAGAAAATAACACCTAGTTTTAAATTACTCAAGTTCTATCAATCATCCAAATTATTTTTAAGAAAAATTTGCCAATATAGTAATTATTTAAAGCATGCCTGGTTTTTGGAGTTTTCAAATGTAGTTGCCTTTGATAGCTACTGATTAAAATCCTCATATAGCTTTACACCTTGTTTTCAGATTAATTCATATGCTTGAGAAAATGTTTTATTTTGTTTCTTTCACTGTTCTTGAAATCCACTTCTGAAAAAGACAGCTCCCCAGGACTGCAACAGGATTTAAACCTGTGCACAGTAAGAATTTGTTCATGTGTTTTGCCAAACAAAAATTAAGTTTAATTATGAGGTTGAAGACAGACATTCAATCATTCAGTTCAACCAGCGCCCAAAATAAACAGTTCAATCCACCCTAGTATCACTAATGAAGACTTTTTCCTACAGAATATTTCAGTAGCATGTGTTAAGATGCTATGGATTAATAACTAAAAGTATGCATTCCGCAATAATGCTGTTCCATCCCATTACCTGGATCATTACTGATGAAACCAACTCATCCTCAGTCAATATAAGACAGCAACTATGAAGCACTCCTGCATTTTTGTACCCAATAGATGGCTGTAACTGATTGATATGTTGATCCTACTACCTACAGAACTTTAATGTTCATGTTAGCTTTTGCATTATGGAGTTTCATTAGATTCAATCTAAACTCAAACATTACCATTTAAGGTCTGTTACACTAAAGAGATTATAGCTTCCACAGCAGTTTAAAACACCTGCAGTTACTGAACTCCTGAGGTACCTTTAAAAAAAAAAAAGCTTTGAAATCCCTGTTGGTGTTAAGTACCTAGACCACAATTTGCTTCATTTGTCTTTCCTTTGCAACCCACTCTAGGAAACCTGCTTTAGAAGTGAGGTTGGACGAGATCATCTCCAGAGGTCCCTTCCAACCTCTACAATTATGAGATAAAAAGGTATTTTATTTGTGGAAATATTTTTTTTATTTTATTATTTGTGAATTCTGATATTTTTGTAAGACTACATACAGAAAATGCATCTCTGACCATCAAAAGGAAGCTATCTGGGGGACTTATGGATGCAACTAATAATTACAAAAAATAAGAATCACAGTGAGAACAAAATCATAATTCACATCCATTTTTATTTGCAGTAGCATGTATGTACATGAGCCGCATAACAGGGACTTTAGAAAATGAACTAGATGATTTTTAAGATGCTTTCAAGCCGGGCCATTCTATAATAATCAAACCTCCACTGAATTTTGTATTTATTTACCTTTTAAAAAATAATCTTTTCTGACTATTTTGGGGATTGCAAGAAAAGTTTTGATGAAAGTTTGAAATACTACTTAATATTTAAACTTTGAATACATATATATTGAAAATAGCATTTATAAGCATTTCCACCTGAAAGCTTTTAACCAAATCTTGTCAAAGTAGAGCTGTCTGATACAAATTCAGCCTGGATACTGTATACACCAAAAGCACTTTAATCTAATGAATCAATAAAAGTATTTACATACCAGATGAGTCATTATTTTAACTGAAGTATTTAAGTTACAGAAATACAAATATTCTTCCATAATTTATTAATACATTTATTGCTAGCTCATTAATGATTAATAAATACTAATTATAGAAATATTAAATAAATCTATCTTTATTCGTCTTCATAAGATTTTTATTTTAATGCTTGTTATTTATGGAAATGTTATTTTAATAGATTTGTTAATAAATATTTAAATTGAATTATATAAATACAACAGATAATTCCACAACTTAGATTATCAGACTTCAACCTGTCTACTTGCTATGTAATCTCTCTAAATGGTGTAGTCTTCCTTCAAGTTCAGATATCTTGAAGACAACAGGAACATATAAATTTAGAAAAACTGTCAACATGTAAAATTATTGGATATCAGAGCACAACGTTAATACACTTCAGTAGAGTAAAAATGGAGATCCTAAACAGAGTGATGAATAGCTGCTGTAACACTGCCAAAAGACCAGAAGGGACCTCATACAAGAGGTTTACTAACGTAGGAGTGCCTTTGCAAATATTTATTTAATATTAGGAGAAGAGAGAACATACACTAATGTCTTTCTGTTACAACTCTGAGGATACCTAGCAGAAAAAACAACTGAACAGACTGAAATCTGAAACAGAATGTAAAACAAGTTTAGAGCTACCAATTTAATTCTAGACATAGTATCTTTGTAAGTGTTCTTATGACACCCACCATGGCTATAACTGAACCTTGCAAGTATTCTGAATATATAGTCACACTCACTCATCACTCAGTGATTGCAAATAAGTACTCAAAGTTGTTTAAAAATAAGTAGTACATGCCAATACACAAGCCAGGAAGCAAATTCTAGAGTAAAAAAGAAAACTTTTCTCCAGTAAATGGCAAATTAAAGGAGTTTACCCAGGCACCAAGGTCAGGGATCCTTAAACCTGAAGTGATGAAGCTATTACAAGGTAGCTATGAAGAGTTTCAGTGAAAATATTCCAAGCTGTTGTGGTTTAACCTGGCCGGTGGATAAGCACCACCTAGTGATTGGTAGTGATTAGCCCACTCTCCCTGCTTCCCAGTGGGATGGGGAAAAAGAATCAGAAGGAGAAAAAAGGAAAAAACTTGTAGGTTGAGATGAAATTACTAAGGTAGAGAAAAAAGAATTGGCATATATGTTTATACAAATGTATAGAGCAAGCAATGCACAAGAAATCACTCATGAACCATATCATACATACCATCAATACCCAGCTAGATCACCAAGCAGTGGAAGAGAGCCATGTGAATTCCCACCCCCTTCAGAACTCTCCTTCTGTATAACATCATATGGTATGGAATATCCCTTTGGCCTGTTTAAGTCAACTATCTTGATTTTGTCCCCTCCCAGCACTTTTAGTAAAAGCTGAGAAACTGGAACAGCCTTGGCTCTGTACATCACTGCTTAGCAATAACATCAGTGCACTACCAGCATTACTTTTATCCAACAGAAAAAAAAAACATAGCATCATACCAGCCACTCTGAAGAAAATAATTTCACCCTAGATGAAACTAAGACAATATCCACCCCTTATTCCTCATCATGTATGTAATGCTCAGGTCTCACAACATTATTCCCATACTCTATGAGCCATTCATGCAAACTGTGCATGATATTCATTTAGTTAACAACTTTGGGCTCCATCTGTCACCTCAAGGCAGACAATGGACACCCCCATCCTTCTGCATTACCCACCATACACACCCAGGTCCCTGAGCAAAAGCAATCCCATGAATAGGCTTGCCTTTGCTTGAACAGAAATAATGCAGACCATTTTGCCCAGCATGTTCTTTGTGTACACCACCAGGTGCACATAACAAAGGACTTCATCCCCTTCTACAGTATGCAAGAGGTTTGACTGGGCAGGCCCAGTTCAACCAGAAGATCCCCAAGTGTTGACTAACCAAGTGGCTTTAGCTAGATCTGTGTCCTAATACTGGAATGTCCCAGCACCCACTGCTCTCAGTATGGTCTTTTAACAGTCCATTGTATCATTCAGTTTATCCAAAGGCTTGGGCACGTTAGGGAGATGTGAAATGTCCACTCAATGCCATGCTCTTTGGCCCAGGTGGTTCTGAGATTATTTCAAAAATAAGTTTCATTGTCTGACTCAATTCTTTCCCAGAGTGCCATGTCACTGTAAGACTTGCTTTAAGACCCAGGATAGTATTTCAGCTGGTGGCATGAGGGACAGGGCATGCTTCTAGCCTTCCAAGCGGTTGCTTCCACCACTGTAAATACATGGCTTTTGCCATGGCAAGTTTGTGGGAGTGTGATATAATCCACGTTCCAGGCCTCTCCATATTTGTATTTCAGCCATTGTCCTCCATACCAAGGAGGTTTTATCCATTTGGCTGGCTTAATTACAGCACGTTTCACATACAAAAGTATCCCTAGTCAAATTCACCCCTTGATTTCAAGCCTGCCTATAGGTTGCACCTCTTCCTTTATGGCCTCAGGTGTCATGGGCCCACAAAACTAGAAATAATTCACCCTTATGTTGCCAGTCCAGATCTATCTGAGCCATTTCAATCCTAGCAGTTTGACCCACCTGCTGAATGTTTTGATGTCCTTCAGTGGCATGACTCTTGGGTATGTGAGCATCTATGTGACATACCTTTACAATATTGTTCTCTGCCAATATATTTCCACAATGCAATGGCCCAGATGGATTTGCTGTTGCACTGCCAGTTGTTCTGCTTCCATTGCAATAACCACTGCCATAGGGCATACGCCACCACTCTAGACTGGTACCCTTCTGGGTCCATGAAGTACACTCTCCTGAGATAATCTATATCAAACATGCATGTAGCCTCTGTGTCAATCACAGTGGGGTGCTTTTGCCACTCATTTCCAGTTAGGCTCACTTCAGCCTCCAATACAGTTAATTCCTGGGATCACCCTGTCATTCCAGAAATAAAAATAGGTTCTTCCCCTTTATAACTTGATGGCACTAGAGTACACTGTACACCAGTGTTCACCAGAGCCTCATATTTATGTGGTTCTGATGTGCCAGGTCATCAAATCCATGCAGTTCTAGTTCTCTAGTTCTGGTTATTTTATTCATTATTCATCTCTCATGTATGAGAGCCAGAAGGTTCACTACCAACAGCAGAGATAAGATCAAACCATCTTCTCTGTCTAGAGAACTGCCCGCTGGAAACTGGAGACACTATTTTCCTGCAAGGACCTCCCTCTTGTGATTGTTTTACCTTGCAACTCATGTACCCATGCCTGCAGGGTCAAGGTGAGTTTTCCCACCTAAGACACAAGCTCACAAGCTATAGGTTGCAGCTGTGTAAAGTTCAAAAAGGTGCCAGAATTAAAAAAAAAAAAGGCCAAATTTGTTCAAAGAAGAGCCAGTTAAATCACAAATATGGAAGGAGCTTATAGCCTATTCTGCTGAGTACAAAGTTGCATTACAATAAAGTACAACAGTTCAATTTGTACCTAAAATATCTTCAGTCTATCAGGTAGTAAAAAGCAGTGTAAAAACAATTTAAAAAAGGATTTAAAACTGTATTTCAAACTTCAATGTGAAAGCAAGCTGTTCCTCAGCAACGGTGATATTTAATAAGGAATACTGATGAGCATACTGAAGCTGACATAGTTGCGTTCCTACATAAAAGCAAGCATTAAGAACAAAGAACATTAAATATAAAATTAACTGTAAGCATGGATCTACAATCCTAAAACATGAAAGCCTGAAAGTATTGAAGTTCATAAGAAGAAACTTCAAAAATGTTTCTTAAAATGCAATGAGCACAGCAGTTTCAAAATGAACACTACCTGGTGCTTATTTGCTTATTGCATATTTGTAAGTATTTTCCTTGACTGGAATATAAGATAAAAAAAGCATTTAAGCATATTTAAGTACATATTTTTACCACGTTTTAAAATTGTATTTGTATATGCACCTATACATAAGAGCATGCAAAAAATAAATGTTTAGTAAGTAAAAATGGGGTAGAACAAAAATACTTGACATGCCATCAACACCACAACAACACCCCTAAGGCTTCTCCTGAAAATTCTGTTCTTCAGAGACATGCAAAAAAAAAAACTGAAGGGCTCTGTCATGTAAAACCAAGTATTATGTCAATTTCTAGGGCTCTGACTTTAAAAATACTATTTTGCCAACCAGAAATAGGGGGTATATCAAAAACGTTCTTGTGTTTCCTTGTGTAGAACACCTACAAAAGTTTAAGCATGTGACTGCTGTAACAACAAGAATTGAGTCTGTCAGTCTTTAAAGTATTTACTCTTGAATAGCCTGTAATATGGGAAAGTAACACTATTCTAACTGGAAATCAGTCAAGACAGTGAAAATGAACCTCTTGTTTTCTGCGTAATTTCATACTAGTTAACTCAATAGGAAATAAATCTATAGAAATACAAGAACAAGTAACTACAAAGACCAGGATTGCTCTATCATACCTGATCAATCAAGGGTTTTTTTTTTTTATGTATTACTCTATCTATTCATTAAACTTCACAATATTCTTAAGATAAATAGATCTGCCTCGATTTCTAATGCATGGCTTCCCCTATGGAAATATGGGAGACTATATGAAGTTTTCTGTTTTGAATGTTTGTTTGTTGGGATTTTGTTTTTCTTTTTTTGAACAAACTGCTAATTGAAAGGCACAATGTTCCAATCTCATTTCCTTGAGCAATGCCACCCCAGATCAATTCTGTCACTCAGGACTGACTGCAGAAGTCTGCAAAATGATGTTCTATTTCCTTGTCCTTGATGAAACAGAAAAGGCTAATTTAAATCTGTGCCATAGGGAAGCCACAAGCTCAGGTGAGCAGCTTTAGAAATACCATTACAAGAAACTGCAGTCACACTTCCCTACTTAAGTAACCATCACAGGGTATTCAATGAAACCTAACTTTGTAGGACAAAAATTATGGAATAGAGATTAATAAAGTACTTTCAAGAACTGGCTTGCTCCAAAGTTGAACAAAGCATTTTCATATTCTATCCTCTGTTAAGATCTAAATAATAAAAATTGTCAAACAATAATTCACTAGAAGCATTTTAACATTTAAAGCTAAGTACGTGCCTCAGTATTCAACTGACCATGAAAGTGTTTGTGAAGAGACTTCTCTGAAAAACACATTATGGAAATTTCTTCATCAAAAAAATGTATTCTGAACATCTTAAAAGAGTCCAGTAGCCACAGTGGGTACTCTAAGAAAGGTCTTCACTTAGGAAGCTTTGCAAAATATTCAATTTAAGAACAGTCCTTCTTCCTGCCCAGATATGATCAGTAACCAGCCCAAAATCAGGTGCAACCACAGAGTAAGTTTCAAATAGTCAAGAAAAGTGCTACTTAGTTGGCAAGTCAATCAAACTGAAGATATTACTAACACATATTAAGGGGGAAGCATGGGAATCCATTTAAATACAGTACCTCACAAATTTGGGTAGTCCAGTCCTGGCCCTGAACACCTCATGTAGAAAAAAAACTTGGATGTTGCCTACCTAGAGATTGAATATCTTTGTTAAAAAGAAAATAGTCATGTCTAATAAAGCTCCTGTTCCATATTGTATTAGCTTATAAATCAACTAGTATTTTGGATCTTTATGAGAGGTAATCAAAGGCATTCAAAGAACATTTTCCTAAAAGAATAGGCTGCTTCACATGCATGAGCTTTCTATTCCTATCCATTAATAAAGCCCCCATCAGCATATCATCTCTGCTTTCCTTTTTTCACATATGCATGAAGAACAGTGCATTCAAAGCAATTACACTGCTGGGGAATGGACTGAGGTTTTCTTGCATCATAGATCAAGTCCACGTGATCTGTAAATTTCTCCGTGCTTCACAGAGAGGTAAATAAGATTATACCGCTCTGTTCTTTCTTCCTTATTTCCAGCTGCTAACCTTCATTAAAAACTCCATAAACTAGAGCAAAGACATCCCTCAGGAGTCAGTTGCTCTACTTCTCCTGCAATATATTTGCAAAGAAGGGGCAGGTGGCCCACACAGTAGTCTGGATGGAAATGTGACCAACCGTATAAACATTTGAGAACCCTTGTGCTCACAAAATTGAATGCAAGTTGGCAGGTATGAGAGGGTACATTACACATCTTATTCTCATGGATTGAGATCACTAAAAAAAATTAGCTCTGCATTACAAAAACTTAAACATTGCAAGATACGAATTTTGACTCAGCAACAATATCCAATGGGAAAGAGACTGAATTTGTTCAGTAGCCTTGTATGATTCTGCCAAGCCAATCACACATTCAAAGAGCTGGTAAATAGCAGGTGTGAACTCTTTCCTGTTAAACATATCAGGAAGTCATTCATACATTCATACTTAATTTTGGATTGACAGATGTTTGTAAAGATACCACACACACCAGAGGCAAAACACTTAATGAGGAAGTATGAGAAGTCTGTCAGCCTTGTGTTTATGATAACATCCCTTCAGCAATCAACATTAGCATGCAGGGCAAGAGCTTCACATGCCCTTCAGGTACTGTATCTAAAAATCATGCAGCAGATTTTCTGAGTTGATGTAGTTCCAAGAAGTTAGAGCTTCTGTCATTCAAACTATTTCAGGAAATTTGATTTTCTCCTATAGAAATGTCAAATGTCACTGGGCACTAATAAGAAGTGAGCAATTTGCAAGACTTGTAGATAAGGTCACAGTTCATTTTTCAATAGTAATACTATCATTAACTTTCTTCAACACAACCAAATTGAGACTATCATGCATATATATACAATACATGTGCAAGAATAACTATTCATTTTGTTGAACTTACAGTTAAGCACTGTTCTCTTGAAAAAATGCGATAGTATCTAAACATTGAGCATTTTCCCACATTAGAGATCACTAGAAGTAGAGACACTGATGAAAACGTGAACAAATTTTATTTACACTGTATGATACCTGCAAGCATCCTATTTATAGTAGATTGAAATACTGTCTGGTGTGCTTTGATTGACGTGATACTACCCAGTTTTTAGTTATTCATCCAACTATGTGGGTAAAGAGTTGCTTGGATGTTCACAGCAAGAGGGTTGTGGTCAGTGGCTCTATGTCCAGGCAGAGGCCAGCCATAGGTGGTGTCCCTCCAGTTGTGCATCTTGGGACTGGTTCTTTCAAACATCTTTATCAATGACATAGATAGTCTGATTGAATGCACTCAGCAAGTTTGTGGACTACACCAAACTGAGCAGTGCAGTAGATAATACAGAAGGAAGGGATGTCATCCCAAAATGACCTGAACAGGCTTTAAAAGCTGGCCCACCTCAACCTAGTGAAGCTCAACAAGGTCAAATTTAAGGTGTTGCACTTAGGTCAGGGCGATCCCAGATTGTGTACAGACCATTGAGAACAGCCCTGCAGAGGAGGACTTGTGGGTCCTGGTGCACAAAACATTTGAGATGATCCAGCAGTATGCACTTGCAGCCTGGGAGACCAACTGTATCCTGGGCTGTGTGAAAAGAGGGGTGGGCCAGTAGGGCAAGGATAGCGACTGTCCCTATCTAGTCTACCCTTGTGAGGCCACACCTGGAATAGTGCATCCAGGCTTGGATTCCTGGCATAAGACAGACCTGAAGCTTTATCCCTGAATTTCTGTGATATATGAAATTGTAGTGTGCTTCAAAGAAAAGGTTTTTATTACAGAATAACCTCTGCAAACAAGATAAACACTGTTCTAGCCTATTCAAGTTCCAAATTGATAAAAATCACAGAATGACCAAGGTTGGAAAAGACCTACAAGATCATCCAAGTTCAGCCATCCACCCATCATCTTCAGATATCAAACCATGTTCTTGTACACTGGATTATTTTACCAGAAAACTCACAAGTCAAGAGCACTCACATCACCAAACACTCAGTATAGTACATGATTAAGCATGTTCACTACACTCTGAAAGATTCCTTATAAGAGAGAATTTACAGCTTATTACAGATAAGCTTGATTTAGGTGTTCTAAAATGCCCTACTAGAGAAGTCTATACTTCTGTCTGTAAACTATCTGAGAAACAGCCTTGATTAAAGTATCTAAATACTCTCCAAAGTCACAAAGGTAATGTAAAAAAGCAAAAAAAAAAAACCAAACCTTGTTACCCAATTTGTACCTTTAAAAAACTGTATATGAAAATACTTGTGGTAAGAATTTGTAAACATCCCGAGGCAGGAATAAATTTAACTAATCATTAATTAATAAATTATGTCAGACTAGCTTCTCTCCTGCTTTGCTATATTGAGAATGAGATTTCCGTGATATTCTAGTTGTAAAATCTCTTTTGATGTTTTAATGCAATTCTGAAGTCATGTACAGTCCAGATGGTGCCTAACACAAAATGCCTACAAATGATTTAGTTTTTGGACAGAACAAAAGTACTGAGTCTATTGTGAATGTTTCTTGATAAGCTAAAAAAAACAGGTATTGAAAATATTGCCCATTGATTTACCATTTCAGAAAAATAAGTGCATATGACTATTCTCCGCTGGTCTGCAGTAGACATACCAGGAATCAGAACTTAGCAGGAGTGGTACACAAATGCACTAAAAAGATTACTATAATGAGTAAGCAAACTGGACCATAGTCAACTTGGTCTTCTAGGGTATATCCCTATTAGAAAACAACTGTTGGAATATAAGGTGTTATCTATTTCTCTAGATGATACACAGGGCTTCAAATATACAAAAATATTTACCAGCAAAGGTACTTTGTTACAATGCATACTAATTCCAACTTAACCTATTCTTTGCTACACTGCCTATAAGCATAACCACTAATTTAAATATAAGAATATATATCTTTACACCAAAATATTAACTGAACCCAGGAAAAGTAATTACGTTTATATGTACACCAAACATTTCACAAAGAAGTTTGTAGACAGCCAATACTATGCAGGTTTGCAAAATAACTCACATCATGCAACACAATTTAATGGACAGAAACCAGAGTAAGATGAAACAGTTTTGTTCTCAGAAAACTCAGGTCCCTGATGCTGTTGAAATCACATACAAGAATATTGCCTTTATGGAGAAAGATCAGGAAAAACTACTTTTAAATGAAAACAAAAATGAATTATCTTTACAATATACATTTATTTTTCATGACACAAATTAAGCTAATGAATCATACAACATTTGGTCTAGAACACTGATAGTTAAAGTGATATGGAAAATATATAGAATTCCAAGTATTATACAAAGTGGACATTTCTTTATCTGGTTAAACATGCTTTTTAAATAGACAACATTTTGCTACTTAGATTTATGGTACTAAGGTAATTTACAGCACCAGTGAAGTCAGAACCTACCTAACAAAGCAGAGATGAGATCTCCCTAGGAAAAGGGGTGTGAAAAGTAAGCCTTTACCTCTATTGACAATTTCTTCTTCTTCAGAGTTTTCAACATCATTAGGCTGTCAAAGCAGCAAATTTATATTATTTACTGATTAAATTGTAGCTACAGCCACAGAACAAGATTCCAACTCTGAACATAATAAAAATGTATCAGAAGAAATCATAGATAGATGGTTACTTGTCAGTTCTACTGCAAAATAAATATTAGTTTTCATCTCACTCTCAACAAATATGACAAGAAAAATAATATTCTACCAGAATAATTTTAAAATCGGTTTTAAGGCTTTTTAAAGACAGGATAAGTCATTTTAACGTATAATTTGCTTCCAAATGTTTAATTTTTTTCCTTTAGTAAGAAAATAAATTATTTCCCTACAGAGACAAAGCAGACAACAGATTTTTGAGTAAAGTGGATGCTACTCAGCAAATGATTTCAGAAAGGTTTTCCTGCCATACTGAAAGCACTAAAACCACCTTCCGTCAGCAAAAGCAGAAGTCCAAAATATTACTAACGGGTATATAACAAGCAATAATGAGTAAACACACAACTCCTGCATTTGTCTAAATTAATCTCACTAAGTTCATTAATTACATAGCTGGAGTACTGTCCACAGAAATAAGGAGCAAGACTGTGTGTAAAAGCTTTCAAGTGACTTAAAAAATCTTGTATCACTACATACAAGGTAAATAAACCAAAAAAACACATTTGTCCCACACTAATAAAATTTTATCTTCATTATCTTAGTCCTTTTGAAGAAGACACGAATGTTACAGCTTTGCTACAAAATCCTATTTACGTCCCATTGAATCTCACAACATAATCCAGTTATAACCTCAGAGCATTGTGAAATCTCTTTTCATAGCATAATCTCATTGATGGTCTCATGAGCATTTCATCACCATGAATTGAAGTGCAGTTTTATTTCCACTACATGCTGAATAATGCAAATGCTCCCCTGTAATCTTGTCCTTGATGGATACTACTTCCATTCTGTAACAGTCAAAACATTTCCCTAGAGACTTCTCACATTTCTTGCACGACAACGGAGCCCTAGCATTTTTGAAAGTTTCAAGCACTACCTTCTAAAGCTCCTTAAATGGTGAGGAAATATTAATTTTAGTTTCATCTCTATTTTGCAAAGCATACTTCAAATAATATTATGTTCTTTTGAAGTCTAAAGCACTTTCAAAACAGCTGCATGCCAAATCAGTAAAGCTAAGCTTGAAAGCAATGTTCATCTTATTTTTTAGTAATTCTTGTGTTGTGGAGAGTAGAGCAGAATAAGAAGAAACTACTGTCTGTAAGCTGCAACCAAGTTCTATATATTTAAAAGCTTATTTCCAAAGCCAAAAGAAAATAAAGTGCTCTGAAGGTTTAAGCCTTTCCAACAGGCAAACAGAGTATTCTTATAAAGCATGTGAAAAACTGAAGATAGCGAAAGGCCAGGTTGGACCTGGCTCTGTCCTCATCTCAGGGAAAAGAACAAGCAAAGCAACAGACAAACAGGGTCCAGCAGGTACAGTAGACCTTCAGTAAATACACTCCTGGAATGCAGGTCCCATTTCCCTGCTCTGCACAATGGAAGTCAGTGCCTCACCTCACCACTTTCAAAGCTTTCTCACAAAATAAAATAAGTGGAATCTCACTCAGCAATGAAGCAGTGAAAGCACTCTCATTATGAGGAAGACCACCTCCTCCACAGTGTGGTTCTGCATGAGCAGAACAGACGAGATCAGGGATCAAGGGCAAGTAACAGCATTTTATGTTACAGGGATGCTCAAAGCACTCCAACGAGCGTCTTCAGTTTGAAAGAAATCAGCCTTTCCTCTGTTAACTATGGCACAGGAAGCTTGGATATTTGATGGCTGGACTAGATCTTGTAGGTCCTTTCCAACTCTGTGATTCTATGATACTCAGTTTATTTTGGTAACTCAAAGGTATGAGAATGTTCACAGTCACATTGAAATAAACCATTCGCTACTTCTCTGAAAATGTATTAGGAATTAACTAAACATGAGCAGCAGGCAACATCAAGTCATTTAGGTGGGATTTGAGTCTGTTCTTCCTCCTGGAGATCACAGAATCAGAACTGTAGAATGGCTCAAGCTGGAAAGAACCTCAACACCCACTGCCGTGCTCCCCCCCTTCACCCCCCCCACCCCGCAGAGTGCAGGGTTGCCACTCATGAGATAAAGTTGCCATTGCCCTGGGCCACATACAACTGGGCCATGAATGCCTCCAGGGATGGGGCATCCACAGCTTCTGATCAGGTTTTTATTTATTGGAAACAGAAGATGGACAGTTTATTGTATTCTAATTCAATGGAATATCATTGCAGTAAAGAAGTTAATTGATTTAATAAAAACACGGTGCCTTCAGTAATCACAGTTGGCCAAGAGCTTTTATGAAAACACATGTCATCATAATGTAGCTGTTTTAGCAACAAATCTCTATCATCCTTGACTGGGCTTCAAATTTACAAATGAATTATCTAGTATTGCTACTTAGTTTACAGTACAGTCATTGAACTAGTGGCATGCTCATGGTAAAACATTCTAAACGTAATTTCTGAGGGTGTTTACTTAGTCATTTGCTGTGGTTCATCACTTATGAGAAATCAATGACTAGGAAATTCTCAATTTACGGCAATTCGGTTAACAATTATTTCATGATGGAGATAGGAAAAAATTCTCTGCAAAAAACTAAGGACAACATGTTAAATATAAATCAAGAAAGGTTAGGTTATACTTAAACTATTAAAATAAATTATTTAGCAAAACAAATATTTTAGTGTCTGAGCATTTGATTAATCAAATATTAAAAACATGATGCGGTATACTTCTGTGTGAGCTAGAAGGAAAAAAAGGATCACAGACTGGTTTGGGTTGGGCAGGAAAGGACCTTTAAGATCATCTAGTTCCAACCCCTCTGCTATAGGCAGGGATACCTCCCTGTATACCAGGTTGCTCAAAGGCCCATCCAGCCTGGCCTTGAATGCTTCTAGGTAGGGGGCATCCACAACCTCACTGGGCAACCTGTTCCAGTGTCTCACCATCCTCACAGTAAAGAATTTCTTCCTAATATCTAGTCTAAGTCGACCTTCTTCCAATTTAAAGCCATTTCACCTTGTCCTGTCACTACCCGCCCTTATAAAAGGGCCTCAGCTTCCCTGTAGGCTCCCTTTAGGTACTAGCAGGCCACTATAAGGCTCCCCAGAGCCTTCTTGAGGCTGAAGAGCCCTAAATCTCTGGGCTTGTTCCCACAGAGGAGGTGCTCAAGCCCTAACATGACACTAAAAAGAAGCTTTTGCAGACTAAATAGTAAAGTCAACAATAAAACCTACACATACACACTAATATTTCTAGGAAGTTTTCTCTAGGCAGAGTTCCCCCCCACTCAGACCTCTGTGTAACAGCTTTGGAAATCATCAGTAGGACAATCCTCATATTCTGCTCTCTTTGTTTTCTTTCAGAGGAAAACACTGCTCAACTGAGCAACATCTCCCACCAAAGCAAAGGACAGAACACACTTCAAAACAGAAGGAAACAAATTCTGAGAGCAGCAAGTAAGCACTGTCCAAGAAAAACAGAGCACTTCAGTTTACAATGAAAAATAAATCACTGAGGCCCTGTCTGTTGGGAAATGCCTCAAAAAATCTAAGAACAAATTGGAGTTGACGTTAAAATCAATTCAGAACTACAAAGGACTCCATTGGTGGATAGAGATGCAGGGGATCTCTGAGCTTGATAGTCTCAATGTTTCTGACCTGAAACGAGCTAAGTCACAGCTTTAGCCATTTACTGTAACACAAAGCTCTTCTAAACAGATATTAAACTGCTGTTCCCTATAAAGCTCAATTCTGGAATAATTTTAGTTGTTGCCCTGTTTTCATTTCAGAATGATACAGGGAAAAAAATCTGTAACTGTGAAGTCATGATGATAAAAGAATGTTTTTCAGCTTTTTCTAACAGAATTCAAATATAGAAATGTATTTAAAATAGAAGGCAGCACTGAACTAAATACAGATACAAAACATCAGCACAGTGAAATGGAGTATTTATACTTACAATTCCCCTAGCTTTACAATATAGTCATGTGCAGCAAATATCTCAGAAACCTTCACTGAGACAAATGGAGACTAATTACTGCTTGTGTGAGGTAATTAAGGGTACTTGTCAATATTTTACAGTAGAGGGAGTTGAGACAGATTAACAATTACATCAATCAGTAGCAGAATAAAAAAAAACAGTTCTTCCTCATTATCATGGATGTGTTCCACTGCCAAGTCCAGTTCCTGATCCAGACCTCCTGCACAATGAGTATGTCCTTGTTCACCTGACTCACCTTCCCTGCATCCCTTGGTCCCCTGCCTGACCTTCCTCACCATCTTCCCTCAGCATTCTTCCTCATAGTGCACATTTCTGAGCATTTCATTCTCATTTCATTCTCCCTAAATCAACCCATTCTGTATATACTTTTCCTTCTAACTTCAGCCTCTTTTAATGTTTCTGTTAAGCTCCAGCAGCTGACCCTAGGCATTGCTCATTCAGATTTGATTTTGTTAGGGTGTTTTTGTTTTTTTTTTAATATATATATATATATATATATATATATATATGAGAGAGAAGGAAGACAAGATATGAAATTAATTCACAATGGCGAAAAGAAATTTTTATCTTCAAATATTCAGAAGAAAATAAGGAAGTAACTTCTTAACACTGGAAAATGCCTCTTAAATCAAGTTCATTCCTCCAACAAATCACAGACTCAGTATCACCAAACTTGGAAAAGACCAAGATCATCCAGTCCAACCATCCAAACATCACCATTTTTTCCCCAGAAAACTGTCCTTCAGTACAACACATAAATGTTGAGGGAGGAAAAAAAGCATATTTTGCTCTCATGTTGAAAAAATGCCCCTAACCTATTAAAAAGTCGAACAGATTAACAATCTGCATGTTCAGTAAAAGATTAAAATAGCAGTTTAAGTTGTTAAGCCCCCTTCAGAGATCACAAGTTATATTTTCAGCTTACAGGTGATAAAACCAAGGAAAAAATGTTTTTTTTTTTGTTTTTTTTTTTTGTTTGTTTGTTTTTACATTTGTCAGGTCAAACAATCATTTATCACATTTCTTATAAAAAATTTTAAAAGTATGCAAATGTTACATTCAGAACTCAAGAAAATAATTTTGTATGCATATATCACACAAGAAAGACTAGCTCAAATGCACTTTCACATCTGACTTTGTTTCTACTTTTTCCACCATGGGACATAAATCAGTACTTCTGTGAGGTACGTAACTGGAACTCGCTAGTTAATTTCACTATCCAGAGTGTGACTTCATCATACATTTTATCTGTAATGTTCTAACTTCAAGCTAAATACAAGATTCCTACTCTCTTCCTTGGCCTTCCTATCCCTGTAACCATGCTGTCTCAAAAACTCACAGTATTGATTAACATATCAACCTGTCTCCTATTCAAGATGAAAAAATTACTCTATTTCCCACTGAATTGTGACAAAGCTCATCACTGAGCTCTGTTATTGTTGATGTGCTGTGACACAAAGCATAGGTAGCCAATTAAAAGAATACAAACAATAACAATAATAATAAAAACAGAAGGCAGTACTATTGCTGCAATGTTAAACAGCCACAAACCATAGCTTGTTATGGCTGTGAGACTGAACATCAGGTGGTACACAATTAGTGTCCATCTGCCAAAACTCTTGTCTAAACCTCTCTTGACAAAATTGCATCCAACTGTGTCAGCGGCAATCAAGTTCACAGCCATTCATTCTTCCCTCAAAGCATTCATACCTACTCATTATTTTGCATACATGTGAGAATTCCAATTCATTATCACCCTTCATCCTATTCAGGGACTGCTGCAACACCTGGTGGGATACAGTTATTCAGCACTTAGAGCACCAAGGTGGAGAACAGAACATTTACCGGTTTCAATGTAATGGCTGGGGGAAGCTTGGGATGCAGTGATCATGAGATGGTAGAGTTAAAGATCTTGTGTGGAAGAAGCAAAGTAATACATAGGATTGCTACCCTGGACTTCAGGAGAGCCAGCTTTTATTTCTTTGAAGATCTACTTGGAGGTATCCCATGGGCTAGTGTTGGAAGGTAAGAGGGCCCATGAGACCTGGATGGTGCTTATACACCACTTCTTCCAAGCTCAATATCAGTGCATGCCTAAGTGTAAGAAATCAGGGAAAGGTGACAAGAGGCTTACATGGATGAGCAAGGAACTCATGGATACACTAAAAGGAAAGAAAAAGGTCCATGAAATGTGGAAAAAGGGCCTGTCCACCTGGGAAGAATATAGGAACGTTGACAGGGTCTGTAGGGATGCAACAAGGCAGGCTAAGGAACTCTTGGAATTCAACTTCACAAAGCAGATAAAGGATAACAAGAAAGTGTTATTTTATGTCAACAGTAAAAGGATGACTAAGGAAAACATTGGTTCCCTACTAAATGAGGTGGGAGCCTTGGTAACAGGGGACACTGAAAAGTCAGAAATCCTGAACGTTTTCTTTGTTTCAGTCTCCAATGCTAAGACTGGCCCACAGGAATCCCAGACCCTGGAGGTAAGAAAGAGAGTCTGGGTAAAGGAAGATTTCTCATTGGTTGAGGTGGATCTGGTCAGTAGCAAAAGACAACACACGAAAATCCATGGGCCCTGATGGGATGCACTCACATGTGCTTAGAGAACTAGCAGAGATGATTGCTGAAGCATTCTCTATCATCTTTGAAAGGTTCTGACAAACAGGAGAGGTGTCTGAAGACCGGGGAATAGTCAATGTCACTCCAGTCTTCAAAAAGTGCAAGAAAAAAGATCCAGAAAACTACAGGCCAATCAGTCTCACCTCCGCCCCTGGAAAGGTGATGGAAAAAACTTGTTCTGGATGCTATCTCCAAGCAATTGGAAGAATAAAAGGTTATCAGGAATAGTCAACATGGATTCACCAAGGGGAAAATCACACTTGACCAATCTGGTAGTGTTCTATGATGTCATCACAGGCTGGATAGAAGGGGGGGGAGAGCAGACCATGTTGCATACCTTTATTTCAGCAAAGCTTTAGACACAGTCTCCCATAGCATCCTTGTTATGAAACTTAGAAAGTGTGGGATAGATGAATGGATGGTAAGGTGGATTGAGAACTGGCTGACTGGCAGAGCTCAGAGAGTGGAAATCAGTGGCACAAGCTCTGGTTGGAGGCCAGCAACTAGTGGTGTTTCTCGTGAGTTGGTGTTGGGTCCAGTCTAGTTCAACATTTTCATCCATGACCTGGATGAAGGGGTAGAGTCCACCCTCAACAAATTTGCTGGTGATACAAAGCTGGGAGGATTGGCTGACACACCTGAATGCTGTGTTACATTTTAATAAGTCCTGGACAGATTGGAGAGTTGGGCAGGGAGGAACCTAATGAGGTTCTTACAAGAGCAAATGTAGAGTCTTGCACCTGGGGAGGAATAACAGCATACATCAGTACAGGTTAGGGGATGACCTGCTGGAGAGGAGCTCTGCAGAGAAGGACCTGGGGGTCCTGTTAGACAACAGGTTGGTCATAAGCAAGTAGTGTGCCTCTGTGGCCAAGATGACCAATGGTATCCTGGGGTACATTAAAAAAAAAACATGAACAGCATGCCTAGGGACCCTCTATTCTGCCCTGCTAAGGCCACAATTGGAATACTGTGTCCAGTTCCAGGTTCCCACATTCACAAAAGACAGGAATCTCCTAAAAGGAGTCCAGTGGATGGCCACAAGGATGTTTAAGGGTCTGGAATATTTCCCATATAAGGAAAGGCTGAGTAACCCAGGTCTGTTCAGCCTGGGGTAAAGAAGAATGAGGGGGGGGATTTGATTAACATTTACAAGCATCTCAAGGGAGGTGGAAGGCAAATGGATGAGGCCAGGCTCTTCTTGGTGGTGCATAGCAACAGGGCAAGGAGTAATGGGCTAAAATCTGAATATAAGAAGTTCCGTACTACCCTACAGGAGAACTTCCTTATGGTTAAGGGTGACAGAGTGCTGGAGCAGGTTGCACAGAGAGGTTGTACAGTCTCCTTCTGTGGAGAGATTCAAGATCTGGTTGGATGCCTACCTGTGTGACCTATTGCAGGATATCTGCTTTAGCAGGGGGTTGGACTCGATCTCGAGGTTCCTTCCCACCTCTGCAATTCTGTGATTCAATACTTCAGTACTAGCAATCTCACTATCTATTCATTTAAAATGGAAAGAAAAAGAATAACTAAAACAAAAAAAAACCTGATAACCCAATTCTCACTTAACCCAACTTTTTTTTATACAACGAATGAGAATAGATAACTCAAGTACTTGGGGCATGAAGGCAAGTGTACACTAAATATCAATCTAGAAATGAAAGGGAAATCACACATCCTTATTTCTGACAAATAGTAACACAAGGAAGGTAGCCAAAACTTATGATTCATGACACTTTTCTTCCTAAGAGATTCTGAGAGAGGTATGTAAACAAGAACCATCATATTTATCTGCTTTTCCTGCCAGCCAAAAACATGAAACCAAATTCACAAGTGTCAGAAACAGTGCTAATATATATATTTCATGGTTGGAGAAACATGAAAATCTCTATCAATAACAACAGAAAGACAGGAGTGAGGTAAAAATAATCACTGCCATGAACAGAGCTAAATATTACCCAAATTACAAGTATAGCAGCTTAAAAATTATAATCTTTTCAAAAAATGAGGAAAAATAATGAAAAATAAAGGAAGCTAATGTTCTGATTATGCAATATATCTGATTAAATTTCAGCAAAAACAAAATCATTTTAAGGTTCTGTATATGTACACCCTTAATGAAATGAGTGTGAAAGACTTTCCTATTTAATATTTTGGAACATATTACCGTGATGAAAAGTAGAAGATATATGTGTATGGGTGGTGCTATATTCAGATGAATTCAGAAAAACAATGAATGTCTAAATCAGTCACATCCTACTCTTTTCCCATGGGAACTGCTGGAAACAAGAAAAGTATACAATATAAATTATTATCAATCAATGTACAGCTTCAAAACTAAACATAACACTCCATGTACTGCAGGCATACTACAGTACAACTTAGAGAGACATTTGGAAAGTGAAATCTAGTAGTGATTTCAGCAAGAAATTGACGTGACTCCTGTGCACCGAGAATCCATGTCTCATGGTGACTGTTAATGGGGTCTTGCAAGTCCCCTAGATGCCAGAAATGCTGTTTTGCTCCATGAGCATCTACAGACAAACCAAGGTTCTGTCCATACCACAAACCATGCTCATATGTGCTGTGCATGTGTATATGAACAAAAAAGGAAATTCATAATTGGTTATAAGCAGAAACAGAAAGAGGCAATTGAACAATCCTATCTGTAAAGTGTAAAAAAAAAATCTATCTTTCCCAAAAAGAAAATCCTGGGATCTGGAGATAAATTAAAAATTAAATCATCTAGAACAGAAAGATGAAGATGGAATGGTATAAGGTTTGAGGATTTTGTTTTGCTTTTTCAGAATGAATCTTAATTGTTCAAAAGAATTGAGATTAATGAAGAGCTCAGATTGTTAATATTGGCAGGATTTCTGGAAAGTCACTTCATTGACAGCTGTTACACCTCTTCCAACATTACCCTTGGCATTTCCTTCTTTACAACACTACCACCAAATGTTTGAGGAACACATCTTGTAAGCAGACAGGTTTGGAGACCTGCTTCAGTGAGCAACCACTAAGAGACCACACACAGAAGAAAGAATTCTATCTGAAATACAGAACTCAGTGGCTTCTCTACAGAGAAAGCAGGGGGCAACCTGTGACAAGGTACACACAGGAGAACTGACAGGTGCCTATAGTCGTGGAAAACTTTGGGCAGCCAGATATACATACCAATTTAGAATGAGGGATAAATGGAAATAAGAAAGGTGCAAGAGTGCCAAGGTGCAGTGATGTTCTGAGAAACAAGTGTCTTGATACACCAAAACATACATGCAGGAAAAATAATTTCAACATCTCGCTTCATTCCTGAAGGTATCTGAGTTTCAGGAAGTTGTAAATGTTACCTTATGTTCTATTTGGTTATTGTTACAACTAAAATGGTTTCTATTTTTAAAAACGGAAAGTTTAAAACTGAAGGTGCTTTCCCTTACCTACTACTATGCTAGACAAAAAAATGACACATCAAAAAACCCTCTGGCATAAAGGACAGGCCTCGGGCACATTTTCTAAGAATGTATTCATTGTGCCGCTGGCTGAGCAGTGCATTCAGAAATCCAAACTGCTTCTGTACTGTGCAAGTAGAGTAAAAGGTTAAGGGAAGAAAAGCAGGAGAAGGGAAAGAAAGACTAAAGACAAGATGCCAGCAAGACATTGAAGTGTAGCAGTGGAAAACGGGCAAGTCTTGCTCTGTATTTGCTGGGTGCATGCAAGAAAAAGTGATGGTATCATTCAGCCTTCCTACCTGATGCTTGGTGTTCTGATTCAAAAGATCACCTCTGGGCCGATCAGTAATAAGATGATTCATGACCTTGTAATACACCCACACCTGGTTACATAGTCCATATAGTTTAGGAATTTCAGGCTGAAGGTATGGAGTGTAAGCTTATTTAACTTATGCATTCATCCATCAGCTACTGTGGGAAAGAAACTATTTACCATACATATGCTGACTACTGAGGCAAATCTTCACCGCAAAGTGGGTTTTTCCGCAAAAGCATAAACACCTCAACAGCAAAGCAGTTAAGAACCACAAACAACCAGACATCATGGCTGTACTAGTTTAAAACCTACCTTAATGCTAATGTTATTACCTGCATTTCCACATAGACACAAAGCACCTTAGAGTTGTTTTGCATGTGCCTCAACATTTACTGCTAATGCAACATTTTGCATTAGCTTAATGAACATAACGTTAAAATATATACTTTAGCAAGTGTGAATTACATGCAGAATAAGTTTGCATTCTTTCTTTAATTCCAAAATTCAGAGAAGGCAGTGATTTTGATGAAGCCAAACTATAGACTGGAAATTCAGTTTAGGAGTCTGGTTAAAAAAAACTAACAGCAACTGTAAGTGATGTGTACTGTATATAATGAGAGAACAGTGCAACAGTGGTTAGCAGGATAGCTTGCTATTCTGATAACTCAGTGTGCATTTCCAACATGGAAATAAATTGATTATCCCAAAGCATCTTTCCAAGAAATCACAATTTACTATTTTCATATTACTTTGCAGAAATCAAAATGCCTGTTGATATGTTCAAAATAACTACTGATAAAGATTCACAAAAATATTTAAAATCATCTGTGCAGAATTCCAACTAAGAGTTGAAGTAACAGGGACAAATATGAAAGAGGTTACACTTTGCAGTCTTTGTAACATACAGAGTCTCCAGACAGCTTCAGCACTGACCCTCCCCACCCCCCCATCTACTCTGTGCTCCATCTCTTTCATGCTGTCTCCAGAATGGAAAGAATCCTAACATTTCATCTCAGGTGATACAAGTTTGAAAAGATGGGATTCAAGTCTCTTTTTACTTAGGTATATCTCAAAGTCGTATGAACCCAATGATGCATTATCAAAAAACTGTCTTGGTTCATTTTTGAGTTTGGACACAGGATAAACATTTTGTGAAAGATGGAAAAATGTCAAGATGAACACTTCAAAGAAACCAGAGTCATGCTTTCACTGCAATTTCTCTGTGAATAAATTATTTAGAAGAACAGAATGCCATGCAATACACACAAAAAAAAAGACATTAAACAATTCATCATCTTCATTTTAGAGTCAGCAAGTTGTAGAACAACCACTCACAGTACAATCAGGAAATACAAAGATAAGAGTACAAAAGAGAATAATTATGAGTTGTAGATAACATTACGTACTGCAAAAAAAAGCTAGACCACTGATTTATAGTCTAGCACAATCACTTCAGTAGCAAGATGTATGCAGACCTTATGTGTAGCCATCGCCTCAGCAAGGAGAGAAGCTAGGTAGATGCCAAGAAGAGCTTTGTGTCTTGGTGCTTCCCTTGAGCCAGATGGGCCCAGTGGGTGGCACCAAAGTCAGAGCCACCACAGGCACAAGCAGATCTTGCACCTACAGCACCCCCAGCATGGTTCCCACCAGCCCAGGGCCCTCTGGCTCAAACAGCATGGCAAGCAGGGTGAAGGATGGCAGCAGCACACACTGTTCCCTTGACACCTCAGCTCCTGGCACCTGCCAAATCAGGCCAACATAGCCACCACCTCCTCTATACACCAGCTTTTATCAAAAGTACTGTCTTTATGTCAGCTGTACGTCCTATTTTCTCACAAGACACTTCATACTTGCTCTGCTTCTTCACAATTATTTATCAATGTCAAATCAGTCAAAATATACTATTATAATTAAGCCAAGTCACAACAAGCAGGATTGAAGTCCTTCCTAGGGACATAACAAGAACATAAAAATAAAAACAATTTTTTTTATAACTTTATAAGAACATTATCAGAGATTTCATGCTGATCAGAGTAGATAATCTCTAAGAGAAGATCATCTGGTCTAGCTATGGCAAGGAAGCCTTCTTCTATAACATGCTTCAAGTTGCATTAAGATCCTTCTCTTCCAGACTCATGGCTCTTGAGATGAAACAAAGTCCATCTCTGCGATAACAAAAGCACAGAAGAGCTTAGCAAGACTGCAGAAAATAAAAGAATGATTTTCCTGGATGGCGATATTTTCTCAGCGTGCCAAAAGCATCCTAGCCCGCCTGCTTCCTAAAGATGAACAGAGGCTCATAACACATGAGCAGAAACTGGAACTAAGATAAAGCTGCTCTGTCAACGATGAAACCTTTCATGCTTGTTCACTCCCTTTTTCCTTTTACCCATATTCATAGTTCCTACTAAACATAAAATTTTACTGGTTGATTTGCTCCATTTTTCACTGTGATCAAGCCAAAAAGAGCTGCTTAACATTCTTTGATGAGATGAAGCCTCTTCAGCGAGTTTCATTGCTCACTGTTTCACAGCTACATCTGTGAGAATAACACTTGAAACACTGCCATTTGCTGACGTACAAAGAATCATTCTGCAGCCATGATCACTTCCACAACTGCCACTGCTCAAAGGGGGAAAAAGGAAAAAGGGATGAAGAGAAAATCTTAAGTTAAAAGAATTGGGCACAGGAAGTAAAAGCACGTTAAATAAAACCTAGGACAACGGGAACACCAAAGAAAAAAAGGAAAAATTAACTACGGAAGAGGAAAAAGGGGAAAAAAAAGAGGGTGAATTATTTTGACAGCATGCAAAATTAAGTGAAGTATGGAGGTAAAATATTTATAAAAACTAAGCGTACATAAAGACAAATATATATAAACTAGGCACTGATAATAACATTATCCCAACTAGGGAATAACTGTGAGACTCAAAAAATGATAATTCCATAGTCAAAGTAGCCTTTTATGTTCTTTAAAACAAAGAAAAAAAGATTTGGTTAATTATAATGCAAGTACTTCAGGACATCTGAAACTGTTTAGAAATAATTGCATGCTCGCATAAGATGCCACTTCTTAACGTAATGGTCAGAAGCAAGAACCCTTGAACAGTTTAGCACTGACTGCGGGACTGTCATTTCCACTCTAAAAGCAAATTCAGCTCATCCTCACTTCTTGCTCTAGTGCTTCAGGTGACATTTTTGTGGTGAAGACTTCATTCCTCAATTACAGAAGCCTAATCAACCTCTTCTGTCATGATATCTATCAAGAATATGCTTTATCAATCACTATGTGGAAATGGATGGTAGGGATAACATGGACTACAAATTCCTTGACCTTGGGTGTAATTCAAATTGTTCTAGTGTTGTTTGTAATGGTCCACAGCACAGAGCAGCACACCTGGCATCATATGCCCAGAACAACATCTGCAGAGGAGGGCTAAATATTACTATTCCAGTTGAATAGTTTCATGCCACTAAGAAGCATTGTTTTCTACATTAATTAACGCTCAGGAACTCACAAGAGGAATCCTTGTAAATTCCTTCACTGGAGGAGAAGAAACAACTACAAGGGTTTTGATCAACCTTAATCTATTTTTGCACAGATGCTTAAAAATCACCAATGTCATCATTTCTCAGCCTGATCCTTACATTTCATTTGTTTTATGCCCCAGGCTAGGTTTTACTGAATGAATCAATTTTTCCCAAAAAGATAATTGCCCACATCAACAAATTAATGCTCATTATAGTTAAGACAGAACAACATGCTTGCTTTGTTTTCCTTTGAAAGAAAATAATTTCCTAATAACTGCAAGGAAAAGGAAAAGGATACAACTCTTAGTACAGTTAATGCAGTTATAATAATTCAATCTAGTCCTAGCCATCGGCATAATTGCTAATATGTTCTACCCTCTTATTCATAAAGCTACCATGGGAAAAGATATCACAGCATATTATGCATTCCCTGTAGCATTCCTCTTGGCTTCAGACCCAATGAACTTAGCTTATCTTTCTTCGGTGAGCTATACATTTATTAGACACACACAGCTCAATATTTTCACTGGCAATATAAACTTGTCTGATTTGTTTCTCAAGTCTCAAGAAATGATTTGTAATCCTTTAGTAAATGAAAGTTACTTTAGCATATAATAGCAATTCTAACTTACTTGCTTGGTTGCTGCCACCAGATAAAACAAAATTATTTTCTACTTGTGTATGAAGTACACCAAGTGTACTAAAAGAAGAAAACGCAGGAAAGTGAAATTATATATTCAGCAAAACAGGTTACTCATATGTGAAGACAAAAAAAAGGAATGTAAATCCACCAATATGTTTTAGTACTGCATGTTTTAAAAGTCTTCTTGCTAAGAGCAAGATCTGTTGGCTTTCTTTTTAATGATGTGGGTGTGCCTGGATTGTCTGAGCACTGATTGCTTTTTTGTTTAGAATTAGCCCATAAGATTAGCAGTATATATTAAATGTATGAAAAGATTGCATGAAATTATACTCCTCAAACTTCACGTTTTCTGCAACACATGTTCAATTCTTACACAGCATTCAAAAAAACCAAGGAAAGTTATATTTTGGTGTTTCCCTTCTTTGCAAGGTTTAAGAAAACCCTCCAAAGCACAGACCAAACTAATACTTCTGGTTTTGTACTTCCAAATATTCCTGTGCAAACATTTTGCAGTGTTCCCAATCTGATGCTCTACAAGGGTCTCAGCTTTCCAGGAATACATAACATGTGGGCACAATTGTTCTAAGAGTAACACAATTCTACTAGTATTTATCACAGTGAAATTTTAATATTTGCAGTAGATTTACATTCACCCAGACAAGAACAGTTTACCTCTTCCATTCGCATAGAAAGCAATAGAGAGCACAAAGCCAATTTACAAAATGCACCATTTTTGCCATCAGAGAAAAGTCTTTCCCTTAGCTCAATGGTAAATTGTTTAATAGTGTTTAAAAATGCAAATCAAGTCTGATTCCTACATTTAATTTTCAAGAGCACTGCATGAATACCAGAGGATCTCAGTAACTCTAGGAACAATCTGTCCCCCCAAAAATAGGACCAATAAACTTCATTTTGCCTGAAGTTCTCTATAGTGGCTCAGGCACCACAAGAAAACAGTAAAGCTCAAAGTGCAAAAATTTCTATTTCTTATCAGTAAGCAAAAAATTCCACTACACAACTCTGCATACCACTAACTCAAGAATGAAACAGTATAAAGTGAGCTTTCTCTCTGTGAAAGTGAAAAATGCTAGGTATTCTTACAAAGTGGAAATCTGGCATGGGAGAGAACCATGTCAATCAGAGGAAGGTAGAATGTAACAAAGGTTATAATTTTAATCACAAATAGGGGTTCTGGAAGTTTATCACCGAGTATTTATATCAGTTTTAAGACTCTCCTGTGCCTTTCAATGTTTTGTTGGACAGGTCTAATTTAAAGCTTCTACTGCTTTAATCTTTTTAATGGCATGATAATGAGCTATGGAGCCCAGAATTATGTGGCAAAAGGTTTTTAGCCTTTTATCCAACCACTTTCTTTGCAAAATGCCTACTGCCACCGATCACAGCACCTCTTAGCCCATTTACTGAATGCTAGAATAATTTCCCTAGACTCCCAGCCATAACTTAAAAAGCAATCAGCTAAATTAATGGAAGCTTGCATCTCATATCCCCAACTATACTAATAAAATGCTTTCCCAATTGTATCACAATTACCAATTTGGACACAAAGCTTTAACTAGGACCCATAATACATTTTCTATAAATACACAACTGTTTTATTCTATGAAATACAACATAGCATAAAAATTCCAGATAGTAACAAAAGAAAGACAGTGTATTCATCTCTATTTCTTAATTTGATTGCCTTTGAAAATGAAGTTTGTTTTTGTGCTGCCCATATACGCCCACACAAAGGTCAAGTCTGAGAACATACCTACACCACTAAACAACTCCAAAAACAGTCATTAGTCTGCCGTCTCTTCCCAGTATTCAGCTTCAGCAAAATTGGCAATACAGGCAATAAAAGTACTTCAAGGTTTTATGCAAACACATAGCTAGCTAAAATACAGAATCCATTGCTAATCCTATTGGTGATTAGTTCATCCACCAGAGATGTGAGCTTTTGTTCTTGATACATAATAACCTACCCCCTCAAAATAAAGTGAAGACAAATGAAAACACTGCTTGTGGAATAATTAACTGCTGTGGAAGAACTGAGATACAGTGATGGGACCACAGAGCTACTTACCTAAATGTAATACAGGCAAGACCAACATGGATTACCCCATTTAAATAGAAAACATCACACAATTCACAGTGCTATGCCATCATACTGTACTGAAACAGTAACTTTTTAATAACCGGAGTACATACCTAAAGGTGAGGCAGTGTGAATATCAACTACGGTCATAAACTCAGGATAACAAATCCACTGTGGAAGAGAGAAGCAACGGTGCTAAAACCTTGGCAGACACTGTAGGCAAGGATGGCAAATGGTAAGTTGTAAGTTGTTTAATATCTCACATCAGTGACTAATGCACTTGCTGGCTGGTTTCCACTGCAGAACCAGTCAACAGGATCACAACTGCCAGCTCCTATCCCTGTTTTAAGGGGATGACTCCTATGCTGCTACTACAGCATTACTTATACAGTGTCACTGACTTCTACACATACATGCCCAGTACATTAGAAGCCTTACCAAAACATGAATACTTAGTGAGATGGTGTAATCATCCTAGCTTCATTCTGGTTGTTATCAAAGCATCTGATTCTCCTAAGCAATGATTTCATTTCCGTAAACTAGTAGCAATCCCTCAAAACACTGCGCATCAGCAGAGAAAAGAAAAATACATTCCACCTCAAGCTGTAATTACCAGTAAGGCAGGAATTCAGTAGTTGACACTGCATGAGGGTGCATGATCTGGAAGTCTGTGTTGGCCAACAATGAAGCCAGAGGCCTGTGCGTGCACAAGTCTGGCTGCAATGAGGCTGAAGCCAGTGTTAACAGCACATTTTACAGCACTGCTGGCTGGCTTCACACTAGACTCTCTCTTCGTTTCTACTCAAATTCCTCTAATACTTCAGTTTTAATTCTTTTCTACAACAGGAAAAAATGTGACATCTCATGTCCATTTGCAACATAACATGAAAAAAAATAAGTCACAACTCTCACAGTGCATAAAGAAACAGAGTTTACTATTTCAAATGTTTAAACACAAATTATAATTTATTTGGGGAATTTAAAGCTCTCTAAATAAAGAAGTCCACCTTTTCTTTTTACAGTACTGTAACAGAAAAATAATAAAGTTACTTAGCAGTTGAGGCTCTACTGACAGACAATAAGATTGAAGAGATTCCTTAAATTGCTTATTATAGTAAATGAATTCTAAGACCTCCAAACATTCTTCCTTACCAAGAACCAATTAAGACAGGGACTGGAAAATGAACAAGGATGACTTAGTATCAAATTAAATTTATGTCAAGAGTAGTTTTAGACAAGCTCATTTTAAGTGCACCTACAACAACTCAATTTCACAGGTTCAGATAATGTTCTTCCAAAAGATACATCAGCAAAAGTACATTAAGTATACAGAAATCTGCTACGAGATCACACAAAACACTGAAACCCAAAATCTGTGTAAGTCAATACTTAACACATTACACACCTCTGCTATCTCTTAACTGATTGAAATAACCCTTTACATAACCATTTATTAATGAAATCTCCAAGTACTAACCCACGCACTCACAGAGTATGAATTTAAGGTAAACAGGATAAATGTACCAAAAGAAATGTAAGCAGCTTGCTCAAGCATAGGCAGTGATCACAGCAAATCTTACTCAGAAGTTTGTTTCCTGTTGAGATATTACTCCACTCAATAGACTTTATATTGCAAAACTGAAATATCAAGGTTTTAATTTAAAACAACTTACAGTTTTCAAACTTGCTGAAACTTCAGTAACAAAAAATATTACACAGACTAGTTTGGAGTAAAAATATCAGAAAATTATAGATAAGACAATTCACTCAAAAATCATAACAGGCCAATTTTGCTATTAGTTATTCACATAGCTCCTAATTAGCCCCAAAACCCCACTCACTAACCCACCTGTATAGTCAACAAATATACAGAGTGGTGTGGTCAGATCGGTATCCGCAGATCATAAAGCTAGAAAGATTATCATGTTAGAAAAAGATAATTGGAAACAAATGGAAAAGGCTCACCTATGTTGTAGGCTCACAAGAAAAACTCCAAGAGGAGTGATCTCCAGAAAGAACTTTCCCCAGTGGCAGTCAGCCCTTAAATGGGGTCCAGGAGAGGTGCAGCCAGGCTCCACCCCTTCTGGTCACACAGCTGAATTGCCTTTACCTGTGCTCCTGCAGCTGACTCAGTGCTCACCTCAGCTGATCAATCAGAGGTTCAGTCTGTGATTCAACAGTTCCTACACACTACCTCTAAGCCTAGGTTCTCTTCAGTTAAAAAGCTTTCATCACTCCTTCCTTGTAGCAGTACGTTCATTTCATATGTTATTTCAGGGCAACCAAGTTTTACCTGGGTAGGAACTGATGCAGAACACACTAGGATCAACATCTCCTTTTCAGGTCTCCCCGCACTCTACATCTTTGCTGTCTTGATACAAGAGTAACGTTTCCCTTCACTCCTTCACTGCTTATTTTTTAATTTACTATAACAAATAACAAATATAGCAGTCAAACAGGTGTGTGTAATTTTTTGTTGTTCAAACAGTTTGTTTTTAAGCCCTTTTGCTGTATTTTAAAACTAGACTCAATTTCCTGTTGCTGAACAACTGGAAGTGGGTTTAATTCCAAGAAATTTAGCATTAACCACTGTCACGACTGCCATCAAATGCTGAAGAGTCATCCATAAACGAAAACAAGGAAGTCTTAAGCTGGAAGTAAATTTCTAGGTAATCTGTCCTTGTCTGTTATGTACTGCCTCAAGGCAGACATCTAGATATATTCACTTCAAGCAGCCTCCAGAATTTCACTAAATGAATGGGTATTAACTATAAATTAAACAGGCAAGAGTCGCTATTAAAACAAGAAAGATTATTTTCACGGTGTATGATAGGATGTTTTAATACTAAAGAGCATATGTTAGGTAGATTCTATCATTGCAGTAAAAGGAGAAAAACAAGGAACAAAATTTCAGTCACTCAAAAATGAGATGTTGAGATCTCAGTGAGTTATATAAAACTATTCAAAATGAACCACTGAACAAAATTTCTCATTTAGTCTAGAAATCAGCTCCAGACGAAAGTTAAGTTAGTCGACAATTGAAGGTTATAAAAGTAGACAAGCAAGTTTTAAGTAGGACATTTTTACTTTCATTTGAGACAAAAATACATTTTACAGAAATTTCAAGGGAAGAAGAGGCAACTAAGATGGTAGTGGATGGATGGCAGCAATGAAAATCTCAGTAAGCTGCTAAATACAGAACCTAATAAACAGCTTTACTAAGCAAAACCACTGAAAATAGAGTGCTTCAACTTGATGTGAGGAAGAACCTCAAGAGGCATGAGAACAGACTTAATGTCGTCAGAATAACAAGCCTGGAAGATGACCCTCAGCGATGACTGTGAGCAGGCTTGAGTACACAACACGAAAAAAAATCAACTGAGAGTCAATGCCAGTACTTGCACAGTACTATGCACATTATCTAAGAGAAGCCACAGGAACATCTACTTAAGTAATGTGGCCATTGTCGAGGTCAAAAATGGGTTTAGTACAAATTTCCAAATCCCAGTACTACCTAGGTTGATAAAGGTACTCAGTGTAACACATTTAACACAGATAGATGTATATTACAAATGCACGTATGCCCACACATTAGAAACATACAGGCAAATCATAATATAAATATTGGAAAAAAAAAAAGATTATTCTTCAACTAAGGATCGTCTTCAAAAAAAAAAAAAAAAAAAAAAAGACCTGCACTCAAATTATTAATGTTGTCATCCCTTTCAGAAAAAAAAAAAAAAACGAAAAGCCAAAATTCAGTTTAATAGTAATATATATACAATTTAAGACAGTTATTCTCTGCATAGATGCATCTTTAACCCGTCACAGAAACAAACATTACGCCTTTAGTTTTAAGGACAAGTTGCCAAGTCTTTTTAACTAAAGTTGCTTTCACTTGTATCATGATGGCACCTTGTACCTCATTAAAAGATGTGCCATCTGTGCTCACCGCTTTCCATGTGAACAATAAAGAAACATTCTCCACTTCAAGCACTTATTATTTCCTCTTCAAATTAATTTTATACCTCTGTTATAATCCTGACATGGCTGTTACAGGATTTTTACGCTGAAAATAAAGTAACTCAGAAATATTCAAGACTAACTGCATGTTCTCCTATAAGCAGCTACCACCATCCAAGAGGAGAGCCAGAAAGAATCTCCTGCTGACTAACTGCAAACATGGGAGCTGAAGGTCTGTTAGAGCACAACAGCTAACAAGGAAGGTAATCACAGAATCATAAAGTGGCTTGAGTTGGAAGAGACCTTACAAATCATCAAGCTCCAACCTCCTGCTGCAGGCAGGGCTGCCACCCAGCAGATCGGGCTGCCCAGGGTCCCATCCAACCTGGATGTGAACACCTCCACAGACAGGGTATCCATAGCTTCTATGGGCAGCTTGTGCCAGAGCCTCACTGCCCTCTGGTAAGAAGAAACACTGCATCAATCATGGCTGTGAGAGAAAACAGAACTGTACGTGGCCCAATGCTCCCTGCAACGCAGCAAGAGGGTTTCTGCTACAAGCAACTATCTGCAGCACTTTCACTGACATCTAAGAAGAAATACCATATCTTTGTAAATAACAAGGATGTCACTACACAAATCTCTGATATGCATCATCTACTTTCTTTTAACAGGAGCTCCCCAGCAAAGCCCCAGACAGCAGGTCACTACTCAGATGGAAGGGACTGCCAGATAAATCGCTACACAGTTCAGAAACTGCCTAATACATATCAGTAAATGAAAGACTTCCCAGAGTGATGAAGACTGAGCTTGCTGTAGAAGAACATCCTGTCAGTGGCTGAGGAAGACAGAACTGATTCAGTCACAAGTCATGCCTACCACGCTCTGACAAAACATCTGCATTCTCCTTCTAAGCAAGTGCATGAAGGCTGCAATGAAGATCATCCCAAGAACCACTTCTGTATATACAGAGCAACGTGCAGTCTCCTTACAGCAACTACAGAGCCTCCTGATTAGGAGAAGCAGCATCCTTTAATTTATATATCTGCTGCATGTAGAGCAACAAGTTTATCACTTAAAAATGCCTTTATATTTAATAACTCATAACAACCTTTATTTTCATCAAATAAGGAGGCTGTTTCCTGGAGCCCAGACTCAGGCATAAGAGCTAATTCTGGCTCTTTTCATTTCTTGACTCTACTAGAGAGTACTGCACAAATAATGCAATATACAGAGACTAAAAATAAGAATCGTTATTTACCTAAAATATGAATTTTCACAGTCTGGGAAGCGGAATCATAAGAAACCACCAAAAGAAAAAAGTGTTACTGGAGCTGATAGGAAGACAAATATTTGGTCAATTGCCTATTCACAATCAGTTTACACTAAAAAGATATCACTAGAGACAACGTCATATGGCATTACTACGAATATTTAAATACTAGATCCAGAGATTGCAGGCCGAGAGTTTTAATTTATCCTGAGGTACTGAGGTACAGGAATAGTAGTGGGACAAATAAGATGAAAACTGTCCCTTCTAAATTAGCTTTATTCAGTACATCATGGAGTGTCTTTTCCGCATGTTAGTGAATAAGAACCTGGCTATGGCAGATCCCCCTACCCTGCCTACAGCTGTGTAGTATGCTGATCTATGATTCATCTACAGTAATTATAAGTTATTTCTTCACTGATTTTTTGCTTTCCTTTACAATTTTAAACAATACATCACCCTGGACATATCATCTGGATGCAGACTCTACAGCAACACACATCCTAAATCAAAGGATGCGCAGATAGGTGCTATTAGTATATCATGTTATTCCCACTGTACAGCATCTTGCATGTGCATTCCCTAGATTTGTGTGCATAGTCAAAAACATGCACAAAGATCAAACACTGCCCCTATTCTGCATCCTGAAAGTGCCCTAGCATTGTGTATAAGAACTTTGTGGAAGAGACCATAATTTTGTTGACTAACATTTCTCTGTGGTATTTAAAAGCATATTTTCCATTGTTTCTCATATTTTTTAAATACAAGATTGTATTCCAGACAGATAACATAAAAAACATCTTTTAAGTTAAAGACTACTTACGTTATTGTACCTTCCTCTTGAATTTACAAAATGCTTTTATGAATAAACAGATGGGTTTTTGGGACAAAGCCACAAGTTTCAAATGCACACAGGGTTTACACTTATATAGTTTACTACAACAAATGCATATTTTAAAAATAAAGGACTAGCTTTCCCTGCAGTAACATCTCCAGCTATTTACATGCCATAAAAATTGCAGAAAATAACAGTTAGTTGTAACTGCAAAACTTTAAAATACAGTATGGAGGGGTTTTTTTTGTTTTTTTTTTTTTTGTTTGTTTTGTTTTGTTTTGCTCTTTAAATGCCTGTAGAGAAATTAAATATGTAGAAAGATCTAAAATATTTTTCACCATCCAGAGATGATAGTTCTGCTGACATAAAATGAAGAATGTATGTTAATCTTGTGCATCACTTTATGACTGGAGTAACACTGACACCTGATCCACAAAAGCAGCTTTCTCATCTACAGTGTCAAAAGTAGAATTAGTATTTTAAAAGCCCACAATCATAATTTCACACTTCTACAGTTGCCTTTAGAGGTGGTTCCAGCTATTTGTTCCAGCCATGCATGCTAGATATGAAGGCGCCTAGAAAATTTTTTTGAAGAAAATCAGAATTGTGAAATGAAATCCTTAACTCTGCTTAGTCCCAATAAACTATTGTAGAGTCTATTGTAAAAATAGGCACATGCCCAAAGCCTAATCTATCTTGAGCCAGATACACATGGATATACATGTAGGACAGGGCAAAAAGGAAAAGAAATCCAGATGATTTCTGTCTCTCCTACCATGAAACAACCTCAGGGCCTTACAAATTTTCATTTTGCTCCTAGTGCATGATGAGGTCAATCTCAGACAGCCTTAAGAATCAGAGCATACCAACTACATCCTCAAATGGACCTGCAGGAGCTGCCTAAGGATGCAACTGAATTCCTGCAAATGAGGTCCAGCTTTAAATATGGGGAACTCATGGGACTTTCAGAGAATACTGACACAGCTACAGAGTTTCCTAGACATTTCTCAGGTGGACAGAGAACACATTTCCAACAAACCTCCTCCACATGAGTGGCAGGTCCATATTTCAAGGACATATTTCAATTACTGAACAAGTGCAATCATGGGAAGCATGACTTTCCCCTCAAGAACCCCAGCAGCAGCTCTCTCATCAAACATCTTGCTTCTGTTCTTACAGTTCTTTGTCTGCTTTGTATAAAAACCTCAGCTTTTCTCCTTTTCCTCTTTTCAAGGGTCATATATATCTTCACCACAGCATAAAGAATTGAAACAGTACGCCCACTGCATTTTTCTCCATCTTTCTTACAGTCGGCTTAGATATTTACTACCCCAGTTGCTGACAGTCTCAGGCTTATAGTCCTGTGGCCACTGAAGAACTGTACAGAAGGCTTACTGCTGCATATACATGGTGGTCAGTCCTACTATGCAGTAGTTAATAGGGAAAGTGTTTTGTCATTTTAGATTCCTGTGAATAAAAGGTGGGGAAAAAAACAATCCATAGTGAAAAGCATCAAAGTTCCCTATCTGTACCCTTAAATGCCTGCTATCATTCCTATCCTATTAGGAAGAATCTTCCTAATGAAAAACTATGTGGCAGCTTACCAGCCCATTGTAACGCTTAAAGTGGTTGTCATTCTACCTCCTGATTAGTCATTAGTAATGCCTTTTGTAACATCAGAAGTCATTAAAAGCTCCTGCTGCATTTGGGAAACAGTTTGTTTATGTACAGAAATGCTATACTTGAATTATTTCCCTTAAGAAAGAAGTAGGGGAAAGAAGTATATTGATTTTTTTTAGGATTTTAGCATTGAAATTTGGAGAATACCTGCTGGCTCTACCACTGATGTCACCATAGTATGGACAGCTAAGGTGAGTAATTCCCATTAAAGAAATCATTTCTCCCTGCATGAACATCTATAACCTCTAACGTCAGCAGCTGTATCACACCTCATTCTCCTATGAAACCACATATAGATACATTCACCTGCATAAAAGGGTAAGTTCCTAACTACGATTTCCTATGACAAGAAGTTACTCTAGCTTACCCCTTCAGTACTACAGGGCACTCACTGAGCTTGTGGGTATTTCTCACACAGCACTTCACATCAGGTCTTAAACTTTCCCTATCATTTGTCACTAGGAAACAAACCTGATTCTGCTCTGCTATACTTTTTCTTTAGGAATGGCAGGCATTATGTCTCTCCATAATGTCTAACAATATAAACAACTTCTGCAAATGAACACTGCACCAGGCCATCAAAAGACACTCCTAGCAGGGGCTGTACCAAGCTACAACTTCCCCAAACTTATTCTCACAGACCGAAGGGCTTCTCAGCTGCTTGTCCAGATCACTATAGTCAGAACATCTATCTCCACAGAATCAGATGGTCTTGAAACCACTGGATTCGTGAGGCTGAAATAAAGGACTAGTAAAAAATGTTGTATGAGCTCCTATTTCACCCCAGAAGTACTTCTCTGCTGCCCCAAGAACCCATCAGCAGCTGAACACCACACGGCTTTTCACTCACTGTCCCGAAGTGGGATGGGAGAGAGAAGTGGAAACAAAATAGCACTAGAAGGTTGAGACAAAAACTATTTACTAAGCCAAGAGTAAAACACATAACCACAAGGACTCACAGCACTGACCAGCACACAGAACCCCCAGCAGCAATCAGGCCCCGTCTGATTGCTTCCTGCCTGCAGCTTCACACTTCTCTGCGTGGTGCTACATGGCATGGAATGAACTCAGCCTCATTCCAGCACCTGCACCGGCCCCACCTCGTCCCTGTTCCCATCATCATGGTGGTGGCTGTTCCAGCGGGCAGCCCAGCCTGGACCCTCCCATCACTCAGCAAACAACCAGTACTTCAGCCTGCTCTTAACAGCGTCTCAGCTGAAACCAGGACATACCCACATCCCTTAGGTTCTTCCAAACACCTCAGGCACCAGATCCGGCACTAAGGGACTGGAGATTCAGGCCTTTGCCAGATGGACTTTTATGGAACAGAGCGTTCTCCCACTCCATTGGCCATTCCATCTCACAAGATCAGATTCCCTTTAAAAAAGTATTCAGGGATGGGATCCTTTGATATTCAAACCATTTCCCAAATTCTACTATCACCCCCATCCCTGTCAATCAGGAATCTGAGGACTCTGCATACAGAATCACAGAATCGCCCAGGTCGGAAGGGACCTCAAGGATCATGAATCTCCAACCCCCCTACCACAGGCAGGGCCATCAACCTCCACATGTACTACTAGACCAGGCTGTCCAGGGCCCCATCCAACCCGGCCTTGAACACCTCCAGGGACAGGGCATCCACAACCGCTGTAGAATTCATATCTCTGACTGACAGACCTTTTCTACAACTAAGCATATCTGCCAATCTCCATATTAGTATTTTGCTTTACAGAATTTCCTATCTTATTTATGGTAAAAGCAATAGTTGAACATTAATTATTTTAAGATTATGACCTTTCGTACATTAGCAGCTTTCTCTAGAGACAATGTAGCAGCAACAGAACAAGGCTGGACCAGGAAGCATATTTAGATACTGCAAGTCTGATGTAATACCGTCTACAGTGTCATAGTCCCTCTTCCAAAACTCATTTTTAAGATATTCCAACTATACCCTTAAGACATTTTTTCCTTGTAGTGGTGGGGATCGGAAGGGGTGGGGAAGGACAGAAGATTTCAGAATGAAACCTGAAAATAAAAGAGAAGTAATCTGGGAGAAAAAACAAACAAACAAACAAACAAACAAAAAACTGTATACAGTGTACAAATTTAAGAGAAAGAAGATCCCAACTAATCTGTGTAGATGCTGGATTATGTTTTTGGAATTTCCCAAAGAGAACCAACCCCCAGCATTTCTTGTTTTCCCATTTTCCAAAATGCTTTTCCACAAAAGAAGCATGCCTTTGCTGTGGTTAGGCAACTGCAGCTAATTGTGAAGAGGTATTATAAAAGCCAAAATAAAATCAGATTTCAAAGAGGAAAGGCCCTGGGAGCTATCCTGTATACACACAGTACATGAAGAATAACATATAAATATTAATAAACAGTTGTACATAAATACACAGTAGCAAAGCACAAAAATCTACAGAATCTTGGACTTGAGAAAACAATGAACTGGATGCAAACCGTACTATATGAGGTGAATAAATAATGCAGCACATTAACCATGAAATTCTGATTTCAGGAAAAAATACTGTAATTGCATTATGAAGATGTTAAAAAAAAAAAAAAAAGAAGTACATGAAAGAGCATGTTGTGTATGAGCACCATGATAAATGGAAATATCTAATCACCACTAACAACCGGATTTCTCCATTAATCAAAGGATGCAGTGAATGCAGTCTCAGAAAAATAAAGCTTTTCCTGAAAAACTAAAACAAAAACCACAAGAAAACCTTGCAAACATATATATATACAGCTATATAAATGGTGTTGGGAACATAGTAATACAACACAAAGAATGTATAATCACTGATCAGTGAGATCAGCATCCTCTCAGGAGAAAGTTATTGAATATAGTAAAAATGGAAGTTGCTTCATAAAACAGATTAATAACATGAAATTTAGATAAACTTAATTAAGGCTTCCCAAGCAAATAGACTAGACAACCTCCTAATTACTTAAAACAGTAACTTGTGAAGAGAAGCATGTTATAAGCCTTTACTACAGATGCTTAAGAATTAACTAGCTGAAGGACTAATGGCATAGTGTATTTGTGCATTCAGTTATTCAGGAATGTTTTTCCTAACTTCAGTGATATAAAGAAAAAATGAAAGGTGATAATCTTCAGGTGCTGTCATATTTCTATATACATTTTCTATACATTTTGCTTAGAAATGTCTACCAGTAAGCTTTTTCAAGAAAAAAAAAAAATATATATATATATATATTTCATGTATCTCACTGTATTTTACTGTGATATTGCTTCAGTTAAAAAGGCAGTGCAGTAGTTATTTTTGCACTTATATTAATAGAGATGTTTAGTTTGCCAACAGGGTAACCCTGCTGCTAACTGCACCCCTGACAGCAGCCAATCATGCCATATTCATAGTGAATTAACCAGTCCAGTTTCTTGGAATTACAGTACCACTTTGCTTTTAAATCCTTTCTTCATTATTAAAGCCTAACACTGATTTTGAAAAGAGTTCTTTTCATTACATATTACCCTCTGTGTTCATAAAGTTGTTTCATAAAAAAAGAAAAATAAAGAAATAGAATAAAGACACTCCAGTTTTTAAAACCCATAGGCCTGATGCTGATTGCTATTCATAAATCTATCCCCAGTGAAGAGCTCTGTGCATGCACTGGTGTGTATTTTACTACATGACAACAAGTGCTCTGCATGGATCGACCCTCCATATATTGCCTCATAAATGTTTGCCACTTAATAACTGGATAAAACAGGTGTACAAAGAGCTGTTTGTGAATTCTGCCGCATTTAGGGATGTTCAGCTGTGATACCAACTGATAATGCATACAGGCAGACAGCTGTGTGTGATGAAATCTAGAGCTGCAAGACAAAAGTAGGGCCATTGATTTTCACAGCCTTTTTCACTCCAAAAAAAAAAAATCTGATTAATGTACATCAGTTCTCAAAGTCTGTTTATAATATATATGAAATGATAAGAGAGAGAGAAGAGATGCAAACATAATTCTAATTGCTTTTCTTCTTTAGAGGTCAAAAGCAAGCCAAGAAAATCAATGTCCATTTGTGTAGCAGAAGCTGAAACATACAGTTCATTATTCACAACTGTTAAAATAGTCAATCAAAACATTTTGCCATGTAGGTGGCTAGAAAAAGCTATTTCACATAATTCTGAAAGACGATATATTTAGAAAAAGCAAAGCATTTCACAGAAAGAATTTCAGAAACAATTATGCAATTAAGAATCCATATTTTTATATTAAGGCAAGTGTTAATGACTGTATGATGGATGAATATCTAACTACAATAACAGTTCCAAGAACGGGGTATTATTCCTGTTGAAATCACTGAGCATTTTACACTAAGTTCAATAAAAAATATCAAAACAATATTTACATTAAAGAAAGAATCAGAGGGCAGGACAAGTTCCTATCATTTGTACAGGATGATTTGAATGTCCCTTTAATTTCTGACAGAAAGAGAAACAAATGTTGCTGATAGCGTTCCCATTCTTACTTTTCATCAGACCTGACAAGGAACACTCAAACCTCAGAGCAAGTAGCAAATGCATCATACCAAATAAATAAATAAATAAAAGAAGAAAAATACATAAATAAATCCAGTAATTTTGAGATTAGATCTAGATTATAACTACCTGCAGAATTATCAGTTGACAACAATCAGTTGAGTACATGGTGACTGAAACTGTAAGCTCCTTCACAGCCCTTAACCTCAACCACATCTCACGCAGGAATTCCAGTGGCCATTAAAACACACCCTGCAAGGACCAGTGTCACAGATGATCTCTACCTCAAGTCTTGTTCCAACCTGGGAACATCCAAATCCATTCTGAGAGCAAAAATATTTACTTTAATAAATTGAAGAGAGAAAGTCCTCAAGAAAAAATCCAACCCTTAGCTCCTGCTCCTCTAGATTCATTATACATCTCTGTGCCACCCCTTTTGGCCAGATTCAGCTAATTACTGAAGATAAAGCTCACAGTTGCAAATGACAGTGACAACCATATCAGAAGCGTACAATGAAGAAAAGCTTTCCTTCCACATTACATAGCTCCTCTTCTTTGTAATGAGTAGATGCATCACCTACTACATCAATCTTTGAAGATGGACAGGTGTTTCCCTTTACAAAATGACTGTATATGCAAATTTCACTAACAGTGCCTCCACTGCATTCCCAGGTGTAGATTAGAGCAGTATATTTGAGGTATAATCTGTTCTTTTTTTCTTAATGTGTGCTTTCTCTTTTTCTCCTTTCTCTGATCTGCAACAGGAATGCAGAAAAAAACAGGTTAGCCGCAATGGCAAAAAGGCTTTTGGACTCCTCCAGTTGTGGCAGGTAAAACTCAAGGTAAATACAGAAGGTCAGCTGTGTAGTCATGCTGAGCCAATGTCACAGCAGACTGTCAGAGGAACATGTTGATGCAGCAGACTTAAATTGGGATTCAACCCACCCACATTCAGTTCTCTTGCTGGAAACCTGAACTGAAAGCACAGCCATGAGAAGGGCCATGAAGGACTGCATGTTAAACCCATCTGACACTTATTTTTTGCTACAACTCCTTACCTTTTTAACAGTGCATGAAAGCAAAGCTGGCAATGACTACTGGTAAGGAATACTGACAGTGTTCATGGTGGCTCAGACACAAGGACCAGTGCTAAGTTACAAGAATGAAGAAATTGTGCTTATCTGAGAAATTCAGAGTGAAGAACTGAGAAGAGACTATTTTATAAATAAATAAATATATGATTTAAGAATCATAGGAATAACATACTTATCTGGGTTGGACTGACAAGCAAAACCTTACTGAACTGTTGATAATGTTTAATTTTGCTTACAGGGCTTTCTGTCAGTTGATGCAAGTTATGCCTGACAAGCCAAACAGCACATCTGAGCAAATACAGGAAAAAAAAAAAAAATCAGAAAAGAAATGTAATATCTTAACCTGAAATCTCTGAATCAAGTTAATATCTTCTCTATTAAAAATATTTGCATAGTATTAAAATAAAAATGCCTGCCATAAAGTTGAATGTGCTGTACATTCTAATTGAAAGAATGTACAATCTCTAATTGAAAAAGGTACAAGAAAACTGTGATACAGCACTTTAGAGAGAATGCTTGAATAGCTTTACAGTAAATGGTACAATGAACATTCTCTAGTTTTTAAAATTAAGAACTACGCATAATTTAAACTGAAGCATAAGTATGTGGAAAAGCTCCAAAGCAAAGATAAAGAAAATATCTGAAGATAAAGGGTTTTGATCAGTATCTTAGAAGTCACTGCTTTGTAATTTTATCCTTAAAGACCTCATGTCCTACCTTCCCCCTTTCAAGTTCCTAACAGAAAAAGAAAGGTTTCTTTTTTCTACTAGATTCTGTGAAAACTTGGTTCTTTGGCCATGTAACAGGACAATAATTTCTCTGTAAGTGAAAGTCAAGAGCAAGAAAGTCTTTAATTCAGTGGCCAGGACCTTCGTTAGATTATCTCATAGCTATTGGACAAGATACTGCAAAAGCCAAATGATATATCATTAAATTATGTTTTCTTCCTCTTGAGGCAAAGAGTAAGTATAGCGTTTGATTAATTTGAAGAACTAAAAAGAAAATAAAAGAGCTCTTTAATTTGTATCAGAAGTGACAAAGCTGACACTATTTTTAAAACCCATTTATTTATAGAATCGGCTATAAGCGGTTAATTATATTAATTGTGGAAATTGCCACTGTAGTACATAGCCCAAATTAATTCACATCAGCGCATTCTTCACTGTTTTATGATCTCTCTTGCACATGCCTAGTGAAAGCCTGCCACTCTGCAACAGAGGAAGGAATTACTACAACAAAACCAGAGGTGCACTTTGTTAAAAATTGTACTTTGTTGATATGACGGAGAAACTGTTTAAAGTAATGGATTGATTCGTGTCCCAACATCTTTCAACAGTTATTCTAATTGTGTTTCACAGTATCTTCAGGCAGTCAGAAATACAAACCACAGGAAAGCTCTCCTGAAATAGCACTGAAACAAATGACATTCCCCTCTGCCTGCTTACCCACAGGGAGCTCCATCCACAGTTACAGGAAAGGCTTACTTTATCTTTCTGCTATAAACTTGAGTTAGTTACGTGTCCACAATACTGGCAAGTCAACAGCTTTTAATCCAGTTAGCTTTGCATCTATGTACAAACATCTGTTGCAGTACATTAGAAGATCTGCTCCTGTCAGCAAAGCGATATGCATTAACCTGAAGAGCTCCAAGATTGCCCCCAAACACCTTTTGCTAGAGGTCTCCCTGATTATAAAAAGAAATATCCCAAACTCCTCAGATGTTCACACACGCTGACATTTCTGCACGAGCTTCCAACACTGTAACTTATACTTTCATCCCTGTGAGTGAGCTATTTCCCCGAGTCTGTACACACACCATACCCAGTGCCTCTGCTGAAACTACCATGTTCACTTGCGCTGCCAGAGCTCTTAGTGAAGTGTCAGAGCTGAACTATAAATCTGTGTAACTGCTTTTATTCTGTGATGCTCCTATGTTCGAACAGAACGTACATCAAGGTCACTGTACAGGAATGTAGTTTTCAGGCTCAGAAAGAAGATGTTAAGGAAATCAATACCAACAAACTTAATTAAACACAGTCTGAAGTTCTGTCTGCTCCCAAACTGGCACAGGCATCATCTTTCTATCCCCTGCATTTCAGAGGCAGGTGCTTTGCAGATAGCGGAATGCAGGCTGTTAGATTATACACTATCTGTGTTGAACGGTGAACAGGAGGGTTCGTCCTCTGCAGCGTGACAGGTCTGCTCAGAGCTCTTTGAGGTTTTAGCAGGAGATTATAGACTCATGGGCCTGCTTCTGTGGAGTTCATCCAGGAGCAGAATAAGCCCCCTGCCTGCTGCCCATGCTCTGCGTCCTGAACATGTCACGGTCAACTTTCTGTTTCATGGCATTGCCAAGTACGATAATAGGTAGCCACGGGTGAAAGCAAGCAAACAGACAAGATCGGGTAAACCATATCCTCACAGCAAAAGCACCTCAGAGGAAATCCCCAGGTAGGACACCAGAAAGTTAAAGGCATCAAAATCAAAACTCCAGCTTCACTATCTTAATCCCTGACAGGGTCTGAAATGCTCATACGCAGCCTGCGGCTGCCAGAAAACAATTAAGAGTCTCCTACAAGTGATTTACAGCCCAGCACAAAGGGAAAGGCATTTCACACCAATTCCTGTAAGTCACCATTTGTTGCAGCTGCACGCGGGCACCCCGCACGCAGTGCTCCCCCAGTACCGCGGCGCAGCGCGTACCGCTGGGATGCGGGACCGCGCTCCCCTGCAGCCCAGCCCAGCCCACACCTACCCGCCGGGAGACTGAACTCCGGCGCAGGCAACCAACAGCTGCAAGAAGAAGTCACTCAAGATGCAGGTAAAAGCCAGGGGAAAAAAAATAAATAATAATAATAATAAATAAAACATAAAAGAAAGAGAAGGAGCGCTTACTTGCCTGTACACGACCGCCGGGCGACCTCCTCTCAGCTGGTGAAACGGGGTGCCGCCGCTCGTCCTCCTCGGACCGCTCCGTGCTATTTCCAAAATATTTCCCCCGGGCGCCGGCACATCTCCGGGCTCACTCGGAGAGCGCAGGGTGCCCGTCCGCCGCGCCCCCGAGCCCGGTGCCCATGGTGCCAGCCGCAGCCGCGGCCACTCGCGCCCCTTCTCTCCGGCGCTCCCTCGGGGGCTAACACGGCATCGCACCGAGCTGCCGCCGCCGGCTCCAACTCCGCCGCCGCGCCGAGGGGCAACGAGGGGCTCCCCGCGCCCTTCCCGGAGACGGAGCAGGGGCGCCGGGCGGGGGAGTGCGGGGAGGCAGCGCCGCCCCTCCGCGGCGGCGAGCGGCCAGGCGAGGCGAGGCGAGGACAGGCGAGGCGGCGCGCCGCCGCCACCGCGGCCGCAGCCCGCCGCGGCGATGCCGGCCCCGCCCGGGACCCCCGCCCGACGCTCCCGGGGCGCTCTGTGACGCCGCCCCACCGCTGCTGACGCGCGGCCCTCCCCCGAGCCGGCCCCTGTGGCGGAGCCGGAGCTGCCGGGACGCGTGGAAGCCGGGAGCGGTGGTCGGAGAGGAGATGCTGTCCTCCTCCCGCCCGCTTCAAACTTCCCGTGCAGTTTCTCCTGAGCGGGTACAGAGCGCCCGCTTGCCGGAGAGAAAACACATCGATCCCCATCTCAGTGTTGTGCTGGGTTTACGATTCTCACAGAGTCGCGGTCGGCCCGGGTGCGACATCCCCGCTCAACGGAGTCAGCCCCCGCCTCACGACCCCTCAACGCGGGGCAGCTGCTGCACACAACATCCCGCAGCGCAACGCAGCCCCGGTGCGGAGGCGGCACAGAGCGGGAAAATAAACCCCGGGAGAGAAAAAGAGAACCCGAGGGAGCTGCCTCTCCGTGCTGGCTGCGGGCGCGGGGGAGGAATCGCGGCGCTGTTCCTCCCCGGCTTGGGGCTGAGGCGGCCGTCGGGGGGCTCTGCCAGCCGGGGTAGTGAGAGCAGCCGTGGCCTTATCCGCATCCACGTGTTGCGCTATAGCCGAGCGGAGGGTGGTCAAAATTGGAAGCCGGGTAAACGGAGCTTAAGCGTTGTTTTCCCGCAGCTGCTCTGCTCGCCCTTTTAGTCTCCGCTTGTTTCTTAAGCTTGAGGGCATGCTAAGTAATTCCTTTAGGAATCTTGTGGTGGTCTTCTTCCACAGAGCTGGTGCAAACAAAAATGTTTGTGTTCCTGATGAATCGCTTTTATAAATATTAACTTCAATAAAGTGCAGTGAGCCATTAAGGGGGAAAAGGATTTTAAAAGCCTCGTGCAAGCTGCATGCAGATAATAGAGTTGCTCTGAAGAACGTAGTTAAGTGTTGACTTGATAAATGCATGAGAATTTGCAGTGATATGTTTCATGCCTAATTGAACAGATTTGTACTTCAGTTCTCATCTAGAGATACAGATCCTTATTTTTCCTCTTTCCTAATACTGATTGATGTTTACAGAGTTCTTGATAGCTACGAGCTAACCAGCTTATCTGCCCTATTGTAGCTCTGCTGAAAGATTGAGTGGTGTGAACTGACAGTTCCCCTCACAAGACTGGAAAGAAATGACTACAACAATACATATATTAGAGCTGGGATAATTTAAACACACGTCTGAGAATTGAAATAACTGAAATGTAATTGATTGAAAACTCTTCCATGCCAAACACAGATGTAGAACTGTAACCCTCTGCTCACACACTGTGGAGAAGATCAACACAGCCCTTGAGAGCACAGTGCTTAAAACGAGTGGGTACAAGTAATCTGTTAACTACTAGACCCAATTCCACGCTGGATTTCCAATTCCTCTTTCCTGGAGACCCATCTCTTTTGTCTGTGTCACAATGAAGAGTAAGATAACCTATGTAAGCAAGAAAGATTCATTTTTACAAGAGAATGGTGTTAAAATTGTCGTTGCAAGATCTTTCAAACTCTTCCTATGTTTATTAGAACACATATGTGCCAGTTACAACTTTTGTTAGTCAGAATATGCTGAAGATGAACTCTAACAAACCATATGAACAGTGGGCATTTTTTGATCACTGTAAAGCTAATGCCACATGATTGTATGAAATATGTGTGGCTGTCAGTTTTACACAAGATTAGAAGGTTAGTTTTGTATTGCATTGTTGCTTCAGGCAGTGCAAACACAACACGGAATTCTTACATCAGCAGAAATCATATTTCATGACAAGAACATGATTGAACACTAAAAATCAGAGTGGGTGAGCCAGAATTGCTTCTGTGTCATCTGGGCAATTTTTGTTAAGAAATGTTGGATAACAAGCTGGTAGTCGGCTGCCATCTGAGGTAGGTTCTGCAGCATTAGCAGACTGACACCACTCGAGTCACTAACATGGATGGAGTGACAGAGGAGAAGCAGTGTTAAAAGAAGAAGGAGTGGAGGTTAAACATGAAGAATAAATTGCACGGTTTAAAAAAGAAAAAAAGAAAAAAAAAAAGAAAAAAGAGGGAATGAAAGTAAGACTGCCACCAAACAAGAAAGCAAATTATATCCTCTGTAAAATTGTATAGATTATCTATCTGCAGGAGATCATTTGTCCTCTTTTCATTTAGCAAAATTATTACAGCACCCAATCTTTTATTTTTTTTCCCCTAGCTAAAGTATACTTCACTTCGATTGTAGGCAGTGATTTTTAACATTTGCCAGTCAGCACTGGTGTATATATCCATTATTTCCACCACACAGCACCCTCACTGGGGAAGATCTGGAATTGAAACAGGTGAAAACTAAGGCCTTGAAAAAGTACATGGGGAAAAAACTACCTCTAATAATGGAAAATTAAGATGAACGTATAAGAAAAGATGTTGTAGATGATTTGAAGAGCGATGGGAAAGCCCTTATATCCAAAATCACTGCAGCAGTTGATTTTCACTCATGTAGCAGGTCCTAGGACACCTGAACGCATCCCTATTACCTATTCTTTCCTTGACAGAACCTAGTTCATTGCTAAGTTGAAGTCATCAGCAGTATCAAATAAAGTCTAGTCTGCAAGTAGATTCAAGAAACCAGGCATGGTTGATCTTCATTAACAAATACTCTTTTAGAATTACAAAGATGTATTTTTAATTCTTAGGTAATAACAAATCTTGTTCTGTTCTTGGAAAAATAATAAAAGGACGTGATCAGTCTGTAAGTTGATCTTCTTAAGCAGAATATCAAACCAGTGGAAGTTACAGTCTTAGTACTGATAGGTTTTTTTGTTGACTTTGTCAGTATAGAATTCATTTCTTTTCAATACCCGCTTTTGAGAACAAGCAGAACTGCAAATGTAACTCTCGTGGACAAGTATTACAGGTTTGATAATAAGTAGGTCACAAAGTCATCTATGAGCATCTAACTCTTGCTGCTCCCTACACTGAAATATAAATGCCCATTTTCTGACAACTTTCTATTATTTTTCCTTTCTGTTCACTGGCTGGTAACAATCCACTCAACTGAGTCCAGAAAAGTTTATGAGTATGTACTTTCTTGTTTCCCCACATCTAGACTAAAATAAACTTCAAGCTTGTTTTACCAGTATTTGGCACACTTATATAAAATAATGTGTCATTTGTCACCATGGCTTGTAATCTGAAAAATCTGACTGGGGAAATGATGGAGACCAAAATAGCCTTTACAGTCTGTGGGTGGCTAAAAAAGCTGCAGCTATATTCCATAACATTCCTCCACTGCCATGATTTGTTTCTTGAGAGCTCATGACAGTCCGTTTGAAACTCTCACAGATCCAAAGAGAGATATGGGGGCTTGTCCAGGCTGGAACCGAGTATACTCATACTTGCAGATTTAAATCGCTCATTTCATATGTAAACAGGATATTAGCAATTCTATGAACTCTATGTGAATTTTACTTTGAAATTCTAAGATTTTCAAATCATCTCAAAGCTTAGAGAATTTAGACCAATCTACACTATACAGCAGAGAACCTCAAGGAAGCTACAGAGTTAAACTCTCCTTAATCCCAAATCTTGCATGCAGCCTGTACATCATCTTCAGTACTGTTGTTATTTATGCCAGTCTATAACTGGTTTGCATCTCATTAATGTGTATTTTTAATCTGTAAAGTAATTTAGATAAAATTATAAGAAAAGATTTTAACTAGTTTCAAGGAAATTATCTGTGTTATCTGCCTTAGTAATTAATTTACTGAAATCAGTTATCACAGATTAGAAAAAGGCAAGTAACAAATCACAGGCTATAAATAGCATAATCTAAGAAAATTATCAACTACTTTTTTCTGTACTGTCTTCACTAAAAAAAGTATGTGTTTTTATGCACACTAATCATCTTTCTATTCCAAATAAAGATAAAATTGCCCTCTATACATTATAAATTATACATTTATAAATGAATTTTACACATTACAATGTTCAAAACTTTTTTTCTCTTGGGAAATCAAATATCTGATAGAAGACCAGAATCATTCAAAAATAACTAGCTAAAAGGCTGTGGCATTTATAAGTCTTCATGAGAAAGCTGAAAAGATGACTGAAGATATAGAAGAATTTATCTATTTAACTTCACCATTTTTTGAGGTGGTAGTTAAAATATGGGACTGTGGAATTCAGACATGAAATGTCATCTTCAAATGGTGTCATTGATTATATTAGTTTGAAATACATGTGGGTACAGCTAAAAAAAAAATACTGCTGTGTTTCTGTCATTAAAGATCATTTGTATATACATATTCAAGATCAGTTTTGTTGGAGTAAGGCTGTTACAGATAATCCCTTGCAGGTGGGTGCTAGAACTCAGTCTGTCCAGCATCTTCAGCCATGACCAAGTGTCCTCCCGTGGAAGAATGAAGAGCACAATGACTGTTTAATCAGAAGTGCTTTCAGACAGCTGGGTAGTTTGTTCACACCTACTCATTGTGCCCAGTCAGATAGAGATATGAGCTGCTTCTGTGGCTGCAAAAGGAATGGAATATGGTGCTGGTTATGGATGAAGAAGGCAAGCCCTCCTGTCAGGCACAGAGAGACATGGTTTAGATGGAGGGCATGGTGGTGGTGGTTTGACAGTTGAGCTATTGATCAATTGGTCTTTTCCAACCTTAATGACTATGATTTTATGATTCTGTGATGTGTGACATGATACTTTCTCACATCACTCTCACTGGCACAGTTTTCTAGGGCTCAATGCACTTGGGCTCTTCTCAGCCCCCACCTAATGCTGTGGAGTTCTTTCTCTCTTTTCAGCACAGCCTGCCTTACCTCTAGGCCATCCTGATTAGCTGTCTGTCAGAAATTGCATTGTTTGTCACCTGGTTAGGACATGAATCTTCAAGGAGAGTGTCAGGGTCCAGCAAAGGCTCCCTGAGGGCCAGACCACTGTAGTGACAAGGTCACATCCAAGGCCAAGCTGGGAAGACCACCCATAGATCAGAGTCCAGTTCTGTGAGTTCCACAACTGGTCCTGGGCACAGTTATGAGAGAACTGCAAACAGATCAACTTACAGTGGGTACTTCTGTCTTATGGCAGGGGGTGATGGCCATTGGCAGAGCTGACATGTGGCTGTGGGCCCCTGGGCAGAAGTGAAATGAGGGGCCCAAAGTAAACTGTGAAGGAAAGGAATGGTCAGGTAGTGCCCTCAGGGCCCTCCTAGCTCATACAAATAGGAAATACACTGCAAAGTCTTCCAGAGATGTGTATGAGTACCAGATTATTGCTCATTACAAAAACATGAAGATACTGATCTGAAGCTCCAGTTCTGATGCAGCATTTCCCTGGAGTTGTTGATTCCAGGGCAAAGTAAGCCCTTGTGCAATTGCAGCACTGTTTTTCTCATAGTTATAAAAAACACCCACACCATCTTATTCAGAAATCATGAAAGGAGTACTTTTTTATTAGTATAAGAAACTCTCGAACAAAGTGGTTCTCATTTTTATACAAGGAAAAACATTTTTACATGGTACCTTTGAAGTGTTCCTTTCAAGATGCAATCAGCAGCAATGAAACCAAGGAATGAGTTCAGACCATCCACCTCCACTTGTCTTTCACAGTAATAATCTGTCTTCCAAGTATTACATCTCTATAAATATTACATCTTTGTAAAATCCATTTTATTTTTTTCATAGAAGTAGAATGAAGGAGGGGATAACCTTGGAAGTTTTCTTTTCAGTGTATGTAGGAGATCTCTTAAAACTAAGAGTGACTTCTGCATCATCTTAGTCCCAGACCAGAGCTACAATATTTCTGCCTGCATTATCCTACCCTTTCCTGGAGGGCACTCCACTGACCAGGGGTAAAGCTATAGTACCACATACAAGCAGAGAGAACAAAATTATGGTCTTCAAATATAAGCTTAACCAACCATTTTAGCAATTCAGGTAATATAATTGCCACATATCCTTAGAAGTTATTTATGTTAGGAAAAAAATCAGAATTATGGACCTAAAATCTTGATACTACATTTAATATTCTATTTTCTCTAGAAACAACACATAGCTAATTTTCTGTCTTAAGTGAGTTGCATGTTGATTTGAAGTGATTATCTTCCATATGAATTTCAATATTTTGACTTAAGCAAATTTCACTGAATTGTACCCAATAGCTACTCATTAGTTCATAAATACACTTTCCTTCGTTACAAATGTTTATGCAAAAAGAAAACATTGAATCCCTTCTGAACACTATTAATTATTTTAGTTGACTTTTGTTATCATAATGAAATGTTAACTGAGGAAAAATAAGTACTTTTTAAATAAATTATATTAAAATGTTTATTGCTTTCAGAAGAGTAAATTGACTCAAGTTGAGTTTGATCCTATTTCCCTCTTAGTCCGCTCTCAAAAATGCTTTGATTTTATCTAGAGATGGGATGAAAATAACCGTAATTTAATACATACTCATGTATTAAGTGCAGCTTGTTCACAGTGAAAACAAACCACTTTTCTGTGTGCAACAGTTAGACATTTTAGTTTGCAAAGGTTAATTAGCCTTCAACATGGGACTCAGCTTTAAAAAAAAATAAAACAAACAACAAAAAAAAACAGAGAAAGTAAAGATACATTTCAAAGGAATCTTATTTTTCTATGCAGTTCTTACAAAGTATAAATGGGTCAGACATCTGTTGCAAACTTATGAAATCCTGAGGAAAGGATCATGGGTAGAGTTGCAGGGCTATGAAATGAATATAGATTTGTGTTTTTTTCCAAGAGATGATAACCAGGTGGTTAGATCTAATGCTTGCATTTTTATAAACATTTTAAGGAAATGTTAACTCTGCACCTTGCTTAATTCTTAGCAGAACATTTTTGAAGGTGATATTGAGTTAAGGTTTATTTTCCATAACTGATTAATAACTCTTAAAAGAAACAAACATGAAACTCTGGAATTTGCATAAAAGTTGATTAAAAAGTAGCAGGGCTTTAAATATATGCAATACATTCATTTTATAAATTAAATCATTGCAAAATTTATGAATTATATCAGACCATAAGTGGGGGGATTAGTCACTTTTTTTTTCTTTTTTTTTCTTTTCTTTTTTTTTTTTTTTTTTTTTTTGGCAGGAAATGCTGTGTTGTTGATGTATTAATGAAAATAAATGAAAACAAAACCATAAAATATAAATAAAATATTTCAAAATTTTCTAGAGAAATTAAAAAAGAAAGAAAACCAACTTCCTTTAAATTCAATCAAAACCTTTATAATGTTTTCTCCTTTTACTCAGTATAGTGAAATTAGAAGCTATTCCAAGCCACAAAAATCTGTATTTCCTATTTCAACCACAGCAGTTTATTCCTATGCTTGCTTCAAAACACAATTTCTTCAAGCTGACTTGATTCCTCTGTGGCTCCCCACCAAAGTACTTTTGATACATTGGCTTTTCAACAATGGGAGCATTCTATGAGGGAAAAGAAAATCCGACTAATTCTATTTATAACAGAAAATCTATGTACTCTTCATGCAAAGCTGCTTTGACTGATCGCCATCTGAATCCAAGCTAGTATTGATGGGTGCTGATATACACGAAAGCTTCTCTGTGCCCTTGTATCAAACTGAAGCCTGGAATGATCCGTTGCTGCAGCTACAGCCCAGGAGTTGATGTACAGCTGCCAAAAGATAAATCATTTACTTTCAACTCCTGTGCTGCCCACTTCCTAGAAGTTTTACATTAGCATGCTGGCTCCCTGTCTGCAGAGAAAAGGCTATTTACCTGAAGCCAGTTGAGGGATAAGAAGACACATTCTGACAAACTGAAATACTCAGAAAAAAAGTCAAAGATGAAACATGGTAATTCTCATTATAAATCTTATTTCTGATAAAAAGAGAAGGGTTCAAGGAGCTGACACATACATATATAAGATATTCTTGCTCTTCTGGTACATCAGGCAAAAGGTTGTGTCTGGCCCATATGAATCTCTTATCTACATTATGTTTTTTGCTTGTGACTTACCCTGGTCTCAAAATGGTTTAACACTCCTGAATCACAGGGAAGAATCACTTAGGAGATACTCCATAGTCTTTTGTAATTAAGAACTCTATTAAAACTACAACCCAGGCATGAAGATCCTGTGGAGAGACTCTGAAGGCTGACACTTGGAGCTGAACAGGATCTTACAAAACCTCTTGCTTCTATCTGGCAAACTGAGATTTATTCCCATCAAAATTGATATTCTAGTCTGGGCGATAATCCAAGGTCTTTCACAAAAGCTGAGTTCCCTGAAGCCTCCTTAATGTTGCTAGTTCTTAGATAATGGAGCTTAAAGTCTCAGGGCACCCTGAGATCTTTCAACCCTGAGCTATTCTCCTGTTACAGGCTTCACTAAGCTGCATGCTTCTTAAATAGTAACAGCTCAGTGCTGTTTTCTGTCTGATTTCTTTTGATACTGCATCCATTGAATCTCACCTGCCCACTGTTGATCATTCAGAATGTGTAAACAGTTATTTAAATGGTCTACCCAGCTTAGTGTCTGAGATGCTAAGAAGGAAGGAGCAAATTAGAGAGCTCTTCACAGAACTAGAATAAACAGTGGTAATATTTTTAATGGCAGATAGTGAATGTTGTAGAAAGCTGTGTGTATGCCTGCACATACACAATACAAGTCTCCGAAAATCAGCAGTCAAAGTTCCTAAAATTCTGAATACTGGAAAATATTGTAGCTCTAAAAGAACTCCAAAGAACTGAACGCTAAATTTTTAGTGATGTTCTCACTGGATGTCTTTAATTCAAATGTAAATAATGTATAACACCATTACTCAAATGAATGTATACACATAAAGCATATCAGAGATCTGAAGAAAAGATTTTCCTTTGTTTCAGTGATCATAACATGAGAGTGAATTTACATATTGTACTGTAAATGTATCTGCAAATGTTTTTCAAAAAATCAAAGTGCCACATAGAGCAAATCAAGCTGGAAATATTCAGAATGTGTGGAGTTTTGGTATGGAAGATTTTTAAAAGTAAAAAGAAAAGATAGATTTGTGGTTCTTATGAGCACATTCTTTAAAGACACAGTCAGTCTTACCCATATGTTCTACCCAATGTTTGTGAAGAACATATTTCATTATAGAATATTGCAATTGAGACTCCTCTTATTTAAATACTACCAATAAAAAAATAATAATAATAAAAATGAAAAAAAAGAGGTAAAACTATACTCATTCTTTTGAAACTCCCATTTACCTGCTTCTTATGCGTTTCTAACAGCATGCTTGTATTTATATAAAAGCTTATGAAAGCAATGTCTGCTCATCATCAGCTTGACAGTGATATAGTTATGATTAGATGAATGTTAGGTGAGAAATAATCCCTTCAGGTGGCACACTGGACAACCATTCTGGATTATCATTCCACATTTTTATTGTGTAGTTCATAAATCAATCCCACCAAATCCATGAAGCAATAAGCCCTTCAGTTTTTTTCCCCATGGAAAAACCCAATCACTACTGTTCCTTTAAATTAGCATGATATAGGAAAGGCTGCTTCTATCAGTTAGAAATTTTATGGGAAAGTCATTCAGGTTTATTAAAGAGCTCCCTATAATAAAGCAGTACTGAAAGAAACAGTACTTATTCTTGTTTTAATTCAAGAATGGTTAAGACTGACTAAATAAAAGAAACTCTGTTCCTTCAGTGTGTGTGGACTAGAATGTAGAAATTACTGCATTAACATCTTTTTCACGTGCTAAAAGTTAAGAGGAAAGGTGGTATTTTTTTCTATGGTTTTGTCTCAAAGACTCATAAAGTCAATGGAAAAATTCTTTCTCTGCTTATACTTAGATGCCTGATGGCCTGGATGAGGGAAGTATTAGTTTACTGATCTTTTCAGTCTGGGGATGGAAAACTTGGCCCCACGTTATAAGGAAGAGGAGATTAACAAGAATCCCTCACCTCTAATGCCATTTCCCTGATTAAAAGCAACAGACTTCTTCCTGAATCAAAAAGATCACATTTTCTAGTCAAAATGAACAATTCAAAAGAATTTCAATTAGCAAAAATGTCCAAAAGGTTTTGCTTTTGTTCTGCAGTGGAATGGAAACAAATCCCCAAATCTCAGAAGTTGCTGCGAAACAGAAATGTTGTCAGCTCTGCTATTACCCACAGAGGGCTTTGGATCAGACCCATTATCCCTTTAATCTCTTTATGTCTCTCCCATGAGCAGCGGACAAAAATGAAAAAGGAAAGCCCTGTGCATCAGTGACCTAGATCAGACTACTGACTTAGCAGCTAGAACAGTAAAAAAAATCACTGCTCGAGTCCTCCTTCCACCAGCAAGCCGTGCTATGTTCTATTGTAGATAAAAGAAAAGAAAATGCACAAGGAAAGCAAGTAGTAAAAAAATTAAATGATAATAATAATATGTAAATGACTTTTTTCTCCCAGAAAAATGTTTTTAGTAAATATTTAGTAGCCAACTGATAAGCTGGAAGCACTAATTTTGTCTCCCATCTTGTTTTCTAAAAATCTACTGCAAAGAACATAAAACAGTGTAAAAGTCTACTGAAGTCTGCTTTGGAACCACTTGTGAGAGTAAGGAATATCATTGTCCTTCAAAGTGGAACAGCACTAGTTAACTTCCTACCAGGCTGACAGCCACTATAGCTGTTCCTGTAATTTACTGCCTTAGCTCATTGGCTTCTGTGTGGGAAACACTGATAAATATGTATGGGAACTGACAGATGTCTAGCACTTTGTGACACTTTTCATTCTTAGGATCTTAAAATAATTTGTACTTCTTTGCTGCACACATACATGGATCTAGGCTTTGGTGATGGTGGCTGTGGCTGTTAGAATGCCTGTTATTTTTGGTGCATATAGTAAACACTGCGGCAATTCTTTAAGTTTGGGAGATTAGGCACTCCTGGATTGCATACAGAAAAGTTTGGCAAATATTGTTAATGACAACTGTGCATTTATTAATTTGATATTTGATAGCCACACAGAAAGGGATATAAATGACTATTGCAGGAAACCAGACAATTTGCTGCAAACATTGTGATAGTAACAAATAACATCTTTGTCATTTGTTTACGTAACCTGTAAAACAGTGCCTGTCTCAGTGTTCATCCTTAGATAAAGGAATTGGATGTGCAGAGTACTCTAGAGTTGTATTTTCATGCTCTGTTTAGTTTACACTATAAATACTCTCATCTCTTGATGTATGTGCTTCAAAATATTAACAAAATTAAAGTTGTCCCACTCTTGTGCCTGGGAAAGTAATTATTCTTCATCAGATGTCGTCAGTAATATCTCCAGTCCCACAAATGAGAAAAGAGCTAAAATTGCAAGACTCTTTATAAAGGTAGTGAATCTGAATTCAATTGAAGTCTCACTGTAGATAAGTATTTTGCTAATTAGAAAGTAAAAAGAGATAATGAAACAAATAATTCAGTATCTGTAGGCGTAATAGGAGTAATAAATAAATAATATCACCAAGAGAAAAATGTGCTCTTTTTGATTATGCACATTGCTCACAGCTTTTAGCAATACATGTGCTATCAGAAAACTTTCTTTTTCTAATGAGGAATATTTATCTGTAATGCTATAAAAAACAGTCAAGGTGTACATACACAGATAGTCATGCACACAGGCACATCTCTACACTCTAATGCACATAGAGAAAAAATATCTCAGAATTACATATTAACCCCACACATGTATAAAGCCTCTTGCAGTCTTGGAAAAAATATCCCCCAGACTGTCATACTTGGAAGCTATCTCAGTTATCCTGAAGTTGCACTGACAGAAAGTGAGATGACCAAATGCCTTGACTCTTGCTTTTACTGCCTTCTGGTTTAACCCTGTAAAATGGAAGCTGCATTTACAAGGTTTCACTGTTTCTATTTCTTTAAAGAAAGAAAAATGCCTCAGCAGTACTGCTGTCAAGAGTGCTGTAGCAAGTGCACTTAGGCTATGTCTAGACAGCACAGCAGATGAGTGTACTGGCATGCCTGGGGTGCTGGTCCTCACACATCCCAATCAGAGTTGTGTGATGCTGCTCCTCCATGGTCTCATCACTCACCTTCCCACCCATGGAGATAAGTAGGGAAACGAAACAAGGAGAATAAGGTGATGGTGCACTTCTGGGTTTGGCTCTGATACTCTCTGGGCTCCTGCAGTGCAAGTACAGTCTTGGAGATTCTCTTAATGTCCACTGAAGTCAATGGGATCTCAAATCCATATCACAGCAGAGGTTATAGAAAGAAAAACACTAACAATGTTTAACGGGGAAAAAATATTGAATAACCATAAGAACTCAGATCACCTCAGGCTCTCAGAATAGTTAGTCACTGAAAACCAAGATCTTTATTCATTATGTCCCATATATGATTTTATTATTATTATTATTATTATTGGTCATTTCCATGTATCTTTTGATTTTGAACTTTTACAACAACCCGAATGCAAGAGGCAAAAACTTGAACTATATGAGGCATATATGTACAATATATTTCAGTTTCATCAGATCATATGTTTCAATTGGGAATTCATTCCATTAAAAAGTTTGTTTAGCAACATTACTGACAGTAATTATTATCAGTGTATGTTAATTATTATGTAACCAACAGAGTGGGTCACAGAAACATTCTTGAATGAAAATCAGTAATTTATCTTATTTCAAATCCCAGTGGTCCTCAGATGAGCCCATATTACTTAATGTGTTAAAAAGTAATAAAGTAATTTATTTTCAAGACTGGTTAGAATTTACTGAGTTGTCACTGTCTAGATACAGATGTAGATACATAGTTGGAAGTCCAAAAACCTTTTGCATTGATATAAAATCTTTTATAGATTAAAGTCACATACTTATAAATAGCATTTACTATATTTAATATCTTAACTTGTTTTGCTGACTGAAGTAGAGGGGTTTCAAGCTATTGCACTGCTGCCTCACTGCATGTTCATTAAGAAGTCGAAGTTCAATAGGAGTAAATGGTAAACCCAGAAAAGATCTTCTCAGTTTATTAGTTATGCAAAATCTTCAAATGTGATGACTATTCATAGACAATCATTTTTTTTAATACTCTTCTGTTTAAAGATAGGCCTCTAAACAATTCCAAATTGGGAAAAGAGAGTGCAGTCTGTTTGATTTAAACCTCTCCAGTGGCATAGCTTACCTGAGCAAGGTTTATCTCTTTCTTAATGCAACACATGCACTATTTCCATTTCAAATGCACTATTTTAATTTAAAAGAAGCCTTTCGTAGTAAGTACTAATCCTAAATCCTTACCCATAAGGTTACATATGACAAAGTGCCTAAAATTACACGGGGAAAGTCTTTTTCTGGGTGCACAGAAATACTCTTTTTATTAGTACAACTGATCGCTATTGAGGTATGACAACTGTGCAAATTGTTAATAATTAGAATTGAGTAAATGGCTGCTGTATCTTGACTTTGATTCCTGTGCAGACACAGTCATCTTGAGAGTATTTTAGATTAAACCTAAGGGGAGAAGAAGGAAGATTTGAATTGAACTTATTGCCTCTTAGAAAATGGTGTCAGAATTAAGAAAATGAGTAGTAAGATTTTTCCTCAGGGACTTGTCAATAGAGGCATTACAGCAAACACTAGAACTTTCAGATAAATGAATCATTAAGAGTTCAACTTTAAGTCAGGAAGTTCAGTTTTTCTGCACATACTGCATAATATGTAATATATGTACGTTCAAAGAGATGTAGATGGCATTAGCATTAGTCTTAAGTGGCTATAAGTTGCTTTGCACAAGGATGTAACAAATCACAGGATAACAGCTAGCAAGTGGAATGTAGTGGATGAGAAATAATAACTGGTTTTGGAATGAAAAAACACACCCTTGTATAGGATCTTTCTCCTTTACATTTTTATGAAGATTTGCTAAAAACTGAAAGAAACAATCCTATTAGCCCTTACCAACAGATGTCATTTTAAATACATGTGGTTCAATTTCTGAAGCATGACTGTTTACATCACTAAGATGAGAATACACCCCAACATTTGTAGGATTTGGAACAAGAATGGCTACTTTCCTTCTAGTAAAAATGGCAAACTGCCATCAGAGGAAGTAACCTGTTTGAGGTACCAAATGGTTCACTTCCAAAGCAGAATATAATTATCTCACAGTCACTTGGGAATTTCTGGCTCAAAGTAAAACCAGAAGTGCATATACAAAGTTGGATTAAATATGCATAGGAGCTTACAATGTGAAAAAACATTCTTCACACCAATCCATCTTGCCAATATCATTTTTTAGTTTTAGCACATAAACATAGCTGGCAGATCATAAGACAGTCTGATATAAAGATCAGCAAGAACTTTACTGCCCAGAGAGAAGAAGACATAAAAATAATAATCCTATTAAGATTGTAGGAGATAATGTTATTTCTCAAAAGCTGTGAAGTGCTTGGGAGAGCATTAATTATTTAACAGTAAAAGCTAGATTATTTTCAATTGTGGCTGTGTTTGACATACCTAACTTTAAAAGCAAAATGCCTCAGCAGCAGACTCTCTTATTTTCTTCATTATTTTAGAAAAGGTAACTCACAGTTTACTATGCAAAATTTGGTTCTCTTATTTACGTGACTATAAATAGCAATAATAGTCAGTAGACCATAAAAGCCCACTTCCCTGTCCTTAGATCTGGAGTGATATTAGGAAGTGAACACAAATAAACATAGTGTTATACTATTAAATGTATCTATTATATATGATTTTTAGACAAAGTCTTTGAATGCCATCTGTGTAAAGAAAGGCAAATGTAATTAAACCTAAGCTGAAAAGATCTTTGTCTTGTTTACAAAATATACAACGTGGGAAAGACTCCATTTTTCAAATTGCCAAAGGGTGTGAAAAACTGCAAGGCAAATCTCTCACGTACTTAATCTCTCATGCTCCAGAGGGGAACCCTGATTTAGAGCTAGCTAACTATGCTGGATGACTTCTTCAAGCCTGAAGTGCTATCTCAGGTCTGATAAACTTCCGCCAGTGATGGTGATATGGTCTGAGATGATCTGATAAACTGATATGTTGTAAAAATAAAACTTTTTGAGAATTCAAAATCAGGTCTTCTTTATTTTCCTCTCTTGACAGTAGGGGGTTGTGAATGCAGTTATTTTTACCCCTGTAAAGGAAACCAGTTCACCAGAATGTTAGAACTAACAGACTCAGCCTCATTGCAGTTATGGCATTTATGCCTTATACGTGCAGAAGCAGATAACCATGGTAGCATGCATCAATGTGTGGTTACTGTTATAGTGACTGTCCTTGTCTCATAACCACTTTAATATAAACACTTACCAAACAGTGCTATACTTAGGCTATAAAAATTCATCTTCAATTGACATTTTTTTTTTTTAATTTTAGCATTCACAAATATATTCCATGGCTAACTGTTGGAAAATTCAATTTTGTTTTGACCATTTGTGTGATATTCCATGTTACTGTCTGTTAACAATGAAAATAGCTCACATTTATCATGGTCTTCCAAACAAATTAACAAAAATGCTGAAGTCGTGGAAATCAGTGCCTTTTCCAGAAACATTTAGGAATGCTTGTCATGCATTTAGTTTGCATTTCTACCACATGAGGGTCTGGAAATTGTGTTGGCAAGTATGGATGTGATCTACTTCTGTTTATAGATTCTCAAAAAAACATCTTTAGATGAAGGTAAATAGGTGTCCTTGAAAATTCATAGTTTTAAGCAGAAAGATTGATTAGAAAAGTTGACTTCTACAAGCAAGCAAAATGCAATGAGGTTGAGTTATTGGTCTTAATTTTAGCACAGTCTTGTTAGCTGTGAAAGGCAAGAGGACTTTTTGCAAGTAGAAAGGGTGGGTAGAAATAGCAGAAATGAAGCATTCTCTGAAGGACTGAAATACAAATATGCTTTTGAACCTAACACACGTATGAAAAATGAGAGCCAATCTGGCAGAGAGGGTAAGGTAATACAATGTGATATTAAAAATACCATAGGATGAAAATGCCTTGAGTACTGGCAGTTTTGATAATTTTTAAGCCTATGTTTCTCATTTTGTATTCCTCTTTATCACCTATTTGCCTTCCCCTTCCTTTTGTGCTCTTTTTCTCTCCTTGGTTTGTTTTTCTTTTTCTACCTGGTCTCAAATTAGTCTTTTGGCCCTTTGCACAACTTCACGCTTTGCTTGAAATCTTACAGTAGCAATGAAGATAAGAAAATACATTGAAATGTAAAAGTAAATACATATATATATTTTTCTTTTACAGATAGTTAATAACTGCTCGGTTATAGAGGAACATGTACCTAACAAACTGAAGTCAGCTGGCCTTCAGTGAGTCTGGATTTAGCTCTGATGGCTGGATGATTTTTTTTTCCCCCCACATACTTTATGTTAAAAATTATGTAAGTCATCTCATCTTACAGTTTGAAATTACAATATTCTGCAAGACACTTTTCTACCTAACAAAGACAGCTAGAAGTGCTGTTTTGGCCTGTCGCTGCAGTGTTAGCAACATGACAGGAGATACCACAAATTTATATGAAAGTATCTTTTCATCTGCAGCCTGAGTATGCTGTATTAATTTTTATATTAACTATTAGATTTAAAAAAAAAAAAAACAAACAAAAAAAACACAGTTATACTGGTACAATGACAGAGCCTATGAAGTCTAGAGGGACTAATAACAAAGACATGACCTTCATTCAAGCTTTCTTTTATTGCTGCAGAATATATTATTGCAATAGCTGTCTCTCTGTATTTTTGAGCAGTGGCTTACACTAATTCAGTGAGAAATGCAGTATTTTGAATCTTTTCCACCACTTTTACTATTTCAGGTTGTATGCATACTACAAGTTGCTTAGCAGTCCAGCTCTTTCTTGGGTCCTGGTCTAAAGATTATTCACAAGAAACATACACTAGTTCACTTTCAGGCTCTGTTTTGATATGAAGGAACAGTTCCTATTTAAAACAAACAAACATACAAAAAAGTAAAACCAAGCTTGGGCATGGTCCAGGAGGTACCTTTCAATCAGCATTTCGGAAAATGATGACACAGGTGCAGCTGCCTTGGCTCTGTGGTTTGCTCAAACATGATTTGAATGGGCTATGCATCTCTGCAGTGGTCTCATGCCAAACCCTACCTGCATGGCACCTGCTGTGTGTTCAATTTGAAGTTCACAGTATTAAAAATGCTGTGCTTTGGGCAGTAAAGTGGGTCTCATATTGTTTGTCATGTTTCAAACTGAAAAAAAAAAAAAACAAATAAAATGATGTCACAGCATGACAATGTCAGTCCTTAAGGCCCTCAGAAGAACCACAAAGTTTCACAGTTTAAGTGCAGTTTCTAGTCTGCACAACCTGATGAGGGTGCGTGGCTATGCATACCTTTTAGGATATGACTGCAAAAGATAGTCCTCAAAAGGCCCTGGTGACCTTCTGCATATGCACAATTAACAGCTCAGCTACCCGTTATGTAGATCACAAAACAGTATATTGTACATCTCTGTTTGATTCTCTTAAAGGTATTATGTTAAATAATTATAAAAATGTAACAGAAAATCTTGTTTATTTTCCCTGTGCTTGTGTGCAGAATATACATACCAGCTCAGACACTCCCATATTGCCTTCAACCAGTCTTCCAGGAGTGTTTTACTCTTTTGGCACAGATTTCACTATAGCTGGAATAATGCAACAACTGTCTTCACGACTGAGGACACTGAATTACTTCCCTCAAAAAGTATGTTTTTATTTAAATATCTCACTGCAACTAAATATATGGTTGTTTGTGTCCAGCCATCTCTTTACTGAAATAACCAGACAACTAGGACTCTTTAGTAGCACTAATTGTTTACTATCCTTTGTTCCTCCTAAGTGACCACATGTGTATGTTATACTTAATATTCATAACATTTTGACTTTAGGCCCCAGTTACATACTATTACATAGCAGATGACATGGATGGACTTTGCTGAAGTCTACAGCTACCCCTGAGGTCTACTATTCATCTCTACACCCCATAAAGCAGGATAAATTCAATCCTAATTACCAATGCCTTCGACTCTAAGCTTTAGATCCAAGTCCCAATTGGATCCCATATTTTGAGCCATAGATTTCTGTTTTGCTGCTGCTGTTGTTTTTTTTAATTCTTAGCCTAAGTGCATGGCTTGACCTGACTATCACAGGTACAGAATGTCTGTAGTTCAGAGCTGTCTGTTCCTGGCTGCCCTGAGTATTTAGCAATTTGCATTTAATTTATGCACCAAGAATCAGAGGAGAGGTAATTCTGAAAATGTAAGCCTCAACCTCAAATGCTTTCTTATCAAATACATTAGAGCCACTCAATAGAGTACATCAACTTCTTCTTTTAAATCATAAATTATTAAAAGCTTCAGGTGAGTCAGGGTAATTCACCCTTTTCACAACTACATAGTCAACTTTTCAAAATATGTTGAACATATTTCAAATGGACTGACTATAGCAATGCCTGAGGTTTCAATAAAAATTCACAACTACAAGACATGAGTGACACTGATGAATTCACTGAATGACAGGCTGAAATGAAGAACAGAGGTGAAATTTCAAAATGTGAAAGGTTTCCAAATTTGTGTCCATGTCTATTAATTTATCTTTGGATAAAAATAAATATTTTCAGGAATGATGCAGAAAGAGTTCATCTTCTTATCCCCAAGGGTAAAGCAGAATATTCAGAAATCCAGAAAAGAAAACAATTACATCAACTCCATTAGATTCATTAAATGGTCAAGTATGTGAAATTTCCACATAATCTCTGCTGAGAGTCTATGGGACACAATTTTTAATCTTATTGCAGGAATAAGTCATTGAAAGTAAATTGTTCAAAATAATTATTGTTGTTAATACAACTCTCCTAAACTTCCCTTTGGTTTACATCTGTAATCCTCCATGGAATTAAATGTTTGAGGGCTTGTAGACAGTGTGCATACTTTGGAATATATCTGTGTCATTAATGGAAAAATTAAATAAATGGATATAATTCAATTTTGATAAGTGAAGGGGAGAGATTACATTCAGATAAATAAGAAAGCAGTCATTTGTGAAATATAGTGAAATATCAAGGAGGAAAACAAAGTATCTTTTTAAAGCAGTGGTCTTCAGGCTATATTAGGATGGAGATAAAAGTCTTCTCTTTAATTAAATATTGATGATTATATCAGTATATATTTTAACTGTATTTTAAAATGATGAACAGAATGACATAAAAAAGTATAACACTCTGAACAAAACATGGTAATTCCATCTAGCACACTACCTCATCACAAGCACAGCTTTTGTATAAGAGAATTTCATTTCAGTTTGTGGATAGTGCAGGTGTATACAAAACAACAACTTAAAAGTTGCATTTTTGCTCCTCTGTCAAAAAGGTTTAGTGAGAAAGTTCCCTCAGAGGAAATTGCTTTAGACATTTAAGTTTTCAATTATTCCCAGATTTTCAGCCAAGCATTAAAGTTCATTAGTGTGCTGAATTTTAATATGTTCTACATCAAGTCACAAACTTCTCAGTTGTAAATGTTTATCTTCATTAATATTTCTAAGATACATTTGGAGATTCAACTATAAAAATGCATTAAACAATCAGAACCAATTCATCAGAAGCATCAAAGCTCTTCTTTCCTCTCTTTATCCTCTCCTCCCCTCTCCCCTCTCCCTTGTTCTTCCCCCCTTCCTGCACCTCCCCTCAAAATGGAGAGGAAGAGAGCCTTTCTACTGAAATTTCAATCACACAATAATTTTCAAGATTTCTTTAAATAGTATCTGTAGAGTGCTGCAAAAGATTTCCTGTTCATGTTACACTGAGATATAATTTGATCAATTTTTGTAATATGCTTGTAGTAATTATCCATTTAAAAACTGTGCATGGCCAACATTTAGTTACACATCATTGCTTATATTTTCATAAGTATTTTAAAACAAACATTATAAATTGTTCTATCTTAATACACCTTTTTTTTTTTTCTGTTACTATTCAGAATAGACAAAATACACATCTTCCTTATTACATTGGCTTTACATTATATGAACAGTGGTAGTTCATGTGTAACAAGAATAAGATATGATTCTAAAAATTAGAATGCCTATTGTTTCTAGAGTGGGGATAAAAGAGATGTCATAAGATGAGCTTCCCTAAAAATTACTAATATTCTGCATTATAATTTTTTGTGATAACTTTTATATAAAAGATATTTTGAGTTTGTCAAACTTGCCAGGTAGTAAGTATTACTCCCCCTTATTTATGACTGCTGTACTTTGCAGAAGGTATGAGATGTTTTGCGTCAGTGACTGCTTAGCTCTCTGTCTGGAGCAAATCAGTCTTTTTCTCAGGCAGAATAATCCATTACCAATTTCTCTTTTGATTCCCAAGGTGTCTTTTAGTAAGATAGTTTAGATACACCTACATGAATTTGTATTGTGAAAATGTGCCCTTTCTAATAAATATGTAGACATGAACTTTGTCATATCCAACTTCATCCAGCCAACATGTGGGTTCCTGATCTATCATAGTCATGTAGATAAATTCATGGAGTGAGACATCTCCAAAGGACAATTCATCTTATGCACTATTAATATCTCCCTGGGGATGAGAGGAATCACATTGAAGAGGTCTGTTTATCTCCATTGATGGAAGCCACATCACTAGCACAGATTAGACAGCTAATTTTTAGGTGGTTAAAAGACTGGGTGAGATGAATATCACCCCAGGTGATGAAATAGCACAGTAGGTCAGTGTCTGAATCTTCTGTATTAAGCAGTAGCTACAACTACTGCTGATTTTATTGTTTCCAATCAACAATTAACAGTTATAATGAACACGAGTTCCATTCTAGTGCATCTGAGTAGGAAATTCAGCATTAGGCATATCTTCAGCTGCAGCCTTTCTTCTTCTTAAGGGTTTTTCATTATCGTTGTTGAACAGAAGAAAAGAGACAGTGCGTTAAACCTTTTTCCAGGCTTTGTCTTTACATCATTCCTCCTTCCCATATACTGAGGTGATCTTAGATTATCCGTCTTCCTGCACTAGAGTGAGGAATTAATCTAGATGTAAAGTAATACATCAGAATAGACTGTTTTTCTTGATAAAAGGCCCTATAGTTTCCCTAGCTGAATACTTTGTGTTTTTTTGATCTATTATTTGCCCAGACTATATGCTAGAAAAGTGCAATATGAGTACCGGATTTTGCTCTTCTTTCAAATTGACAGTCAGTTCTGCTGTAGGTTACTTCATGACAGTCTTGCTGTTTTTTGTTGTTGTTGTTGTTTTTAATATTATTCTTTTGTAGAAAAACAGAGTGAAAAGGGGATTCTTGACAAAAAAATGAGCTGGAAATAGCCCATTGTCACTCAATGGATATACAGTGCCAGAATGTCCTTTGTTTTATTCTGTCAATCATCTCCTATTGTTATAGTTTAACCGAGCAAGCAGCTAAACACTCAGTCCCCTCCAGTGGGACAGGGAAGAAAACAGGAAAAAAGATATGTGTGAGAATTCATCAGCTGAGATAAGAACAGTTTAATAAGAAAGAGGAAAGAAGAGAACAAGATTACTTGAAAACTAAGAAACAAAAACAAAACAAACAAAAAAGATTACATAGTACAGTTAGTCACAACCCACCAACCAATGCCCAGCCAGTCCTCAAGCAGCGTCAGTCCCCCACACCAGCTCCCTCGTTTTATTGTTTTGCATGATGCCGCGTGGTGTGGGTCAGCTGTTCTGACTGCATCCCCTCCCAGCTTCTTCTGTACTCAAAGCTCCTCACTGGCGGGGCAGTAAGAGAAGTAGAAAAGTCCTTGGCTCTATCTGAACACTGCTCAGTAACAACTAAAACATCGGTATTATCAACACCATTTTGATCCTTAATAAAAATTACAACATTATAGTAGTCACTCTGAAGAAAAATAATCTGTTCTTAATCTATTATTATTAATCTATTCCAGCTGAAAGTAAACACCCATCATATTTTTACATTATGTTCAAGAATTCTGAATTCCAGGAGGAGCACCATGAATTTAGACACGTTGTTGGAATAAAGACTATCTTACTGTTTCTTATTTTTGACAGTAATGCCCTGATCTGTGACTCAGGCTTCTAAATACTCTTCCAGTACAAATAAGACATGACAGTAGGAGCTGCCCAGATGATGCATAAGAAGTACCACCTCAGGTGGAACTGTGAAAGATGGATATTTCTACGTGACATAGTTCCCTGGGCTCACTGATCTTGCCTCAGAAATTTGCTCTGAATATGCAGGCAACTGACATAGTCATGTTAACTTAACTACGCTGGGATGACAGAAGATAAGTTTAAAAAATTCCTTCTGTTCAATGACAACTAAGTCAAATATTCACATTACCTGAGTGAAAAGGTTATAAAGCCATTCAGCTGTACTTTTGCTACCTGACATCGTGATCCGAGGAGAAATTTGCTGGGGAGGAAGGGCCACTCTGCCTTCTATTTCACCTGGAAATAATTTGCTTCTGAAATATATTCTCTACTAAATTGTTTTGTGAATATAATATATGAGTCAGCTATTTATGCCTTCAGTACTGAATCTTCTGTCCCGTTATTCTGTAAGATGGATAGGGGAGCGTTTTATGCATTCACTGAACTTCAGTATTATATTCAATGAGCTAGTTTCAGATAGTTGGTATCTGGTCTTTACTAATTTGTTCTAAGCTTCACAAAGGAGTTTGAAAGAAATTAATAATAAGAGCTAATGGGAAAAACTGAGGAAACCATAGGAAGTGGAGAGAGGTAAATGAAACACAGCACATTATATCTTACAAATTCAGCATAGCTAATACTCTTTCAAGTCTTTACATCAAAAAGTAAACACATAGGAAACCAATCTGCCCATTAAAGTATTCTGTGTTACTTCAAGGATTAAAAATTTTGCCAGAAAATATTTCTTCTTTTAATTAATTTAATTAATAAAATGACTGTTTTGTCCAATATAGCAACCGGATGCACTAAAGGTACATAAAATGAAGTGGTAAGAAAATAATTCCTTTCAGTGATCTCACATCACTTTTTCACATGTAACTTGAATTCTAAGCAAAACATTCCCATTACCTACAACACTGTCAGAAATACAGCGTTTATTTTGTCTCACAATTATAAATTATACCTTTTCTGATGCCACCTTTCTAGAAGGTTTTCTTGGTGCCTTTACTTTCATTTAAAAAACCATTTTCTTGCAATAACATCTTACGTATTTGTTCACAGGTTGGTGAAGAAATAGTTCTGTTGTATGGTATTTTGCTTCAGTCTGATTTATAACTTTTTGCCTTCTGAAGAACCATGAAAGTAAAATCTACTTTTTCTATTTTCTACTTTTAGTGTATCAGTTGTAATAAAGATTTCAGATGAACAATGGACAAGTGAGAAAAACATTTAGCCTTCCTTAACATACCAGTTTCCTTTTCTGTATGAATTTTCTGAGAGTTATACAGATGGGCTTCCCAGTGAGCAGTCACACAGTGGCTATCTGGAGGATGAATTAAGTATCTGCTCTTCTCCCCTCCTGCTTTCATCTTCCACAACCTGGTCTCTCCTCTGTTGGTAATTGACCTTCCATCCTCAAGCTTCCAGTGCTGAAGTAATGGATAATTAAATTCTTTTAGAGACAGTTATTCTGGCTGTTCTAATGTAAGGCAGATTAATCATTATTCATTTCCACATCAAAGCAGGAAGCCAAAAGCGAACAGCATTTTCTAGAATTCTGCCTATATTTCTAAATAGTCAATAGAACCCTGAAGGCAAAATTGAAGAACTACTGAGAAAATTAAACAAAAAAGAAAACTAAGTGGACACAGAGCAGCACTTGGCACTTGCATAGTTTTTTGTTGGCTTTCCTTTGCATGTTAAACACAGATGCGAGTGCTCACTGGGAGTACAACTGTCTAAATACACGGAGACTGAAAATGGTGGCTGGCCTGGCCAGTATTCCACAGAGGGAAATTGTTGAACAATTTTCAGTTGCAATTAAAGCTATTGAATATTTTTACAATTATTTGTAACAGGAAAGTTCTGTTTGGAATATATTATGCAGATGTCCCTCAATTTTTAGCTGCATTTTTTTCTTTTAAAAAAGTGATGAAGCATAATTACATAAACGACAGCAGAAAATGAAGTGAATTATTTTTCAAGATCCTATCAATTCCTAGATAAATTTAGAGGAGTGATTATACTTTTTTCAGATATCCTAATAAGGTGAAAAATACAATTAATGTCCTAAGAAAAAATATAATTCAAAAATTATGATAGCAGAGAAGAAAGAATGTAAGTAAAGAATAAAAATCTTTTACTACCAAGCAGCCTCTACTGAAATCATAGCTTCAATTCTCTCCAATGGCTGTGTACATTACTCTGAAATTAGACAACTACTTCATAAACAGAAGCAAAATTCCAAAAGATCTTCATATGAATTCATAGGAGCTTAGATTTAGTTTCTCACCTCACGGAATAATCTACAAGAAAACAGAATTAGGCAAATATATTGAAAACATACTAACTCTAAAGTGTTCAGAAAATAATTCCTGGATTCCCAAGTGCCACAGATGCAACATTTGTTGTTGCCATAGAGTTAAATAAAATAATGATTTTACTCCAGTGGTGAAAATGAAGTTGTGGCCATTTTAAGAACTGGAAGAGACTTGAGTCAGGGAATACTTATGCAAGTTGGACATATATTAGTTAGCAGGCCCTGATGGAAAACACCCATGAATACTGAGGGAACTAGCAGATGTCACTGCAGGAATAACAATTTATAATCTTTGATCATGAAAAAATAGGAGAAGTGCTTGAAAATGGAGGAAAGCAAGCATTACTTCTATCTTTGAGATGGGCAAGGTGGAGGACCCAGAGAACCACAGCTCCCTCAGCTTCATTCTGGGAATACAATGGAGCAGCCAATCCTGGAAACTATTTCCAGGCACGTGAAGGACAAGAAAATCAATAGGACTAGTCAGCATGGATTCACCAAAGGGTAGTCATGCTTGACTACCTTCGAAAACTTCTATGATGAAACAAATTACAGTACTGGTAAAAATAGGAAGAGTAGTGGATACTGCCTACTTGGATATCAGTAAGGACCTTGGCACTATCTCTCATAAAATCCTCATTGAGTGAATGCTAAACAAGCTGTTAATGTACGGGTGGATGGACAGACAGTGAGGAGAACTGTAAAGTGGCTGAATAGCTGAGCTCCAAGCATGGTGATTGTTGACGTGAAATAAAGTTGGAAGCCAATAACTAGCAGTATACCTCAGGGGTCAATACCAGATCCTGTCATCTTTAATACCTTCATTAGTATGGATGCTGGGTAGAGTGTACCCTCAGCATATTTCCAGATGACACAAAACTACAAGTGGCTGGTATTCCAGTGTCAGTATCATGCAAGCACAGTCCCATGCTGCCATTCAGAGGACACATGATATGCTATAGAAATGGACTGGAAGAAACCTTATGACTTTCAACGAGAAATGCCAAACCTGCATGTGAAGAGGGGCAACCCCATGCACCAGTATATACTGCAAGCAACCCATCTGAAAAGCAGCTCAGCAGAAGAGGACCTGGGACTTCTAGTAGACATCAAGTTGCACATTAGTCAGCAATGTGCCCTTACCTCTAACAAAGTTAACAGTATTCTGGGCTGCATTATGCAAAGTATTGCCAACAGTTCAAGAGAAGTGATCCTTACCCCTTACCCAGCACTGATGAGGTCACACCTGGAGTAGGCCTTCCTAGTACAAGGGAAATATGAAGCAGAGTCCAACAAGGGTCCCAAAGATTAATTGACTGGGGCATCTTTCCTGTGAGGAGAGGCTGAGGGAGCTGAGACTGTTCAACACAGAGAAGAATCAGGGGAGATCTTATTAATGTCAATAAATATCTGGAGGGAGGATTCATATGCAAAGAGGCCTGAGTCAGGTGCTTTTCAGTGGTACCCAGAGCCAGGACAAGAGGCAGTGGGCATAATCTATACACAGGCAGTTTCCTCTGAACATCAAGAGATAATTCTTTGCTCTGTGGTTGATGGCACACTGGAGCAGACTGCCCAAAGAGATTGTGGAGTCTTCTTGGAGAACTTCAAAGCCACCCAGACATGATCTTTGGCCACCTGCTCTTGGTGTCCCTGCTTGAGCAGAGAGTTGGACCAAATGGACCCAAGGTGCATTCCAATCTTAATCATCTGTGAGTCTTGTGATTCTGTAATTTTATATTATTGTCTGTGTTTCACAGAGTCCATGCTAAAGTAAGAACTTCTAGCAATGATGAATATGCACAACAGGAAGAGTCTCTCATTTGGTAGTGAGAGAACAGCAATGTAATGTGACTTGTAACAAGTTCTGCTCAGGATTTTTTCAATAACACATTTTTATGAAAAAACATCACACGGAGAAAAATTATTACTCATAGAAATTACTGCTTTGGAACCTTCTTGGGTCTAAAGTAGACTTTATGGAGAAGAAAAAGATAAAAGAAAATATAATTGCAGAATAACAAACAAGCCCTGTGGCTAGGGCACACTCTGAAATGTAAAGCCACTTTGTACTGTAGGATGTCAGTTCACTGTACTTTCTGTGAGGCTATAGTGCAGTATTATGCCAGGAAAAAATTCAGAATTCATAGTGTGAGAAGGAAATACAAATATGCAGAATAGCAAAGGAAACAGACCGTATGTCAGTAAAAAACCCTTACCTGGAAATAGGATGTTTAGAATAGAATACCTCAAGGATGATGTGAGTTGTTGTGCTGCATACTCAGACCAATATCCAAATACAGTTTCAGAGATCCCCTTGTTTTAAAGAAATTAAAATACAGTTAATATATATAAGTGTTTATATATATATATAGATATAAAGTTATTATAAATAATAACTTAAGATTTCCCTAAGAGAGAATTCTTTTATGGATATTGTTATACAGAAGAGAAATTAATCATAGACTAGCTAAAAATATGTAAATCTAATTATTATATGTTGAACAACTGCAAATACAATACACACTTTTAAAATACTGACTTTTCTATAGATCATTTCTAATGGACACATAAAGGCAAGAGGACAAATTATAAGGATTCACATATCACACTCATTTGTTCAAAACAGATAACTAACAAGGATAACAAAAACAAACAAAAAGCAAACAAAAAAACTCCAAAAAAACAACAAACTAGTCAACATGTGGGGAAAAGTAAAGGATTATTACAGGGATAATTGTGTATGTCTGGACGAAAATGACAATGATTTCATATTTATATGATAGTTAGCCAGTTTCATCCTAGTTTCTGTATTGCCAATGAGAAGTGCGGCCTCCTAAATACTAACAAAAACAAGAGTAGACTAATTCATGCATAATGTTTTTCTAATGTGAGATAGGGAAAACAAATGCTATTCCAGTTTATGTAACTATTCATTTGAATAAAATTAGAAGATTTTGTCTGCAATTCCATGAAGAAAACGTCCTGCTAGAACCAGGAGAAATTAAATATGCAAAACAAGTAATTTGGTTAGTCAAGGCATTTATATTGAGAATATTCACTTGAAGTAAAAAAAAAAAAAAAAAAATCCAATTATCTACTGGTGAGATAAAATAATGATGTTTGTTTGGAAACCAGACGATATTTTAAGCTCAGGAATGACATGTTTCCTGCATAAAGGAAAATAATTTTTGAAAGAAAAATGGATAAATCTGGCTTTTTATTGAGAGTACATTGCTTTGACTATAGCTTATTTCAAAATAAGACCAAGAGTCTAAATGAAGTTTAAAAAAAAAACAAAACAGAGATTCATTTATTTATTTTTAACTTTAGAAAACATGTCGTAAGCTCTGAGACCAGAAAAACATACTGAAGAGTTTTGATCTGCATTCTGTTTTTTGTGTAGTTGGCTCATGAGTCCTGTTCGAAGCTTACTCTGAGCTACATAAACACTTCTGTGTAACCCTTATATTATCCTCACTGTAAGGGCTGACAGAGGTTCCAGGTAGGGTAGGTGCAAGCAACTTGCAAAGCTTGTAAGTTATCCTAGAAATCATGATTAATGATTTCATTAATTTTTAGACTCAAATTCAGGATATTACCAAGGACTGAGTGACTTGCATTTTGTACTGATCTGTTCCTGAGTTATAAAATTTCACAGACTGTAACAGAAACACAGAAACATTGCAAAGCAATTCTTTAGCCTACCCCAGGTAGTTGCTTGGTATCAAAAAGCCTGACCTGACCAATTCACCTCTTCAGTGCTTTTTCAATCAGTGGTTCAGTTTCACAGAGCCACTGGGAGCCATCCTATGAACTATACAGAACTGAATAATTACTACACCCTAAGGCATAAAACAAGTTCTGAGGGCGAGAAGAGAGATAGAGCTAAAGAATATCTGGATTATAGCTTTATTCATTCGGCACTTGGCATTAAGAAATGCAAAAGCACAATCCCAGTTTTGCACAATTTAAGTATTTCAGTCAGCACTGAAATACAGCACTACTAGCAAATTAATCACATTTGCAGTAGTGATTACTACTGTTAGAATTCTCTTATTTCTTTCAGCATGACTTTAAAATAAGGAACAATTTCACACAGCAATATCAACAAAAAGTTATCCTCTACTGTTGACAGATAACCTTGCTATTTATTAATTATATTCAAAACTGAAAGATAAAGATTTATTTATTTATTTATTTATTTATTAAGATAAATAAAGATTTTAAAAGTTAACTAAAAATTAAGATTAATAAAGCAAATCAAGAAGGGAGTACTAATGATGCAACCAGATCGCAAAATAGCAAGATTACATACCTCTGAGAGGTACAAAACTAAAGCAAAAGAACCTATAGTTCACACGCTGAGTAAGCAGCAGGATACCAAAGATTTCTTCTTCTGTATGTGAGTGGTTATTGTGAAAGGATAACGAAAGGATATTGAAATCTTATGGTAATGAACCAGAGTCCACTGAGGCATGAGAAAAAGGAAGCAAAGAAACTCAAGGAAAATACTTCAAAGGAATTAAGGAGTTATCTTCCCAGAATGTGACAAGACCGGCTGTCCAGCTGAAGTGCCTCATCAACAACATACACAGCTTAGGAAACAAACAGAGGAGCTGGAAGTCATTGTGCTACTAGAAAACCATGACATAGTTGCCATCACCAAAACCTGCTGGGATGAATCCCACAACTGGAATGTAACTATTAACAGCTACTGAGCAGATCGGAAGGGATAGACAAGGAATAAGGGGAGGAAGTGTTGCCCTCTACATCAAGGTAGGAAGAGACAGTGGAGAGCTGTCCCTGAAGGATGGATACAAGCTAGTCAAAAGCCTACGGGTGACAGTTACAGACCGAGGCAATAAAGAGCCTTGTGACTGGGGTCAACCATAGGCCACCTGATAACCCTGTTGATGAAGCCTTCTTCATCCAGCTACAGGAGGCATCATGATTGCAGGATCTCCTCCTGATGGGAGTCTTCAACCAGCCTGGCATCTCCTGGAAAATTAGCACAGCAAGCTAAAGGCAATCCAGGATGCCCCTGAAATGCATCAAGAATAACTAACAAACCCAAGTGCGAGGTTTTGAGGGAATGTTGTAGAGAGCAGGAGCTGTCATTGCTGGCAGGATTGTTAGGGCATGGGCCACCTGGCCCACTGGTGGTACTTTCCTTGGAAAAGTCACCCACAAGGAGTACTCCACCAACCTTATCCATGAGGAGGAGCTGTTGTCAATGCATTGTGCCTTGCGTTCCATGATATTTCACCCCAAGGTCCAGCACATTTTCCTAGCCACTCTTGAGAAGGCATTTGTCAGGTTATCCAAAGCAGAAGATTCTGATGGACCTCTTCTTGGGCATTTGATGATTGCTGGCAAGAAGTGCACTACTAATCTGGGCCTGAACAATAGATTCCAGATGGCTGTGAGATACCCACCGTCAGGCCTTTCAGATTACCACATACATTTTTGTATCCTGGGTGGCCATCAGTTGGGTCAGCCTCCTGGCTAAGATTCCTTGCACCTGGATCACAGCAACTGCTGCTATTAGCTCAAGCTGAGGGAATGTAAGGATTGAGCACAGCTTTGCTGAAAAGGAGTGTGTCCAGAGGAGGGCCACACAAACAGTGCAAGGAATGGACAATCTGAGCTGGGGCTCCCCTGAGCTGGGGCTGTTCAGCTGGAGAAGAGAAGGCTCTGAGGTGACTTGATAACAGCATTTCAGTACCTAAAGGGGAGCTACAGGAAGAAAGAGGACAGACTCTTTATCAGGGTCTGTGGTGACAGGACAAGAGAAAATGATTTCAAACTTAAAGAGTAGAGATTTAAGTTGGATATAAGGAAAAAAAAATATTATGATGAAGGCAGTGAAGTATAGGAACAGATTCTCTGGAGAGGTAGTGCCTGCCCCATCCCTGGAAACATTCATGGTGAGGCTGGACTAGACTCTGAGCAACCTGATCTAGCAGTGAGTTTCCCTGCTCGTTGCAAGGGAATTGAACTAGATGAGCTGTAAAGATCCCTTCCAACTCAGAAGATTCTGTGATTCTATGATTCTACGACTGATCAGTTAACCTGGCAGGATATGACAGATTTGATGTTCTGGAAGCACGTGCATTTTCTTTTTATATTGAAAAATGTTTATTGTTTGTACATGCAGAATATATAAATATTAAACTACCGTTTATTTTTGTGGAGAGTACTTATACTCTTTGGCTCCATGCTGGATGGGGCTACAATTAATACAAAACCCCAGGAACTTAGAGAAACCTGAGGAAACAAACAAACAAATAATCCCTCTACATTGTCTTTTATACTTGTTTGAGAGATGAACCAAACAAACCAATTAAAGCCTGGAGCTTAGATTAAAAATTTACCTATAGGAAACAGAACAGAACAAATACTTAGTTTGTCTCTGTACGGATTCTATTCAGTTGAAGGATAATTTCTGTTAAGTGGAATATGTATATACTTTATCTTTACATATTTTGTCTGCAACATTTTCATCTCAGTAAAAAAAATATTATAAAATTGAATGAACAATGGAACTATACTGTCACATTCCATGAAAGGAATAAGAACACTAACATGTCAGCCAAGTTCAGATTTACTGGGCTAGCAAGCCAAGAGGGGACTGCATTGTGCTTCTCATTTTATAGGACAGGAACGTAGCTCTATCTTTCTCACAATCTGTAATACTGTCCCATAGAGAAAGCCAGGGTGTGGAAATGGTGTTAAGCAAAACACCAGGACCAGACGACAAAAAACAGTAATAGAAGAGCAAGACAGAGGAGGGGAACTGTTTGGGGACAAATGAAGGAGATGCTATCTCCTTTTGTAGTAATCAACCAAATAAGGTGGAGGAAGAAGTAAAAAATAGAATATATTTGGCAGCAGTTTTAATGCTACTTTCACTACTGAAGTGCCTGAAAGGCTTCTTTCTGTAGTAGAGCAGAAGATGCACCTCTTGGCAGTGATGCCTCCAGAATGTTAGGCACAATTCTCCATATCATGTGGTAATCCTTCTAGATACTAGGGAGGTGAATGGCTTTTGCTATTTATCAAATCAAGCTATTTACTAGTTGCCTTCAAAGTTGTCTAAGTAATGATGTCCTTTACTTACTGGATTTTAGACTCTAACTGGCCAGATTCATCTTTTCTATGTATTGAAAGGACTGCAGAAGTCTGTGAGGTATGTATCAGGCAGAAAACGAAGAAAAGACTATGAACTTTTTCCACATTTGCTGATAGATAGTAATTTAAAAGCAGGAAAGGGGAAAACAACTCCTGCTATTTAAACGCAAAAATCTGAGTAGAGTACCTGTGTTGCTACAGTTCTGATTGTTTCCCACATTGCTACTTTTCTCCAAAGTGAAATGTACTATTTTCAGCCTTCTATAACACTCTCTTAGACCTACTCCTTCATTTGAAGACCTGTTTAAGGAGGAGGAAATGCCAAGAGACTGAAACTGTTAAAAATTATAAGTGGCAGAAAGTGACAGTAAAAAAAAAAAAAAAAAAAAAAAAAGATTGTTGACTTTCTGTAAAAATACAAGTCAAATCTTTCTTAGCTTACATTTATATAACCGTATACTGGTAGATTTTCTTGAACATTTTCATTTTTTTTTCACTATTTGGTAAAATAACTGCAATTTTCCAACTTCGGTATGTACAAAAGTGTTATTCTAACACTAAAGTACAAGACATGGCTGATGACAGAAGAGTAAGGAGAAAGCACATAGTTTTTTTAGTTAGCTTCATCTGTTTTCTTAAGAATAAACTCTTGAATATCATGACTTAAGCACTTTGAGAAATGATCCAATGTCAAATGTTTAAATAATTTTATTTTTTAAACATGAATCAGAAGCTAAATATGTGAAATTTCATACAAATTGTCTCCGCTTCCCTCAGCTTCTATCTCATTACTACACTTCTTCCTTGGCTATGAACACCTTCTGTTAATCTAAGTTTGGTGTTCAACTGTTATTTGTCAGATTTTTATGTATCCTAATCAAGATTTCCTCTTGCTGTAACATTACTAAAACCACGAAAACTTTCTAAAACAACTGAAAACTTTTGGGAGCTGTCTGGTGAAGCATAATTAGTATTACATTAAAATAAACTGTTTGAGGGATAAACTGTTACAGATTGCATTGTGCTGAATGACCACAATAAAGGTCTTTAAGATTAAATTATTCTATTTTTTCCTAATTTCTAATGAAACTGGCAGGAGGTAGATGTCTGGCAGTTTTATTTTTTCCATTATCTTCCATGGCAGCAAGCCATCTGCAAAGGAAATGAAACAGATTCAGCCAGAGCAGAGCACACTGCTACAGGATATCACCCCAAGAAGACAAAATACAGAACAAAAGAAGCAGATATTAAATAATTTATCAATGCTAACACATGACAGGTGAATATCAGAATCCAGTATACAGTTCTCCCTGCCCTAGTTCCTTTTCTAGTGTCTTTATACTACTTTTTGAGGATGGCAATTCATCCAGACTACCATCTAGTTTCAGATTTTTAATTCAAAGAATGAAATACTTCATAGAGCATAAAACATTAGTGACTCCATGACACATATATGCTTTTCATTCTAGGGTATGCTTTCTTGAACTGATTCTTAAAATTAGCATATAAATTAATTTAGCTGTGGCTAAGTGAGTGTAAATTGATATTTTGGCAAGTGTTCTTGGAACGGCCTAATAAATTTATTATTTTCTCTTATCCAGGAAAATCTACTGAGTATGAGTATCCTCAAAGGAAAATGTGAACCTAATCTCTTGACTTTACTGACAAATTCATCTGTCAGCAATATGCAGGTTGGTGAACTGAATTGTTCATAGTAACTTACATAATTTATGAGTTGGGAACCTGTAGCACAGTGCCATTAAAATCAGGCATTCATTTTTTTTTCCTATTCTCTTATTTAGGTTTTCCTTTCTTCATGGTGGATAAAATATTTTGCTGCTGTTCTCAAGGCATAAGTCTGACTTTACACTTCCTCCTATCAGTTCTCCTGACTGTAAATACAAATCTGGACCTACAAAGTTGGCACTGAGAAAAAGACAGAGATGACTACTGCTCATTCCACTTTCCCACCTTCAGCTGGGTAGAAAACTGACCTAAAATAACCTCTCCAAAGTGACCTTATAATCTGAGATAAACCAACACTGATTGTCCACCTAAATTACTAAAGTGTTGTCAATGAAAAACTGTTACAGAATGTGTACTTAGAATTCACAAAGTCTTGTGTTTTCCAGAGTTCATGAAAGAAAGAAAAAAGCTCTAGACATATACTCTTAGTTCTGCTTGCTTATCAATGTGACAAGATGTACTTCAGGTGTATGAAATCACTATTCATATCACATGAGTTAAATATCACTAACTTTGTAAATATTTTTAGAACCTGGGAATTTCAGAGTGTTTTATTCTGTAAATTTGCACTTGTATGGAAGGTTGCAAACATACAGTGCTTGTATGAAAAGTAGTGAAAAATTCGTTACGTAGTTGTTGGTACAGGTCTTACTTTACTTCACAGGCACTTGAGACACAATTCTTTCTTTATTTATTTATTTATTTTGACTGCTAAATAGAAATTATTTTTCTCTCAGTGACTCCTATTAGAAAGACAGTCCACACTGTCCTCTATTCAGTATGGAAGGAAAGTTGTTTTTTTTTTTTTTAACTTTGACAACTAAATTGATTGAAACCACTTCAGCTACAGAATCATAGAATTACCAAGGTTGGAAAAGACCTCCAAGATCATCCAGTCCAGTTGTCCATCTATCACCAATATTTCCACACTAAACCATGTCCCTTAATACAACTTCTAAATATTTCTTGAACACCTCCAGGTATGGTGACTCTACCACCTCTCTAGGCAGCTCATTCTAGCACCTGACCACTCTTTTGGAGAAGAAATTTTTCCTAACTTCACAATAATAATTATTAAGATTTTAATTTTTTTGTCTGTTTTCATTACACTGTTTTGGTTAAGATTCTGGTTCAGATTTTTAATGCATTTGTTACAGGAGAGTAATCATCATTTCTTTTTTACAGGAATAGCTTTAAGTCACTTAAAAACAGTTCAAATTCTTTACAAATCAAGTGCATAATGCTCATAATCCCAAACAACGTGGAAATTAACAGTGGAGAGGTGAAAAGTTGTATATGTTTTCTATTCAATTCTAAATTCATGCTGAACGAGAACTTCATTAAGACAGTTGCATCTTTTTTAAGCTGCAGCTCAATTTTTAAATAACTGTACTAGAAAATAAGCTTCAAGGTGCCAACTTATATAAATTATGAGCATGAATAAAGGACAGCTGCCTTACTGTGTAGTATTCCCTGTAAGCCTATCTCCAAGTTCTCTGATGATCCACAGTATGTACAGCAAAGAAAGTAAATGACAGCTTTTGACAGGATTTCCTGTTTTTCATCCAGATTTATGAGCTTGCTTCTTCCAGAACACCAGTTAGCCATTTTGTTTACAGTTTTTAAACATTTCATTTTTTCGAGAAAGAAAGATACTCCATCAGCCAGTCTGTGTTCTGATCTAAAGGTCTACTTGTTCTTACATGCTTTCCATTTTTTTGACTGATCTGTTGCATGTAGGAAATACTTAGATTTATCCATATCCCTAACCTCTGACTTAGTCATCTATGTGTCTCTGTAGCTCCTTCTTGGTGTCTTTGTATTTTAGTTGCCACATATACTAAATATACTACATACACAACTCTAACTCCTTCTCAGGGAGTATGTGGACTCGCAGCTTCTTTGGTACATAAAATGTTTATATTTACTTTCAGGAGCTTTTTTTTATTTTTAACTGCCAATTTAATAATGCTAACATTTATACTGAGTTTACTGAATTTTATTTTCAAGCCTGGAATTTTATGCTTAAACCTATAAACACAGCAAGGAAAATGATGTTGGTGAACTCATTCTTTTTGATTGCTTGAAGATAGTATTCTTCAAGTTTCAGTTTGCAAGGAACTATTTCACCAGCTCTATCATATCACTAGAATATTTACTATAAAAGGAGAAAGCCTTAAATTCTAAGGCTAAGTTATTTTTTCTCACTGTCCATTCACTCCCTTTTAAATTTAATCTCATTGTTCTACAATCCCATTTTGCAGGGTCTTCCCCCTAACAATTACTTTTCAAGATGATTCATGAGAGTTCACTGACTTATCGTGGTATCTCTGCCCTTGGCAATATTCAGCATGTCAAGACATGAGATTCTAGTGAGTCAGAATGAAAAAATTAACTCTTCCAAATATTGTTTAATCACTTACGTTCTCTATGTCCTTGAAAGCTCTCAGTATCCAATTAATTCTTCTGAAATCCATGTGTTTCAAAATCGGTTTTTGAAAAGACAGATGATTGCTTTATCCTGCCTGTCATGTATCGACTAGCACTGATTTTCAAATACAAACCTTCTGCAGGGAAACAAACTGACCTCTGAACTATGCTGCATTGCCCTGAATTGATTCATCATTTGAGCTCTTCATCAAGGTGCATGATCCACTCTGTATTTCAAAAACTGTGCAAGATCCTTGTCCATTAAATGATATCTTAACTGAAGTTCATTTGGAAATACTTGGAGAAAGAAATATCATTAGTAAAGTAGAGGGATACTAATACAAAATAATAGCTCTTAAAATTACCCAAGATATCTAATGATAGTGAACTTCTAACAAGCAGTGCACAAGAAGACACTGGGGATATAGATAACCTATGCACTACTCTTAATTAATTCAAGGACCTCTTTCTTCTCTCCTTCAGTTCAATTCTTCTTTCTTCAGTTCAATTTCCACAGCTGCAACTATTCTTCTAAATTCTTTTTGAAAAGGGGTTAATTAAAAGTAACTGAATTGGTGCAGGCAGACACAGGTAAACAGAACTTGCCTGTTCTTTACTGTCAGAATTCAAGAAACTTGTAATTGTTCAGATTGACACAAACTGTTTTATTCACCTTTTTTTTATACACACTACTGGGTAATGATTAAAAAGGAATAGGTCAGCTTTCTTGTGTCAGTAGGCTCTCAGACTGATCATGCATCTTATTGGACATAATATTGCCAGGCACTGTGGAAAATGTTAAATCCTTGATTGCAAGCAATTGAAAGCAAGTCAGCTGAAGGAAGGAAAAAAAAGGGGGAGGGAGGAAGGAAGAGAGAGACAGGCAGATCTGCATTTTAACCATACTGTAATAGATCAGTGCATAAGTTTTCTCTACTCTCTTATTTGTGTATTTTATAATTATTTTTTTACAATGTTGTCAACTGCAGATGACATGAATTAATACTCTTATTTGAATTTTACTTTAATCAACTCTAATTAATAGTGATTTCAAGGTAACTGTATAATATTAGGGCACTTTTCATCCAATATTGGATCTGGTAAACAAAACTGGATTACTTGGGAATCTTTGCAGTTGTCTCAGCCCCAGAACAGTCATAAAGATATCCAAAAGGCATATAGACTCTTTACCAACAGCCTACCTAAAAAGATGTTGCATATTACAGCACTGTTACCACAAAATCAGAAGAGAAAAAAGTATTTTCTCAGTAACTCTGTTAAGTAGAGAAAATCTTTGACATGTATGGAGGACTCCTGATGCACTTGAGCCCAGAGATACTGAGATATTGGGAAGGTACATGCCAAGCTCTTTTGCTGCAGCAAAATTTGGGAATGCAATCAGCAGAAAGCTACAGTTGAGCCTGGAGAGGTTCCTGGCCACACACCTCACAGACCCCCTCTTACTCACCTGGAGCAGATGCAAGAAAGACTGCCCTTTGGTATCTCTAGATACCACTGTCGGCATAGGTTTTCATGCCCTGCAGAACAAGCTTGCAAAGGCCAGTGAGGACACTGAAGAACAGCTGGAGCTGACATGCACTCTGGTTTTGTTCTCAGAAGCTCTTCTTTGCTCTTCTCCCTGCCAGCTGCAGATTTTCACTTCATGTTCTGGGACAAGCATAGCCTGGATCATGCCAAGATCTGGGATGAATTCTTTATATGTGGAATGCTCTCCTTTTTGTGTGGGAAGGCCAGAGTAGTCTTAATGCTGAAGATCCAAGATGCTAATTCTGAGTTTCCCTCAGCACTAGACTTTAGTGAATGCGATCTGCTGCAACTCAGGTCTGTGCTGGAGGATGGAGTTCAAGCAGACTGGGCCCATGTAGTCCCATTACAGAACATCTTTGCTAACTTGTATCTGGTCCAAAACATCCTTCACCTGCTGAACAGGGACAGTCTCTCATTTGTCTCCTGTTTCTCAGCAAAGAGAAAAGATCAGATGTGGGGAATCACAGCTACTCAGTAGGGATCCTGCTGCTGTGTGAGATATCTTGAGGAACTATAAGCTGTTGAAAAAAGCTTGGTAAAGTTCAGCAGGCTCTTGAACAATGCTGTTGGCTTTCACCTGGCGGAGTGTCAGAGCTGAACAAGGTTACTGTGCTTTCTTGCCTTTCTGGCAAGCTTGTTGCAGTCCCATCTATTCTGTGGTACTCCTTCAGCAGCCTCTGCTTTTTCCCTAGTACCTGGACATGGATTTTTCTCTGTTCAGAACAGCTCCATCTCACTTCCTGGCAGCTGTGGTCTCGTACCACGTATCCAGAACAAGCCAGCAAGGAAGGATTTCCCTTTCCAGAGACCATGCTGATTCTTTCCCTACAGGCTGTGTTTATCCATGTGTTCAGCAATCTTATCTTTTTATATAGACTCTTCCATTTCACCAGAGATGAAAGACAGACTCAGTGGTCTGGAGTTCCCAGATTCTCTCTGGAGTCTCGGAGTTACAGTGGCAATCTTCCAATCCTCTGGCTCAGTAGATGCTTGTAATGATAGGATACACATTTTGGCCAGCAGGTCTGCAATTTCACATTTGAGTTGCTGCTGATCCCAGTGACTTATTGACATCTAGCTTATTTTATTTGATCTAATACTTCATGTAAAATTAAGTCAAATTTATAAATTGACATAGCTTCCCTGATCAATCTGCTACTGAAAAAAAACAAACAAAAAAACACACTGGATGCTGGAAACTCTCCAACACCTTTAACAATAAATATATATATATATATATTAAAAAGCAATTCAAATTCTCCACTATGTCCTTATCTTCAATAGCCTCTTACACATCTTTGTTATCAAGTGGTTCAGCCAATTCAAAAGCTGACTTCCTGCTTCTGAGGCATTTAAGGACCTTTAATTATCAATCTGAGTATTCCTCAAAAAAATCATTTGTGTCTTTAGTAATTTCCTGTGTACATTTCATGTTCTAAAATTTCTCAGTTTTTTAAATTCAGTCCTTTCTGCATATTAATCCCCTTGACTTTTCTGCTGAATTATACAGTGTTTTTTACTGGATAATTTTATTTTTTTAAGCAGTTTACTTGGGCTTCTAATAGAGTATTTACAAGCAGCCTCAAAGCTATGTGCAGGCTTCTTGCCTCTTGGAGTATTCATTTTAGTGGTATTTTTCCTAATTGCCTCATTTTTATGTAATTCCCTTTCCTGAAATCTAATCTCTACATTCAAGACTTATTTTTCTTGCTCTCTCCCACTGCACTATTAAGCCTAATTTTATTCTGATTTTCCACTAATACAATTTGAATCAGGACCTGTGTACTACTCATGACAAAAGACCCAATGGCAGCTCTTCATTAAAGTGTTAAGATTAATTGTTCTAGGAAGCAGTCATTTATTGTGTATAACAACCTTATCTCTGCCTCTTGTCCTAAGGCAACAGTGATCCAGGCTGTATGCATATAGCAAACTTTCCCACTACTGCAACCTATCTTAAGTGTGAAACATTACCTAAGCACTATTACCCTCCAAAGCTATTGGTCTATTGTAACATGGTCTATTGTACCATGTTAGTACTATTTTTGAACTATTCTTATAGTATGGGATTTCTACCCATAATAATTCCATAGTGCTTCCCTTTTCCCACAGTATTTATTATGTGGTGGCATTTCACCATTTCACATTTTCTTTCATGTAAAATGCCCTCATCAGTACATCTCATTCCACCATCCTTTAAAACTGGTAGCAGGGCAAAACTATATCTCATTAATTATTCTTCATTCACCACATCTTTGGAACGCCTATTATATTAGGGTTGTTGTTTGGTGCCAGAAATTCTAATTTCCCCATCTTACTTTTTAGGTTTCTAGCACAGATGCAGAATTTGTTAGTTTTGCCCTTCGTTTGGCTTTGCCGTGCTGGTTGGTTGCTATAACTGGCAAACTGACTTGCCTTCCCTGTTTCTGTTTATTTCCCTCCTGGCTTTTTCAGGAGTGTTGTGAATATCATCCAGGTTATCCTGCCAAGTTGAATCAATTTGAACAAGGTGTTTCTCCACACTTGTCAACATTTTCCCAGTTCCTAGTTTAAATAATCCTGTATGACCTTAATTTTCAGAGCCAGCAGTCTGTCTCCACCTTGATTAAAATACAGCCTATTCTTCCTTTCCTTTTGTCTTGAAACATTTTCCAGTCCCTAAGAAATTGACATTCCTGTTCTCTCTGTGCTACAGTCTCACCTGTGTAGCGCAATCCAGAACTCTTACATGCTTCTCACTTCTCATGCACTAGAACTGGCAATATTTTGGCAAATGCTTCCATGAAGATTCCTTCAGTCTTCTGTGGCTTTCCAATAATGAAAAAGGAGCCTATACTCAGGAGGGAGACTGTCTTCTTACGTAGTCTGATAGTGATAAGACAAAGGGGAATGGATGTAAACTAAAAGTGGAGAGATTTAGGCTAGATGTTAGGGGGAAATTTTTTTACTCAGAAGATGGTGAGGTGCTGGAACAAGTTTCCCAGAGAAGCTGTGTGTGCCCCATTCCTGGAGGCATTCAAGGCCAGGTTGGATAGGGCTGTGATCTTGTGCCTGATTTATTGGTTGGTAACCCTGCCCACAGCAGTGTGGTTGTAACCAGGTGATCTTTAAGATCCCTTCCAACCCAAGCCATTCTATGATTGCACTAAGAAGCCCAAACAGCCTTCCAGAGTATGTCTTTTACACTGCCCCATGTCTCTCATAGTAGCTCAGATTGTGATCCTTGAGTACTCCCATGCACCTTTAAATAATCTCCCTAGATTTATCATAAGGCCTACTTGCGCCTGCTAGTGGATGGTAACAATTTGCACCACCACTTGCTTCATTCAATAGCTTGCTGATGAGTACCTCTAGTGAAAGCAGCACCAGCTGGAGGCTCATCTCAGAGATGATATCCTTCACTTTCAGCTCATTGCCCTCCCTCTTTAAGACTTCAGGACGACAAAGCTGTCACAGTGAACAGGCGCCTACTCTGAAACATCCCACTGCAGTGTCATCATCTGTGACCCCCCTCCTCCCCACCGCCCTTTTCTTTTAGCTGTTACTTTTCAGCGATCCTCAAAAGAGCAGACCTAGTCTCCCAAAATGTAGAGCTCCTTGCACAGCATGCACATATACAGCGACAGGTAATTAGCTCTCCTCTTACCCTAGTCTATCATTATTAAGCTAACTACCAAGAAATGAGATATACTCTAGAACACTGAGGGCAGAGAAGTGTGTAGAAGGAGTCATTATATTTAAATCTGAAATTATCAGCTCCACCAGCAATCCACACCAACTATGTGGCAGCCAGAAATTTTAATTACTATTGTATCATAAAATAACTGAACCTTCAGAGAAATTGTGGAATTAATTATAGGAAAATTATGTAAGCAAGAGAAAATTAACCAAGTGTGAATTGAAATACTCATTCATGTCATTAGATACATGCATTTATATTAAAAAACACTTGGTTCTAAGCAGATTGATGCAAAATATAGAATCTTAATGCCTCAAAGTAAAACTTGTTCTGGATCCGTATTTGATTCAAAAGACACAAATATGAAATCTTTTTAATCTGTGTTCCAAAGGGAAAAAAATATTAGGTAATTTTTTTTCAATACATAATAATGACAGAATGAAAGGATAAAATGAATTACAGTATTTCATTTATAGTATTTGGATAATCCATCAAGGATAATGTTTTAATTACTAGAAGATCTTTGATTATTACTACAGATATATGAGTGAATTAGATAGGTGAGTTATAGAATAGGACGAGTTATTTCAGAACACCCTGACTTGAACTGAACCAAAAGTTAAAATCTAAAAGTAATTATCCATATCTAATCCATAGGAACTTTAAAATATCATTAGATGGAAATATTTTATTTTTATCATTCTAATAAAAATTAGCTTTAACCATTTTTACTGTGACTTAAATATTAAAAGGAAGTCAAATAAGAGGAAAGCGTCTTGTAGATTTCAACTTAGATAATTTTGAAATGATTTCCACCTCTTTTGAGATACAACTTTCTTTAAGTCACCTTTCACCAGAACAGCAGAAATTTAATGTAAAGCTTTTCACACATATCAGAAGCCTAGCTGTTTCACTTAGTCATTAAATAAAGAATAAAAGTCAAACAGTTTGGTAATTTCAGTTCTCTTCCTGGTATGGCAAACAATTATTTAATTGTTCGTTATATCTCATGTAGACATTTTTCATATGTTGGCTGCTAAAATGAAAACAAGGTCAAATAATCCTATAAACTCAGTACTATAACACTGAAAAATTATTCTCAGTTGAATAGTGTTTTGAAAGTAGAAATTCTCCCAAATTCATTACCTAAAGTTTAACTGTTAATACATTGTTACACTTTGTTGAATAAATCACTGTTCACTAGGCACTTCAGATCTTTTGACAAAAGATGTTTCATACAAAACAAAAACAAAAACAACCCTTCATTTTATTGTATTGGAGAAATATCTACGTCCAAAGGGTGATCTTAATTACCATGCAAACCTTCAATGGCAAAAATAGACCTGACTCCAGCAGTCAAACCTATTGTGATATCAACCTCTCAAGAACGGACTTTTCAGGCTGTGCGCACAAGTTAGAAATGAGAGGAGATACAGCAAGTTGCAAAGAACCAAGTTGAGGATACAAAGGCTGAGGAAAGAAATGTAATGAATTTACAGCTATAAGCATGACCAGAAGAAAGGGGCAGAGTAAGAATTCTAGTCTGCCAGCACTTACTATGGGCATCCATAAGAAACAAAAGTCTAAATAATTTTTCACCCTTGTGTTTTCACAATCCTGAAATGTATTTACCTGTGTTGTGGTTTAACCTGGCATGCAGCTCAGCATCATGTAGATGTTTGCTCACTTTCCCACAGTGGGAATGGGGAGAGAATTGGAAAGAAAGTAAAACTAATGGGTCGAGAAACAGACACTTTGAAAGGATATACAATGAAAGGATAATAATAATAATATACAAAAGAAGTGACGTATAAAGTGATTGCTCACCAACAAATTACTAGCCAGTCCTCGAGCAGCTGCTGCTCCCCCAGCCAACTCACTCAGATTTATTGTTCTGCATGACCTCCCATGGTATGGGATATCCCTCTGGACAGCCCTCCTGTTTCTGTCTCCTCCCAGCTCTTTGCTTGCAGGACAGTATGAGAAACTGTCAAGTCCTTTGCTTAGTGTAAACACTGATCAGCAAAAGCTAAAACATCAATTTGTTATCAGCATTACTCTCATCTTAAATCCAAAACTCTGCACTATACCAGCTACAATTAACTCTACCCCAGCTTAAAACTGTCTTTTGTCTGTTGACTAGTCACATCTTATACAACCTGATAGTCTTACTATGCACTAAACTTCAACTTCTTCAATCATGTGGTGCTGATAAAGTCTGTACGTTTCCCTTTTCCTGTAGAACACTACAAATTCTTCAGCATTTGTTAACAAAATAAAGTTGCATTGATAATACTATTTTTTTGTGTGTGTTAGAATTCATACAGACTTCACATAATAACCTGAAGAGATCAAAGATTCACAAGAGACTTTGTCTTTTCTAAAGAGGTGTTTCCTGATGATAAGTCAATGTTAAAAACTTTCAGTGGGATTTTCCTAACTCTAGAGCCTGAAGACAAGAAAGAGGCTATACAAAGAGGGTTTTATTCCTTCTGGGAGTGAGATCATGCTAGTTCACTGCCTTCTTAAATTGCCTTCAGAGACTGTCCCATTCCTAGCAGCATTCTGCAGTATCCCACCATAGCAAAAACTGATGTGGGAGAGCTCATGGGAGATATTACAGTCTGTTTCTCTCTAGATAAGACATCAGCCAGCTTAAATAATGCCCATGACGATCCTGCAGTGACTATTTATTTGATAATACAGCTTGATTTACACTATCAAATACTTTAAATATAATCTAAAGCTGTTGTGCTACATTTCTCAAATTTGTCAAATTCAGCAAATGTTTTGTTAGTTGGGTTGATCTATACTGTCTTAAGTCAGTCCCAGCCTTAAGGAAAACTGATTTGGAGAAAATATCACTTGTAAGAATGTGGTGTTCAAATTGTATGCTCATATACTGTTCAAAATAAGATAGGTAGAAGGGAGATTAGTCTTTCTCTGAGTTTAGTTACAGTTTCACATTTCAAAGCTGAATTTTATGTCCACATTGCCACAGTCTAAAGTATATTTAAAGTATATTGCAAAAGAAATAACTATATTTTTCCAAGAAGAAGATTTCAGCTATTGTAGGAATTCTTCCATCTATTACAGCTTATGGGTCACTTTTTTTCTCCTTAAATACTGGGGTTTTTTTTGTTTGTTTGTTTGTTTGTTTTTTAAATCACAGGATCCTTAGAGTTGGAAGAGACCCTTAAAAATCATCTAGTCCAACTACGGTGAACAGGGACATTCACAGCTAGATCAGGTTGCTCAGAGCCTGGTCCAGCCTCACTGTGAATGTTGCCAGGGCACAGTATCCACCACAACAGTCTGCAACCTGTTCGAGTGCCTCACCACTCTCACTGCAAAATACTTTTTCCTTATATCCAACCTAAATCTCTCCTCTTTAAGTTTGAAACCATTTCCCCTTGTCTCATCACCACAGACTCTGCGTAAGAGTCTGTCCTCTGTACATGTAAGACTGACTGTCTGTCCAGTCACAAGTAAAGTTTTCTGTGAAGTATAAAAACCAAAATAAAACCTTATCCATAAGAAACTTGTGAAACACTTAAGCATCTCAATTGTGCAGAAATCAGCTCTGTGATACTGTTCATTCCTTTATAATTCATTGTTGTCTGTGCAATAGAGTACCTTCTATGACATCTTTGCAGGAATTTTGTTTTGATAATGCAAAGGAAAAAGATCAACAAAAGGACTGTCACTGTTTAGGAATGTGCATTTCTGCCAACAGTTTGATGTTTTGAATTTCAAACTCTAGATTTATATTTCTTTACAGCAAGAGGGACTCCTGTACCATAGGTTATCAAGCCTAAATAAGTAGGAGAATCTCAGCTTTCACCAAACCCTGCACACATAATGAAGATGAGCACTGAGACTTCATGGCCTCCACCTCTTTTTATTGTTGTATAACCAAGTGGAATCTACTTTACCAAGCTTTAGATACCTACATATTAGGCTTCCAGTCTAAATCAGTCACCTGCATCAGCATTTTAATGAATTTCAGAAGACTTGACTCATACTGAAGAATACACTTATTCTCTTTGTATTTGACATAATCAAATTTTTGTTGTCAAAATAAGCCATCTGCATCTCTTTCAAGCATGATAAGTTGTAGGTCCAAAGAATAATTAAAAACAAAAACAAAAAGCATTGGCATTTAGAAAAAAAAAAAAAAAAAAAAAAAGATGTCTAAAGAAAGAAAAAAAAAATTACATTCTCAAAAAATCTGATCATTTCAGTCCAAGTGATAAGATAAATATATCAAGCAAAACCACATTTCCCTCCTTCCATCTTGGATTTCCTGGAAATGTAAGAGACAGTTTAATACTTGCAGGATCAGAAAATCCATTCCCATCTCATAGCCTAGGTCTACAGAAGCTAAGCTTTAAATCTTGCTTTAAAATTTTAATATTAAAAGATGATTTTCCTCTTTTTCTCCAGGCAGGACAAACAATTTTCTGTCTTCCTTTGTATTTGTCATGTTAATGCTACCATGTGTTAATTGAATTAGATGGAAATGGCATCTTTAGATTATCTGGCAATTAATCTGAGAAAATAATCTTTCATTTTATTTCTTGACTACTCTTTTCAGCCAGCTTCTGATTCCATTGTCCTTCTGCAGTAGTTCCTAGGGAATTTGATCATTACAAGAGTTTTCATCTGCTGGTTATTTGATTGAGATACAATTGATCTACAGAAACCATCAGAAGTTTTCACTGCTTTCTATTCTGACTAGGAGAAGCTGGGAGCCATTTCATTATTGATGGGCACCAAGTTTTGTGTATGGTAGGATTCTCACAAAGTCCTTTAAATCCAATTAAAAAGGTTTCAGTAGAGACACAATGTACCCAAACATGAAACAAAATTCAATAGTGTAAGACACACACAAACAAAGCTATTTTTGTCATATCACTGGCCTTATTTGGGTTACCACAGAAAGGAAATTTTAAACGTACAGTTCTTTCCACTAAGGTTTCAGAAATTGTTACCAGGTTTTTGGAGAGTTAGAATAGCTTAGTTTAGAACTGCAAGTAATTGACCATAGACCAAACAATGAGGTAAGAAATCAGATCATGTTGGACACCTAGCAGAAGTACATGCCTGAGTCTTAGATGTTAGAAAAACATGCAGCACATTTCTCTGATCAGTTCACACAGCGATTGACACACTGCAGATTCTGGGACATGATTAAGTTCATAATCTCACTGAGAAATTTATTTTGTAACATCAACAACAACAAAAAAAAGGACCAAAAAAACTACAGACTAGTTAAAGCAGATGTGTCAGAAGGACTTACCTCATTTGTTTTATATCTGCAGGACATTCCAAATGCTTGAAAAAGATGTTGAAAAGATCTTCATGCCCACTTTGCTGAAAGAGAGTGGAATCCAGTCTAATGCCTGGGTCAGGCTGCAGAACCTAGATTCAATTTCACTGATAATGTTGTAGCAGCAGAGTCTATATCCCTGAGGATTTTTTTTCTCTTTTCTTACAGCCTTATGACTCATCACCTTCCTTGATCGTTCCCTCTCTGAAAAGGTTTGCAGCTCCAGGGCAGTGACTGCAGCTGACCTTGGCTTACCCTCTGTCTGGACCACTGTCTTCCTAATCCTAGCATTACTGTTATTTAATTTCACACTCCAGTTCAGAACTACATTACATATAGCTACAGTCACTGGAAAAAAAGTCAAAACAAAACAAAAACAAAGTAAACAAAAACCCAAAACATTAGCATGTATGTATCAGACATAATTTAAGACAAAAAGAGGATTATACAACTTTATATCAGCCAGCCAATTCACAGAACAGTTCACATGGCAAATGATTTAACAGTTCCTCTGCTCAGAGCTTTGATCTCTGTAGTTGCACTTAAAATCACACGCTGTCAGGCGATAGGCATCTAACCCAAATGTTGTGTGTTTCTCTTTGAAGTACTTCACAGTTGTATTTTTTTGACTGTTACTGCATCAGTACCACTGATAGGTTTAATGAATCATCTAAGGAGAAATACCTTGTTTGCTCACACTCCATCCACATGCAACTTGGTTTGTATCTGATCACTGCTTCAGCAAGTTTTATATCATTCACTTGCCAGAAGTTTATTTTGTCACTATTCCAACCAATAATACTCATCTCTGTTTACCAAATAAAGAGGCTCACAAAGCTTCTCTTATTTCATGGAAACATACACCTCTCTGGAACACCCTTCAATTCTTAAATTCATAAATTAAGTATTTACTGTTAATTGCCCAGCTGTAAGGAAGGAAAATAATACAGGCTTGATATTCACTCATATAAAGATGCCTCTCTTTATGTAAAAACTTAGTTTATCAAAAAACTTAATTCTGTATCCATTAGTAACAGTAATGTCTTGGCCTTACTTCCCTGCAAGTTTCAGCTGTAGAGTATGCCTTTGCAGAAGAGTTAACTTATAGCCAGGTGTGTAAATGAACTTCTGAACTTATCTCAAGAGGTCTTTAAGTCTCTATTAGCTAATCCAGAAAGAGGCATGAGTTATAGTTCACTCTTCACTTTAATGGGGTCTTAACCTTACTTTTGCAATGGGGATGCCAAGTACTAAATTGATAGCTTGATAGTTCTTTGGGGCTGTGTTTTTATGGTCATCTACACATACCCTGGCTGCACTGGCTTTCACAAATTACCTTATGTGCTAAGTTATTGTAAAGACAAACAAAACAATGAGAAATCACTGGATTTCTGGTGTGTCCACAGCACCTGAGTACTGCAGTCATGCAGGTTTGACTGTGACAAGTGGTGATGGTGATTTTCACATTCTCTTTTCATACCTAAATGTTCTTTCACTTTTAGGAGTCAAATCAAGAGCAGTAGGACAAACTTGATATCATGTAGTTATTATTATTTTTAATTAATTACATTGTTACTGAGAATCTATAAAAATACTCAGTCTCCTAAGCTCCTCAAAGTAAAAGCAAGACAGTTGATGATTCCTATAAATAAAAATCATGAAGGGAAGATACTGATCATAAAAATGAGTTTTATAAGTAGTCTTGGAAAATTTAGAAAAACTGATGTACTCTTACAAAACTCAAATTCACTTCCCATTTTACAAATTTGGGCTGAAGTGTAAAAAAAAAACAAACAAGAAAAAATGAATAAAAAAGAAGAGTCCAATACGCAGATGGAAGTTTTACCTCTCAAGAGGAAAAAAAAACCCAAACTTGATCAATAGCGCTATCTGCATTCTGTTTTATGTACATATTGTGTGTTTAATCAGAGTAATTTGGTAACCTGTTATGTATAGTCATTTATGTACTACTTAAGGTCTAGATACTGCAAGCAACTCGTTTTTACCTTGAACAACTTTGTACAGACAATCCATAACTTCTGGACAGAAATACTGAGAAGAAGAAGAAATGATGTTACATGGATTAACTGAAGCTGTATTCACTGTAAGGCATGAGAATGGTGGGAGAGGGCTTTCCATGAGTATTCTCTACTTTTCTAAACATTTTTTTCTTCTTCCACCTATCATAATGTTCCATTTCAGGACTGAATTTCAGACATCCTCACTGCATCCAAACAGTGGGGCAATACGGAATCACAAGGACTCACTAGCATGTGTGGTCTTTTCTGATTTAAAAAAAAAAAAAAGTATGAGGTCTGTTCTGCTTATTTACTGCCTAATTTAAAATGATGATTAATTTTAAAAAATATTCCTACAGTGATTTAATGTATCTTCTAAATGAACAAAGGAAAATATTTGAATATATGAGTTATGCAAAATAAATTCTAGAAAGAGAAAAGCAATTTATTGTCTCTACTTTCTTCTTCCTATTTGCCAAAATTCTTCCAGATACTTCTGCTTAATTTCAGAGGGAAACTAGTAAAAGATTGTAACTGAAATGAGATCACAGCTGGTATGAAAGCTTCAGAATTATAAAAGTTCTACCTAGAATTTAATAAGTTTTTTGCAGAAAAAGCCTTAAAGACTGTAATGCAATCATATTCAGACTGCAAAGTAGCACTGCTCTCTGCTGGTTGTTATAAAATTAAATTGCTACTTGGTAGCTGCATAAAATTTTCTCAATGCATTTGCTCAATTCATCTTTGAATTATACTTTTATTGAAATTAGGAGAGATAAATACATGTTTAGTTCGCTGTAAAGCTAAAATATAGCTGCTCATTTCCCTGGTAAATGAGCAATTTCCACATAAGGCGTTCTCAGCAAGACATCGTGTTTACAGAATTTTATGTCAAAAGATCCACTAGCCATTGCCCTTTTTGACATAACTTGTACCTGTACTCTCATCTCTAATAACTTGCCTAATTCTTCTGCATCTTTCTTTAACTTGGTCCACACTTTTTTCAGAGTTTAATTACTTGCTGATGGTGCAGCCTTATTTTAATTGGGAAAGCTGAGATGGAAGGAGCTCAGCTGAAGACTGCATTGACATATAGCTTTAATCAGCTGCATCTTCACACAAAGAAATTTCCCAAGCTCCCACTGCTCCTTAGGAAAGAAAAAACAGCCTCTCTTGCTGTGAGAAGCATGCATCAGACTCCAACTTTTCCAATTACAGATCCATCTGACAAATGAGGATCTCCTCTGTGTTCATGCAATAACAGGAGATGACGGTCCTTGTCAGTCATTTGCTTCCCCTTTTCCTGCCTCTTTCAGCAGACATCAGGGAGCTCTGAGATCAATAACCACTGCAGAAACATCAACCTTAGGCATGTGAGGGTGATGACTTAGGCTACCGAGATGTGAAATTTGAAGAAATAACAAGGGGAGGGTTTCCTGAATTTCAGATTTATCATTACATATTCTTAGGCTCTGTAAACACAACGACTGGTAACATATTTATATACTGATTTGATTTTCTTCCATTGATTTTTTTTTTTTTTCTGGAAATATGTCACATCTTATTTTCTTAAAATATATGCAGTACCACGAAGCATGAGAGTTGGTCAGGCTTGGACACTTTCCCAATCTAAACAAAGAGGACTTTGAAACTGCGATGTGTAAAAAGAGCAGAATCTAACCTACCCTAGCAAGCCACGAAGAGTTGCCTAAAATCCATTTGTTACTAGTTCTGAATGCACAGTCTGGGGTTTAATACAAGCATTGAGGTTGTACTAACTAACTTTACAGCTCCCAGTTCTGGAAAACAAAATCTAATGCAGAATGCAATATTATTTTTATATTAACACAGTACTATTTGTGACAGGACTGAAATAAAGATTGTATTTATCCACTCCAAGGAAAGGAAATTATGATTTTAATCTCTGACAAGAGGGGAGAAGGATCCCCAAACTAACAGCCATTTCTTACTTTTGCATTATTTCAATATCTACAAATTAAACTGAGAAAAATTAATTGATATGCACTAAATTATGTATGGAGGGTGAGGTTTTCAGAGGCACCAAGGACAGTCAGATGTGTCATTCCATTTAAGCCTTTATAAATAATTATCACCAACACTGAAAGTAAAGCTGTGATATGTAATGGATGTAATTCCAAGACTTTCTCTTCTTACAAGCAAGTAAAACTCACCACCTTCCATGCATGAGAAGAATTCCCTAAGAAAGCAAAGCAAGCAAAGGACATAATGCATTTTTTTCCTCCCCTAATTCTGAGACCTCAGAAAATACATGGGGTGGCTTTTAAAAAATCCTTTCTCAAATATTATTTGTTGCCAAAATTACAAACAGCAATTGACAATGGCTTTAACACAGATATGTTGAAACACATGATGCTTCTTTTAAGAAAGCTGATAGCAAACTGCCCCTGTCAGGTTACCACACCATTTTGTGTCTTTAACTCTGTCTTCTGTTCTTTGACTAAAATCTGACTGTAGGCTCCTTGCTTTACTTTCAGAGATGAAAATTAGTTTAAAGCTTTTTTCCTTTTTTTTTTTTTTTTTTAAATCCCCAGGGCTTCTTTTAATCAAAGACAAATCATGTTCATTAGGAACAACAAAACAAACAAACAAATAATCCGTTTCTTTATATATATTGTCCTATTCTCAGATTTATCTTTCTACATGACATTAGGCAACAAACAACCGTTTAAAGGTTTTAACCAGTCTCTGACAAATCAGAAAATTATTTGGACATGCATTCAATGTAAAATTTATTTTCATTTTAATTAATTAATAACCAATTAAAAGAACATTTTCTTACATTCAAAAGAAGAAAAAGTTTTGGCATGCCAAATTTTTATTCCAGTGCTCAGGAAATCAGCTACTTATCTTCAGAGAATTTGGAACAACAGAGTCCTGAATCCTTTCTATGTTAAAAAAAAATAAAAGTAGGAAAAGGCTGTTAGCACAACCTGAATATAAGCAGTTCAATTTTCATTGTAAGTTCCCACGTTTCCTTCCTCTTCATTTTCTCACCCACCTGTTTTTCATTTTTCTTTTCCCTCCAGATCAATTCAACTGTTAACCTGCCTCAGAGGAAAAGGTCTTGCACAAAAATATGCTTTACCTTAGAAGATCAAAGCTGTTTTAAAGCTTTTTCAATTTATTTTTATTTTTTCTTAGGCTTCTTTTAATCTTAGAGGCATCAAACTCATTAAGAAAAAAAAAAAAGAAAAAAAAACAGAGAGATTTAAGGTAGGCTCAATAAATGAAAAAATAGCTTTAATATCTAATAGCAATTAGCGATACCAAAAATATTCAAGTAAAAAATAATACCCTCAGAGCTGATTATTTCTAGAAGAATGGAAAGCCAATTTTTAGTGCCTCACTTTGTCAGAATGAAAAAGTTACAGGGTGGATTCTATCTCTTATGGGAAAATGGGGGGAGGGAACTCATAGTGTAAGAAACAGCTCAAATTGAGTAAGAATACAGGCCTAGTAAAGCAATTCTAATTAAATGTTTATAGAAATGGAAAATGTTTAACCACAGATTTGTCCACTTGTTATGTATGATAAAAAAGAGCATCACATAAATAGTATGCCATTAACTAGTGCAGAACGGCATGCCATAAATGTCACATTGGTTCCAAAAAGAATGTGTAAAACATATAAACAAAAGCATAATCACCTTACTTGCCTTTTCAGTTCAATTTGTTTGACTAAAAGCTTCAGCACATTGAAATTAATAAAATGATTACAATCTTCATTTCACAAGAAGAATGGGTTAATTTCCTTTCCCATTTCCATTAAAACTGTTGTCATGAGAACAAATCAGTTCTGAACCATTTTCAGTTTGCCTCATTCTCTCTCCAAAGATTGAGTCTCCTGAATTTTAAAGCCCTAGAGTATCTCTGAAAGACAACAGTTTGCTGGACAGCCTTTAAAATAATCTCTATTTTTGCTACTTGTCCCTTCTAATCTTTGTCACTGGCTGTGGGAACTTGGTAACTGTCAGTCAGCTCTACAACTCTATTTCATTGGAAAAGACAATAAGGACTGCCAGCTCACCAGCACACAGCAAAGACCACAACAAACATCACTGCCTGAGAGTGCCCCAAGTGCCAGGGCTGGGAACTAGTAATGGTCAGAAAGGCACCAGATGAGCCTGGCAACTGCCCTGAGAGTTGGATACATCACCTGGTGCTCTAACACCAGATTGTTGCTTGCCTATCTGTATTTAATAGGAGTTCTTGCAAAGCTGCAAAGTGTGATGCTATTTCTGAATTAACTCAGAACTTCAAGGAGTCAGTCTTTCATTCACAGTGTAATTTTTTGAATTATGATTTCTCTCAGTATCTTGCAGTAAGGCATAATTTCCGTTTAGTAAAGAAGCCACAATCATTCTTTTTGCAGCAGCGTGTCCTTCTGCATAAATCTTTTTCTCCTTTCCAATACAAATTTGTAAGAACTGCTTATGGAGCCTGTAGCACTAGACCTTTGCCACCTGTTTTACCAGGTGCAAAAAAAGTCTGTTCTTTTGCAGAGCAAGAGCATTCCAGTATAGGGCCTACAGTATTACTGCCAGTTGGTTTCTAGATGCCTTTCAAATTGTTGGTTTTAGCCTGGAAAGTACCAAATATTTTAGGCCTTTATTACTGTTTCCCTTCCATGTAACATTCATCAGCTGAAACTATCTGAAGGCAGTGATGCAAAATGAAAATGTTTCATTGCAAACCCATGCCCCCCCTGCTCTCACACATGCAATTACATGAGAGCTTGAACCAAAGTTAGCAGTCGACTAATCTTTCTTTACGGGAGGAATACAATCTACAGTTATTTTTTTACTTTTATAATTAGAGTTTGGATATATTGAATGGCAAAGAATGTAGAAGATTTTTAAGATCAGATCTATTATTCTGATTATAAGAGGGCTACTCTGAAAGTAACACCTCCTATTTTATTACGTTAGCCAGTGACATCAGAGGCAGATGTTAGTGGTATAGCAGTAGAGACTGAACCTTCCTGCCAATATCCCATTATATTTTGTTGCCGTGTTGCAGAAGGCAGTAGAGGGATGGTCTGACAAATCGGGATCTGACACAGAAATGCATTTGGAGCAAAAGTGTGTCAACGAATCCCTTCTTGCAGAAAAAAAAGGGCACACAGTGTCATTAATTGACACGTGCTGAACATTTATGGAGGACAGTGGATGTAAGCGGTGTGGGGTGGTAGGAGGTAGCAACAACAGTGTGAAAGACAAGCCACATTCTGAATGGTCATCACTTCATCTGCACAAGTTGGCAGATTAAGACGAGGGAAATATGTATGGAGCTGAATATTGGCTTGAATGGTTAGGAAATGATGGCAGCAACTGTAGACAACTGCAAAGTTTGAGTCAGGGGGTCCCAAGAATGCTAGTACAGGAACAGAAAGAACACCATATGCAAGCTTTTTCAGGACCTATCTAACCAATACAAGGTTGAGGGTGATAGTTTTCTGAATTGCATTTTTACTAGTGGCGAGAAATGGTGTTACCACTACGAGCTGGAGTCAAAATGGCACTCCATGGAGTGACAATGTGAATTCCCCATTGAAAAAAAGTTCAAGATACAGCCCTCATTGGGTAAAGTGATGTACACTGTCTTTTGGGATAGGAAAGGGGGTGACCCTTCTGGATTTCCTGGAACCTGGACATGTCATCACCCCTGACTGCTACATTGTGATGCTGACCAGGCTGATGGCTCAATCTTCCAAAGTCAGGCCAGAGAAGAAGACAACTTTTCACTTGCAACACAATAACACCAGGTCCCATGCTAGTCTGAAGACTGTGGAACACATAACCAACCTTGGCTGAACTATCCTACAGCAGCTACCATATAGTCCAAATATAACACTGACTTCCATATATTCTGGACAATGAAAGATGAACTGTGTGGGCAATCCTTTACTAGTAATGGCATCATCATAGTAGCTGTGAACCAGTGGACCATCTTCATTGGTGCAGATTTTTACAAGTGCAGCATTCAGGCTCTTGTTCGTTGCTGGTGAAAATGCGTAGCTAGTGACAGTGACTATGCTGAACAATATTACTATTACTATTATTATTGTAGCTGAGAATTTTCTCATTTAAATTTTGCTATGTTTGCTTTTTGTATCTGTTGTAGTTTGCACATAAATAAATAGGAGGCATTACTTTTGGAGCAACCTATGTACAGTATGACCTCCTGCACTGTGTAGAAAGAGAATTTATTTATCTGGACTAAATCCTTAGTTTTCAATCATTTTCTGTTACAAAACAATAGTTTATGCCAGTGGAGTAGCCCAACCAACTCAAGATTCCGTGTTTTTCCTTTTTTGAGCTTATGATGGCTGAATTTAGAACTGCTGAATTTGCATTTAATGCATTCTGTAGCTATACACCCTACAGCAATCACTGATGTAAAGCCACTGTACAGTAGTGATTCAGACCGAGTCTCCAGTCTCAAAAAAAATAACCCTGAACAAAATTACCTTAACAGAAATTTTGCTTGGATAATGACTGACTAAAGTTAGAATGTGACTTAAAATGAGATGCTCTCACTGAGTCCCTTTTCCTCCATGAAGGACTGAAAATTAGAAAACTATTCACAAAGTGCTGTGCATTGGGAATTCTTCCTAGAATAAATTTTTGAAATTTTCTTACTTGTAGATATATTTATCTTGATTTTGGATCCAAATAGAGGGAAATCCCGACTGTAAACAAACATCAAAATACCAGTGCTTTTTACATGGTTTCTGGGTGACCTTTCATTCAAACATAGTACCCTCCTACCTACTTTCATTTGATTTAGTCCAGTCTCTGGATACTTGCATCTTAATGAGATGTGCTTTAGTCTTGAAACAAATGTGCAACTTATTTTTATATACTGAATGTCCTTCTGTTGCTGTAGAAACCAGATGTTTGGTAATTAAACTCGCACTGTCAATGGCCATGTACTGTCATGTGAAAGAATATACAAGTTGCTATCCAGCCAAACAGCGTGAGTTCTTGACTACTGAAAAATTATAAGTTAATTGGGAAAAAAGTCTGTCTTGGAAATTAACTTTAAAAAGTAATCACTTTCTAGAGCATTTTATATAATATTAGCAAAATAACATTGCCAGATTTTGTGGAAATTCTGCATCTCAGAACCTACCACTACCTTCCTTCTTTCCATTTTATTTGTCAATTATTTTCCACTCATAGAAAAATGAATATGAACAATAATCAATGAAACTTAAAAGTCTCTCGTGGGGAGGAAGATGGTCATCAGTTTCAACCTAACCAGTGTAGGTCTGATACAGTGTTCAAAATGTATTTTTTACTTATTCTGGTGTATGTGGAACAAAAATTCTGTGATGATTATCCCTAGTGAATTTTCCTTTTTACTTCCAGTAACTAATCTTTCATGTATTTTAGGGCATGAGGTTTATAAGGTCTCATATGTTAGTCACTAAAATCAGTAAAGGCTTCTGGGAGACTGGCACTGAGGTGAGACCTGACATGAAACGTGGAGAAGTGGAAAGAAAGACTGCAGCAGTGAATGAACTAGTAGGTCTCCATGGAGGGAATACAACCAGCACACTTGTCCTGAGGATTGTGTGGAAAAAGGCCTGAATAGAAAATAGAAAAGGAGTATTTCTTGCCATACATTTTTTGTATCTAAAAAGCATAACTAATATAACAATATAAGGACTTGGAAATTGGATTTACTTCTAGTCTCAATAGGAAAAAAAATATCCAGTTTAAGAAGGCCACCTATAAATAACAGCACTGATGCAGACCCGCACCTCAAAATTATTTATAACTACAAATTGCTCAATGTAGTGAGATATTAAAATAAGATTTGATTATATTGTTTTTCCTTGAAAACAAGCAAGAACAAATGCAGCTTCAGCTTTTCACTGATCACCGAAATTCTTATCAATATTTCTTCTCTGACACCGTTCATAAAAATTGTTGTTTCCTAGAGCAATAGCCTTGCTTCAGCCATACAACCACAACTTTCATGGTCACCCAAAGGAGCTACCAACTTCCTGATAGGAAAAAAATATTTCTGGGTTTGGATTTTATGCCTTAAGTCACTTCTGAAGGTACACAAAACAGTGGAATCATTGTCCAATAAAAATATCTTATTTCAGACTTTTATTGCTAGCTTAATTTGGTGTGGAGGGAAAACAGTTCTGTTTCCACACACAACATGAAACTTGTGCAGCAAAACTTGTTACTGATGAGCTGAGATGTACATTGTCTTGTAACCTGTAATTACAAAAAGAGTTTTATTTACACTGTGACACATTTTTTTTGTTGTTGTTATGGTTTGTTTGTTTTGTTTTGTGTTTTTTTTTTTTTTTTTTCCCAAATAGTAGAATGGGCATTTTCTGAAGGAAAGCACCTTCTTTGTAAGTTTATATACAGTTTATGACTTGCTTTAGCCTTTCTCCAACCTCACATCCACTGCTTTACTTTCTTCTCTTTCCATCAGAGATATTTATTGTTTTTGGATTTAAAAATATTTTAGAAGTAATGGATGGCATGAACAGGAAAATGATAAATACTGTATGAAATCTCAGAAGAGCTAAAGATTATCTACCTGATATAAGATTCTGATATAAAATCAGAATTTTGGGAAGATATGTCTGGAGATAAAATTTCTGCCTGCTTTCTCTTTTTTTTTTTTTCATTTCACACATGTTGTCTTCGACTGAAAAATACCTTTTTGAGACAGTTCAATTATTGTTTCAGCAGGCAACCACCATTATGTGTAACATTTGGCTGGGAGTAGGAGGCATGCAGCATAGGTTGGACTTTAGCTTCATTATTAACTTCTTAAGTATTCCACCTTGAGGAAATATTTATTAGAAAAGTAATAGGACTGATTAAGGAATTATACCTTTTAATACATGGGTGTTAGATTTTGCAGCAGGTACCACACAGAACATCAGAAAGTAGGAATCAAAGCATACGCATTCAGACTGAAAAGACTGAATTTCTCCATGGGAAGCAGGCATACACTATTTGACATGCCTCTGAAGCAGTTCCTTAATCTGTAGCTACAAGTTTATTAGTTAACAGTAGAGTTTTGTGGCATTCACTACACAAGGACATTTTTCTGTGACACAAGTACGTATTTTCTAACCTGAAAGCAAACTTGCTTTCTCCGGCATTGTCTCTAGGTTTAGCAAATGATTGTACTTTGTTCAGAATACTCTCCTTTCAAGAGGACATTTTTTTGGATAGTATTCTGTTCAGGCACTGAATTGCCACTGTACAGGACAACATTGAACCACATACAAGGCCATCTATACTTGTGATGTCCTGAAAACATTATAAGTCTATATCACCAGACATTTTGAAATTTGAAATAAATATATGTCATTCCCCAGAGCTACCTTCAAAACAGCGTAAAGTCTGACAGTGATACAAAGGAAAACTGAGAATTGTGCTTTTCCAGTGAATACAATAGAGGTCAGAACCTGACTAGTGACCTCAGAAAAGTTTAGAAGTCATAAAAAAGTAATTTCTGAACATGAAGCAAACTTGAACTCTTCACAAAGAAGCCAAATAGAAGGGGATGTAACATGAGAAAATAGCAAATCAGGACGGAAAGAAATGATTCTCATCTACTCAAAAAAGTATAAAGAAAGGAAAGCTCTAGCTGCTGCTGTTTAATGCTATATCCAGTAAAGAACAGCAATTATAGCATCCTCCTCCCCATTCAATCACACAGATCTTACTGTAGAAAAGTAATTTGTTCCCCATTCTACTACCACCATATAGTAGTCAACTATGGAAAAAAAGGCTCACCATTTTCAACAGAAACTATACATAACATTTAAACAACTGAACAAAACAGTCACTTTTACTCTAAGAACAAAAATGAAAAATGAGAGTTCCAGGCAAAAAAGTTTACAAGCACTTGTAAAAAGTGCTGTAGAATAGCAGTACATTAATAACAGTTTATTAGAAAGTTCATTTTTTGGTACTTTCCATTCTTAGTAAAGTACAAGTCTTTCATGCAAGGACTGTCCAAATAAATTGCACATGTATAATATTGTCTGCAACTTGGCTTCATGCCTAGCTATACATGAAAGGTATCTAACTGGAAAACCAGGTGAGGAAAAAGCAGTTCTCTCACAGGATGAAGCACCTTCCAGCACTAGGAGATTTCTGAAGAATACCCTAGTTTTACCTCTGATTACTATGGCTAATTCCCACCTTCTTGACCACCTTCTCAGAGTCTGTCATGCTACACTTAAGGGTCAGCAATCCATGCCTCCCCTGCCAGAGTCTACCAGATGAATGTTTACAGTGAATGACTAGGTCCTGGGAGGAGCTTCAGAAACGTCTGAAAGCTGCATCACTTGTGCCTATCATCTACGCACAGGATTGACAACAACACTTGTTTATTACGTTCAACATGAGCATGTCTCTGAGACAATAGTCCAAGCCTTGGACCATCTTCAAAGGAAACTCCAATAACAGGAAAACGTGAAAGTACAGAAGTTCAAGAGTTGGAAATTGTTTCTGGTAACATCGATAAAGATATTCTCAAATGCTTTTGCACTGCATCACAAGCTAGAATGAGTTTCATAAAATCAATGGGAGGCACTGTTTTCAGCCTGTAATGCAGGTCCCCAAACAGTCCAGTTGGGAGAGTTGTCAGGAAATACAAAGAATCAAGAAAAAAAACTGTCTTTCTAATAACAAACAAACCTCTTACATTTAACACAGTTCAGCAACAATAAAAAAGACACCGACAATCTGAAGGCCATAACAAGTCAGGTGTGTCAGAGTGCAGCAGCTCCAGGAGTTCTGCAGGGAAGGATGGCAAAGTGAAGGATAGCATGACCTCCTTGATGTGGATGCAGTCCCACGGTGTCCAAACACAAAGAACTTGCTGTCACCTGCTCCCATGGTCATGCAGCCTGGGAGCTGGCCTCCAGAACAGGTAAATGGGTCCCTATGGGCAAAAGAGAGGCACAAAGAAGGAAACAAGATGATTTGTCTCCAGTTTCCCCTATGAAAGCACAAGAGGACTGATCATTTGACTGTAGATTTTCTTACTTCTTTGCAGTGTCATAGTGAGCCAGATCTGTTGTGGATGTTCACTGCAGGGACCTATGCCCTTTGCTTTCAGAGCAAGCTAGGGAGCAGGGCAACAGCTTTCCCTTGGGCAGACCACTGGAAGGGAAGACAGCAGCCCTTGGTGGTTTGGCAAAGTTGGAAAGAAGAGAGAAGTCTCACGGGAATGGTTAAGACTTTGTGACTCTTATTTATTTGCTTCCTGAGAAGGAATAAATCTGTCCTACCAGCAGTGGATTGATCTGCTGAGCAGCCCAAGGCAGTGGTTTTTATAAGCTCTGTAAAGGAGCATTAGATGACAGTTTGCTGCTCACTTACCAGCCTAGAATTCTCTATGACTGGTATTTTCAGGTTTCAGAAACATTCTTTTTGTTTGAAGTGGTATACTAAAGTCTTTTTCTTCCATACAGCCTCCAAATAAGAAACTTCCAGTTTTACCTCCTTACCACACAAGAATTCACCTTCTCCATATCCGAACAAATAAGAGTGCTAGAAGCTTACACACTGTCCCAGACCTGCAATGTCATCCTGTCCTTCTGTTCTTGTTGCAAATTATACCTTCCCTCTGGTAAACTAGGACTGCAAACCTCTTCCATGGTTCCAATATTGCATCAGTTACTGACCACACACCAATTTCAGAATGCCTCTTTTTTAAATAAAGAAATTTTTCACTATCTAATATAAAAAAATAAACATTTGGATTTGTTCCTGTATGGGTGAGCAGGATTTCCAATCGAAGTGCAATTTAAATATGTTTTAACAGTGATTAAATACACTGATTTCTCTTCTGAAACTCTGAACTGAAACACTGAACTCCTTCTGTAAGCCAGTAAGATTGCACCCTACTGTATCCCTTGGAAATCAGACCTGAACTTCAATAAGGATTGTGAGAAAGTAATTCCCGACACATGAACGTACAGACTTCAAACTGGAGAAGATACAGTGTCAGAGTAAAGAATAAAGAAGCTAGAATAAAAGCACCCAGATAAGTGCCACAAATGATGACATAATTTGTTCCTGAAATTTGTGAAGATTGGAGAGATGAAGACAAACACATATGTTCAGATGGCTCAAAGAAAATTAAAGAAAAGAAGAATCTATGTGAAAGAAAATTTGCTTAGGGTCTTCACAGAATCATGGCATCACAGAATAGCAAAGGTTGGAAAGGACCTCTGGAGATCACCCAGTCAATATCCCTGCTAAAATTGGTTCCCTAGAGTAGCTTGCACAGAAAAGCATTCAGATGGGTTTTGAGTAACTCCAGAGAAGGAGACTCCACAGTCCCTCTGAGCGGCCTGTTCCAGTGCCCTGTCATCCTCAAAATACAGATTTTCCGCACTTTCACATGGAATATTGTGTGTTCCAGTTTGTGCTCATTGCCCCTTATTCTGTTACTGGGCACTACTGAAAAGAGCCTGCTTCCATCCACTTGACTCCCATGCATTAGATATTTATAAACATTGAACCCACATTGCAGAGATGATACAAGAAATCAGAAATCAAATTTTACTATTATTATAACTGAATGAGAAATATGCACAAAACAGCAGTCCATCACAATACCAAGTTCTGTGAGTTGCTAAGTGTGTTCTAGAGTGTGCTAAATATTGCAGATACTCTCAGACATGAAAAAAACAAATATACAAGATTAAACAAGATAATGAAATGTTAAGAAGATGCCATCTGTTTTGTAACTATAATCTTTTATAAAATATGCTGGTTAACTTCAGTTCTAACATTTCAGAAAACACTGAATAATGCTTTAAAAGAGAACATCAAATTACTTTAAATTTGGCAGTTGAGTAGAGGTATTGCACAATACAAGTAGCTGCCTCTCTAACAGCTCAGTGTAACTGGAGAGAGAATATAAGCAACACCAAGTAATTTGCTTGCGTCTTTTCACATAAAAATGCTCCTTTGATGATGAAAAACATGTTTGTGAATTCATACAGTCACCATCTGTATATACTGTTCTTCATGTCTGTCTGTGTTCCCTTGGATTACTTAATTTTAATAGTTTAGTGCTCCTTATAGCTCTGTTTCTGTTTCTATTTGAACATGAGAATCAATGTAGCATGCAAACAAATAGATCGTCATATGAAAATAATACCATATATTTCTAAAAAATGCTATTTGCATTAATTAATTTTTTTGATAAGTAGATATGAAAAATTCAGAGAGCTTTTTTTTTTTTTTTTACAGCCAACAACAGAAAGTTAATTCAGAATGTTTAGTACACTTCTAGTTTATATTCTCATCTATTAATTTATTACCGTTATGCTAGTTGGTGACTTTTTATTATCATGCTACTCAGAGAACATAAATTTTCATCTATAATTGTAGAAGTGCATCAGCATGGTTTAGAATTGCAATTATTGTTGATATGACCTTCTGGAAGGAGAGATGAATTCTTGGATTTTACTAACCAAGAGTGATAACGTCATACAAAACAAAATTATTCTTGGCAGTTGCACAACTTAGTATTTTAATTTGTAGTCAGCTAGATTATCACTTGATTTCATAAACAAATAGAGCTGATATTGATAGTGCTTTGTATATGCTTCATGTTCTGACTGCGCCTTTCATATTTGTGGCAGAGAAAAGTAGAATGAGAGCAAATACATTCTTATTAATACAATCACACTTCCTGAAGTGCATACTGCCATTCTCACAATAGCTTCCATTTATATTTGTTTTGTCTCCTGTCTTTGAGGGTAAACCCCAAAAGTATGACTGCTTTTACAGATTATTGTAAAACAGCAACTTTTTTTTTTCCAAGTGAATATTCATTAAATAAAAAAAATGTTTTATTAGAAGGCTACAGAAATGCAGAAATAAGTAAATAAATAAACCCAGTTATATGCAAGTCAGAAGATATTAGAAGACAGCTGTGAAAAGTGGAGTCTGGACAATGATCCTCATATCCCAACATCCTAGTTTCAACACTGGTTGAGAATGGATGGAGAGGGAAAAGCATAAGAACAATGAAGGTATGAAGTGACACATCAGTTAAATGGTCATTGAGCTATCAGCAACTGTCAGCTCAGAGACCTTTTTTTTTGTTTTTGTTTTTCTTGAGATATATGTTACTGACTGTGTTTTGATCCATACTTTCTGGAGTTAGAGGGAGTTTCCATCTTAGAGTGAAAACACAGAGATGCAAGATTCTTTTATAAAGTAACCAGCTGCCTAGCCCTACTTAGCTAGTTTTTGTCAGCATCTATGACTTGGTAATTTAATTTGTTTATCATATGACTAATCAGCTACTGAAATCTTAGAATTAATGCAATGATAATAGTGATACTGTTTCTCTAATTTTATATGTGTGCATTGTACATGTGAATACATACCTAATTAATTATACGTTAAGAGTTTTGAACTGTCTATATACCAGCAAATTCACAATTCCATAACTCACCATACTCCGAATGATACTCAACCAAGAATTCTACATAAACACCGTGTATAAATTTACTGTTTGAGGAGTATACCACTGGTGACGTATTTTCCTTTCTGTTTTCAAATACTCTTTGCTAAATGCCATCATTACACAATTGCCATTTATTTAAGCACTGAGAACCCTACAAAACCATTGAAACTGGTCTATGTTTTCCTAGGTATTTGCAGTTGGTTGGTTGGCTTTTTTATTTTTTATTTTTGTGGGTTGAGGACATGTCCGGATTTCATTGGGGAAGCTTTCACTTATTCTCCAAGATTGTTTTGATTCCATCAAGCTCATTTTCTGCCTGTTTCAGTATATTATTTGTGTAATTATACTACATCTCCATTTGACCCCCTGCCCTTGTGACTATTATAATTTATACTATTCATGTATTTAGTTAACTGCTGCATTATAACAATGCTTTAATGTTACTTACACACTTATTCTGATTATACTATTTAAGAATGCTTAAGTCTGTGCATTCTTAAATAGACAAGGCAAATATATATATTAATTATATCTTGCTTAGTCTGCTTCTGTTTTATGGATGCAATGGATGCATGCTTTAACAACAGATATGAAGCCTTACAATTTAGGTTTATCTTATTACAAACTGTACATGAAAGTAGGATTTCCAACATTTCCAAGCATGCATTACAGAATGGTGGTGGGCTAAAATGGCAAATGAGGAACAGGTACAACTTGTCTAACACAAATTTTTGCTTATTCTGCCAGCAGGGCTACAGCAACTTCAAGGTGTTAGAGCTGTAGAGGCAAAAGTCACTTTTACTGAAATCAGAAAAGAGAAAAGAAAGTAAAAAGAGAGAGGAGGGCTATGTCTCCTTTCTAATGATCTGTACTGGGCATATGAAAAAGATCAGGAAGTTATCTGGCAGAAAAAAAGCAGTGAGATAGTTTGAGGGACTATATCTAGAAAGAAGGTACTAACTACTCCTTTGTGGTTTCTGGGTTTGTTTGTTTGTGTCTTCTTCTATCTCCTTGTTCAGTATAGCTTCCTTTCCAAGAGCACCAGCTTAGCATGTCTAATCTCTAAAAAGAAAGGTGTCTGTTCATGTATGTTCAGTTGGTTTTAAATTAAAATGACATTCTAATCCGTGAAAGCAAAATTCGATTGTACAGCATCTACCTGGGAAAGGAAAACCAATCAAACCAACAAAAAAAACCCTCTGAAATAAAAACAGATTATGATTATTACATACCTCCATAGCACATATCATGAAAGTGAATCATATTAGAAGACTGAATTATGAATATGTATTAATTAAATGCATTTTTGCATATGCAATATGAATTGTATATAGCTTACGTGCACATATATATACACATACACAAAAATATAAGTGAAATATCTAGCTAAGAATCACCTCGTGTTATATTCCTATATAACTGTTTCTGTTATAGAAATTTGTCATGGTTAGCCATCATTTTCCTCAAAGGAAAAGGAAATGGCTGTAGAATTTGTGCAATCTCGGCACAAGAATGCCAAATGCTAATAGTTGCATTGTTAGAAGTTAGTTAGTTTGCTGTAGAAAACTGTTCTGATTCTGAGCTACTTGAAAATCACTCTCACAGAGCTTGCCATTTCATTCAAACAACAGGAAAGCAAGTAGATGGAAGGACCAGCAAGTGATGAATACACATATTCATCAGCACTAATTCCTTGTTCCAGCCAATTCCACAGCAGCAGGAGCAAGGAGACTTTGTAGACTGCTTACAGCATAACAGAGCTTAGAGCCTTGACTATCATATTTTTTGTAGCTTTAACTTAGCAGTTTTCAATATCCTCAGTGGGAGTCTTCAGCTTGTTCTGCGGTTAAATTTCTTCCATACATTTTTTTTAATGTCACATAACAAAGATTTTTTTTTCTGAAGAAATAAAAATAAAATAGAACAGCCAGAGATTGGACAACTTCAGTAAAAAAAGAATACAGCCTGGGGAATGTCCATAAGTCTACAGCCTTGCTGTGTGTAAAATTGCTTTGGTAGCTTTGCATCTGGAAATATGGGAGGTTTGATCAGTATGTTTTGAAGGAGTGCCATAGGCTAAATAAGATAATCTTGCACCTTAATTATAAAGTCATAACTCCTTTCTCCAAGCAATCTCATCATAACCTTTCAAAAATTATATAATATCTGTAGTGAGCTTGCAAATAAGAGATTCAATAAAACAAAGTCTTATTTCACCCTCAAGAAAATGTAGAAAATGTAACAGTTTTGTGAATGTATCTAGTGAATCATCCCCATAGGCCTACACAGGCCACCTTCTGGTTCAGTAAGAATCTTAATGCCATAAATGTTTACTCCATATGCTTCCTTTGTGACGCATCCCTAAACAGCTCCCACTGGTCAGAAAAGCCTTTTGAAATGATCATGAGCAGAGTAAGTGACTAGCAGACAAATGTACATCAAGCCCACACATTCTTATTTTCTGTTTATAAACTGGACTACATAACAGCTGAGGAGACTACTGCTGAAGAGATCATTAGTGACGTTACACTGGATAATTTAAAGTTTATCTGGAACTCTAGTAATTCCTGGTGCTTGCTGGGTACAAGGTGGTCCTTTTCTTTCTGGATTTTTTTTTACTGTGACTAGCCCACAGGAAGTGTGGCTGGGTGGAGAATCCAGCCCTGCTTGCAACCCCCCGGTTTCTAACTAAGAAAAAATCAGGTCAAGAGTGATGATTGGCATGCTCTCCTTGAGTGGATGGTTAATAACGTGGTATTTTAAAGCTTTCTGGAGCGTGTACCTCCATGCAACACATATATGGGCTATGAAGGAAGACAATACTGGCATGTGAGATTTTTAGCTAAATCTGGATCAAGTAGCAACTACAGATATCTGACTAAAGGAAATTTAGGTCTTGGTACAATTGCTGATGCACTGGCGAGATTGAGTTTTATTTTCCCCAACCAAAGTAAATACTCATAGGACATGAAGATTCATCTGGCTCGAACAAATACCCCTTAACATCCATACGCAATAGAAATCCAATCAAAAATACACAGGATTTTTCACACCTGACCCAAAATTCCCTAAACAAAAAATCTCAAAGAACAGATCTAGGGGTGAAGAACAAATGTCTCATAGAACCATAAAATGGCTAGGATTGGAAGGGACCCCAAGGATCACTAAGTTCCAACCCCTTTGCCACAGGCAGGGCAACCAGCCTCCAGATCTGGTACTAGACCCACATTGCCCGACTTGGTCTTGAACACCTCCAGGGACAGAGCATATACAGCCCCTCTGAGCAGCCTGTTCCAGCACCTCACCACTCCTTCTGTGATGAGCTTCCTCCTGACATTCAATCTAAACCTTCTCTCCTTGAGTTTAAAACCATTCCCCCTTGTCCTATCATTATCTACCCTTGTAAAAAAGTTGATTCCCCTCCTGTTTATAATCCCCTTTTAAGTTCTCCAGGCTGAACAAGCCCAGCTCCCTGTCTTTGTATGGCATGTGCTCCAGCCCTCTAATCATCTTTGTGGCCATCCTCTGGACCCCTCTCCAACAGCTCCATAAAACTTATAGTCAACACAATAGTCTGCTATTACAGTACCTATAAAGGCACTGTGGGTTTCTATTTGTTACACCAAGTATTCTTCAGTCCTTACTCCAAATCATATATACATATATATATATATATATATATATATAGAACTTGTCAACTTACAAAGAATTCTAATGAGCTACTGTCTGAAAACTTGGGTGAATGTTTACAGTATAGTTTTTACCAACTAAATGCAATTCTGCAGGTTGCCAGATTTTAATTTGAGCTCTCCTTTAATAGAATCAATTATTCTAATAGAATCAATTATTCTCATTCAAATTGATTACATTTGGTTAAATTTAGTAATCAGAGCAACTTTGAGGTTATAAGTAACTGTTCAATTTTCAAGCAAATATACTCTTTTTTTAAAAAATGTATTGAAAGCTCCTTTCAACTGCAGAACAATACACTTAAAATAGAAGACAAAAATATTGCATGCTACTTACTATTAGGATAAACATAATTTACTGTTGAATAAATTGAGAAATATTTTGTTGATTGACTAATTTTATGGCTGATTGAATACTATTCACCAAATTATTCAACATATAACAGTGGATTTTGTTCCATGATTCAATAATTCATTGTAAGTAACTGTTCAAACAAATATTAAAAATAAGCAGAAGAGAGGAACTCCATAAATAAGCTCACTTGTTTCAGAGCTCTGTTGTCATTTTATTACTACAAAACTAGCCACTGATCATCTTTTATAACCAATAAGATAAAAAAAAGACAAGATTTTTACACCACATACAGTTATTTAGGAACACTTACGAATACTGATGGTCAATTAATAAATACTATTTTTGTTTTTTTAATTCACTCAGATTTCCCTTCCTTACCCTACCCCCCTCCCCCCCCCCCCCCTTTTTTTTTTTTTTTCCAATGAAAACAGTCAGGAAAAGAGTATTTCTAAGATTGACATCTTAGATGTTATAGCTTCCAGGATTGCCTAAAGGCAAAAGCCATTAAAGATCCTCAAGTGGGAGATCTCTTTTCAGTTACATCTAAATGAAACACTGCAAAGATTACTGGCAGACAGTAACACCTGTTGATACAAAGTACTCTTTTAATAATAATGAATAGTTTACATAATCATCCATCCTCTGATCTCTTGTCTATATGGAATGGGATATCTTTACGCTCTAATTTGTGAGAGGTGTGTAGAGGGATACATAGATGTGCTGGGGAAGGTTATGGAGCAGATTGTCTTGAGGAAGATCGCGCGGCATGTGCGGGACAACAGGGGGATCAGGCCTAGCCAACATGGGTTCACGAAGGGCAGATCCTGCTTGACCAACCTGATCTCCTTCTATGATATAGTGACCTGTTTGGTGGATGAGGGAAAGGCTGTTGAAGTAGTCTACCTAGACTTCAGCAAAGCCTTTGACACTGTCTCCCACAGTATTCTTCTGGAGAAGCTGGCAGCCTGTGACTTGGACAGGTACACTCTTGGCTGGGTAAGGAACTGGCTGGAGGACTGGGCCCAGAGAGTGGTGATGAATGGAGTTGAATCCAGCTGGCGACTGGTCATGAGTGGTGTTCCCCAGGGGTCAGTGCTGGGGCCTGTCCTCTTCAATATGTTTATCTTTATTGATGATGTGGATGAAGGCATTGAGTGCACCCTCAGTAAGTTTGCAGATGACACCAAGTTGGCTGGAAGTGTCGATCTGCCTGAGGGTAGCAAGGCCCTACAGAGGGATCTGGATAGGCTGGATAGCTGAACTGAAGCCAATGGGATGAGGTTCAACAAGACCAAATGCCGGGTCCTGCACTTTTGCCACAACAACTCCAGGCAACGCTACAGGCTTGGGGCAGAGTGGCTGGAAGACTGTGTAGAGGAAATGAACCTGGGGTACTGATTGATGCTAGACTGAACATGAGCCAGCAGTGTGCCCAGGTGACCAGGAAGGCCAGTGGCATCCTGGTTTGTATCAGAAATAGTGTTGCCAGCAGGAATAGGGAAGTAATTATCCCCCTGTACTCAGCACTAGTGAGGCTGCACCTTGAGTGCTGTGTTCAGTTTTGGGTCCCTCACTGTAAGAAAGACACCGAGGCCCTGGAGCGTGTCCAGAGAAGGGCAACAAAGCTGGTGAGGGGTCTGGAGTACAGGCCTTATGAGGAGCGGCTGAAGGAGCTGGGATTGTACAGTCTGGAGAAGAGGAAGCTCATGGGAGACCTTATTGCTCTCTATAACTACCTGAAGGGAGGTTGTAGTGAGCTGGGGGTTGGCCTCTTCTCTCATGTGACTAGTGATAGGACTAGAGGGAATGGCTTCAAGCTGCACCAGGGAAGGTTCAGGCTGGACGTTAGGAAATACTACTTCTCTGAAAGGGTGGTCAGGCACTGGAATGGGCTGCCCAGAGAGGTGGTGGAGTCACTGACCCTGGAGATGTTCAAAGAATGTTTGGACGTTGTGTTGATGGACATGGTTTAGTGAGAACTATTGGTGATGGGCAAATGGTTGGACTGGATGATCCCGTGGGTCTTTTCCAACCTTAGTGATTCTATGATTCTATGAAAATGGAAGCAAAAATATGATTGTGGTAAACAAACAAAAACCCAGACACTAATTGAACAAAGACTTAAGCTAAGTATTTTTATATATGCTTATCTTTGTATGATCTGCTTAATCCCTATGATTTCACTGTTACTGATTAAATTCTATGTGCAAAATGTATATACTGCTAGGATGTAGAAGGCTGGTTGCTCTAAAAAATGCTCTAAAATAAAACCACCTTAGTATTATCTTCAATGGAGACCTCAGGATAAAGCTGTCATCTTGGATTTGTCAACTATAGAATCATATATATCTATATATTAAATTTGAGTTAAGATGTTGACTTATTAAAAACATCACAAAGATGATAGGTCAAAGTGCAAAACTGAAATTTTTGATACAGAGAATTTTTTCATAAACTGATTTCTTTTGTAAAAATCTGTGCCAGCTCAATACTAACTTGAAAATAATTTTGAGAAACATTATGCATATTTAAAAAATTGACTAGCACTGCCTACCAAGTATACTAAAAATAATATCTTGGTGTTCTTAGGTTCTTTGTTGATATTTTATTCAAAAAGAAAGGTGTCCCCTAAATTACATTAGATTGTCACACCACAGGAAATATTACCTAGCAGCTGGTTTTTTACAAGGCAATAGAATTGTTTTATGCTTGGGTCTAATGCAATTTGTGCATACTTTGCATTTTATCATTGTGACAAGGTAGACGTGGGATTCTATATTTGAAGATGAACCTAGAAGAGAACAGATTGCTGTTTAAAGGCAAAGGAATCACCATGGACTTACATTAAGTGCTTCAAGAAATCATTTCAATGTCTCTGAAACACACAGCAGAAGGATGTCCTAAAAGAATTTTCAAAATATATACTTTTTATTCAGTAAGCTTTGATTGTTGTCTGAGGCCTTCATCTTTCCAAAGCAATAAAAATAGGTATAAAAATATATAGTGCTATTTAATATACGTAAATGAAAAATTAAAAAACAAAAATAGAAGCTTGACCCTTCTGATTAATATGCAACGAGATTTCTTAAAGTAAATATTAGTCACCAAATCAGTGTAATTTCAATGCTATGTATCATTTAGACATGCTTTCAAGCTAAGACACAGAAACACTAAATCTGCATTCTACCATCATTTAATGCAAGAATCTAGTGAAGTTCTGATAAGGCACTGAGAGTCCTACTGGCTCTACCATGCTTCACCTTGTTCTCTTAGTCAGTAGATTGAGTGAAGTCTTTTATTGCACAGGCTGTTTGTACAGTATCCTGCTCCAGTGAGCTAAAATCTTTTACTTCCCTTAGAACCTCCAAAGAGCTGGTTGTCCACTTTTTTCTTTTCAAAGAAGTAAAAATTCCTGGGCAAGTAGATTTGGCAAAATATTTTTGCATGCAATATTATTCTTTGTTTAGAAGATAAAAAGTGAGTAAATGGACCGCTGGGGAAGTAAATGAATAAAATACTTTTCCCTAAGCTCATGTTTAGGGTTTGACTCCATGCACTTTGGTAGGAAATTTTTATCTACATTTCTGATATATCTTCCCTTACCATGGGCAAAGAGATGCTCTGCTCAAAAATTACAGTAAACTTCATTGTGCATTATAATATTGTTTGTCAAATGAGGCCCAGATCAACTTATGCAGACTCATGTAGATAATCTAATTGCTATGAACATTACCAATAAGCTACCTTTTGTCCTGAATCTGTGCATATTAATAAAAACCCATTTTAATCCAGTAACACTCCAAGATATTCCTAAGATAACTCTCACTTTGAGAAGAAGTATAATTTAAGTTGATAAAGGAAGGCATATTTATAAGGGAAAACTGAAACTGGAAGATGAAGCAATCATGGTATCTCATTGAGAATTCCAAGTCTATACAGACAAAATCACTACCATCCACAACACATGCACTGATTAAGGAAAAAACTGTCACATCTTCCTGTTGTTTGTGGAAAAAGGACCAGATCTGAGACTAAGCAAAATCATTTTGTGAAGTTCATGGAGGCACTGATAAAAATATTGGATACAGAGACAAGTATAGAGTGAATAAAATGTAAGGACTGCCTTGAATATAACGCTTCCAATGATGATGTCCCACCATTTCAGAGGCAGACATTAGTGGTATGGCAGCAGAGGATGAACCTTCCTGGCAACATTCTGTTACATGTTGTTGCTGCATGGCAGATGGCAGCAGGACAGTCCGACTGAATGGCATCTGACATGGAAGTGTGAATGAAGCAGAGGTGTATAAATGAATTGAAATCATAAAAAAAAAAAAAAAAAAATGGAACCTACTGATATTAATCAATGGTTGTTGAATGTTTACTGAGATCAAACCATGGATGACAGCACAGTGAGGCAGTGGGTGATGCATTTCAGCAGTGATGACAGCAACATGAAAGACAAGCCATGTTCTGGATGGACATGCTCAGCGGTCACACCACAAAAAGAGCCTCTCTATCAGCTCATCCATGCAAATCAGCCGATTATGATCAGAGAACTGTATGAACTGTATGTAGCTGAATATTGGCTTCAGTGCATTAGAAAAAATGGTGATGACTGCAGACTATTACAAAGTTTGTGCCAGGTGGATTCAATGAATGTTCACACAGGGATGGAAAGAACACCACATGCAAGTTTGTCAGTAGCTATTGAAACAATACAATATTGAAGGTGATAGCTTCCTGAATCACTTCATTTATGGTGACGAAAAGTAGTGCCACCATTACAAGCTGGAGTCAAGACAGCACTCCATGGGGTGTTGACACGAATTCCCCATTAAAGAAATGTAAAAGATGCAGCCCTCACTGGGTATAGCAGTGTGCACTGTCATTTGGAATAGGAAAGGGGGTGATCCTTCTGGATTTCCCGGAGACTGGATAAATTATTACCTGACCTCTACATCGTAAAACTAACCTGAAGGCTCATACGAGATAATAATGAACTGGATTGATCTGATATAGACAAAATGAATATATATGTACTAATAGAGTACACAGAGTAAATAATTGGTAAAATGTAAACAGTAGCATAAGTAAAGAACATGCACTGCATATAGGCTATTAGACACAAACTCTAAATGCAATTCTGCAAGAAAACATAACAGGAGACAGTGGTTAGATGTTTACAATATTGGTCAGAAATATCAAAAGAATATATGAAGTTCTGTCTTCTATATTTTTAAAATAGAGATTGAAAAACTAGGGAAAAAGTAGAAGAGAGTCACAAGTATTACTTGAGAGGTAGATAAATGCATTTTCGCAGGAGACTGCTACAATTCAATCCACTTGGGTTATCAAATAGGACATTAAGAAGTGGTGTGACTGCAATGTATAAATACTTCAGACATAAGGTACTAAAACCATCAGGTACTAAAAGGCTTTTTAACCCAGTAGAATAAGTCATGACAACAATGAATGTTTAGAAACTGATGGCAAATAACACACAAATTTATGACAGGGAATGTGGCCAGCAATCAGAACAAAGTACAAGTGATATCAGAGTTCTGAATCTTGATTCCTCTAGCCAACACAGGATATACTCACATAATAAATGCCTCAGACAAACAGATGTTGTTTAGCATAGTATAGCATAAAGAGTAGCTATGTAAATATAGAGAAAGCCCTTAGAAAAATAAGGGATACTCTCTTAAAGCCCAGGGGATATAATTCTCTGAGTTTATCTACAGTAGGTAGCATTTTCAGAGTCTGAGTTTATAGCAAACTGGGACTGTAAGTAATCTTTCTTTCATTCTACAAATTTTAAGAACACTATCAAATTCCTAGGAATAAAGATAACATTTTGAATAGTCTGTTATTTACATACAGAACTGATTAGAAAAATATTCTCATGTTTTATGAAATTTCTAACAGATTAAAGAAAAAACACCTCCAAACCAAAAACCAAAACAGTGTGTAAAAACCATTGCAAATCATTGTATGTCAGTTTATTGATTTTGAAATAATCATTGCATAATGATTAATTCAAATAGTTCAATTTTGAATCAACAGATTGAGAAAGTATTTTGTTTACAGATATAAAGCAAGGACAAGATACAACACAAAAGCACCCAATAACATGCACGCTATTTTAAATCTTACTTGTTAATGTCATGCAGAAAAACAATAATTAAAAAAAAAGTGACCATTGAACTCTGAAATTTTGATGAAATCAGCAAGTTCCCATAAGATGCTTCAATCTTAATGAAAACATTTTGCAACAGTGATTTTTTACTAAATGAGTCCTCTCTAATCCTCCCCAGTGTAATAAGATGTTTTAGAAAAGTATTAAAAATGATTGACACTATATTTCTTAGAGCATTCACTGAACGTGATTGTTTCTGTTGTTCAAATAAGATTATGAGCATCCTAAATCTTCATTTCCAGATAGTAACTGGCGCAGAATCATAGAACTGTTTGAGTTGGACGTTTAAACGTCTTCCAGTTCAGGTCCCTTGGTTGCAATGAACAGGGACATCCACAGCTAGATCAGGTCGCTCAAAGCCTTGTCCAGCCTGGCCTTGAATGTCTCAAAGGATGGGGCATCCGCAACCTCTCCAGACAATCTATTCCAGTGCTTCACTACCCTATGTTCTACTTGCAAACAGAAAAGCTTTACAAGAAAGAGATAATGTAAGGGTTTGGCTATGCTAAATTCAGCTAATTGAAAATATGTATTTTAAGATAGCATTCAGAGTCAAACTGTAATGTAGCAGTCTAATCTGGTGCAGTCAGTAGTGCCAAGTACTGCACTCAAACCCAGATGTATAAGTGTTAAAAGAAATTACAGAATATAAATCATCTGTCGTACAGAAATATAGTCCTGGTCCTGAGCTATGATCCAAATTCTAGCTGAAATTGTCATTATAAGCCCTGTTCCATACTTTTCCCTACAGGAAAAAAAAGTCAAACTAAGTACTTCTAAAAAAAGAACTTTCAGATATTCTTTTGTCACACATCTTTTCAGTAATTCCATATTTGAGCACTTACCATACTTCCAGAATCCCATATATTTTAAATTCCTTGCATCTTACCATCCTACAGCGTTTCTTCCCTTGACCACCCTGTTCTGCTTTACACATACAACCTCTGACCCCTTAGTGGAAATGGTGCTTTACAATCTGTTTGCCAGAGGTCTATACTACCAGTGATATTTCACAATGACTGGCTGAATTCACTTGTTTCAAAGAAGGTGTTAGGTAATGCACACAGACACCTCACACCTCTGTCACACACTTGTTCATGTGTTTATTGAGCAAAATTTTACAGTACTACTTCAACGCACTTAATAGCTTTATCAGAGTGAATTTTGGGCTGAGTTCAGGTCCTTTGCTGGGATAAGAGGGGCCTTTTCTTCATGCTCTTTGCCAATTCCCCTGCTATTGTGCCTTTCTACCTTATTTCTCCAATCTTACACAGTCCTTCACTGAGGCCTCAGTCTCTGCTTCCCAGTTATCTTTTTCCATTTATATCCCAAAGTTTCATAGGATACTATTGACTCTTCCTTCCCCCCAAAGTTCTTCCACTCTACACAGCTTTATGAATTGCTTACTCAAAACATCAAACAATAAGTAAACTTTATCTGTATTATAATGACTACAGAATGTTTGTAAGAAAAAAACTCTGTATCTAATTGCATCCCTCATAAGAATTTTTAGAGAAATAGTTTTGTAACTGAATGTGAAATTTTTAAATTCTGTCCAATCAGATTTCCTAGGTCCATTTCACTATTTAGGAATTTTAGATGAGGAGAGGTTTCCTTCTTTAAAACATCATGATACTTTTGAGATCAAGATTATTCAAGTCTTTCTATTTACAGAATCACAAAATTGTAGGGGCTGGAAGGGACCTCTGGAGATCGAGTCCAGTCCCCTGCAAAGCAGGCCCATTAATGGTTTCACTAACCTTTGGAATGAAACTACACACACCAACTCTGTCCACAACAACACAATATGAAAACTGAACTGAACACAGTATGAATGTTAGTACTTACACATACTTCTGCATTTACACTGTTAGTAATTGTTTTCCATCCTATCCTCTCATATCCTGACATATCTCATAACCAAAATCTCTAGAAAGTCACGAGGCAACAACTATTCCTGTAAAAAATGCTAAGGTTCTACCTAAGCAAGCAAACAAACAAACACACGTCACATCTTACACAATTCATGAAAGTCTGTCATATTATATCTTTGACTGATACCATTTGCTCAAAATTTTTTTAAGAAGTATCTGACGGTCTGAATACAATCCAGCCCCTGTGTGAATGAAAAAATGCTGAGAGTCAACACAAATAAGTAATCTAATGTATTTTCAGTGTTTGAACTTTAAATTAATTTATCTAATAAAGCCAATGGATTTTGGATACAGGAATAAAATAATAGAGGAATAAAAAAATACAGGATTTTTGCAATTTCAGGACGGTTCAACACATTCATAAATCATCTGCAAAAGCAGAAGAAGCAGCTGCAAGGAGACAAAGTATGCTGGTGATGCTCAGTTATTCAAAGTAATAAAAACAAGGGCAGTTGAATTGCAAAAGAAATGAAGTGATAATGAAATGGCAGATGAAATCAGTGTAGGTAAATGTACAGTGATGCACACAATAAAAAACAATCCTAATGATGAGGTGACAAGCTCTGAGATTACTTTTGCCATGCAGGAATGAGACCTTTAGAATGAGCTTGTAATAAATAGTTCAATGAAAGTGTCAGCTCAATACTCATGAGCAGTAAAAAAAGAAAATAAAAGCCTTAAAATGGAAAAGGAAAACAATACTGAAAATATTATAATGTTATATGATAGCATATAAACCTATGCTGAGTGTTGTTTGCAGTTCCCACAATCCCTACCCTCCATCTCAAAAAGGGAGCAGGCAAAAATAAGAAAGAGTAATAAAGGATACTAAAATGGTTATTCAGCATGAGAGAAGAAACAATAAATAACCTCCCCCTCTAATAAATATGGGGTAAATAATAACTACTGTAAAGTTATACATAATATTTAAAAGATTTTTTTTTTAAAAAAAGGGGGGAAAACATAGGCAAAGCAGCGCTTGTGACATCAAGGGAATCTACTTGTTGGTAATATGGAAAACAAAACAAAAAAAAAAACCAAATAAAACAGAAATAATTCATAGCTCATAGCTTATCTGTAGTAATCTCATGTAAGGTAATGCGGAAAGTAAACCTCTACATGGACTTCAGAAAGCACTGGGAGAAGTTTATAGAGGAAAAATCTATTAAGGACTAGTAATCAAAGACAATCTCAAGTGCAGGAAGCCCTTTAGATACAATCAGGAGAATAACTGAGCATGTAAGATCATTCTAACAACTCCTGGGACCATCTGAAATGACAACAGAGTCAAAAAACTACAAAGAAAAAAAGAAAAACTATTTCAGACACAAATATAGTTTTCAAGCCCTCCAAGGCTATATAATTTTTCCAGCTTTTCAGTCTAGTTTATAGTCCAATAGAAAATAGCATATTTTTTGTCTGTTGAGGTTTAATCCCAATAGGCAGGCAGCTCAGAGCCACACAGCTGCTTACCGAATTCCATTGCAGCAGGATGATAAAGAGAACTGGAACTGTAAAAACTCATGGGCTCAGATAAAGACATTCATAGAATCACAGGATAGCTTGTGTTGAAAGGGACCTTAAAGATCATTCAGATCCAACCCCCCTGCTGCAGCCAGGGTTACCACCCACTAGATGAGGTTGCCCAATGGCAAAAGTAAAGTTGTTGTTGCTTTTAACTAGTGGTAAAGCAAAGCTGCATGCACAAGCAAAGCATTCCCTACTTCACATCAGCAGGCAGATGCTCAGCCATTTCCAGGAAAGCAGGGCCCATCATGCTTAACCACTACTTAGAAGACAAACACCATCACTCTGAATGTCCTTTCCTCCCCTCCGTTTATGGCCCAGGTTTTTGCTGAGCATGATGCCATATGTTATGGAATTCCTTTGGGTAGTTCAGTTCACCTATCCTGGTGGTGTCCCCTCGCAGGTTCTTATGCACCCCTGTCTTGCTCCAGTTTATAGGAGGCAGAGGAGGTTCTTTGATATATGTATACCCAGTGTGAGATTAAGAAACAGCGGTTCAAATGTTGGCCCAACCAGTTTCTTACAGATCTTAATAAGGGAGATGGGGAAGGGGAGGACAAACATTATTACAGAGTGGGGTGATGGGGAAGGGAAGAAGGGTGATAGAAAATATATGAAATAGAAGCAAGGAGTCTCTATAGGAAGCATGAGGGAAATAGTCATCACCATGGGTCCAGCATGGTCCATGGTTCAGTCGCTGATCTTCAGTAGAGGTGGGTCATTGGGTGTTGTTCTGTTGATGAGGACGGTGATCATGGTGATGACAGTAATGATTGCAACGGCAGCACAAATTTATAAGTCCAAAGTGGTTGAGTCAGCTCTTTTTGGAGTGACAGCTTCTGGCTTTTGGATCTCAGCAGGAACTCCTTTTGTTCCCATCTCCATGGCCTTGCCAGCAGATAAGAGTATGGAGAAGCAAACTTGTATCTTGTCTTCACAGGATACAATGGTATCATCCCCCAGTCTCCCATAGCAAACAGGAGTTATTTGGTCACAGGACAGATATTCCGCCAGTAAACTGTCCAGTAAGCAGTCCTGAGCACTCACTTAACCCTTGGGCAGAAGCTCCAAAGAAATGCTTTCAAACATAAAATTGTCCAGACAGTGATGTTGATTGCCACATGGAAACACCCACCTCTCATCTCCTAGAGTCTTATCACAAGAAATACCTCAGGAAGCAAGCTTTGAGCCAGAAAAAAAGGATTCATACAACCCCCAGCTCCTCACTAACAGGACAGCACAAGAAGCTGAAAAGTGCTTGGCTCAGTGTAAATGCTGCTCAGTAACAACTAAAACATCAGTGTGCTGTGAACACTGTTTTGGTCACAAATCCAAAAAATAGCATAATTCAAAAATTAATTCATTCTGGACAAGACTTTATACAGTCTCTCTCATCTTCATCCTTTGTGTATGACATAACTTTGGTTGGCAGGTACGTATGGTTTTCCATAATAGGAACGCTTTCCTGGCTTAAGGTTTCGAGGAGATGGGGTTCCTGATTCAGCTGCAGCATTCATAACAGCAAGTACTACAGAAAATGTATTTATTAAATACATTCTCTTGTTATCCAAGCATTCACTTTTAATAATAAGTGTATTAGAAACCAAGTTCTGAAAAATACTCAAGTTTTTTTTTCCCTACAGCAATCATTTCAGACTGATGTGCTCAGATTTTGCAGCATCATCTTATGAAAAGCTATGTGATATCCCCCTCACATTAGACATCGTATCTATTTGAAGATTTTTTCTGTGTCAGTTTAGATGATGAACCCAGAGTACTTTTATGATATGAGGCTGTTCCAACTTCATGGAAGGAAAATAAAAGTGAGTATGGAGAATGGTAGTGAACCATTACCAGTGACCTGGTAAGAATGACGCTGGATCTTACTTAGGTAGATGTTACATTTTAAAACAAACAACAACAGAACTTTTAGTCAGGGCCAGTCAGAATTACAAGGTCCAAATTCTTAACAATAGGGAAGCCTCACAAAGGAAATAGAGAACAAGCTACCAAACCTCAGCTACTGGTAGAAAAGAGAATGCACAAGAAAGGGGGAAAAAAACAAACAAACAAACAAAAAAAAAAAAAAAAAAACCCAAGGCAGATAAACCCATTATCTGTGTGACTACTTAAGATTTCTCCTATTTATCTGAAGGAAACAGTACATCTCCATTCCAAAGATGTTTCTGAATGAAATATTGGGTGTAGCAGAAATTATCCTTGGTCTTCAAAACTCTAATCATATCAGATGTTCCGGACACTGACCTTTTGTCAGTAAGTGATGACAAATGAGTGGTAAAATCCCTACTTTGATTTTTGATATCATGAGGGCCTGCAACCAGCCTGTTTTTTCAGGGTCCCCGGGATTCTAACTCCTTGGTTTCAGCTGAGATAGAACTCATTTTCTTCCTAATAACTGTCATGGTACTGTGTTTTGAATTTCAGATGAGAATAATGCTGACAACACAGCATTGTTTTAGTTGTTGCACAGTAGTCCTAATGCTGAGTTGAGAACACTTCAGTTTCTCTCATCACCCTGCCAGTGAGAGGCTGAGTGGGCACATGAAGCTGGGAGGGGACAGAACCATGATAGCTGACCCAGACTGGCCAGCCAAAGGGATACCCCATACCATATGGCATCACATCGAACAATAAAACCAGGAAACTTTGCTGCTGGGGTTACTGCTGCTTGGGATTAGGTGGATGCCAGCCTGCAGGTGGTGAGCAACTGCATCATGCATCACCGTCTGCATATTCTTTTTGTTATTGTGGCCTTTCCTCTTCCTTTTCCTTGCTTACTAAACTGTCCTCATCTCAGCCAATGGAACCTTACACTTTTCAGTGTTTTCAGGATTTCCCCCTCCCTCCTGTAGTAGGGGGTTGGACTGGGCAAATGGTTGTATGGTATTTAGCTGTCTGCCAAGTTAAACCACAATAACCTCCTAATTTAGATAAACCGCTAAAGATTAAGCATATTTAGATCTGATCCAAGTGTAGGAAATACTTCTAGCCCTTGGGATTTCCCATTCCACTGATACACATACAGCTACTTTGTTACTTGTATTGCATCTAATTCCCACAGGAATTAAATTTGAAGCATCAGCTTGCGTACCTTTCGTTTACCCAAACTGCATCATTACATGGTTCTTTAGTAGCCTGTCATTATCAAAAAAGTTGTCTCCTCTGTGGTCTGCTATGCATGTTTGTTTGCTCTGTTCTTTAGGATTTAAATTCTTCTGAATAAGCAACTCTCCCTACACTTGTATTGTTCCTAAATTTGACTAGAAGCATGGTTCAGCAAATACAGCCTTAAGTCTTCTAGTACCAGGTCAGAAATGCCGAATCCTGTAACAAAAAAAATCACTTGTTTTGTATTGTCTCAGCTGCTCTGAACACCAAAAATGTTTGAAAGAGCAACTTTTCTTCTGTCATTCTACATGCTAGATTAGATATTGCCTTTGCAACTCTAGTTTCATGTCAGATTAGATACTATTTGCTCTCTCATCTCTGATATTACGTGTTCATGAACTCTTAATGCTTTTATTGATTTAATGGATGCTGGATGCTTGTTCCCTTTGTGAGCTCAGAGTGCATATGCACACACAGATCAGCATTAAGGCTACACAGAGGTATGCATACAGCATTCCATTTTATGACAAGTCAAAAAGTATTAGGTATCCAGCTCATATTAAGTTTCAGTTAATTTTGTTTCTTTTGCCACTGATAAAAGTCATCATTATTTTTCATTTTTGCCTGTAAACGTGTACATCATTTGTACACATATAGGATACCTATCAATTGCATACCAAACAAGTAAAAAATATCCAAGCCAAAGCCTTGAGACACCCCATGAGTTGGAAGTTATATGTGCAGACAACTGAGAAAGTACCAAGAAAATGCATACGTGCTATAGTCCCTTGCCAGCAACTTTGATAGCAGAAACAAATATTTTCTATTTACTTAATTTGTATACTAAGCATAAGACCCATAAGACCACAATGCATAAAATCAGAATCTTGAAGACTGTTCAGTATAACAGTATATCAAAGTGATACTGCATTAAACAAATTTGTGACAAGGCCAGAACCCAGTGCAGTGTGCATCTTCTGAAGATCTATTTGTAGCATTTGCATTGCTCAGTTTCCATGCCAGAGTATAAAGCTGATATTTTCTGTTATGATCAGTACCAATCAATCATATTTATTCAACATCATTTGCTATGTTGTCTGATGCAAGCCTGAAGGCAGCAAGAAAATGAAATCTATCTAGGATAAGTGTAGGATTTAATATAGTAGGGGAAATATCTGTGTAGTTCATCAATAAAGATGAGGAAAAAGTAAACTCAATGTGGGTAGCACTGAAACCCAAAGAAAGATTAATGGATAAATAATAACATGTGACTGGTATTTCTTTTAGCCTAGACTTTAAGACTGAGAGTCAGAAAATTTTACCTAGAGCTAATGTATGTGGTTTTCTAGTGTAATAATTCTGGAGAAGGCAGACATATAAATCAGACCAGCAATTCCTTTTGCAGACAGACCTAATGCCTGTATCTATTCTTGCTTGAAACCTTTTCCACCTATACATCCTACAGCCCTCAGGGACTCTGGCTAAGTGCTCTTCCAGACTGCTGAAGGAAGGAGCTGCTGAGCTCCACAGCCTCCCAAAGGATCCTTGGGCAGCTGCCATCAGTTCTGCCTTCTTCTCAGAGCCCTGACTAAGGGACTCCTATGGCTGCCTCACTATGACACCAACACAGTCCAGAAGAATAAACAAATGAAGCACCAGAACACAAACAGCTCCTGCTTCGCTTCTCAAGGGCAGTGTTTGAGAAGAGCACTGCGTTACGTCTAGTCAGAATGCAAGACTTAAATGAGGTATAAATTAATCATAACTCTGACGAGTATTTTTATAGTTGTTGTTTTCAACTATTTATCTTCATTACAGTCTTCAACAGCCTTATAAAAATTAGTCACATGGCAAGAAATTTTATATGCTAGTCCAAGCACTTCATAGCAAAATCAAATGATTCCAGTAAGTTGCTTTTTTATTAACTTGATTACAGAGAAGAGAGAAACTAGTGAAGTAAGCCCAGTGAAGGCTTCCAGGTGAGATCCTCAGTCAATTGCCATTGTTCTTACATTGTCCTAGCTCCCATACTGCAGCACAGAGAAGGACTCAGGACTTGACAATATCCCACATAAGGCAACCTAGCACACTGAACTGGTCGTGTGAATTTGTTGGCAGTGATAACCAGTGCTAGCACATACTCAAAGGTGTAACAGATGCAAGGATGCCAGTAATCCCACAGTGATCTTTTGGATCATACTTGCAGTAGTGTTGTGCACATCCTGGAAAAGGCAATACTTCCAGTGCCAGTTTGAGTTAGAATGTGTTAATCTGAATGGCCAGAGAAGGAAAAAAGAAATGCATAGATTTCTTCAGAGTCAAAACTAAACATGTTACATTTCCTAATTCTAAATGCTATCACTAGCTGTAGATATTTTGTTTTTGTAAACTCAAATCTATATTCCTATAATCTTTCCAAGTAACTTCGCAAATAACAGCAAACAATTTATGAAATTTTGTCTTTTGATAACGCCATAAAGAAATGTTAAAACCAGAAAAAAAAAGATAAAAATGAGAGTGAAATTTATCTGTGGATTGAAGTGGGAATCCAAGTCAAAGTAACAAAGGAATAAACTGAAGCTTTCTGAGTAGGTTTCATTGAAAGCTAACTGTGTATGAACAGTTAAAAAAAGTAAAAATGAAAATTCCTTTAAAGTAACTAAGGTTCTCTAGTGATAAAAATTGGTTTACAGTGAGTATTTTGAAGGATGTTGGAAAGGAACAAGCCTCTGAACCTTTAGTGGCATTCAGTCTTCTTTGAAAATCCAAATGATAGTGTGTATTGGGAGACTTAAAAAGAGAGTTAATGATAGAATCTGTTGAACTTAAAACAAAAAGTATCTTTCAAAACTCTGAATGCTCAACTGAGACAAAAATAGGTAGAATTAAAAAAATAATAATTATAGAATCATAAAATGGAATGGTCTGGGTTGAAAGAGATCACAATGATCATCTAGTTTCAACTCCCCTGCTGTGTGCAGGGTCACCAACCACTAGACCAGGCTGCCCAGAGACACACCCAGCCTGGTCTTGAATGTAAGGCTGAATCCTTCCTTCACACATAAGATATTTCTAACTTTCCTAATATCACTGGCAATGCAAGGATGGAGCGGGGTTCCTCTCTTCCCACTTCCTTTATAAAGGAGGATGAAAAGTAAAAATTTCTATGAAATTAAACACTAAGAAATATGAACAACAAATACATACATATAATGACATACTGCATGCCCACTGTCAAACAAAGCAACAAAAAAACACTTGTCAGAATGAGTAGCATAATGAGGTGAGAACAAAAGAAATCCAGTAGTTGCTAAATTAGTTTCCAAAAGACATTGTTTCTATCTCTCAACAAACTGAGAAGCACTGACAAGGTGATTCAAAAATATATCCCGACTCCTATTATGCATTAAAAAACATACATAATTAGAAACTATTTCTTACATTTGATCAGGTACCTCCCAAGCAAATGGTTACCTGCTGTAACCTCCAAACATAGGATAGTTTCATGTAGAACAAGCACATTCAAAGTGGATTTTGGGGTGGAGGGGAAGAAACATAACTCACAGAATTAGCCAGTTTAAACAACTAAATAAATAACTATCTTAAAGGACAAGGTGAATGTACCACCCTTGAACCAAATTCCTGACCTAAAGTCTCAAACGTGCAAGATATTTTTGAATCCAGATTTTCTAATTGAAAGTATATGTTCCACAAACTTGTAAACTATAATTCTTTTTCATATAATTGCACACGTGTCTGAATATGTGCATAAATCTGTGTATATATGTACGTACACAGTTACATATGCATATATGCTGTGCTGATAGAAGATTTTGTACATCAGGAACCTGAAGAAAGATTTTTTTAAACAATTCACATATTTCTCTACTGCAGATGCTCAATTTTAACTCTGTGTATTGTATTTACATCTTGCAGCATACAGCACATCATCTTTAAACACAACAGTAAAAACATACCTACAGCTGTTTTTAATTTGTCAGTGTTTGTATAACTGCTAATTTTCTGAAAACAGAAGAATCGTATTTTGAGAATCTTGTGTACTTATTTATGTACATAGCATAAAATAGCAAGTACAGAAGTTTAGAAAGATGGCATTATATTGAAAGGCCTTTCAAGGTAAAAAAAATCAGAATAGATAATATTGTGAGCATGATACAGAATTAGAGCTCTAGGTTCTATCTATTTGATTTCTCCACACCTGCCACCAAGAATTAAGAAGTCCTTTCTGAAAATGCATGTTTCAAAACCTGTTCAACATATTTGTAGTGCAGAGAGCTATTCGACTTTATTCATTAAACAAAAATTAAAATTAAAGTACACTAAAATCACATTTTAAACATAATACCTATACCTTACATTTGCTAAAAATGAGCAACCCTACCTTTGTTCTTCTTAGGCACTGCAGTTCCTGCTGATTATACAGACACAAATCAAATTATATAGATACAAATCTAATGGATAACTGGAATCATAATGCAGGCCCATCCGTCTCATGAGGAATAGAGCACACTCACTCAAATATTTTTTCCCTTAGTTTTATATGGGCCTGGAGCTGCAGTTCACACAACTAAATCTGACTGATTTAATATAACTTTAAGATTGGCTTTTTATTTTGATCATGAATCCTATTCTCCATTGGGATATTCGTAAGTTCCCAGGAACTTAGGCATTACTCTTTTTCCACAGCCCCCCCCACCCCTCCAAATAAAGCTACAGAAAGCATGAAGGTAAACAGCACTAATCTTGGAAGAGTTTAAAGGCATGATACTTCTTTATCTATATTCCTGGTTATTAAAAATAAAATACAGATTTCCTAATTATTAAAATCAATCATACACTGAATAATTTCCAAGCAAATAAGTAGCTCTGCAAACGAAAGAAATAACAATGAGTGGTTTGCTATAAAGGGAAACATGATTTAGGGTGTAAATGTCTGTTAAGTAGGTGCCAAAATAAAGTTTTATTGTTGTTAGGACATTCATTGTGTCCAGCTCATGTGTAGTTTAGTGCTTAAGGAAGGAAAGGTTTCAGTATGAGCTTAGTCTTATTAATTACTCTTCTTTACTGGGATGATTACAGTTATACAATTTGTAGTAATCAGGGATCTCTCATCCTTCTCGGTAATCTCAACCAATGTAGTCAATGGAATTAGAACTGCATGATACCTTGAGAAACATAGAGAAACAAAGCATGACGGGGAAAACCTTATTTCCTTCTCCTTCAATAATCGTATCATAAACAATTTCTTCACTATCAGAATTCTAAGTGGAAGGATTTTTCTGACAGATTACTAGTTGTTTTTATTTTCTCACTGCCATGAGAAGGTTTGTTGATTAACACAGGAGTACTATAGTGAGAAAATATTACTGAGTCTAAGAACTGAGTCTAAAAGTGTGCACACTCCTTTGGGTACACCCTTATCAACATTAGCAGAGTTTATTTGCTGCTTAACATCCCTGAACATGCTGTACAACAGATGAGCACAACGTGATTCTGCCCAGGTGTTCAACATCACTCAGTTGGATCTGGCAGTATTCACAGACTGACCTACTTGAATATTACATAATGAACGTGCTAGAAACAATGACCTAATTGATCAAAGACAGTAAGAGCATGGCCATGAAATTACTTAACTGATACAGTTTTGTATATGTCCATATGAAAACATTTGTAGACAGTGCTGAAATTACAATTCAAACATGACAGTACAGAGATCAGCTTGTCTTTATATACACTTTGCCTTTGTTAAGTGCGTGGAAAAGAGGGGTAGACTAAAAAAATCTGTAGAGCAGCTATTTTGAGTTACTTTAAAATATAATGTAAGCACTTCACAAAATTCACTGTATGATACCAATAAATTTAACATAGATACTTTATATTAATTCCTTCAGAGTAACTGAATGTAGTAAATCACTAAATGTAGAAAATTAACCAGCCCATAATGGGATAATTTGACTTAGAGTTGTTACACAGAGTAGTTAAGTTTAGATTATGAAGCTGAGACTGAAGTTAAGGTTTTCAAAGCTACACTTTGTTGTTTTTAATTTTACCATTTTCAGGTCCTTCACTTCTTAATGGAACATCAAAACTTTAGTGTAGAAATACACACTAATGAATTCTAGTACTTTGAGAATCCCTGATATTCAAGAATCCCAATCTGCCCCTGCGCTCGGTGATTTCCTGTCATTCTAAGGCAGGCGCTGACATGAACATCTGAAGTATTTTCAAGAGAGTTTATATCATCTTTCTGCATCAGGATGACAGTATCATTATATCACTTACAGAAGGGCACATAGCTGATAAAAGTTGTATCAACTACTGAAGCCTTAACACCCACTTTTAAAGAAAGATGAGAACAGTAAGTGTTTAAGACTGTAACACTATCACAGTATGAAAAGAAGCCAATTAAAGTAAAAAAAAAAAAAAAGAAACTGAACAGTTAGATCACTTTCTCCCACACCCCCACCAATAAGTAACAGGTATACAAATATCCATAATAATAATAGGTTATAGTCTTTCCTCTGGAGATATTCAAGACTTGCCTGGAGGCATTCTTGTGCAACATACTTTAGGGAACCTGCTTTATCATTGGGGTTGGATTTTATGATCCCCCGAGGTTCTTTTCAACACCTATGATTCTCTTATCTCCATGAATATCTGTGGAAATACAGGTAGAATGAAATTAGATAAATTTCAAACACAGAGGTCCTGAACTTACAAGAAAGGTGTGTGAACGAACTATGTAATTTATTAGAATATTTAATATTGTAACCAGGGAAAAATCAAAAAGAAAAAAAAACCCTTCACAAAACAACAGTAATCAATGGGAGGTTATTCTGTCAGAGTATTTCCTTTGAGTGAGATAGTTGTTTGTCCCCTCCTCTTGTTTCTAAAATATTGTCACTATTATAAGTCAGAACAATTCCAGAAGAATCAAGGAAATATGGCAGGTACTTTTTAAGTATAATCCACAGCAGAAAATATAAAGGAAAAAAAAAAAATCATTCTTTGCATATTCGAAGGTTAGAAATTTTCAAGAACTGGCTTTTTTTTTTTTTTTTTTTTTTTTTAACTCAGATAAAGTACCTCAGCACACCCCATATGTTTGGGGACTAATACTCCAGACCAAACAAGGTGTGAAGGGAGGAAAGCATGGTTACTCTTGGGCCAATATATTTTTTTCCTTTTAAAATATATTACGTTAGTTTCAGCATTAGCCAAGGAACTTAGTTGGAGGGAAAAACAAAAAACAAATCAAAATGAAATGCTAAATTTACTCCTGTACTTTCACAATCAAGTTCAAATTAAAATGAGAGCTACCAAAAAAAAAATTAAAGATACAAAATGTGCAGTATCTTGCTGTGCTAAGCAGGGAAAACTTGGGTTATTACATTTTAAATCAAGATATTTTTTCTATTTTTTTCCAACATACCCACAACTTGATTCTTTTAGAAATAGAATATTCCAGTACTACAACAGCAACAGGAATCTGAGATAATTCAATGGTTACTATACAGACAATATAGCACCATCTGGAATTTGTTATTTTAACTGCTTGTCTTTTAAGTCCATTTCTGAACTTTTAACATGTTTATCTAAATAAAATACAAGAGAAACAAAGAACCAGATCTCACTCTTCACAGACGCACTTCCAACTGATATTTGGAATACAAAAAAAACCACACAGAAGTGTCTAAATATTTGCCATCAACACACACAAGCTTACAAACTCAAATAGAACAAAGCTGTATCCAGCCCACTCTCATGTCTCTAGAGATTAGAAGTAGCAGATTTCTAGACACGGGAGCAAAATATAGCAATACTCCTGCTCAGTATCCAGTGATGTATCTCAATCAGCACATAAAACATGTAATGAAAATCTATTGAGCACAAAATCATTAAGTTTTCCTTCCTTTTTTTTTTTTTTGTCTGCTCTTTCTTGAAACCACCAACACTGAAGTTGAGAAACAGCCCAGTCATAGCAAACAGAAGTTTTTTCCTTATTAGAAAAAAACAGGAGATACTCAACAATACAAGCGATGACTTGTGAAAGTAGGAATAATTCAAAACAGAATTTATCAGACTAAATAACTCACTGCCACATTTTACATCTAGATTTAGAACATTAGCAATATTAAAAAAAAAACTAAAAGCACACAATTATAGTAACATTCAACAGCACCATATCTTATTGGCTTTGTCTATCAATTAGATTTTCAGTCATTCAATTTCTTTTCCAAAATAGCAACTATTTCTTTCTCACTTTTAATCCAAGTAAAGGACAGCAAGAATGCATACCCATAAGTTTCATGCTTCCATTTTGCATTTACAAAGAAAAGCGACACTAAGCCAGGAATATCTAACAGAAAACTAGCAGAATAATAATCTAAAAACAAAACAAACAAACAAACCCAAACAAACAAAAAACTGGGCAACATTTTTTCTTCTCACACTTCCTACTTAGTAAATTGAAATCATCATATTCCAATTATTGTGTAATATGTTTTTCATTGCAACGAGAGGTCAAATTGCTCACCAAGTGACAATGATTGAAATAGAAAGATTAACAGGAAAATCAGAAAGTTTATTTCTACAAGGCTAATGTTGTCTCAACACTTTTGTAACAGATGTGTATGCAATTTACAAAGATCTTAAGTAGTTTGCAACATGTTGATAAAAGTGACTCATACCAACGACAGAATTTTTCTATATGATGTTGCAATGTAGAAACAAGGAGAAAAGGGACTTTTTCTAAACCTGTAATTTAAGAAGCACTAAATAATAGAGAAAGAACCACTTCACAGACTATCAGTGTGACATGACTAAATAGTAATTAAACTAAAAGGCCATTAATAATCAGAAAGGCAATTATATTAGGGTGGCCATATTAGGAAATACATTGGTTTCCATACATTAATTTGATACCGCTATTTATACAGTAATTTAAAGCTTGTGTGCATTGAGTAATGTTACAAAGTATCCTCTGTACATATTCAACTAACTTTCAGCCATTCTAATTAAATAGCACCTACTAAATATCAATACAAATGGAATTGGCTACTATCTTGAAATATAGTTTAAAACTACTGTACTTATGCATTTAAGTTTTGATTCCACAATAAACTGCAACTGAATTAATAATTAATAAAAAGAAATAATCTTAGCATCATTCATGTTTAATTAAAGATTAAAATATCCAACAATACTATCTCCTTTTCACATAAATAGTAAATGATTTCAGTAGCCTTGGACTTGGATTTTAGTACATAACCTATCAAACTCTATGCAGTAATATGAAAAATGACAAATTACTAGAACTAAAGATGTTCCGTAAAGAGTTCTTGACCATCCCAGCAATGAAACAGTGGAATTGTGGAATCACATTAACAATGCCTTGGAACAAGAGGGTAGGAAATAGTAATTAGAGCATTGTCCATCACCACCTGTGCTGAATGAATACATGATCAAAAATTCAATCAGGCTACCTGTTGATAAAGCCCTCCAGCCCAAATTACCAGAAAGTCACTGAGTTCTTCAAAAGACATTGACTATAATTTATAGGTAGATGAAGGACAGTAGGCTAAACAGATCTTGTTCTGACCTAATGATTGTAGGGTTTTTTTTCTTCACTGTTTCAAGAAGTTTTACTATCTTAATAATTTTAGTCACTGAGTATTCCTGTAGTATTACTGCTTCTGTTATATTAAGGTATTCCACATAAAACCTAACTTACGTCTACACGATTAACTGTAGCCAAATCATCTCTAAAATGAACAATCACGACAGGAACAAATAAGGAAAAAAAACATTGTACTGCAGTATTCCTCCTAAATCTGTATCAAGTATACTATGTAACTACTCATTTAACCCACGCTGTTGTAAGCCATATTTATTTCTAATGTTAAGAATCTGGTAATTTGCAGCTAAACTGCTGATAAATTGTTGAACTTTTCCCAGATGTTCAAAGACATTCAAAAAATTTATTTAAAAAAAAAGTCAGATAATTAGAGAGAATTTAATTAGAGAGTCAAAGACATTCTGTAATAGAAGCCTGCAGCACAATCTGCCTTACAAAAGAGAAATATGCCCAATCAGAAAAAAAGGAGCTCACTTTGCTCTTTCCTTGATGGATTTGGACCAGTGTACAGAGATAAAACCAGCTTCAGCAGTAAAGTCTTAGAGACAGTTACTTCTTATCCAGAACAAAGAATTGCATTTGAAATGCAATTTACTTCCACATTTGTGCAGGCTTGGGACAGCTTACTGATGCAGCTTTCTCTGAGTGTTCAGTACTGACTCAGTATAAACTGCAGTAACTCGCATGCAATATACAGAATGAAGACTGGAGTGCTAATAATGCATCTCTGGGCATTCATTTGTAAATGTCTTTGCAGTTCCAAATTGAAATTTAGAATATAGAATCTGAAGTCAAACCCAGGGAAAAGGAGGCAGGGGGCAAGAAAGCCTGAGCTTCCTTGGCATCCATTCCTAAATCTTCACTTTAGAGTTGTGAAATAGACCAGATAAGGGATGCTCAGTCTTTTTTCTCTCTTAATTCCTTTCCTAAGCATAAAGTCAAAGTCATATAAACTCTTCATATATGAACACATTAAATTTTTTGAATGTGAAAAAAAAAAAAAGGCAAAGAGGAGAGCAGATCCAACTTTTCTCATCCACACAGATTTTTGTGACTGTGCACTATCCAGAAATCCACTTTGTTATTTATCACACAAGTTTTTACATTTATTCTCATTTTGTTTTTGTAAAGCCATGAGGAGAGTTACCTTGTATTTTCTGGTCCTCAAGTAGTTTTACAAAAGTTAAGGTTTTGTTAATATACAAGCTAGAGAATGCCAAACAGACATACGTAGTACATATTTGTTTCAATTCAGCTGCATCATGATAGATATCACAATTATTCTATGAAATCTGCTTCCTCTTAAATAACACCTGGAGCTGGTTCAAATTGTAGTGCAATTAAGAATTGCATAACTAACAGAAGGAAAAAAAGAGAAAAAGATGTAGTACGTAGTTATTTAAAGTTCTCTAAAACCTCAAATTTGTCTTGGAAATGAAACAGTAAAGAAAAATTGAGAAAAATTCACAGCACCTAAAGATTTTCAGATGAATGATGAAGACTTGGATATTGAAAGATATATTTCTTATCTACTGCAAAGGTAGAGTTCTGTAAATAAAGAACAATACCATTGCCACCTCCACCTTTCAAATAAAGTTGAAAATCTGGAACAAAAAGACTGCAGCATATTTATCCAAAAGTTTAGTCTGATTCTGAGAAACAAAGGAATCTCAGGTGAAGAGAGGCTACATAATCAGAACTGCATCTGAAAAGGATATGAATTTGCAGTGAACAAAATAGGGAAAGGGGGAAAAATGACTAGGAGAAAAATCTAAGTTCTTGATAAAGCTAATCTGACTGTGAAATTCTGCATCTGAGTCTGCTCAGTAGAGTGACATGGAAACATGTAAGCACTGTATGCAAAAAAAAAAAAGATAAAACAAATGTTTGCAAGGGTGTTTTTCACTGTTACAAATGGAACTGTCTCCTACGGATTCTGAAAAATTATCAGAGATAGTGTGTTTATGAAGGAAATGAGGAAAAATAATGGAAAGATCTTTAATGTTTTTTAATTAGCAGGTATGTTAATCAGTATGAGAATAAGTTGAGCTTTCAGGTAGACAATGGTAGTTTTAATGATAAAGTAACATCGATAGTGATACTGTAAGAAGGGCAAACTTCAATGCCCCTATGCAAAAACAGAAGACTAGATCTGTAAGTCTGAGGTACAAATCAAGAATAATTTTATAAGATAAGTGGTATCTCACTACTGAGAGACAGTTGTCAGTTGAAGAGAAAAACAGTCTGATCTGTAATTGCTGGTGGATCCCTGGACACAGGCATCATATCATAACTTTTTATTAAACTTTGACCTTGGACTTTTCAACATCTGTACTTGTCAGAAAACTTAAATTAACCACTGAAAATAGCTTCCCTGATTGTTATTTCAGCAAAGCAGGTCAACAGCTTGTCAGCTATTTCGTGTAACCTCACAATTCTTAGAATTCTGACCCATCAAGGTAGGATCAAGAGTATTTTCAAATTATTTTTCCCCGAGGTAGCATTAGGTTGACATTTACAACAAAAGCTCTGTGTTCTCAACTCCTTTCCCTCCTTTGTCATGAACAGATGGTACAATAAAAAGAAAACCATTTCCTTACTCTCAAAATTAGATGAAGTGGAATTTGTTAGGAACAGCAAAAATAAAATTCACACTAGAAACATCTCTGAAGTATCTTTTAGTTTAGTCCTCTAAAACTACAGACAGCAGCAATATTCTTCTTTGCTTCTTACACTAGTGTCATCAATGCAGGAGTAAGAATTATTTCTAATACTCTGTGTTCTTTTGAAGTCCTTTCTGCCTCCAACTTGAAATCTACAAATTCCCTTTCTTGCTTGGCCGAAAGTCCTTAAAATCTCAGAGACCCTTAGCACACCCTACAGTTGCAAAGGAGGTGGCTGATGAGCCCTGGTGCATCAGACACTTCCATCAATATCAATGTACTCATCCTTGCTGCTTAGGTTGGAGCTTTTTAAAAGCTAAGACATTCTCAGTTCCTCATAAGATGGACTTTAAGCTGTATTTGCCTCCACAACCCCTGTACCCTCCAAGAGGTAGGGCAAAGCAGCAGCTCTGCTTTCAAATTCTTGCACTTCAGCTCATTATTGCAACAAGGAGACACTACCACACAAGGTATTAATGTGCTTCAGTGCGACCTACTCACCATTAGTAATGAAATCACAGCACAGAGTAGAGAGACATACTGTTCCTCATGGACCCTCTTAAGAGATGGACAGAAGAAGAACCACAGCCTATCAAGGCTACAGACTATGTGGAAACAACAAGACAAAAACCATTGGTTTTCTGTTTCTATGGTACTATGGGACTCTTCATAAGAATTTTGCCAGTAGGCAAACTAAGAAATTTTGTCTTTTTGAATGCAAGTCTAATTAAGCAACCCACTCAGTAGTCAGGGAGCACAAAAACCTCATCAAGTCAGGGGGATAACATTTCTCTCCATTCTTTCCTTCTCCCATTTAAATTTATAGAAATATCAGACATGAAACCCCTCACACCACAAACTGGACATGGTACCTATATGTATCATAGGTATATACAAATATCATAGGTGATACAATCATATACAAATATCATAGGTAATATTCTGAAGCAAAATGAAAACTAAAATTATATTTTGAAAGTTAGCCAATTTGATTATGTAAAACTCTCAGTCATGTTTTCTAGGAGGAAAAACCAACCACATTAATTAAGGATATTTTCTTACTTTGCATTTAAAAGAAAGATTACAACATATTTCACATTGATGCTCTTACATAGAATATTCTTCCATAGAGAATTACTCCTATATTAATATTTATGATATGTATATTGGATTTTAGTTGGCTACAGTTTGCTCTCCTACAAAATACTTTAGAAATGTTACATATCTGCAATTGCCCTGCAATTTCACCAATGATATTAAAACAGCTTTAGGGGTTAGTTCAAATCTTGGCGGCTTGAGGGCACTCTTTGATTTTAATAAAGAAGCCTATGCAAAGAGCAAGCTGTCAATTTAATTACAAGTAGGTCAGAGCTAAACTAGGCCATGTGTAGCTTGGGCAAAACCATAAGGCAGAGGAAAAAGGCTGGGCTGACAGGGTTAGGCTAAAATGCCACTCAATAGTTACAGAAGCAAGGAAATGAATCAGGCACTGGCTCTTACATAGCAAGGCAATGAATATAGGTGAGTATTTAAGATAGCTCACCAGAGCAAATCCATTGCAAGTGTTTACTGGGAAAAAGAATGCATGGGTGGAATGAAAAGATTTCCTGCTCCTGTTGAATATACTGTGCAATGGAGAAGAAAGGAAGGTGGCAAATTGGAAAACTGCTACACTAAAATATATCATTAATTTATCTAATGTGCCATCCATCTCTGAAAATACTGTTGCATAAAAGAGAGTACTGAGTGCTGTATAATGTATTCACCAATACATATTCTAGCATTTTCAGTTATCAGAGATCATCCCCCATTGCCAACTATCCTCCTGTAACATAGTCTGAACCAATACCCCGAAGACAACATGAAGACAACAGGAACAGGCAGGTGCCATTATTGCATAAACATGATTCTGATCATTATTTAGCTTTTTCTGTGTGTGACAAATAGTCCTTTTTATGACTCAAGCCATCACCTTTTTGGCTATCTTCCACACTGTATTACTTGACATTCAATTGAGTGCCTGAAAGCTTCCCTCAAAATCTGAATTGTAATCTTTAGTAATAGATAATATATGTGCAGATATCAGGAAGAAATCTGTCCAAAAAACCCCATATTTTTTTAACAAGACAAAATAAAATGTGATAAGATACACAAAAACTCATCAGATTTTCTCAAAGCAAAACATAAGAAAATAAAAACAAGATCACTTTTCTGCTGTCTGAAGGGAATTTTTTATTAAAATCAAACAAACTCTTCAATGATATTTGTAAGTCTAGCAGTCATATACTTGCTTTAGGGACCAGAGTTTTCATAAAGCTCTATATCTGGTAGGAGATCCTTAATATCCTCACTGCCCTGATTCCAACAGAGCCAGCAGACCAGTAGCATGGTGGAGATCCATGCTCTGTCATCTGATGCCACATGCTTCTCACATGCGCTTTTAACTTGCTCATGCAGTCTCTCCTTACCTCAATGCCATTTAATTCTACCACCAATACCGATCTCTAAGATATAAGCAGTCAGCCTCAAAACAGCTTCATAAGAGAGCAAACGATCTCACAAAAATATTTTCTCCAAGGTAAATACAGTTGAAAATACTAAAGATTGGACTAAATCTATAAATTAATGCTGAGTCAATCACTTCTACTGTTAAGTTAAACCCTCTAAAAAGCATACCCTATGACTAGGCTCCAGTTTCACTAACTGAATAAGGTTTTGCTGTGAGACTGTTGTGTTCACTAATGATTAGTTTAATTTGAACAGAAGCTAGATTATTCCTCAGTGCAAACCAAAGTGTGGTATCAGAGAATCCTGGAGGGATTTTCCTTCAAAAAGCACACTCCTGAATTAACCTAAAATATAATGTAGGCAATAAAAAGTGCACACTTACACCATTAGAAGGAGAGGGAGAAGGGAAAAAAAAGTGCATTTACTATATATGAGGAACACGTTTGTGATTTACGTACTTCTAGGTATGATGTAAATCAAGAAGTGATTTAGAATATCAGGTAGCGTCAATTCCTTTAGTAGACATAACAGCAAAAGCAGAGAGTGCAGCCCTAACACAAAATGGCAGTGTTGGATACTCAAAAATCAAAAACCTCAAGCTATGTTTATAGTAACAAATCAAAACAATAACAATAGTAACAATCTAGCCTACAATCAGTGAGTAAAAGAATAGCATTCTTGAAATAAAAGTTAGGGCTCAAGTTAACCTATAAGTGGGTGCTATGCCTTCTGGAAAAAAAAAAAAAAACACTTGAACAGATTCTATAAACTGAACCTTAGCTTGGCAGTATAATGCCATCACAAATATCTGCTTTGCTACATTTACAGATGGAACAGACTGAAATACTATTGTGGACATAATAGGAAATAAAAGACTGAAGTAGGTGGCATCATAAAAAGAAAAAAGTCCCACTACAGGACAAGACATTTTGCCAAAAATCATGGAATCATAGAACAGAATGATAGAATGACCTGGGTTGAAAAAGACCATAATGATCATCTAGTTTCAACCCCCCTGATCATCAGGACGTATTATTCTGTATAGACAAATAAAGGACAATCAGAAAATTTTACATTAGGAAACTCTTCTGGTCCCGAACACTTTCATTATAAACTAAGTAGTAGCAAGTTGATACTAAGTTATTGTAGACCTAGTTGGTTTCTAAATGCTAATGCAGACAATTCTAAGAACATGTATGCAATATAAGATAATAAGACATAAAATGCAACTTTACAGAATTTGTTCAGATGAAGGCATCACTGCACTCAAAATTTTTAAAGCTTTATCAAACTTACATGTTAAACTTGAAAGCTTTGAAGACCGATTTAATACCTCTTGAAATAGTCTTTGAGGGTATTTGTTCTTTCATTAAAGATAAAGGCAAAGCTAATAGTCTGAACATTTATTAGCCTCTACTCTGTCTTCTCCCATTTCAGCTAAATTAATAGTATTCTTATGAGTTAATATGCAGAATTCCCACCTTCTTCCAAACCTTACAAAGTTTTATAATCCATTTTCTTCTCATTTGAAACCTTTACAAAATTCTGTGAATAATTACTAGAAATATGCATTAGCATACTCCAGTCATTCCATGTCTTGGATGTGAACCCTTTCGACTGTACATACAAAATACAGAAAGATTACCTTTCTGGTGATAAGCACGTGATTCCTCTTCAAGTTCTTTCTGCAGTAGAAAAGAACACTGTACGTCAAATAACTTGTTTTTTACTTGAACAACTGTTTTTATGTTTCAATTTTAGTTAGTACCCTTCTTCCCTCCACTTACCAGACTAAATCCACATTACTCTAATGTTTTTATTTCTTTCTGATTGGAAAATCTAGTAGGTTAGACACGCAGGCTATGCTATATCATAGATTCATAGAATGGCCTGGGTTGAAAAGGACCATGACGATCACCTAGTTTCAAACCCCCTACTACGTGCAGGGTCGCCAACCACTAGACCAGGCTGCCCAGAGCCACATTCAGCCTGGCCTTGAATGCTTCCAGGGATGGGGCATCCACAACCTCCACAACTACATATTATGGATTAGATACAGTGTATAAAGAAAGTCTGAATGGCCTTTTCCTAGCAAATTATCAATCTAAAATAGAAAATCCTTTAGGTATTACTATCAAATGTAACCTGTAATCTCTCATTCAATCAAATCTGAACTAATTTCCCAAATTACCTAAATTTAAATTTGCTGGACCATTTCAAAGGCTTTTTGCTCCCGACATGTTTGGTAACACATGCAGTATTTTCGAATTTGCAGGAAATAAAAAATAAAATACAATTTCATGTATATAAAATTGTAATAAATTTTGGTTATGCATAGTGTTTATTCTAGCACTACTGATAACAAATTCTTCCACACACCCTTTTACAACCATAAAAATTATCACAGTAAAATGCCTGAAGGAGAAAAAGTTCCTTCTGCATTGGTGATTCTCCAGGATGTCTCAGATGGTCAGAACTACCACTGTGAGTTGTATACACCTACTGAAACATGCATTAGATAATTATTTGTAGTATCTTCCTCTCATCAGCTTTCTTCAGTTCTTTCCTTTCTATTCATGTGGCTGTTTATATGGTGTAAGAGCTCTTTTGTCTTATCAAGCATAACAATGGAGATGTCAATTGCTTACAGGAAATGTTAACATTTTAAGTGGTCACAGACTTAGTTCTTGCTCTTAGTATTGCAGTAGAAGCTCTACTAGAGAAAGCTAACACAGCCTCCAAACAGGTTTGTGAGCAGGAGCTTGGAACAACTCAGACTTGCCAAAGCTAAAGATATGTTCCTAGAAATGCTGTGAAGCTGGTTTATGCTTCACAAACTTACCATTGGGCCATACCTCTCAAATACATTTATGCTGTGCAGCACACTATCCCAATGTTTGTTTCCCGTTTGACTACAAAAATATCCCAAGATATAGTGAACCCTTACATGTTTGGACATCTATGCTGCACTGATACCCGTACTCACATCCTACTTCATGCTCTGCTTCAACACAATAGCTATTTCCATAATACAGGGCAACAGAATCAGTGTTTTAAATTAGAAAAATCCCTTGAAGTCCTGTATTTCTGGGGCATTCACATATATAAATTAGAGTGAAACAGATTTTGAATTAGTTTCTTCTTCCAGTTCCATTCCAGTGAATTCTGGTCTAACAACTAGGCAATTCATTCACCTACCACCAAACTAATCTAACTCTTGCAGTTCTTCACTGCAGAAGATTTCATTTATCCTTAACACAGGTTTGGACACAAAAGCCTCTTTGGGCACCCTTAGAGTCCTCGCAGTTCCTCTCAGCACACAGCAGCTAATGCTCTGGGCAGGGCCCTTCCAAACCTTAGCCCTGCTGTGAAAATATAAAAAAACAGAAGTACTTAGAAGGGTTTATCTGGGGAAAAAAAAATATCTTGTGAACATTCACTTGACTTCTGTTTGGGTCTGATTTCCTCTAATGTGCTGCAGTAATCCTGACCTGGAGACCATTACACATCAAGGTGATAACAACCCCGCAGCCAGCTCTTAACCTGAATACCCCTGAGCTGGGCTGCACCGTCTGTGCTGTGATGGGCCTTCAAGGCAGTGCCGTGCACAGCCCCTGGCTGAAGGATAACCTCCTGCTCATTGTAAGGAAAGCCTAGAGGCAGCTCCCACTTGGCACAGGAAATTACATAACCTGTGTGTCTTTGCCTTTATCCAAATGTAGATTAAGAAGTTCCCACACATTTTCTGTTTGACAGTAGAAAAGATGGATAGAAATGCTTTCTGTAAGAAAAATGCTATAATAATTTGAATGACCAAAATGGAGTAATCCTTTCTACAGACTAGGTCTGCATAGCACGCTGAGCACTTATCAGAATACTACCTGATGAAGCTGACTTGAGATTCCCAGCATCAAAGGACACATAAAATGGCCTATAGGACTGTCTCTTTATAATGTTAAGTAGAAGAACTAGAATTTTAAGTGATACTTTACAGAGTCTGAGTGCTTTTCCTACTAGGAGCATAACAAACCAACACCTCCTGATGCAAAACAGGCATCCAAAATACACTACTACTCTACAAGAGCCACAAGACCCAGACAGCTTAAAAGGCCTCTTAGCAGCCACTTACACAGAAAAAGTTTGAGTGGATTTTCTTCTGGCATCTGAGGATTTTACCATAACATTCCCAGAAAACTCAGTGTGCTGCTTGTATGAAAAAAATACAGCTTTTTCAATAAGTATAGAAATTCTACAGAAAGAGATATAAACACAGATTTTTGGTTTTGAATTGTGAATTGCATATTATTTGTATTACATTAATTGATTAATCCAATATTAAGAACCAATGAGAAACGTTAACTTAACAACTTGGGTTTTACTTTACTTTCTGTGAATAATAACTTCTCAGAATTATGAAACTGGTTGATACTACTACTTCATACTTCCATCTCCAGCCATTTCTACAATCTCTTTATTGATTGTGTTCTACACAAGGAAAAGAGAGAATCTGGTGGCAGAGGCTTCCCCTAAGTCAAGCTAAGAAGCATGTCTTGTTTACAGTACATTGGAATCTGGAATGGTAAGAACACACTAAATCATCAGAACCACAACTTGCTGGAGTGGTAATTTCCTTTGTTCTTCTGGGGAATCTGTTAAAAAAACATCTTTTTTCTCCTGCCTGCTAATCTGCCTGGTTCAGGTTATAAATGGGGTTTGTGTAGACAATTATGGACAATGTATGGACTACAAGCATTCCCAATAACTGGAATTTATATTTTAAAAAAGTAACATTGGATTCAGAAAGCAATAAGGAGAAAGAATGTGCGTACTCAGTCTAATCTAAATGAGATTGAAAGATCACATCTTATTTCATTTAAAAGATAAGCATTATTTCGCTGCAGAATGGGAAAATGAAATTTCCTTTTAAAAAAAAAAACACACCACATTTTACAGTCAGATTCCTTAGAAGATTCCTTTCCTTTTCAAATTTTTAAACTGCATCAATATTCCTGACCTTACTCTGGAACTCAATTTTCCAGGATAACCTCCTCCTTTTCTTTCAGAACCCTTTTACTTCCTTTTTAATAGAAGTAATGCAGGCAGGAAGAGCAGAGGTCAACTATAAAAGCAGCAGTGAAGCAGAGGACTAAAAGGGACGTCCTCTCTCATTATATAAACTCTCAAATAGTGCAAGAAACTGAAATGTTTTTTGGGATTTTATACCCAAGAACAAGGTCAGGAGACAGCTGAGTGACTGGTTACTTTCTCTAGATAAACATTACAATAATATCAGCAACACACAGAATATCTAGTGGTTTTAGAAAAAAAAGGTTACTGTCATATTTTCAGATGAATGATTTCAAAAAACAAAGCCTACAAAGTCTGTGCATACAATGTTACATATACATACAAGAGTTTACAGAAGGAGATCATAGTTTCCTAGTCAGTTTGCAAATTTTCTATCCTCATTAGTTATAAAAAATCATTAAAATTACAATTAAAGAAACTAAATAGACAAAAGATTGCACTGAAAAGGAATGTGCTTTTAATGTTTCAGCTAAAAACATGTGCTTGAATTATTTCAATACTTTCTTCTTCAAATCCAAAAGGAATTTTCCCCCCTTTTCATACAATGATTAAAACAAACACAAAAGTTATTCAAGTAAAAGATGCTAGCCATCTCCTATGCCAGCAGAGGTTGTATACATTCTAAAGAATTAATTAATTCCCATTTGTCAAGGCATTTCTTTTTCCCCACTGTGAAATTTTTGACTGTGCTTTTAAACACAGTCTTCAAAAGTGTTAGACAATACAGAATCTCCATTCATAGGCTTAGCATTTCTTCACACTGTAAGCACATCATTTTTCTTCAGACAGTATATTCTACACACTCTTCACATGCCTCTCTACCGTTCCAAGAAGACAAATCAGACTGGGTTTAGCTTTCTTTGCTACAGACTTCACTGAAACTCTTGCCCTAAAACCAAGAAACTAAATAAAGTTAATAATCACTTAGTCTCTCAAAATGCTCAACTGTATACTTGGTGATAGTGAAATATAAACAGTGAGGAATGCTGTGAAGAAAAGACACATTATTCTGCCTTGGTCTACGTGGACATTTAATACACATGCTTTGTCCAGATACAACAGAAATACCTGAGCTCATACAGCAGAGCGGGCTCTGAAATAGTACATCCTTTTTTGTAAGTAGTGCATGACTTTATCAGCCTAGACTGGTTCAAATGGGGAAATTCTGAGCACATTATTCATTTTTCTTCTTTTCACATGTTAATATGAATAGATGCGAGGCTATATTTTAGAATAACCATGACTTTAGATTAACTGTGCTTTTACACAGCTAATAGAGGGTTTTAAGTTTCCTTCTCTTCTGGATATCAGTAATTTAACAGGTATCTCTAGTAACTTCTTAAGATGTCTTATCTACCACAGCTGAAAGTAAGAACTATTATACTGGTGTATAACCAACAAATATACAGAGTGGTGTGGTTAGGCTGGTATCTACAGATTGTACAGCTAGAAGGATTATCACATTGGAAAGGAATAAACAAAAATAAATGAAAATGCTCACCCGTATCACAGGCTTGCAGAAAAAAAAAAAATCTAAAAGGAGCAATCTCCAGAAAAAGATCCTTCCTCAGTGTCAGTCAGTGCTTAAATGGGGTCTAGGAGAGATGGAGCCAGGCCCCACCCCTTCCAGTCACACAGGTGAATTGCCTTCACCTGTGTTCCCACGGCTGACTCAGTGCTCACCTCAGGTGATCAATCAGAGGTTCAGGCCACGATCCAGCATTTCCCATACAACACGGTCACTGCAAACCAATAAAATCTTATTTCATGCTAGGTAAGATTTGAAGGCCAAATGCATCTCCAGAAAAGCAATTCTTAAAGAGATACGTCACTGGGTACCCCACATAATTGAGACCCTTAGTCAACTAAGTAATGACACAGATGGAATTACTTGCTGTTTACATATGAGAAATTTCTGCCTATAAAGCAACCAGGCTTTTAAAGAGTGCCACCATGAAAGCCTCTTAATTCCAGAAGACAGTTAAAGTAATATAGCCGCAAGCCTAGACATAACTACTGAATTAAAGACAACGTACACTGACTGTAACATGACCAATTTTAAGTTAAAAAAAAAAAAAACCCTCAAGAATCTATAGCATAGGAACATTAAATAGATAACTATATTCTCTCATATTAGGATTAATTTTCAGCATGACTCTTCCCCATAACTTAAGAGCTAGAACAAAAGCTACAGATTTTTATATACTGAATTACCAACAGAAATAAAGGTAATAAAAAGAGACAGTAGTTCACCTCTCATTCTTACATTGTTCTGTAGCTAATAGGACAGCACGGCTACAGACTCAACCATTCAGACCAAGGCTGTGTTTCATGGTTACACCAGTTTATGTGACAAATGATCATGGAAATTACTGGAGATAGAACTGGTACTGTTCTTGACCACCTCCTTGTGGCCTTATCTCTGATTGACCAACTCTGGCCAGCATTCAACAAGGAGAGGAAAGTGTAAACTGAGGTCTAAGAAATATCATTCCCAGCTGTAGCTGGTGATCTAAAGAGGTCTTTCCAAAGCACATATAAGTTTACCTTTAGTTAAGCTCAAACACTTGCCATGATGACATACGAATTTTTCCAATCGGTTTCATAAGTCATTAGCTATCAGTTGAAATCTCCATTCCCCTAAAGAAATTTAAACCATTAAATCTCTCCTAGTTTGAGCTGAGACAGTTAATAGCATACCAATGCATGGGTTGTTGTTGAGCAATGGAATCACACCTGGGCTGGATTGCAGACCTGCTACTATGATGGCACAGGGCAGGAGTGTGGCAGGGCCAGCACAGGAGCCTGGATGAAGGCCAAGGTCATTCTGTACCATGGCACTGCATGGAGTGGAACAGCTCTTTAGGGGAGCATAGCTTCTGCTTGGTGGTGTTGCAGGTCAGTTGGTGGGCATGAGGTCTTGCATGGTGAATTGACTGATCTATCATTTGCATTTTTATTTCTATTTTGTCTTAGTTTTTATTTCAATCCACAGATCATGTTTTACTTCCAGTACCCTCTCCCATCCCACATGCAGGCAGTGAGCAAATGGTTGTGTGGTGCTGAGCTGCTGCAGGGTTACACCACCACATCAAGTCACTCTCAAAAAAAAAAAAAAAAAGAGCAGGTTGTTGTCTTTCTACTTCTCTGTGTAGGTACAAAGGACAAAAGGAACTACTGCTTGTTTTTTTTATTAATGCTGGTGAGGCAGAAACTGGTAGCTCATCAGTTCTGAAAATTAGGAAAGGAGACACCCAGATGGATGCAGAACTGCTTGGATCAAGCCATAGGGCTTGCTGGGCGTGAGCCATTAGGAAAATGCAGGCAAATAGGAAAAAAAAAAAAAAAAAAAAAAAAGCAGAGTCCACCAGGTCACAAAAAAAAAAAACGCACTGAGGACTTTAAATCCTGAAATCATCAACACTTGAGAGAGTTTAAGCTATTATTTGGAGGCCGCAGAACATAAACAGCTGATACATTTGAACGCAAGCTTCCATAAAAAGGGCACAATGAAGGAATTCAAACTAGAGGTGGGAGGGCACTTTAGTACTTTAGTGAGGAAGGGTGAAAAGAGGGAAAAAAAAATGACGTCTTAAAAATATTGTACTATGGCTACTCCTCCTTTTTCCCCCCATACTTTCCGAAGCTTTGTTCCTAGCTACTCAAGCAAAAGATAGTAAGGGAATGGGAAACAGACCAGGCATGGCTTTTAGGCATAGGCACAAGACAGGCATCATTCCTCAAGTTAGGAAGGCTGAGAGTAAGTATTTCATGTTTTAATGTCCACTCTGACCCAAATCTTCTATGGTTGCTATTTTCCTTCTTGCTAGAATTAAGTAATGACCTGCTGGGTCTTTAGAGGAAGGAAAGAATTTATAATGTGAGGACCTGGAAATATTTCCTATATAATTACTGACATAGAAGAGTACATTTTTCTACTCCTTGTAGGCTTAAGAATTCTTTGAAAACCAGTGAACATCTTCAAATTAGTGAAAATAGAAGGGTAAAAATGAAAGCCTGGAATTATCTTGAGAAGTCTCACTATATATTATATCTGTGCTAGCCTTAATATACTTTTAAAGATTTTTAGAAATTAAATTAGATATTGAAATACATAGCTCAAGACTATGGTCATTACTTAAATTAAAAAACAAGTGAACATGAAGTTACTATTTGGACAGTGTATTATAACAGTGTTCCTTGCACTCCTCTTTAAGAATTTTTTTTTCCTGAATCCCTATATTAACTATTTAAATATTTACATGCTATACAGGTTAAAATTCTAGATCATTTATAATAAAAATAGCCAAATCTAAACATTAGTAATTCTATTTTGCCTTATGGTGTAAAAGTGACAGTGCATACACAGAGCAGAGAAGTGTGGGGGAAGAAATTAGAAGAAAATGAGTTAAAAATAAAGTGTATAATTCCAACTCTCAGATACTGCTTTTCATTTTTGAAAGCATTTCACCTTACAGAAGATAAAATTTAGCAATAAGTCATTTCATATAAATTTGTTCCAAAATAACTTGCTTTTTGAAAAATAGAAGTAGTGATTTTGATCTTAGGAACTAAGAATTACTTTGTGGAAGATATGGTATTTTATTTGCTATAAATAACTTGGATTGTCAGCTTCTGAAGATTATATATATCTTGAACAAAAAAGAGTACAATTGATGAGAGATGTGACTGTAAACTGACCTGTTATTCCTTGGGAAGGCTATTGAATAATTTCCATAACTAACAGATAGTTTGGATGTTCTTCTTATTTTATATATTAAAAGCTGTTCTGGAAAAAAAATATCTAGATCTGATGGAGAACCACAGATACACTTCCTGTAGTTATTACAATATATGACCAAATGTGTTTATGACTGCTGTCACAACGTGATTAATTTTGTTTATACTAAGATACACACAAAACTTGGATGATAACAGCAGATTTATGATAAAGCAAGGAGGAAGTATGGAGACAACTGCAACAGACCAACCCTCAAATATTATGTACTCTCATTGGAAGTTAGTCTCATCACAGTGGTATTTGACTATAAATCTTATTAGTTGATGTATGTATGGAACATAAAGAGGGAAGAATTTGATCATTATCTTCATTTTAAATTTCTAGACTCAAGAAATCCAATTTGCAGTATCTCATTCTTTAACCCTTAGAGAACTACTCTGATAAGTACTGAAAAAAAAATCACTATCATAGCTGCTGATTGCATTGGCTAGCAAAAAGGATTTTAGAAGTGGCCTCTGAAACTTGAGTATGTAGGTGACAGCTGACAAAACTGCTTTTTTTAATTATTCATCATTATAGCAAAGGACACCATTGAGTAAATGGAATGATTACCTGTAACATTGTTTTAGTAACTACAATTCTTTCTTTCTACCACATAACGTATATGTCCTCATCTACAAATAACAACAAATTATTGAAACTGATAATGTTAAAATATTAGTTACATCTGTTGGCTTCCCTTGGATTGCAAGGCAGTACTAGCATCCTCACTTTAAAAATAAACTGGCACATGTACCTTCAATCCAGGCCTAATGGTATGTGTAGGATCACAGGATATTTTTGTGAAATAGTAGCTAATGGCACATCCTAAGTAACTGATCAATAGACAGTCTTTTCTAGGATAGACAGTTGAAATAACTATACAGATCTCATTCAATCTGAAGTACCTACCAATTATCAGTAATAATGCATTATAAGTGACAACATACTAAATATCTCTCATAATTTATGAAAACCTGAGAATTTATTTTTACAAAACATTAGTATCTTGTAATAAACAGAAATCACTGAGGGGAGACAGTTAAGAATAAAAATCTTAAGATGCTGAAATAAAACTTTCTTAGGCTTCACAGAATTGTAGGGGCCTCTAGAATCAAGTCCAACCCCCCTACCAAAGCAGGCTCCCTACAGCACACTGCACAAGTAGGCATCCAGGTGGGACTTGAATGTCTCCAGAGAAGGAGAATCCACAACCCCCCTGGACAGCCTATTCCAGTGCTCTGTCACCCTTACTGTGAAGTTCTTCTATTTTTCTTATGCACATTTGTGCAGATCTTCCTATGTTTCAGTTTATGGCTGTTTCCCTGTCCTACTGCCACACACCACTGAAAAGAGTCTGGCCTCATCCCTTTGCCTCCCACACCTTAGATACTTATAGACATTGATCAGATCCCCTCTCAATCTTCTTTTCTCAAGGCTGAGCAGTCCCAGGTCACTCAGCCTTTCCTCATAAGAGAGGCGCTCCAGGCCCATCATCATCTCCGCGACCCTCTGCTGGACTCAGTTAATGCTTCAGTTAAGTGCAAACTTTTCTTGCTATTTTACTAGCAACACACGTTTCACTAAAAGTCAGTAGCTCATCTAATTAAAGTCCAACACAAAAACAGCTGATCTAACAGCTGGTTAATTCAATACATAAGAGTACACTGTGCTTGAAATATTCACTGAACCTCAGTTATCTGCCTCCTTGAAAGCAGAACTTCAGTGGAAACCTCAAATCTCAGGCAGAATCACCATGATTTGAAGATTTCTGAGTGGCAGTGACCTTGCCTTGAAAATAGCCATCTGTCCTTGTCATTTTAGAGTGATCCTGAAGAACTTCCCAATCAAACAAACAAACAAAAACAAACAAAAAAAGAAAATCCACACCTAGATTTCACAGATAAGTAACGCAATCTAGCTTAGTTTGTAACAGAAACATTGGATATTTTTGTGTTTTTAAAGTAATTTTTGCTTATAAATGTTTTATGCAGCAAGTTTAGAAAACACAGAAACCACTCAAAAGTTTCAGGTTTCTGTTCATGGAAATAAATCGTTCACAAATTTGCAGCCTCATGGAAGCAATGCATAAAGATTCCCATTTACATCAATTAATATACACACAAGTGATAATGTACAGTTTGCTCATAAGCAACATTCAAATTCATGATTTAACCTAGAAATATGACAATTCTGACAGATTGTACAGATGATCATTAATGATGGTATACTTAGATGAGCAGTTCAAACTTTGTATATACTGTTTTCATGTGCCTTATTGAATTGGCAAAAAATTATTCAATTTTCTAGTTGTGTTTGTTGCTTTTACATAATGTTTAATTACTGTTATAATATGCCATTCAAATATGCCTTTAGAGGACATTATAACAAAAATTTGTGAATAACTTACTGAAATCTTAATGTTTAAGCCTAAACCAGTAAACACTAAGTAACGTTTATTACATCTAACATCACTATTTTATACATATTCAGTAATGCATGTATACTCTGTACTGTTCAGTGTCTTCTAAAGTATAATTGTTAATTTCTATTTATGAACACAGAGATCAAAGTTTTCTTCATGTAGTACAACTCTACTTACATGACTTAGTATTGCTGGTACTATTTCAGCGGAGGTAAATAACAGTTTTGTTGAGAAATATTGCTTTAGTAATCGCAAGACGGTGAGTTTGGTTAGCATTTACAACGTATAGTTTATAACAGAATTTTCACAAGACTGGAATGTTTTCCTTTGCCTTCATCTTAGAAGTCAGTTTAAAGAAGTGCCTGTATAGAAGATACAGAATCTTTATTTTTCTTCTTTACATGAGTATGTGAACACGTTTTACACTTCTCATGAGTGCAATAGTCTTTACTGGATAATCTGGAACTATTACAAAAACTTTCAGTCTCTTTTTCTGACCATATTACATGCTAAATAAATAACTAGATATTCACTTAGACAAGAGCTGCAAGTCATTTTTATCCATTTGTATTTCCATCAACTAGACTACAAGATCATCTTTTTCCCATGCATTTTGCCTGACATTCAATTCATGGCAAAATACTTGCCAGAAGAACTAAATTATGCTATGCCTTTCTCTTGTTGATGTTCAACTGCTAACTTTACTGACACCTCAGGAAATAAAAAAACCCACTGTAACACGATAATGTGATGGAAAGTACAGCAACAATAACAAGGTAGCAAAGTCTTTGGTTGCAACAAATGAGGACAAGCTCAAAAACAGCAGCTACCTATGCAGAAACAAAAGAAAAAGTGCTGCTTACTTTTGGAAGTCCTCAGGTATTCAGAGCTCTCCAGTGAGATACCACTACCTCCACTGCCAAGGTCCCAGACCTGAAATGAGGTCTGGGAAGGGGTGGATCCTGGCTCCACAACTTCTGGTCCCTCAGGTGCACTGCATGCACCTGAGCTCCCCCGGGTTGGCTCAGCCTTCCCACCAGGTGCTCAGTCACTGGTTCAGGCTGTGATTTAGCATTTCTGCTACATTCACACATGCAGAATTATATTTATCTTATAAAAAGTGTATTTGGCTTCACAATTTTACCTTAAGTCAATCAAAATAAATTTAAAGCTTGCATTGTTTAGAAGTCATTCACTACTGACTCTCTAAACCACTAATTTCATTTTGCTTTAAAATGTAAGATCTGTTTTATATTTATAGAAGGTTCTTTTTTCTCCCCCCCCCCCCCCCCCCAATTTATTTTGAAGTATGCAGAACATTCAGTAGCTCAGTGCAGGCTGATGTGAAGCTGCTTCATCCAGAATCATAAATCTACAGGGGCAACATGGAGAGACGTGACCTCTGGGATGGAGAGACGTGAACTCTGGGATGCTGTACCTACTGATGAGAAAGATATTAGTCACATCAAGAAAATTAATACAAACTTGGAGAAAGAGATTCTGTCATTCTAGGAGATAGCTCAAATAAGAGTAAATGGGTCCTAGCCTTATTCTCTGGACATAATTCCTTTCACCTGCATCCTTACATGTAGGATAAATACTTGAGTACTAGTTTGAGTATACTGAGCCACCTCTTGTAGAACAGGTACTAGCTTTCTTTTGGAGAAAGCATTCAGCTTTCACAAATAGTCAAGGGTGTATGTTTTCAGGTTTCTACTTTTCAAAGTAGTTTTCAGCTTCATTATGTTATCCAGTTCTTTGCAAGGGGCAGTCATAATAAGCTACGAACACAGGAACCTGCAGCTCTCAAGATGTTGCTGAAAAATGAGGAACTTCATATCTCCGAAGCATATATATTAACTTGTTTTTCTGTTGCTTTACGTTGCACAGCCACCAGTTCTTTCTGAGTACCACGTGCACTCTTCATGGTGTGGAGTTCTCACACACACAGACAGAAAGGTGAACAATGCCTTCAAAAAACAAAATCTCTTTATTGAGATATTTACCTTCTAATTTTATGGCTCCAAAGTCTCACTTGATTTCTTGAATTTTAAGAATGCATACAGCATTTATTTTGGTGTCTTAATGTTCGCTCTTGGTATCGCTTCAGCCTGATTCAGCAGCACAGAATCCAAGTATTTGAGTTTTCATCAGTTCCGATTCTCTCTGCTTGTACAACAAACAAACAAACAAACAAACAAAACACACACACACATTTTTCTTTTAATAAAACAGAAGGGCAATAAAAGATGAAAAAAACAACAAACTTCTGGACTGGAGCTCTACATTCATTCTTGCATACTTTATGCATGGTATTTCTTATGCAATATGTTTATGACTGTTCTTTATAAATAGAGCTGTCTTTTCTTTTTTTTTTCTGGTTCAATGAAATGCTATATTTGGAAGAAACCAACTTTTAACAGTGACAAAGATTATTGAATTTCCTGTAAACTGTGAAAGAAAGTCAATAAGGTACAATAAGAGGACAGCAGTTCTGATAATATAACAAATCCTTTAATACAAACAGAAGACCGAAGTAATGTAGACACTAGATAAAAAATTCAATATATTTCTGTCCAACAAAGTCATCTCTAGTGAATCTATTGCCAGGGAGCAAAAGGAAATGCAAGTAAAACTAAATTACAGGGAAAGTGTTTGCTTGGTAGAGAGATGTATATGCTTGCCAATGATATGTAAGAATGTAAGGGTTATGTACTTACCAGTATTTTAGAAAGACAATTATTAACCCATTCAGGATCTTTGGTGTAGAAGATGCTACGAGTAATACTGCAATTTCAGGGATCTTTAGTGGTCCAAACCAGGTGGAAACTGGTATTGATAATGAGCTTCAGATGAGATTATTTGTCATTGGTATCAAGCTCAAAGGAGTTACTGAAACAAGTCTCATGCAGCTACATTAGAAAAGAAGTATAATTAGAAGAGTCCTTGTCCTCTTCCTTCATCAACTTGAATTAGGAGAAAGAAGGAGAGAATATGAGAAATGTCATAAAGCTTTTATTCACAATAGTAACTGCAAGGAATGGAGGTCATTTTGGCTGCAAGCAGAAAGCAAAACTGCAAATGAATTCATAGTCAAAAGAAGGAACTGATCAAACTTGTAAGTCTTACAACAGCCTGACCTTATCATCAGCAGGCTATGTTGTACGGGGGACAGTCAAAATTCAGTGAAATGTAGTTTACTCAGGTAGTGATAAATCACAATAAAAACTTGTAAATATAGATTTCTTAATGTATATCTTTACATGGACAAAGACTGTTAGTTTATATGTTTCTTGAATACCTATCAATTCCATGCACAAACATATTTTATAATTTTTGCTTTCCAATCTATTAGCAGCACAAGCTTTGTCTTTTCACAGTGCTGCTTGTGAGTGTTTTACCTTGCTTTAGAGCTTTCCATTGCTTTAGGTAAGTAATAGGTTTAGTTGTAAGTGTAATTAACATTGATCTGTGGAAGTGAGCCTGTGTATCCCTTGAAAAATAGGGTGTACTGAAGAAAACAAGAAAATAATTTTAAAAAGTAAACTGATAGACCTTAACTTTCAAGTGTTTTTTTTCAGACATGTAGCACTCCTTCAGCAGTAGATATACAGGGAGAATCTTAATTACCAGGATTAGATGTCCTACTGTTGTTTTATTTCATTGCTAAAATTAAGTGTCTTAAAATATCTCTTTACTCATATTAGCATGTGGCTACAGCTAAAACACAGCAGTTTAAATGCACAGAACATTACCCATTATTACAGAAAGGAAGTCTCTATTTAATGTTGCACCCAGCTGAGCCGACAGGAAAGATTTTAGGTAAGAGAACCATCTTCTCACAGATTAAAATTTTAGAGAAATTAGTGGATCTAAATGAAGGTAAAATAGAGAGATGTGGTTAAGCAAGACAGAGATGTGCATCTGTCACAGGGTAGATCTGACCTAAAGGAAATGAATTCATGAAAACTGTGAAAGTGTAGTAATTCCTTGGTTTAACATTTTCCAGGTACCTAGATTCACTACCTAACACAACATCCAGAACCTGTCCTGTACAGTTCCTTTCTCCAGGGCAAAGATGTAATCATTTCCAACAGCAGAAATGTATTAATATTCAGTAATTCTGGTTAGAAACTTTCTTTCAAATAGATACTTGCTTGATGTAGAAGATTTGTACTGCACTGTACAGGTTATTCTGATTTCTAGGTTACAAGTCAAGTTAAATAAATTAATCAGGTTATGGGTAAAATCCATAAACCAAATGGACTCAGAATGGCTTCATAAATGAAGTATATGACTGACAAGATACCAGCCATTACACTGACAGTAGGTGACCATTGAGCAACATTTCCATCACTGTATAAGATTTATTATGTCATTACCTTTATATTCTAAGAATTGTTAATGCCAATAATAAACTCCACATTAGACATTCTTTTGATGTCTCTATCATGATGATAATTCATCTATGAAAGCAACTTCCTCCTCATAGTGAAATTACTTCCACAATAGTAACTTTCTTTGTGAGATCACATTTTCATCCCACCTAACCTCCTTATAGTAAAAATAGCTCTATTGCTTTCATGCTTTATTATTCTGACTGAAGGTTTGTGAGATTCCCAGCAGCACTCCATGCTCTTGCAGCCTCACTGATTCGTGGAAGATTAAGTGAGATACTGCATCTATGTACCCCTGTCCTCCTCTATTACCTGACTGGGAAAGTACAGATTCAGCCAAGAAAAAGTGGTGTCTGCCTGTAAGAATCCCCAAATCAACACATCATGCTGTTGTCAGAAAGATAAGTGCCATACTATGCTGTGTAACCTGCAAGTGATGTTGTGCTTAACACTGGGAAAAGTTTCAGTCAGAGGAGAGTATATGAAGTGGGGCACCTCATTTCCAGAAAGATTTGGCCTATTTCATGAATATCTAGAGAGAACCAGAACAGCCAACAGGGAAATACTACATGTGGGGAAATACTGAAATCGTTATCTCTTTCAGAGGACTGAACAAAATGCATGGAGGATTGCTTTATCAGAGAAAATCTGTTCCTCATGTTCATGGTGTATAGGACAAAAACACAAAAAATTTCCTGTGACATCTCCATTAAGGGAGGGCTTGGAAAGAAGTTTAAACAAAGATCTATCCACAGCAAGACAACTACTGTGTCTTGCTTTGGGACAGGAAGATCTTGGAAGAGACCGGAAGATCCTCTTCAGATCTCTCCCACGGCTATGAATTTGTATGATAGTCTCACTATAAGCCACCGCTCATGGCTGGTTGAGCAATTGACCACAGACATCTGGCTACAACTATCCAGCCAATTCTTTATCCACAGAACAGTCCACACTTCATATCTGCCCAATTTAGAGATAAGAATATGGTGTGGAACCATGTCAAAGGCTTTGCACAAGTACAGGTAAACAATATCAGTTGCCCTTCCTTGATCCACCAATGCCATCATTCCACTAAAGGAGGCCACCAGATTAGTGAGGCACAATCTACCCTTGGTAAAGCTGTGCTGGCTGTCTTGGATCGCCTCCTAATCTTGCATGTGCCTTAGCAGCTCTTCCAGGAGGATCTGCTCCATGATTTTCCCAGGCACAGGCATGAGGATCACTGTTCTTTAGTTCCCCGAGTCTCCCTTTCTCCCTTATCAAAAAGCTTGGAGCAGCCTCACCTAGAAAAAGGACTTTCTTTTCCTTGAAATGGGGACCATAAATTCTAAACAACAGTGACCTGGCATCCAGCCACGCAACAGGAAACCCAGAGGTACAGGAAGTTCACTTCAGTGTTTTAGCTTTAATCTTCTGGGTTCTGGTTGGCATTCTCCAAAGCACACTGGAAATTCTAACAGGTGTAGTCTGTGTATTAGGTTGCTCTGGAGTTATAGATTCTTACTGCGTCAGTAGCTACATGAATTTAGCAGTAAAAAACAAGTCAGGTGGTAGTTTCACATCAGTCTTTTTTACTCCTGTCCTGTAATACTCCTTTTTCCACATGTAGAACCCTTGGTGAACTCCAGTACAAGGAACACAAATAATATGGTATTTTATAAGTAGACACATTCAGAAGAATTTGTTAACACATACATTTATTTATGTGATAGAATTATTTTAATATTTTTATGACATCGATTAAGAATCCAGTACGTTAGTTTTTAATCTTAATCAATAACTATTTTAGAATGAGAACAGTTTAATTTAAAAATGTATAAATTTGTTTCTAATTTTAAAAGGAAGCTACTGATTAAACTGAGAAGTGAAGCCAAATAATCTCAACCATTAAAAGAGTAAATGGCCTAAAAGTTCTGTAAGATAAAGAATACTGCTAATTCTTCCTAAATGTTAGACACTGTTAATCATTAAGATATTTTTTTCCCTAATGGAAATACTGAATTTATAATGGTGTTTTCAGCTGGGTGATGATTTTTCTGTAGTTTTTATTATAAATCTGTGAGAAAAATTACAAAAAAAAATTTCAACTACAGAGGCCTGTGCAATAATTTATTTGAACAGCCATAAGCTTATTTTTATCAATTCTCCAGAATTATTCCACCATGGCTCCCTTTCTAAATCACTTTTTTGCCTGAAATTATTTTCAAGACCTGTTAGTGAAGTATTTCCTCAATATTCATTTATAAAGCAGAAAAATTAGGAATGTGATGGTATATAAGGTGAGGAAAGTGTTTGCCAAAGACCAACAAAGAATGCAAACATTTGCCAAAGACCAACAAAGAACGCAAACTCTCGCAATGGTAAGCCTTATGTGCTTACCATGGTAGAGGCAACCACTGGGTGCTTGAAATATATGCAGTACCCCATGCTACCGCCCGAAACACCACATTAGGCCCCGAGAAACAAGTTCTCTGGCAACATGGTACCCCAGAGAGAGTCAAATCAGATAATGGGACTCATTTCAAAAATTCCCTTGTAAATACTTGGGCCAAAGATCATGGCATTGAGTGGATTTATCATATCCCCTATCATGCACCAGCTTCTGGTAAAATTGAACGATACAACAGGTTGTTAAAAACCATGTTGAAAGCAATGGGTGGCAGAACATTTAAGCACTGGGAGAAGCATCTGGCCAAAGCCACCTGGTTGGTCAGTACTCGAGGATCTATCAATCGTGATGGTCCTGCCAGCTCCCTACACACTGTAAAGGGAGATAAAGGTCCCTGTAATACATGTAAAGAACATGTTGGGAAAAGCAGTTTGGGTCCTTCCAGCTTCTGGGAAGGGCAAACCTCTTCTTGGAACTGTTTTTGCCCATGGACCTGGGTGCACTTGGTAGGTGATGCAGAAAAATGGGGATGTTCAATGTGTGCCACAAGGGAATTTGATGATGGGAGAGTGGACTCAGTAATTCCAAGTATATGTACATGTGTTCAATGTTTGATAATTGATTATAATTATGTTTGTTTGTATATATTAAGCATGCTGTAATGATGTAGAATAATGGGTGGAATGTCATGGTTTTATGATTTTTGGTTATCATTATTCCAAACCACAACATCATGCAGTGTACTGGGAGATAAAGAGCAAATGCTTTAGTTCTGGGTACCTGTCTGGAAGAGAAGAACTACGTTCCCCAAGAGCCTTTTCGAGTACTGTTATCATTCCTGACAACAGGGAACAGATATAAGGGCGCAGGTCATCTGACTTGTGCTTCTCGTCTCACTGTGTTCCCTATCGGATTGGCTCACTACTGCTGCTACTGACTGCATTCAAGTCTTCAGTATTAGTATAAGGCCTCTGGCACTCGGACAATCTTTCTCTCAATTATTGTTGTTTTATATTGTATTATAGTGTGTTATATTACATTCTGATACTATATTTAGTAAATTAGTTTGTTTCTCCTCAGATCGTTGCCACTGTTTTTAATTATTTTGGGGTCCCCTGTTTCCCTTCCTGGAGGTGCAGATTTTGTGAAATCCCTCTGCCCCACTAGTCACGGAACCGGGCCAGACCAGCCTTTAAATTGTTGACACTAACCTAAATTTCAGAGCATACATGGATTTAAACTATGCTTCTCTGATTTCATAGCTAAATTAATTTACTTTTTATATGAGCTGAGAAATTTGTAGGTATTTAGCAAAATTATTTCAAAATGCCTTCTTGTCAAGCTAACTTGTCTTTTGAATATAGCTGAGGTGAAGTAAAGATTCTTGAAACAGGATAATTCAGTTTCAGCACTCTGAGATGAAAATCAAGTCAGATACAATATTTATGGCAATAGGCAATGAAAAAACAAGGGAGAAATAATTGATATTGCAATAACATCAACTGATACCACAACAGAGTGGTTCAGCATGTGACTTAGAGAGGGATAAAGCAAGTTTGTGTAAGGAGAGAATCAACTTTCTCTCATTACACTCAAATGCCAGACTTCATCTTCTGCCATTCCCCCTCCTTCTCCCTGCAACAGAGAGAGGGGAAAAGCACTCAAAAAGCAGACAAAAATCTGAGCTAATACATTCACTGAGATATTGAGAAGGTCTAAAAAGCTTCTATCTGTTCAGAACCATCACTAAGAAAATCCATACAGGTCCATTTCAAGATGGGCAGAGAGAACAAATCGTACGTAATTGAGTAATCTTTATATATTTTAACTCTACCTCTGTTCAAGAGATGAGCAATATATTTGTCAAGCTGTTTACAGCTCAGCATATTCTACTGAAGCGTCAACAATAAATATTAGCAGCTGATCAGATTGAATTTTTGGCAGGAATAGTGCAATGTCCAATGCAGCTAAGCCACGAAGAGTAGTAACAACTAAATTATAACATGACATTTGCTAGTGCTCAGGGATCAGTGAGAAATCCAGGAGCAAGTTCTGCCTCTGTGATTATGCATCATTTAGAGCTCTTACTCCATAGCTTTGCTCAGTAATTTTGTGCAGGATCCCTAATATAGCCTTTATTGTGAAGTCTGAAAGATTCCCCAGTGCCAAGAAGAATGGAGAACCATTACAGCAGCTCACCACTTCTTCACACACCGCTTCCTCAGGGTCCCAGAAGCACCAGTAGTGAGTTTGTGTTATGTCAAGGATTGTCTTGCCTACAGTCTGTAGCATACAGACTGTGTAGCTGAAGACAATCTGAATGGCACATCCACAGTAGTGAATTTGGTCGTTAGTCTGTAAATAGCTCCAGATTGTCACCAGCAGCTCCACTGGTATGATCTCAAGTGCTCTGAAACCACTGGCTTTGCTAGCTGAGTCTCAGGATTGTTCATAAAGAACTGACTCAAAATCTAGTTCTTTGACTTCATTCATGTTAGTAATTCCATGCAGGCTTCTTAGGAAGAATGTTTCCTTAAATAAACCTCTTGCACTTTTCTCTACATCCTTTATCTGAGCATTTGGAGAAATAACTTTACAAAAGATAACCACATCTTTGAAGACATAACAGTAGTGAACTGTAATTTACATTCTCCCTCAGCAAATAACTGAATTAAACTTAATTTCAACCAGAGATATGCATAGCTCAAACTATACAATTAGATTTTGCCTTAAAATACTTTAAGAACAACAATGTCATCAATAATAGCCAAGCACTTCCTTAGGAGATTAACACTATTCAGCAGAGGCTGTCCAAGAAGTACAGAAACAGAGTTCAGCATAATGAACATGTTTAATTAGTTATTGGATGTACTGCAGGGGTTGGAAGGGACCTCAAGATATTATTGAGTCCAACCTGCCCTGCACAAGCAGGTACTCTATAATAGACTGCACAGGTAGGCATCCAGATGGGTCTTGAATATCTCCATAGATGGAGACTCCACAACCTCTCTGGGCAACCTCTTCCAGTGCTCCATCTCCCTTACCATAAATAAGTTCTTCTGCATGTTTGTATGGAACTTTCTGTGTTCAAGTTTTAGGCCATTACTCCTTGTTCTATTGCTACGCATCACTGAGAAGAACCTGGCCTCATCCATTTGCCTCCCTGTAGATATTTATAAACATTAATCAGATACCCCCTCATTCTTCTTTCCCCCAGGATGAACAGACCCAGGTTACTCAGCTTTTCCTCATACAGGAGTGGTTTCAGGCCCTTTATTATCTCTGTGGCCCTGCAGTGGACTCCTAGAAGATTCCTGTCTTTTTTGAACTGGGAAGCCCAGAACTGAACACAATAGTCTAAATGTGGCCTCACCATCGCAGAGTATATGGAGATCACCTCTCCTGACCTGATGGCCATGCTCTTTTTAATGCATCCCAAGATATCATTGGCCTTCTTGGTCACAGAGGCACACTGCTGGCTCATGGCCAGGCTGTTTTCCACCAGGACCCCCAAGTCCTTCTCCTCAGAGTTCCACTCCAGCAAGTTATCCCCTAACCTGTGCTGATGCATGCAGTTATTCTTCCCCAGGTGCAAAACTCTACATTTGCTCTTTTTAAACTCATGTTCCTCCCTGCCCAATGCTCCAGCCTGTGCAGGTCTTGTTGAAAGGTAGCACAACCTTCTGGTGTGTCAGTCAATCCTCCCAGCTTTGTATCATCAGCAAACTTGCTGATGGTGGACTCTATCCCTTCATCCAGGTTGTTGATAAAGATGTTTAACAAGACTGGACCCAGCACTGACCCCTGGGGAACACTGCTAGTTACAACCTTCCAATCAGACTCTATGCTGCTGATGACAATACAATGAGCTCTGCCAGTCAGCCAGTTCTCAATCCACCTTACCGTGCATTCATCTATCCCACATTTTCTAAGTTTCACAACAAGGATTTTATGGGAGACAGTGTCAAAAGCCTCGCTGAAATAAAGGTACACAACATAGACTGCTCTCCCTCCACATACCCAGCCAGTGATGACATCATAGAACGCTACCAGATTGGTCAACCATGATTTCCCCGTGGTGAATCCATGTTGACCACTCCTGATAACCTTTTATTCTTCCAATTGCTTGGAGAGGGTATCCAGAACAAGTTGTTCCATCATCTTTCCAGGGATGGAGGTAAGGCTGTCTGGCCCATAGTTTCCCAAATCCTTCTTCTTGCCCTTTTTGACGACTGGAATGACACTGGATATCCTGCAGTTCTCAGGCACATCTCCCATTTCCCAACACCTTTCAAAGATTATAGCAGTTCAGCAATCACCTCTGTCAGCTCCCTCAGCACACATGGGTGCATCCCATCAGGGCCCATGGATTTGTGTGAGTTGGTTTTAGCTAGACACTCTCTGACAGGATCCTCCTCGACCGATGGGAAGTCTTCCTTTACCCTGAATTATGGTTACCTTAGAAAAAAGCAAAAATGTAACTATTTGCACTGGGATAATTAAGTTAGGCTGGAGCCATCCTAAAAAGTTCCTAACTTACGCACTCCTGTACTAGTGTATGGATGTGTGAGTTAGCAAAGCTATGATTCTTTGACTGATAACTAGCTCTCAACCAGGGAAATAGAAAAGTAAAAGTAGAATACCTAATGATGTCTTTGTGAAACTGCTGTTAAATGTTATAAAATGTCTTCAGTGTGCTTTCTCCTTGTATTTTAACATCAAATCTTTTCATGAGGTGGTATCTGAAAGATACCATAACCTATCTTGGAGTTTTTATTCCTTATGACCTTGATACCTTCATATTTTTTTCCATCTAATGTTTTATGTTCAGTGTTATATTCCCTTAATATGGTAAATGCATACTTCAGACATCAGAATTCAGATCCAAATTTTCATCAAATTAAAATATCACACCATTTTCCTATTTATCAGTCTTCTGATTGACATGGATTTTTGGCATTCACATAGTAACAGACTTGAGCACGTGCCAAATGCATACAATAATTCACTGACTTGGCAGGAACTCCACTGTAGACTGGTTTTGGGATAAAATCCAGTGGATTAAATCCATTTGGATCCCAGTGCCTAAATTTGCCATTACCATCTGTTAGTCAGCAATAAATTTACTGGACTGTGAACATGTTCATATCACATGAATGTTTTCAAAACTGTTGTTTTGGAATTTGCATGTGGTGCATAGCTAAGTCCTTGCATGGCTGAAGCTGGATGGAATCAGTTTCATTCTTTGACATAGACAAATAGAAAAATGTTTTCTAATGTTATCAACTGTTCCTTTTATACAGGTATGCAGACAACAAATTTGGACAGTTCTTTAGAACATCTCTGGCAAAAGCACCTATATTTTCTTGAAAGTATCTTGATTTGCAAAGAGAATAGAGACAAGTTTGGCACTTCTTAGGCTAGAGAAAGATGGTGTCACATTAAAATTGTACGCAGGTCATTAGTCATGAAGAGATTGCAGTATTTCACTGAGGCAGTGAATCCAATCTCAATTTGTATCTCAGATAAACTCTGCAAAATATCCTGTGTTGAACCTGAGTTTGATCACAAAGTTATCAGAATCTTTGACTGGTGTTTTGATTGCTTTGTACCTCTTCATTTGAATTCTGAAAAATACATAAAAATAGTGTATTTTTTTCTCCTTATAATACATTTTGATGAACTATGTTTCCTCATAGAAGATTAATATACTCTCTGATTACTAATGTTGGTATTTCCTGTTTTTCTATTCATTGTGTAAGAATGTGCAGGCTTCACTTGAAGGGATAACTTCACAGAAATATTCTCCCTTTGCTGCAAAAATATACCTGTGTATCTTCCCCTTCACACCATTTATCATACTTCTTGGTAAAAAGTACTGTGAAAATATCTAAAATTGCCAGCATCATCAGATTGTATAAATCTGTAGTTACTAAAAACTGAATAACATGATCCAATTGGTTTAGTTCTCAGTATCTACTTACAAAATGACTGAGGTTGAATCAATCAGTACTTTGAATCATTGAGAAATCATCTTTAAAATGATTATTATTTATTAATTGTAAAACAGCAAATACTGTAGATAAGTCACTTTATGACAGGGAAAATTTCAGGAAAATACTGTTAAATGTATATAATCTATCAGCTTCCCTTCCAGGGAGATATGTATATATTCTAACCCAAAGAAGATCACTAGCATAAGAAATCTAAAATTCCTTTAGGTAACCTTTCCTATGAACTCTTCAGCAACATACTCAGCATTAAAAAAAATGCCATATTTTGGAAAAAGAACAAAGATCTTGGTGGATGTCACAGTGTAAGTAGAATAACCTTGATTTAATTACGTAAGAAAGAAGAACAAATAATGTAAGAAGAACAAATAATCTTGATTTAATTTAAGCAATGATATACTTGCATAGGAAAACAGCAGATGACCCAAGTTTCAAATTTTCTTTAATGCAGGCATAAACTTTGACAAGTGTTGAAGTTGGAATCCTCAAATCACAGTACTCAATGAAAGAGTTTTCCTTCAGAGTGTAACATGGCGGCAAAAGATACAATATATACTGAAATCTGCTTTAATTACTGCTGCTGTATGGGTGAGAGACTTACTGGAAAGTGACTGTTGCTTGTGGAAGCAGAATACACAGGAAATTTGTGATGCTGAAGGTGCATGGCCCATTTTCTGTAAGGAAGGCATTTGTAAGTAAAGTCAAAATACAAATTGCCTCTTTCAGAGAAAGTGCAGAGAAGCTACTATTAAGAAATCATTGCTAAAGGAGGAAAACATGATGTCTCTCACTGATAAATTCACAGCATTACTTAAGAAGAGACAGATATTTTTTTCCAGACATTTCAGACTTCATCACATGTAAATGATTCACTTTTCCCTCTGCACTGAGCATACCAAACTCCTCTTTACTACCCCATAACTGTAGTTTTCGCTTATTATGCATATAATTTCTATAAAACTTTACAGGAGATATGCACATGCATCACGGACAGAATAGTTATCTTTAATTCTATGTCTATATATCCTCTTAAAGAGATGGTTAAACCAAATAGAGGATGAGCTTTGCTAGTTCCGTAGTTTGTTCTCTGAATCCCAAATGGGGCAAGTGTGGAGAAAAATGGGGAAAATTCACAGAAAAGTTAAATTAAGATAGTTCAACATCTTACAGGTCCGGGTGAACTGTTAATAGATTTTGACTGTTAACATAAAAAAAAATCAGTTCCAAAATATTTTTTTCTTGCGAATTAAATTCTTTCAAAATACTTTGTCTTCTGTTTTTAATCAAGAATTTTAATCTTATGTTTTTTGTTTAACTGCATTCCTTCATGAATGTAATTATCAACCACAAATTTTGCACTGTTCCACCCAATGTACAAATAGTATGCACATTTACAAATTTACAAATTAGTATGTTTTCTTCTAGAGATTCTGCCATATACTATTCTGGACTGACATTGCAGCACTCAATTTAAATTGTGTACATGAAAACACGGTCCTTCAATTGCCATCTCTTACACATGTTAGCAAGTTTTTGCCACTTAAACAACAGAACTTGAAATATATTACTTAGTCAATGCATTTATATGGATTGCTGTTAAGGACTTACTATTTACAAGGACTGATAAAACCATGACAAGTTGATTGTGTGTTTATTGTTATGGCTCTGATCTCTGTAGCTAAGAAAATGACAGTTTCAACTGCTTGGCCTCAGTAATCCAAGCTATTAATTTGTGATGAGTTAAGGAAGAGCTGCTCAAATGGAAGAAAAAAAATTGAAATATTAAATTTTATTTTATTGTGGTGAAAATTTATTATTCTTTCTCATCTACTTGTACCGTAATCTCCATACAACAGTTAGGAAGAGTTAGGGCATATTCCTGCATGTGATTGACTGATATTGCAATTCAGAGGCAAGGCATGGTCCCACTAAAAAAAAAAAAAAAAAAAGTCTCCAGATCGCCATACATTGCTTTTGTTTATTCTTAAGCAGTGTTTTACAAAAGCCATAGAGTCAGCTGACTATGTGAGCTGTAAGCGTCAACATTAAAAATTATCAAATCAGAGTTGATGGGATGGCTGAAGAAAGTGAAGCAAGCTATATATGAACACCCTACCTTTACATGAGAAAACTAAGCTTCATGAGTTAGAAAACCTGTTAGTTAGTCAGTTACATTGTACCTCTCTAAAGATTAGAAGGTGATCAGCTTTCTCAAAGTCAAAGAATGAGATAAAGACTTGAATGGTGACTTACAGTTTAGTGAAACACTGAAACATATAACATTACTAACACAAAATCAGAAAGTTTTCTACAGGCAGATCATATGTAGAGGAAAATCAAAAACTTTGGTATATTTTCTTTGAAAGTAAACACTTTTGGTTTGAAGTGCTTTTTGAAAATTGCTTTTTGTTGTCAGCATAAGGAGACCAATTACAATCAGCAAGAATTTTATTTACACTGTTGTAAATCAGCATTAATGGAGCTGCTCCTGCACACTGATGAAAGGCCACAGTAGAAACTGCTAGCTGAATGGTTCTTGTAACTTCACTTGTCCCTGTTGGGTTTCTTTGTACAGGTGGATTAAGGAAGTGAACAGTTTTAGCTCAAGATTTAAGCTCACATATTCATTCTCATAATTGCTGATCAACATGAACAACAGGAAATTAAAATCCAAGTTTACCCTCTAACTTTGTTGAAAGTACATTTCTTTGGTTCTTCAGTCAAAATGTTTTAATACAAAAATGGAAGCAGTAGGATGTCTGTGGTTGGTTTTGTAGTAATCAAGAGAAGTGTTTCTCTCTGTGAAGGTCAAGCAACTTAGGGAAAGACTCAGAATACATTATTTTTAAGCGAAAAGCATGATTTTTTAAGCCTGAAGGAAATCTGGCCAGCTGAGATTATTTAACAAATTTAGAAGAAGCAGTTATTTCAAAATCTTCTGTAGAATATATAAAAAAATATATTTTTTCATGTCTTGTTTTTTGTACTAGCAACCATACAGAAAAAGAAGGTGAGGTTTTTGATATTTCCAAGCATGTGATAGAATATATGACAAAGAAAGAGGTGGAGCATACAAATTTTATGAGAAATTTGCCCCAAAACTTCACTTTTTCAGATTATTCTCTTTTCTTTTATTGCAGTGTTGGATTTACTGAGATAAGAATATAGCATTTCCTGTCATGATGCACATCATAAAAAAAAAATATATTGCTACACAATTTTACAAACGTTCTATATTTTAGGAGAGTAGTAACATGTTGACTTGTTAAATTAAACACAGAAAAGTGAAAAGTAAATTACTCTTTAAAAATATTAAATACATAAACACAAAAATGGTGTATAGATTTAAGAACAGTTATTTTTAACTGGCCAGTAGTAGTCTACTTATAGAGAGGAAGTCCAGGAACTGATATAGTAAAGAGACCATAAAAGAAAAACTGCTTCTTCCAAAAAAACCTTACAGACTGAAACATGTGCATTACACAGTATTTTTTACAAAAATAGGCAGCAAACATACTTTTCAAACATTCTATTGAAATATGATCTGGTATACACATTTTTTTGTTTACCACTTAGAAGGAGATGTTTACTTTGATGACAGCCTCCAAATATTTCATTCTCTTAATTCTTCATTTTCAGAATATCTAAAACCAAAGCTGTGATTAATGTCATATTTTGGGGATTCATTACATTTAGATGCAATAAAAGAAGCCATAAATTGAGCTTTTCAGACATTTAAAGCATGGATATCATTTATAGTTGCCTTTTCTCTGTGTAACTGAGAAGGAGAGAGAACTCATTACATAAAAAGGTACTATGAAGTCATTAAGATATGTAATTTTCTAACTATCTGCTGAAAATAATCTGGAATTTGAAGGTTTCTGATACCATCAGTGGTAGCTAAAGGTTCCCCATCTAGTTATGGTTAAATCACTTGTTTAATCTTCAGCAGCACTGTTCTGACTTTCAGTAACAGGAAATCATGCATCGTGTCAAATCTGCAAATATTGATGGAAAAAGAAGTAGTCATTGTGCCAACAATCTCCTCTTACTGTGAAAACCATTAGGTATAGGATCTGGCACATGTAAAATAAATTGACAATTTACATGAAGTGTTAGAAATCATCATCCTTAAACAACACCACTGCTCCCCAAAAAAAAACCAAAAAAACAAAAAACATGATCTTATTACAATCTAATAAGATTAACGTAGGTGTTTCACAGCAATACTTGGCTGTACTGAAGATAGTAAAGCAAATGGCAAGAAAGTTAAAATTTTAATTTGGTTTTTTTCTACCATTTTAAGGTAACTTGTATAAAATGATTTCATCTTTGCAATAATTTATCATGTTGCCTTTCAGTTAAGTTTGAGACACAGAAATTAGGGAAAAATAGGGAAAATATTTCCACTGTAAATTAGAAGAAAAACATCACTATTTATTTATTTATTTATTTATTTTCAGTTTAACAGTAACTATTTTACTGGCTTATTTAGAATTGAGAAGCTGATGAGAAGTATGTCCTTCCTCTCCTGGTTACTTATTTCCAGGGAAGCCCTCCTATGCACAGCAAAGAAGCAGACAGAAGATTCAAAAGTCAGAGAAAATAAAACTATGAGAAGGAATGTACAAACAAGGACACAGCTAGGAGAGACTTATCGACAATGACTTTTATTCCTGTTTTGTTTCACCTTCTGTTCTCTTTTTTTATAGATGTCTTAAAAGTGAACTTCTTAAAAGCGTTACTCAGGCTTATTTCTGAGCTAATAAAACCTGGCTTTTGTGGGTAAGAGCTCTTCTCCAGCATTTGCTACCTTAAAAAAAAATGTGTGGGAGGACTAGACTATTCTAAATGGCTTTTTAACCAAATGCCATCATAGAATTAAACAATATCCAGAATGAGTGTTTTATTTGCATTTCCTTGTCTCCAGAATTACAATTCATTTATTCTGTTTTAATTATAGAAGGGAAAGGTAAGACAAGTTCTAGCTCCTTCTGCCAATGCTACTTGGATATACGTTACCAATCAGGCTCAAAACAAACAAACAAACAAACAAAAAAAACCACTGCCAACAACAACAAAAAAAAAAAAGAGAGAGAAGGAAATGTGGAAAAAAAGAAAATAACCTCTTCTCATTATTAAATATAATTTGTTTAGCTTTTAGACTTTTACATATAAGCAAATTTCTTTTATAAGTAAGTTTCTTTAAACTTCTTTTCTTTAATATATTAATGGAAATATACTGTAAAGGTCAAATTCAGAATACTATGAGTTAAGAAGTCATATAGTATAGTCATAAATGTTTACCTGACTCACCTTCTGCATCCATTAAACTGTAGACCAGATGGATATATTACAACCTGGAAAATTTCCAGTGGAGAGAAATGCTGAAAATGAAGTTAACAGTAGTCACTGATGCTAAATAAATAATTTACTGTTATACTGTTGTTTTTTTGTTTTTGTTTTTGTTTTTAAGTTTGTAGTTTGTGTGGGAAAGTAAAAAAGACTGAGGATTTATGGTGGTAATGTATGATTGCCTGAATTTCCTCTAGAGAGAGTATATTAGAAGACGCAAAAAAAAAAGTTAATTACAGCAGAACAGTTTCTAATTCATTTTATTTTGTTTTATTTTTAGGAAGCCCAGGAGATTAAGTTTTCCTAAGAAAAGAGATAAAATTAATTATTAAGACTTCAATTAACCAATCTATTCTTTTAATTAAATATTGGAAGTTCAGTCAAAATATTCGGATGACTGATTTCTACAGTTTTTACAGGATCAATGAAAAGAGAGAGTTGAAAGAAAAAAACCAACAACCAAAAAAAAAAAAAACAGAAAAAGATTTCAATTTTAAAAGATCATAATTGTTATGGCTCCTTAGAGGTAGTTGAGGGTACTGCCAGGGCTGTTTTAAGTCATTGGTTACACCTATAGCAACTTCTGACACTTGTGCCAGGAAGGACAAGCAAACTACTTGCTTAGCTTTGTTAAATCCATACAGTCATTTGGAAAGATGCTGTAAATGCATCACTGTCCACAGATTCAATCAATGTTAGTACTACTTGCAAGCTGTCTGCTCATGGCATCAACACTGACTGCCTTTCTAAAATTAATACTGTCAACAACAGGGACATGTAAGCAAGGGGTTAGATATACTAGATAAACTAGTAAGAATGGGAGCAAACCTAGTATAAATCCCTCACTCTGAAAAGATAAAGTGTAGAGGAGAGGAAGTTTGGTATTATACATTTTCTTTCAGTATAACCAATATTTCTGAATTTTCCTTGCTTATAAGTTTTTGGTGGTCCTAATGTTCTCTTAATCATAGAGGACCTAAAGGAGATAAAATTGAACTGAAATCAAAATGTAATTAATTTTATTGCTAAGCATGTTTCCATTTAATATGTTTTCTCCTTATCTATTTGAAAAATACATTTACCTTTCATTAAAGATTCTTGAATCATAATGTTTTCTTGGTCAAAACAAAAAAGATCAAATTTTGGTAATCTTCTCTATCAATGAAGAAATCTTTCCACATTTCTAAAAATAATATGGGAATTGAGGCTTAAACATGGTAGCATGTAGCAAGATCTCCCGCACTATCACAGGGTAGTGATGGTTGAAAGAGATCTGTGCAGGTAATCCAGTCCAACCCTCTGCTCAAACAGACCTGGAGTACGTTACCCTGGAGTAACAAACCTGGAGTACGTTACCCAGGACCAAGTCCAGCCATCTTTTGAAGACCCCCAAGGAGAATACGGTTTCTCTGAATGAGCACTCACTCTCACAGTATAAAAGTGCTTCTTGATGTTCAGATAACCTCTTGTGTTCTAGTCTGTGCCCATTGTTTCTTATCCTGACACTAGATACCACTGAAAACTCGTATCCATTCTCTTTGCACCAGCTCTTCAGGGATTTATAGGTATTGATGCGATCCCCTGTGAGCCTTCTCCATGCTCAGCAGTCTCAACTCAGCTTTCCTTCAAAGGAGAAGTGCTCCAGTCTGTTCATCATCTTGCTAAGAGTCCCCACTGGACTCTTTTCAGTATGCACATCTCTCTTGGGGTGGGGGGGGAGTACGGGTGGAAGGGGGGAAGGGGGCATTCAGCCTCACCAGTGAAGTGTAGAAAGAAAAATCACCTCTCTTAATCTGCTGCCAATGTTTTGCCTAATGCAGACAAGACTATTTTTAGCCTTGTTAGTGGCAAGGGCATGTTGCTGACTCATGTTCAACTTAGTGCCTACAAGGACTCCAACATCGTTTTCTGCAGACCCAATTTCCAATTTGGTGGCCCCCAGCATGTAATGATGCCTAGGATTGTTCCTGCTCAATGGTAGGACATTGCTCTTCTCCTTGCTGAACTTCATGAGATTTTTGTTAGACCCCCTTTCTAGCTGCATGACTCTCTTGTAAGTCAGCTACTCCTCTCAGTTTTATATAATCCGCAAATTTACTGAGAGTGCACTCTACTCCACTATCCAGAAGAATGAAGCTGTCAAATAAGACAGAAACCAGTACTGACCTCTGGAGTATCTGTTACTGGCCTCCACAAATTGAGCTACCTTATCTATCAAGAATATAAAGGCACTATTTTAAAGCTACACTTTTCAGTTGTAGGTAAATTCTGTACTGTAATAATTTTAGCTGTCTGGATATTATTCCTCATGTTCTTTATTTAGATATATATATAAGGCAAGAAATAACAAGGAATGGGCTTATTAGCCAGAACTATGTAAATAGAATGTCTTTAGAATATGTTGGAGTTATTCTAATTTTTCTTGCCAAACTAATCAGCACATACAATAGGAAATTTATTTCAGTCTTAGGATCTAGATTTTTAGTATACTGTCCATAAATTGAATCTTGCTTATTTCAAATCACTAGCCTAAAATGTGAACCCTCTAATCTTCCCAGTGCCTGGCAAATAGTAGCATTTTCTTCAAATGATCTAAGGCTGCAGAAAAATAACATGTATTTTTGGTGAAGCATAAACATTTAATGCAAAGCCATCATCTCATGTAAGATGTTTAAGGAAAAATGTGCAACTGATATCACAGACCCAGTATCATCATGGCTAGAAGAGAGACAAAAAGCCACAAATTTTGACACTGAAGTACTAACTTTAAAAAGATAGATGCAAATATTGATCAATAATTTGTTTCAGAATCAAGAAGTTTGCAAAAGTGTTCTGAATGTGATAGTCTGGAGGAAAGTGAGAAAGAAATGCCTTTGCTTTATGCAGAATAACTTTCTTCACAATGACAGCGTGTGAAGGTCACTGTGACAGAAAGCATTATAGCACAATAATGTAAAACAATGTGTAAAATCTCTTGCCCTTGTTCATACTATTCCTGAAACAATCCTTTAGCATTAACTTTACATTCCAAGAAACTGGGAGAAAAAAAAAAAAGGAAAAAAGAAAAGGAAAAAAAAAAAAGAATATTTATAATTGAAGAGCATCCACATTTAGACCAGTCTTCACAGTAGACAGTAAAGGAAGTTTTGGGAAATCAACCACATCAGAAATAGCAGTTTGTTACTTCTCAACTAAACAAATTATTATTAATAATAATAATAATAAAATAATAATAAACAACTTCTAACAGGACTTTTTTTATACTTGGCATGTTATGTCAAATATTTAAAAGTTATTACTGAAGAGCTAGTCAAAAGTTTTAAGGACACAAAATCTTAAAAAGCCATAAGTATAACTGCAGGTAAGAAAGGAAGTGTGTGAGGTCTTAAAAAATATATCAGCACTAGATGTAAATATGTCAGCCAATTATTTTTCTAAAATTATACTTGCAGAAAGCACTTGGTTCTAAATGAATTTTGTCAGTGACAAGGCTGTTACTATTGCTCATAGATTAACACAGTTTATAGAATCACTTGCCCAAGCTGGAAGAGACCCACAAGGATCAGTGAGTCCAACTCCTGGCTCTATACAGGAATACCAAAAATTTGAACATTTCCCATTCTAGGAAAACGCTCTCTGTTTTTCATTTCTGTTTCCATTATGTATCTGTAACAAATTCTATCTGATTTTGCTTATTCTACTTGTGATGTTTAGTTTAAATAGGTCTTCTCCCTATTTAGTATTCCTGTCATATTTATGTACAGATATTTTCACTCAGCTTTACTTTGTGATACAAACCATGTTCATCTATCAAGCTCCCAGTTTACAACCAAAATTTATTTTTATTATTCAGAATCATCCTAACCTTGCATTAACTACTAATTTCATCCAATTTATGGTTCTCAACGTTCTCCAGTCTGACTGAACAGTATCCATCAATTGTACATCTAAGAATAATGACAAACTTGAACAAGGATGAGATAGGTGGCCCTACTACAATATCTGACTTCAAAGTTCCTCTTTTCATTCTCACCTTCTTGGAATTCTTTACCTTTCCTTATCGCAATATGAAAACAAGATTCACATATGAATCAATTGTCCTTGGTTTACTTCTTCAAGCTTTCACCTCTACCACAAATCCACTAAAGCTTTTGTAGGGATCTATGGTGTTGCGCAGTATTTGTGAGCCCACATATATTATTAAAAAGTGAGACAATTACTATTATACTTATTTTGAAGAATATTAAAAACAAACACACAAACGCAATTTCCCTCTATAAATGTGTGTTAAATGATTTAGAAATCTTTTCTGAAAAAAAAACAAACAAAAAAAATAAGTTGAGCCAAAACCTAAAAGTTGTTTAGAAGAGCTAGAACAAGACTATGTTTTCAGCATTATCCTCCCAGATACACGTTATTTTATGTAATGATTTTTTAACTCTACCAAAAAAGAAAAAATAGGATTAAAAACAGCAAAGAAGATTAGTAGCCCTAAAAATAAATAAAATACTGTTATTAGTTAGTTATAAACACTTCCTTGAAATAATTTATATGGATGACAATAATTCCCGTCCTCAGGACATATCAGATTCTTCTACTTTAATAAGTTTCATTTCTACCTGTCATATACCTCTGTCATATTTCAGTTACTTATAGAGCTAATCACGCTAGAAATACTTGACACTGTTTTGTTTCCTTTTTATTTGTTTTTCAAGTAAGCTCATTATGTGGACATCTCCACATTAGGAAGAACAAATTTTTGAGCAAAAGAAAGAAAATCATAATTCATTAGTAAGTATACCGTTTCTATAGTATAGACTGTAACAACAATACCTAGATTATACGCATACTAAAAATGAATGAATGCCTGTACCACCACAAAAACAAATGGTTTTTACAAATAAATGCTTAATGCAGAGAAAATCAGCATATTATGTAAATGAGATTCACCCTCTAAGCCCATCCAACTGATTAAGTCTCGCTGTTTTTGAATAACACAGATCCCATGGTTAGCCTGGCTAGCTTTTATTTCTTATAAAGGTACCAATCTAGTAAGATTCCAAGAAAGACAGGAGCTTTCCAAAATGTGGTGCATACAGTCTGTTGAATACATCTTTTTGTTAATGGGAGAAGGGATAAATCTTTCCTATTTTTCTTCTATATAAACAACACTGTATTTTGTCACTGTGGAGAAAGATTTTTAAAATGCATAGCTTGGTGCATATAACACTTTTTTTTCCTGTTGCTAAATATATACCATATCTAACACATTTACTCTTCAATCTCTACGTACTTCGTCCAGATTATCAGCACTGGAAAAGTTGTTTAGAGATTGGTTTAAAAGGGAAATCTAAGGTTAACTTTCAAGAAAAAGAGGTAACAGATAAGTGAAGGGCATGAAAAGGCTGAGGGATACAAACTGCAAAACAACAGTATTTCTTTTGCCCCTCAGCTCACATATTATACTTGAAGACTCAGGTAGAAGTACCACATGCTATAATGTGGATTGATTTATAAGCAGGGTAGGGACTTGTGGCTTAGTAGCCAATTGTGTTATCAGCACAGAAACGATGCTACTTTGGTTAACAGAAAGTATTGTAATTAGAAACGTGTATGCTTTCATAATGAATATTTTATTTACAAATGCATATTTTCTATATTTTGGGTATACATTTTTAGTTTGATTTTGTAATCTATAGAGCTACTACTGTCATAATCATGTCTGTGACTTCAGCTGAGGCATGAACAGGTGGGATATTCATACTGAACTCTATAGAGAAAAGTGGTTTTTTTTTTTTCTTCCTGTTAATGGTTTTCTGTGGAAGCAATTGTAAAAACATGAGAAATATCAAGAGATCCTTTATTTTGAAGTTAGTTCAAGTTTACAGTGGCATAAACTCTGAGTCACCACAAGCATTTGCTTAAAGAATGCCTTAAGGGATTCAACTTACCTCTACCTTATAGCTGCAGCTGTCTCACACATTTAACTTTTATAGAAACTTAATTTTACCTCATTTGTATGCACATATGCATTCATTGTGATGTACTTGACATTCTATTTTTTTTGTGATAATCGAACAGAGACGTCTGTGTGGAACCATTGCCTAACTGTCATCTCCTTTTCTGGTCTATAACAATACTCTTTGTTTAATGGAGGACCTTAAAGCTGTTAAAAATAATAAAATAAAGCAGCTCATGTATATACATTGGGCTTCCCAATATTTCCAGCTATCATACAGTTTGTAGTACGAAAGAATATCTTACGTGTTGCAAGCATAAGTATGTACTGAAGGATAGTAATGAGCTTTTATTGGTTCCTCACTCAGATTATCTCTTGTCAGTTAGCAAGTCTCTTTGCAGCTGAATCGTGTTTTATGTTTATATAGCAGTTAACACAAGTCACTCTCATTCATTAGTTATTTCCAAAAGATAAACAAGTAAGCAGCAAGATTCAAATGCTTACTTTTTCTCCTTCGTTGTCAGGTGTTCTATTTTATACTACGTATTCATTAAAAACATTCTGGGGGAAAACTTGGAAAAAAATAAAACCAAACATAATAAACCAGCTCCAGTCTTGTATAGTCTTAACAACAGATTTAGCAAATGTAGCAGATAAGCATGAATATTTTGTATTTACCTATCTATGCATTGTTTGTTGGCCTTCGTAAATTTACAGAAAAAAATTATCCGTAAATGAAAGGAAACTGAAAGTCCCAAACTTGCTATTAAAAGGGGATATGAAGAAGAAAGGAAGACTATTTTTGTTTAGTTTGCAGAGACCAACACCTGATTAAGGAGAAAAGAGGAGAATAAAACAGCAGAAGGGAATAACTTCAGCTTGGGGACATAAACAAGCTTTACCTTGGAGATGGAAAGATCATCTGAAAAAAGTAATTAAAATATAATTTCACTTAGAGAGGATTTTAAGTTTCCTGCCCTATTATTTTGCAAGATTTCTCCCCTTAGACTATTCAAAGTGAGGATGAATTAATATTACATCAGGGATGCCTGTCATCAGATGATTATAGTTATTTCATTAATAAAAGCTGCAATGCATCATTAGTGATGACTCTCTTACTGAAACTTTGTAGGTAGGTTTGAATTTATTGCAAAGAACTATAAAGACAGAACAGAAAATATAAGTTTTCAATTAGATAATTTCTGTTTTAGCTCCAAGGTGGAGAAAATTTTAGAAACAAATATGCTGTTGAAGAGATAGGATGCACAATATTTAACAGATACAAGGTAATATTTAAATTCAAACATTTGTTTTTTCCTCCTTTTTCTTATGTGATCCTGAGGAATGGGACTTCTGCTTGTAAGATATTGTGAAAATGTTTGAAGTGATCTGTTGTAAAGTTGGTCTGTTGGATGATATCTCAAGACTCAGAGTTCGGTAAAGTGCTTGACATGGGCAAGTAAACCCACCCTTCAGGTCTCACTCTTGAAGATAAAGAACTACTCTGCTTGCAGAACACAGCTGTGTCTCCAATTCTTAGAAGCCATTTTTAGATCTACTTCTGTTCAAAGCTGCAACATACATTTATCTACTGGCATCATTCCTCACTTATTTGTCTCCTCAAGTGGAAACAGCCAATAGCCAAAGCATTCTGAACACCATGCAGTCATGACTAATTTATTCCTGTAGATAAGTATGCTTCACTACAAAACACAAATCACAACTGAAAATTTACAGGCACTTGGAAAAGTTTTCCCTAGTTTGCACATTAAAAAACAAACAAACAACAAAAAAAAAACCTTTGAAAAAGTAGTTGTTATTCCTATATGTATTCATGAATTGTTTGCATTTTGTATAAAAGTTGGATAGTAGGATGATATGACTTTAAATACCACCTCACACATACAATCTATGATATATATATATACAAACACATACAGATTGATATACACACCCACATACATTTAATATATATAAAATATGTATGTTTCATATATAAACCATGCTTTAACACTTCTACAAAAATATAAATGCTTTCTGCAACTGTGCTTTTGGTTGGTTTTAAATGAACAGATTGGAGGAAAAATTAGTTCAAAAGAGTTTATTATTTATGTTGCTCTATCTCCTTTTTTTCCATTTTCCTCTGAACTCATCATTCAAAAAGAATCAGAGAGAGAATGAGAACGAGAAGGAGAATGGGGATGAGAAATTCAGTATCCCAAATTCTGGATCCTCACATTCAAGCAAGGCTATTTAGCTTAACATAATAAAGAAGTTATTTAATATAAACACCTATGAACTTGTTTTTTGTGATTCTCATGTCATGGTTTTATATAAAGAAACCAGTATGTGTATACCATATTCCAAAATACTTTTAATTTTAGTATTCCTCAGAAAAATCACTTCAAATGAAAAAGGATTCTGAAGACTTCAAAGATTATCCTTTCAAAGATCAAGTCTTTCAAAGCAGGACACCGTACCAGGCTATAACAAAAATTTTTGATAAAAGAGAATAAGTGCTACTTGTAGAATATGTTATTATACTTTTTAATCATGTCTGATGACTAGCTTTAAGCCATTAGTGAAACATATATGAAGTCAGTGTTACATGGAATTAAAATATACATTGTACATGTTGCTGACACACGATCCTTAAAGCTATCTGCAAACTGAATGTTGAAATGGTTGGGTTTCTGTGAAAGGTTAGAATTACCACAGAAGAAAAAAACAAAACAGTTGCATTTTTTAAGCAAACTTCTGACCTGAACTTATTCTGAGTTTAAACTTAAAAAAAAAAAGTGTATTTTGAAGACTGGTAACAACAGACAAGGAGAAGGCTGAAGTACTTAATTTTTTTGCCTCAGTTTTCTCTAATAGCTGCTTGTCACACAGCCCTCAAACATTTGGTTTGGTAGGAGGGGATCAAGGAAACAGTGTCTCTCCCACTGTAAGTGAAGATCAGGTTTGTGGCCACCTGAGGAACCTGAACATCCACAAGTCTATGGATCCAATGAGATGCATCCCAGAGTCGTAATGGAACTGGCTGATGTAGTAAGCCACTCTCAATAATATTTGAAAAGTCATAGCAATCAGGTGAAGTCCCAGGGGACTGGAAAAAAGGCAACACTGCATCCATTTTTAACAAGGGTAAAAAGAATAACCCCAGGAACTACTGACCTGTCAGTCTCACCTCTGCGCTGAGGAAGATCATGTAACAGATTCTCCCGGAAGCTATGCTAAGGCACATGGAAGGCAGGGAGGTGATACAGGAGAACCAGCATGACTTCACCAAGGGCAAATGCTGCTTGACAAACCTAGTGGTCTTCTATGATGGTGTCACTGCATCAGTGCATGAGGGGAGAGCCACCAATGTCATCTATCCCAATTTCAGTAAGGCCTTTGACACAGTACCCCACAACATCCTTCTCTCCAAGTTCAAAAGATATGGTTTTGATAGGTGTACTGTTCAATGGACAAAAAATTGGCTGCAGGATCGAGTCCAGAGAACGGTGGTCAATGGCTCAGTGTCTGGATGGAGATTGGTGATGAGTGATGTCCACCAGGGGTCAGTACTGAGACCAATGCGCTTTAATATCAGTGTCATTAACACTGGGGTCAAGAGCACCATCAGCAAGCTTGTTGATGACAACAAGCTGTGGGGTGCAGTTGGCACAGAGGGACGAGATACTACCCAGAGGAACCTAGACAGGCTTGAGCAGTGGGCACAGGTGAACCTCATGAGGTTCAACACATTCAAGAGCAAGGTCTTGCACCTGGGTCAGTGCAACCACTACTACCAATACAAGCTGGGGGATGAAGGGATTGAGCACAGCCCTGCTGAAAAAGACCTGGGGGTACTGGTGGATGGTAAGCTGGATGTGAGCTGACAATGTGCCCTCACAGCCCAAAAAGCCAACCGTATCCTGGACCGTATCAAAAGATGCATGGCCAGCAGGCTGAGGGAAGTGATCCTGCCCCTCTACTCTGCACTGGTAAGGCTCCACTTGGAGTATTCTGTCCAGATGTGGAGTACAGTCTCAGTACAGGAGAGGCATGGACCTGTTGGAGTGCATCCAGAGGAGGGCCACAGAAATGATACAAAGGATGGAATACTCATATGAGAACAGGCTGAAAGTGCTGGGGCTGTTCAGCCTGGAGAGGAGAAGGCTCCAAGTTGACCTGATAACAGCCTTTCAGTACCTAAAGAGGGGCTATAAGAAGGAAGGAGACAGACTCTTTAGTAGGGTCTTTGGTAACAGGACAAGGGAAAATATTTTCAAAACTTAAATACAGTAGTCCTATGTTGTATATAATGAAAAAGTGTTTTATAGTGAGTGTGGTGAGGCACTGAACAGGTTGCACACAGATGTGGCAGAAGCCCCATCTCTGAAGACTTTCAAGGTGAGGCTCAATGAGACCCTGGTCAACCTGATCTAGCAGCAGACATCCCTGTTTTTTTGCAGGGGAGTTGGACTAGATGGCCTTCAGAGGTCCCCTCCAACTCTGAGGATTCTAAGATAATAAGACAATAAACCATGTTAAATGAATGCATAGCAGAAACCATTTATCCCAACACAGAGAATTTGCCATTAAATACTTTCTAAATAATGAGAGAAAATATTTAAAATTTTATTTTCTGCATTGCAAAGTTGGGATATGAACAGAGGTCAGAGAAGAAGGATCTAGGTAAGTTCTCTCTCAAACCTAAACTAGATGATTACTCGCTCTATCCTACTCATAAATGCAATACCTGAGAACAATGAAAAGAAAAACTGTACGTGGGTATTACAGGGAATATTTAAATGATCTATGCTGAGATATATAATAATGGTAATCTTTTCCAATGCACATGATCATGGCTGCAATTTGTTCTCTTTGCCATATTCACTTCTGGTTGTTCAACTTCAGTGAGGAGTTTTCAGAGATTTCGCAATATGAGATTTTTATAACTACTCCATTTCAGTTCAGAACCTGTCTGCAGTTGATGTTTCAACATTGGATATAAAAGGTCCATCAGACAGTTTCTGGTGTCAAAGTATCAAATCTGCCACTAAATATTTAAACACTTCCACTGAGGGTTAAGGGTAATGCACTCATAACTTTTATCAAGGCATATATTTTACTGTTATTTCTTTCCTTTGCAGTATTTCAGAAAACATTATTCAGTCAAGATCTGACCTTTCACAGGTTTTCATTCAGCAATAATATTTCAAGTCTTTTTTTATCATCTGTTTTAAGTTGTTAGGAATAATAATATTTCCATTCATCTATGGAGTGATGATGGACAGGTATTGCTACTGGACCAATGAATTCTAAAACACATAAAAAATGCAAGTGATGCAAATTATTTCTTCTATGGTACAGTTTCCTTCTCAGTTTTAGTGTTGCTGTCACAAACAATGCAGCTTCAGTTAAAGTTCATATAATGAAAGATACTGCACTTTTATTCTGGTACTATGCATTTAAAACTAAAGTTCTTAATTAGTTATAGTTTTGACCAGAATGCACAGAAGACTATCTCCAAGTGTGCTAAAAGAAGAAGCAGTTACATAAAAGATTCTTCTCAAGAAGTTTAATGAAATCTACACCCACATGAGGTACAGTGTCAGAAGATTCACATCAACAGATTTACTCTGCCATATTTTTTTGTTTAATACAGCTGTCTAAAGTGATTAAAAATAAATAAATAAAAATAAAGACAACTTATATCTTCTCTGATAGTTATCTTGGTGTAATGCTACAACAGAATGGAAAGTACCTCAATAATAGCGGGATGCCAAAGTCTTTGGCAAATGAGAATGAGCCCAAATGCAGCAGCCACAGACACAGAAATGAAGGAAAAGAGCTGCTCACCATCAGAAGGCCTCAGGTAGTCAGGGATCTCCAGCAAAAGATACCTCTGCCTCCCCCTGCCAATCCTTAAATGAGGTCTGGGAAGGGGTGGATCCTGGCTCCACCCCTTCTGGCCACTCAGGTGCACTGCATGCACCAGGGCTCCCTTGGTTGACTCTACCTTCCCACCAGGTGCTCACTCACTTTTCAAGCACTGCATTCCTACCTTTTTTGCAAATCAATTTAGTACATAATGCTAATGCAAAAGTCATTTTCCCAGACCTTAACATTGCTCACTGTCAGTCATTTTGCCTTCTCCCACTGATTTGTCCCTCTCTGTTATGTTACTGTTATCCACTGGCCATCATCTATAGTGTCCCTGGCAATATGCCCCGCTTTAACCTATATCTCTCATTGATTGCTGTGATGCAAGACTCTCACTCTACTCACCTCATACCACCACTTAATTGTCAAATTGCTGATATTTTTTAAAACAATCATTCTACTGTTTTGTCTCTGTAAGCACTCCAGTATTTTTTTAATCAATGTTTAATCAGAATTTAAACTCTTAATCAAGGTATGATGGCAATTCATATAATAAATGTCAAGATTCTTGATTATTCAAGGTTTTCATCACCAAGAGTGAAATGAATGACTGCATGACTGCTGTTTTCTGTTTATTCCTCTTCACAGCAGAAGAAACTGTTAAATCAACAATTATATAAAATAGAATAGATATGAAGTTTTACTAGATAAAAGATTTATTATTTCTTTTGTAACTAACTGAGAAATTGTTGCTTTTATTCTGGGCTCAGTGTTGCTAGGCATAGAAAAATAAAAGCAAGAAAGTGTATCAACTTCATTTTATGAACTCTTTTCTTTCTAAAAGCCTAGAATCACCAACAAATATGCCAGAAAGTTGTTTAAGGTTCACAAAGCCTGAGTAACATTGAGACTTCAACAGCAAATACAGACAAATGAAAACCTTTGACTAACATTCTTTAGAAGATTGCCTCCCAGTAAATACTAATAGTACACTTTTAAAACCATTTTGGAACCTGTCGTTGTGCTATGGGATAATAAAGAATCTTATCTGTGAAGTCATACTTTCAAGATTAGAGATAATGCAGTACTAGAACATTGAACAGGTCCACTCAAAAATCAGACCATGTGTCCGAGAGTACTGTCCAACTGCACCTTGAATTCCAGCAGCTTGATGCCATGACCACTGTCCTGGGCAGCCTGTTCCAGGGTTTGACTGCCCTCTGGTGCAGACCCTGTCCCTAACCCCCAGCTGCCCCTCCCCTGACACAGCTCCATGCCGTTCCTTCGGGTCCCATCACTGTCCCCAAAGAGCAGAGCTTAGCTCTGCCCCTCTGCTCCCTGTGAGGACCTGCAGCTGCCATGAGGCCTCCCCTCAGCTCCTCTGGTCTGGGCTGAGCTCACAAAGGGACCTTAGCAGTTCCTCATATGTCTTGCCCTTCAGGACCATCACTATCTTTGAAGTTCTCTTTTGGACACTGTCTAATAGTTTTATGTCCTTTTGGTACCATGGCACCCAAAACCACATGCAGTACTCAGGGTGAGGCCTCACCAGTGCAGTGTAGAGCAGCACAATTACTTCCCATTGCTAGCAATGACCTTCTGCTGCCATCTGTCTCACAGCAACAGAATTTAATAGAATACTGGTGAGAAGGTTCAACCTCTATTGCCATACCACCAACCACTGCCTCTAATGTTGTGGGTCAACATAATAAAATCGGTGGCATTACTTTCAGGGCAGCCGCTGGATATCTGGGATTGCCCTGGCCTTAGTACAACACCTTGCACGTGGCCTTATTGAACTGAATTAAATTCACATTGGCCCACTTTTCAAGCCTGTTCAGGACTCTGCATGGCATCCCTTTCTTCTATTATGTCAATTGCACCACACAGTTTGGTGCTGTCTGCAAACTTGCTGATGGTGCACTCAACCCTGCTGTTTATGTGAATAATAAAGAGTGACTGTACCAAGAAACTTATAGAAGCCCTGCCCTACCAAAACTTAGATTCCCCTGTGCCAGGCACAACCATAGGCCTGTGTCTCAACCCCCTTCTCCAGAAAGAGCCTCGTGTTGGGATCTGGGGCTATCCTGGTGTCCCACATAACCCCTCCCCCAGTTAATGTACAGTACACTTTTCTAATCTCACAATGACAGTGAGAGAGATAAAGGGAGATTTGATCCCTTTGACTAGAAATAGCTGGGGAACACAAGGATTAAGAAATGCTGTCAGAAATAAAATATGATGAATTTCCTCTAGACTGGGGTAAAAAAAACCAAGCAACAGAACAGAAATAATGAAAAAATATCATCTTAAGGACAATACTGCACAAGGAGGACACAAGCAGGACAGACAGACTTATTCTCTTCAGAAAAAAAACACAGACTGCAGTGTGATGATGGGGGAAGAGAAGTCTCACTGGAACCACCCTAGAGACAAGGAGCTAACAAAACTCCAGAAGAGAAGGGGCTGATACATCATCGAGGCTCTCAGGGTTTCTAATAGCACTTTGCACAAACAGAAGGGGAAAATAAATAGAAGATGTCAAGAGCTGAATGACTATAGGAACACATTTTCTGTTATATCTTTCCAGTACCAAAGAATGAGGGAAGGTAAGTTCAAAAGTACCCATTAGTCATTTACCAAAGATGATCCTAAATATATGAAAACAAACCACTCAGACTACTGGAACTGAAATTTTCAGAAAAATCACACAATCGTTTAATTAAAAAAGATAAAGAGTGGAAGAGTGGAATAGTTTCAGTTTCTCATGTAGTAACACAAGACTCGAGGATTCTGATTCACACAATGACAATCTTCCAATAAAGCACTATTCAAGCAAATTATGTATATGAAGTTGTAGCAGAACAAGAAAAAAAAACACTCGGAAACATGAACAATATTCCTGCTAATTAGATAATGTAGATAGAAATAAGCATCCACTTGAAAATCAGATTTGTGGTCTTGTTTCTAAATTCTTCCTGATTCAGACATGGATAACAGCTTAGGAAATTGTGAAGGATTGCTGAGTAGCAAGTAGATTTCCACTTTATCTTCTAAGAGTGCTCTTTAAAAATGAAAAAATAACAGGAGAGAAACAACATTGTCAGTAAGACCTATTGTCAAGAAGTGCTCTGCACAGAAACTTTGCCTACAGAAGATTCTTTATTTACAAATATATTCCCAGTGTTACTAAATGTTTATAAAGCCTATGGTAAAGAATGTTTTTTGATTTGTGTTTGTTTATTTTGCTTTTTAATATTTCAGTGTTACAAAATGATTACATCTGTGAATACTGAGATATGGATGATTATATAGATATGAAAAACTTAGTATATTTATGTGTGTGCATACATGCATTAATTATGAGGTTGTTTAATTTATTTTCAAGCTTATTTTTGAAGAAGATTTTAATTGTCTAAGCTCTTAAAAAGTAGATGGAAACTAAAATCAGAGACAACAAAAAATCTAGACTTGCTGTGCATTTGTAGGGGCACAAATTTTTTTTTTTCCTTTTACATCATTTTCAGAAACACATTTGGACCTTATTTTTTACAAATAACTGAATACCTAATAGTATAAATTCCCCAGTGCCATCATGTTATACTGAATAACAGTATTTATTATGTAACAGTGATATGAATGTAGACTTCTACTGCATGCAAGTAGTGTTTAATACAAATGAGAAATGAAACACTGATTTCCAAAATTGTAACACTGGAAAACATGGGACTCATGCAAAAAAAACAGAAGTAACACTACCATTAAAAATAAGACACCTTCTGATCAGAATACTTTCAAATAAAGAATTCCATGCAAGCGTCTTATGAAACACATCAATGACATTAACCACAATAGAGAGGTTTGGGGTATACTCATCAGCAAAACAATTGTATAAATGGCAAACAGGAGTCAAATTAAATTAAAAGAACATTCTACCATATGAATTAGTAAAATATTAAAGAAGCAATAGAGTCATTGAAGAAGCTACAAAAGTCAAGTGATATTGCAAAGAGAAGGAAAGAGAAAACAAACTAGAAATTCTACAGAGTAATTCTTCAGCTCCAGGCCAAAACTAGATAAACAAAACTTCCATCTTCTGCACCACCTTATCTTCTGTTGTTTGAGTATCCCTTCTGTTCTGTTAAGATGTGAAATTCCACCATCTTGGAAAGTCCAATGACCATACAAGTCTTTTAATCATATTCTACAGTTCTAGAAAGTAATCATGTTGGACTGAACAGAATATCCTGAAGTCATCATTTCATCCTGCGACTTAAAGACTAATCTTTTCATACTGCATACAAGGAATAGCAGAAAAGGATGATCTTTATTTTTAATGTGAATACACATGGGATTCAGTTATACATACAACCAAAAGCTCAGTTTCTGATTTTACAGCAAACTGGTGAAAGAGATTATTATTTTTTTTAATTTTAGAATTTATTTGTATATATATATGAGCATATATTGCATGTGAAATAAATACAGAATTAAGAATAGAATAGAATAGAATAGAATAGAATAGAATAGAATAGAATAGAATAGAATAGAATAGAATAGAATAGAATAGAATAGAATAATTTGATTGGAAGAGACCTTCAAATATCACCTAGTCCACCTGCCTTACCAATTCGAGGCTAACCAAAAGTTAAGGCATACTGTTTGAGGGCACTGTACGAATGCTTCTTGAATGCTGACAAGCATGGGGCATCAACCACTTCCTAGGAAACCTGTTCCAGTGTTTGACCACTCTTAAGGTAAATAAATTTTTCCTAATGCCCAAACTGAACCTTCCCTCCTGCAGATTTGTGCCACTGCCCTACATCCTATCATTGGCTATCAGGGAGAAAAGATCAGGACTTCCATCTCTATTTCTTCTCCTAAACAAATTGTAGAGAGCAATGAGATAGAGCTCTTCCCTGAGTTCCAACATCTACATTCCAGCTAGATGTATGTACTCCTTAGAATCGATGATGAAAATTTGATGTTGCTAGAAGGAGCTGCATTTCACTCTAGTAATCTAACACAGATAGTATGAATTATATAAGTACATACTCCACAAACTATTATGGGAATAAATGTAGGTGTTCACACCATACATTTTTTCATTTAATAGATAAATCCCATCCTTAGTCTGGATGGTAGTACAGGCAAAAACAGTGATTTAAACAAAAAGAATGAAATGAGTCATGAGTTTTAAAAGAGAGGTTACTGAGACAACATATCAATCTTCCATCCTGCTGCTTAGTTTGCTAATAGGGAACAGGGTAAGGTCTCACCTGAAGAGTAAACAGTAGATGCCTTTAAGGGCACTGACCACAGCTTTTTAGTGCTTGATGGAAACAGCAAGTTAGAGAATGTGACAATGTCTTTTCCAAATGCACATGCAAAAAAAGTGGTGTAAAAGAGGACATGGCCTGTATTTCTTGAAATATCTTACTGAGTTCATAAAGATGTTGATAGTAACAGAAAAGAATAATGATGTGTTAAAACCTGACTTGAATTGTTTTTGTTACTTCAGTATTGCCTGTTTACAGGAGGATTTTCCCGCTGAATTTATTAACTCCGTATTCAGTGAGCTGGAAATCATGTCTGAAGATGCAAAAATATTTTCTTTACATAAATTATTTACATTCACTTTTTTTGCCAATCTTGCTGATTTTCAGGCCTACTTACTTACGTAAGGATTATATGCCATCCATAAGCATATAGGGACTCATAATTTACGAGCATATATATAACTGTTCACAGTCTTTCGGTGGTAGTGCTGGGCTGCCAGTGGAACCAATCTTCCAGATGCTACTTACATAAGAGAATATTCTTTAAACAGTCAGTCTGACAGGATGCATTTTTAAAATGTAAATGTAGAAGTCTTAATTTCTATCTTGAACAACTCATTTTTGCCAAAGCTTTTTTTTTTTCTTTCAGTTTTACCAATATGCAGTTTATTACATTTGTACTCTTTAGTCTTTTATCTCTTTTATTTTCCATCAAGTTACCTGAAGGATTTAACTTCATCTTATGCATTTTTAAGCAGAAAACAAAACTGTAGAAAACATTTCCTGTGGAAAAAGAAAAAAATCTGTTAGTGCCAATGGCTCACTCTGGCAATGATGGAGATAGAACCATAAAATGATTTGGGTTGGAAGGGACCTTTAAGATCATCTAGTTCCAACCCCCCTTCTATAGGAAGGGACACCTCCCTCCAGGCCAGGTTGCTCGAAGTCCCATTCAGCCTGGCCTTGAATGCTTCCAGGGAGGGGGCATGCACAACCTGTTCCAGTGTCTCACCACCCTCACTGTGAAGAATTTCTTCCTAATGTCTAGTCTCTTCCAGTTTAAAAACATTTCCCCTTGTCCTCTCGCTACTTACCCTTTATAAAAAATTCCACCCCAGTTTTCCTGTAGCCCCCCTTCAGGTACTGGAAGGCTGCTAGAAGGTCTCCTCAGAGCATTCTCCAGGCTGAGGAGCCCCAGCTCTCTCAGCCTGTCCTCGTAGGTGAGGTGCTCCAGCCCTCTGATCATCTTCGTAGCCTTCCTCAGGACCTACCCCAACAACTCCATGTCCTTCTTGTGTTGGGGGCTCCAGAACTGGACACAGTACTCCAAGTGGGATCTCACGAGAGCAGAGTAGAGGAGCAGAATCACCTCCCTCCATATGCTGGTCACACATCTTTTGATGGAACCCAGGATACACTTGGCCTTCTGGGCTGCAAAATGCACATTGCTGGCTCATGTTGAATCTTTTATAAACTGACACTCCCAAATTCTTCTCCTCAGAGCTGCTCTCAAGGCATTCTGTATCTGTGCTTGGGATTGTCCCAACCCAAATACAGGATCTTGCACTTGGCCTTGTTGAACTTCATTAGGTTGGCATGGGCCCACCTCTCAAGCCTGTCCAAGTCCCTCCAGATAGCACACCTCCCCTATAGCATGTCAGCTGCACCACTCAGCTTGGTGTCATCTGCAAACTTGCTGAGAGTACCTTTGATCCCACTGTCCATGTCGCCTACAAGATGTTAAATAACACCAGTCCCAGCACCAATCCCTAAGGAATGCCACTCATCACTGGTCTCCACTTTGGTGGTCTCCATTAAATCCGTTTTTCTCCTATTTGGTGAACAGGATGTCATGCAGGACAGTGTCAAATGCTTCGCACAAACCCGGGTAGATGACATCAGTTTCTCTTCCTTTATCCAATGATGCTTTAACTCCATCATAAAAGGCCACCGAATTTATCAGAAATGACATGCCCTTGGTGAAGCCATGTTGATGACCAACAATCACCTCATCTTTATTTTCCATGTGCCTTAGTAGGGCCTTCAGGAGGATCTGCTCCATGATCTTGCCAGGCACAGAGGTGAGACTGACTGGCATATTGTTCCCTGGATCTTATTTTTTCCCCTTCTTGAAAATGGGGGTTATGTTTTCCCTTTTCCCATAAGAGAGAACTTCATCAGACTGCCATGACCTTTCAAATATGATGAATTCTGCTGGTGACCATAGAACTAATAATTGACAGAACTGCAGCACTACCAAGCACTCCTATTGTGATATGGTAATATCTATGATTCTGAGGACAAAAGTTTAATCCTTAATAAAATACACCACTATAGCCAACAAGTATTTTGCCATGCTCATTCTGGCAGTACTGAAGATCATTGCTTCTTTCATGGACACTGTGTTATGACTCTCTTTCCCACATGGAATACAGTGGAATCCACTACATATTTACTAACACCTGGACCATGCATTACATATGGTACAGCTCATAAACTTATAATCTGTTGCCCAAATATGCTTTTATATGTCAATTATTTTCAGTTTTAATAGTATTCACTCTGTTGTGACATGAAGTATACATTACTGTTTTAGCAATCCTCGTATATAGAAATGTAAGAAAATTTTTCTTCTGCAAAAGTTTTAGTTTGGCTTGCACTCATCAATTCATATTTATGAAAAATTAGAAAGATCTTTGTAGTTGTATCGCATCACATTCTTAACACTGATGTCTCTATGACACAGTTTTTGCTGAAAAAGCAAAATAGCTTGAATCACAACAGCAGCACGCTTTTCTCCTTGTGATGAATTTATCTTTTGATTTATTTGATCTTACAGTTCACAAGCAAGACAAAAAAAAAAAAAAAAAAAAGGGAAAAAAAAAGTACCTTACTTCCATGAATTACACACTTATTTTCTTTACACTTTCTGTACAGTAAAGTTCAAATGCTACTACATCATACTATAGCCACTTTGCCAGAAGTCATATCTGCCTCTAGAGAGTACCAACCATTTGTGGAAGTTCTGTGAAACTTCTCAGGAAAAAGGTAGCAATTGCTGGCAGCACTTTTTTTCTTTCCTGCAGGTAACGTGTATAAAGGACCTTACAAGAGCAAGAGACACCAATAAATTCTGACAGATCCTAATGCTACAGTTCCAAGACATTTCCACTTCATCTCAAGAGGATATCTTCCCTAAAAGCAAAGAAAACTTGATATCATCCAGAGAGACCTGAACAAGTTCAAAAAGAGGGCACATGAGAACATAATGAGTTCAAGGTGCTGCACTTGGGTTGAGGTGATCCCAGACATATCTGGAATACAGACTGGGAGAAAAAAAAAAAAATGAGAGCAGCCTCATGGAGAAGGACTTACAGATCCTGATAGACAAAAATCTGGATGTGAGCCAGTAGTGTGCTTTTGCAGCCAGGAAGACCAATAGTATCCTGGGCTGCATCAAGAGGAGGGTGGCCAGAAGGAAGAGAGAGTACTGCATTCAGGCCTGGGGTCCCCAGTAGAGGAGCGATGTGGAGCTGTTGAAGAGGGTCCACAGGAGGGCCACAGAGATGATCAGCAGGCTGGAGTACCTCTCCTATGACTACAGTCTGCAAGAGTTGGGCTTGCTCAGCCTGGAGAAGTGAAGTTTTAGAAGAGACCTCATTTTGGCCTTTCAGTACTTGAAGGGAGCTTACAAACAGGAATGGAACCAACTTTTTACACAGTCTGATAGTGATAGGACAAGGGGGCATGACTTTAAGCTAAAAGAGAGGAGATTTGGGTTAGATGTTAGGGGAAAATTTTTTACTTAGAGCATGGTGAGGCACTGGCACAGGCTGCCCAGAGAAGCTGTGGATGTCCCATCCCTGGAGGCATTCAAGGCCAGGTTGGATAGAGTTCTGGACAGCCTGACCTTATGGTTAGTAACCCTGCCCATGGCAGAGAGTTGAAACTAGTTGGTCTTCAAGTTCACCTCTAACTTAAGCCATTCTGTGATATTAGATGCATCCCATGACATTAACATGTTGACTACAAGGGCCATGACTTCAGATAATGTGGTTACCAATACTGACACAGCAGACATACAATTAAGATCAGAAAACTACTTGTCATGAAATTTTGGGAGTTAAACAATTTTGAGAGATTCTGTGCAATGACATAAAGACAACAACTATCTGAAATGAAAGCACTCTTTGCCAATATCAATATTCCTTCAGATGCATCTGGAAATGAAAAACATCTCTGGAAGATTTCCATCTTAAACAGAACTGGGGGCTAAAAAGAACAAACAAATAACATGAAAAGTTAATTTGGGGATGAACCTAAAGATGCTGTGAAAACAACTCAGAAAGTCTATTTCTACCTCTCTATGTCCCAGTCTGGAGCCTGGTAGCCTCCCTCTGGCACTTTGACACACTAAAAAAAAATGGCATAAATTAATAATTTTTAAAAAATCTCTGCTCATGAAGCAGCAAGATACGTATGGTCTGTACCTTATGAAGTTCAGTAGACTTAAAAAAGAGAACAGAAGAGGACAATGTCAGTCTCTGATGTTGCTAAACTGAAAGAAAAAAGATAATAGAACATCTCTTTGTGGTTAGAGCACAGATGGAGGTTGAGGACATATATTTCTGTTAGAACTCAGTGCTTAATACAAATACACTGCAAACTGATGTGTATGTCCATCAGTTTCCCCTTGTGATGTTTAAGTAGTTCTTTATCAAGTTATTGAAAAAAATATCTAAAAAGGATTATGAGCTTGATCAATCAATGCCTGCTAATGTCTGCCATCTGTCTGCTAAGATTCACAAATAAAATGCAGAATGGAAGTTCACAAATAGTGACAATATATGCACCACAACACTGAAAGATTTATGAAATAACTTGAAAGCAAACAGAATAATAATAAACAAAAATAAATCAGAGAATGGTTGAGGTTTGATGGGACCTCTGGAGGTCATCTGGTCCAACCCCACACTCAAAAGAAGAGCCACACAGAGCTACTTGCCCAGAACCATGCCCAGACAGCTTTTGAAAACTTCCTATGAGGGAGACTCCACAGCCTCTCTCAGTAAGCCTGTGTCAGTGCTCTGTCACCTGCACATTAAATTTTCCATTATGTTCAGTTGGAAACTCCCACATTTCATTTTGCACCCATTGCTTCTTGTTCTGTCACCAAGCATCACTAAAATGAGTTTGCATCCACCTGCTTTGCATTCAACCTTGAGGTATTTATGAATGGAAATTGCTCCAAAACTAATGCCTCCTGTTTATTTTTATGGAAACTACAACAGATACAAAGAGCACAGTAACACTGCTTGATAGAAGACGTTCTCAACTACAAAAAAACTTTTTTTCAACATAGACACCACCATTAGCTATGTATCTTTACCAGCAATGAACAAGAGCCTGCGTGCTGCGCTTCTAAAAATCTAAACCAGTGTAGAAGACCCACTGCTTCTGTTGCCACTGCTGAAACACACCATCCACCACCTCACTGTGCAAACATCCACTGTTTAGTCTCCATAAACGTTCAGCAAGCACCACTGAATATCAATGGGTGCAATTTTTCCATTTGAAGCAATTCAGTGACATATCTTCACTTTATATGTGCTTCCATGTGCTTCCTCCTGTTGCCATCTGTTGCATGGCAACAACATGTAATGGAATACTGGTGGGAAGGTTCAACCTCAAGTGCCATACCACCAACATCTGCCTGGAACCATGGGCCAACATAATAAAATAGGAGGCATTACTTTCAGAGCATCCCTTGTATACTGATGATGTCTCCCTGAGCTTTCTCTTTTCCAGGCTGAACAGTCTCAGCTCTAACTATCTTTTCTTATGTGTGAAATGCTCCAGTCCCTTAACAATCTCTTTCTGGCCCTATGTTGGACTTCCTACAGTATCAGTATCATAGGGTCTTTTTCTGAACTCATGGTTTAGTATTTCCCTGTATATGTTTACTGAATTTCTGAAAATTATATTAGAGCTTTCACAACTTCATGATTCTGTTGACTGTTCTGAAATATTGCTGGAAGTAACAAGGCTCCCATAGGCATCCAACCCTTCAGTTTATAAGCTGTATAGTATTTATGTTATTTTATCTGTTTGTTTCACTTTGTGTTGCCCTAGGCTCTGAAAATATAACTAACCCATGTTCTGTCAAGTAACAGTAATATTCACAGCAGGCAGCTAGAGAGAGGAACATCTGGAGGACATAGTCTGACACCATGATAAAGAATGAAGAAAGGGTGCTATCACAATAGTATCTTGAATAATAAATAAATAAACCCCTACATATTGGTCAAGCTGGCCTCCAGTGCTTGAAATGGATCAAATGGTTTAAGTGGCAGTGTCACTTAAAATGAAGACAGTTTTTCCTAAAATCTTTTGCAGCACACCAACAGTTGTGATGTATTATATGTAATCAATGGGAGGAATTTTTATTCAGACAGTATGTTTGATCCCTAAACAATCCAAACAGAAAAGTTGCCAAAAATGACAAAGAAATAAAAAAAAAGTTGACCTTGTAAGAAAGTGTAAGATACTCACATATAATCCTATTCTGTGACAATAAAACACGTACTGAAGTGGTCTGATATCTGCAACTAGTAGGAAGAAACATCAAGTAACTGCTGGATGTCTGCAGAGGAAGTGATAATGAGATAATAATACTCCAGATTTGATGCGTTTTATAGAGTATTTGTGAGCCTCAGAATTGTGAATTATGTGGATAGAGAGCAGTGAAAAAATAAATCAAATCAAAATCTTGATCTAACAAAATTTAAGAAGAGCACTAGAAATCAAGAAGCACCACAAGAATCAAGACAATCTTATGACAACATTCAAAATCTGATCAAGTATTCTTTACTTTGAGAAGTTCTGCTTTTCTGTAGTAGGTAGAGTTGATATGACATGTACATATTCTGTGATTCTTGATAATAAAATCACATATTCATTGTATCAGTCTTGGTAGGACAGAATTACTGTTCATGGTTTTTGTAGGGACTCTCTTATCCATCTTCTCTAAGAATCTACTATTTCAGACCACCTATTACAGGAAAAGCTAAACTGGAGTTCTATAATTGCTTTTGAATGGAAATACAATGTCAATTTCAAATTCACCTATTTCTATCATTATGGTCACCACATCCTAAGTGTTCCTTTCATCTATAAAATAATCATGCAGAATCATAGTATTGCTCAGATTGGAAAAGACCTTAAAGATCATCAAGTCCAACTGCAACTCTAACCATACTACCCTAACTCTAACAATCCACCATTAAATCGCATCCCTGAGCATCACATCCAAACTTTTTAAACACATCCAGAGATGGTGACTCAACCACCTCCCTGGGGAGCCTATTCCAGTGCTTAACCACCCTTTTTGTAAAGAAGTTTTTCCTGATATCCAAACTAAGCCTCCCCTGGAGCAACTTGAGGCCACTTCCCCTCATCCTGTTACCTGTCACCAGTGAGAAGAGACCAACCCTGCTCTCACCGCAATCAATGAGGTCTCCCCTCAGCTTCCTCTTCCCCAGAGGTACAGCCCCAGTTCTTTCAGTCATTCCTTGTAGCCCCTCACAAGCTTTGTTGCCTTTCTTTGGACCTGCTCCAGCGCCAAAAATGTCATTTCTGTACTGAGGTGCCCAAAACTGAACACAGTACTCGAGATGGGGCCTCACCAGTACCAAGTATAGTGGCAGGATTACTTCCCTAGTCCTGCTCACCACACCATTCCTGATACAAGCCAAGATGCCATCAGCCTTCTTGCCCACTTTGGATACACTGCTGGCTCATATTCAGCCAACGACAGCTAATATCATCACACCAAGGTCCCTTTCTGTCAGACAGCTTTTCAGCCACTCCTCCCCACGCCTGTAGGGTTGAATAGCTGAAAAACTGATTAGAGAGATATTTCCACTTCTTAAAATAGCAATTAGTTTAATAATATTTTTGCCCGTGGTTCTCCTCTTTTTTCTTGTCCTTCCACTGGATGTAGCTCACATCCTAATATCTAACCTAAATCTCCCCGCTTTCAGTTTATATGTCCCATTTAAGTACTAAAATGCTACAGTGAGGTTTCCCTAGAGCCCTCTTTTTTCCAGGCTGACCAATTGCAACTTTCTCAAGCTGTCTTCATAGCAGAGGTGCTACAGTAACTCTGCTGTTCATGGCCCAACTCTGGACCTGCTCCAGTATGTTCTTATACTGGGAGTCCCAGGGCTGAACACAATAAGCCAGAAATGAGTACACACAGTAGTACAGAGGACACAGGCAGAGAGTTAGACTTTCCAATCTGAATATTCCAATGCTCCTAATGCACAGAGCTGTCACAGTTAAGATTCTTATATTAGGAAAATTGTCAACATTCTTCTCCTTAGCAGTTTATTTGCACAGCTCCAGATCTGGCTTTACTGAACTATATTTAAACACAATTGCATTTATTTGTACAACACAAATTTGTGAATTCTTTTGCTATAATACTATGGTCCCTTTAAGCTAACATGAAGGACAAACTGTGCATTTTAAGTAATGATATATTATTCCTAATGGTGTTTCATGGTAGTCTCCCAATCAATCTAATCCAAAATAAACCCGGCTATTATTATCTGTAACACAAAAGAAAAGAAAATGTTGGCAATACAGTCATTTTGAGCTTGTTGTTTAAACATAAAAAAATGATTGTCATTCAGAACATTCGATAATGTTGCTTGTTATTGCATCAGTTTGGGACACAAAACATTTGTAAACAGCTCACCAGTATGTACTTAAAATGAGCAGCTTGTATTTCTCTAAGGTATCTTTTTGACTTCCAACTTTCCTGTTAAATTTTTCCCCAGAGCATCTGGTTAGGATAGATTTACTATATCTAAATTTCCCTATCCAGGTGATAGAGTACTGGCACAAGTTGCCCAGAGAGGCTGCAAAGTCTCTTCCTAGGAGACATTCAGCAGCCACCAGGATATGGTCCTGGGCATCCTCTTTGAGTGCTCCTGCTGGAGTAAGGGTTGGGTCTGATGGCTTCTAGGTCCCTTCCACCTTTGACTATTCTGTGATTTTTTTGAAGATAAGATTTATGAAATAAATACTCCCAGATGCTGCAGATGAAACTGATTCTGACTCTTCCTCATGGCCATTGTCTCTTTCAAGTGAGAAGTCTTTTCTTCAAGGTGTTTCCAAGAAATGTGTGCAAGTAAAATCCTCCTGTTTCCATGAATAATACTATGGGACAAAATTCCTGATTTTCCCATCTTCTTGGAAGGAGAAGACACTGACAGTACACATCTGGGGCTATCAGGGTATCATTTCTCCTTCTCTGCAGCCCTTTTTATCTCTTTCTGGGGAAGAACAGATTTCTCAGTACCTGATAAGCCCTGTGCACAAAATACAGTTTTCTGAACTCCTAGAATATAATTCTGTCCAGTACAGGTGAAGCATGGAGCTATAGTGTGGGTAGTTCTGGATCCAGTATTTAGCACTTGGTGTTACAGGAGATGCTTTTACTTCCAATAAAATTATTTCCTCATGCACAATTCAAAAGGGAAGAAATCAACAGAAACTAATTTAATCATCATCTACAGAGCATTTACTGAGATAAAACACAGTCTGAATGTTACATCACAAAAATAATCACTTAGTAATCTATTACTTTGCACTGCCAATGAACTGCCTGACCACTTCATTGTATCTCACTCAGAAATAACACCACAACCCCTGTACTCTGGTAAAGGTTACATATATACGCAGGTTGTGAAACACAAAACAGATTACAAATAAATTATTAGAAGAAAAAAGAGACATTATTTTCAACTAAAATATGCTTTTGACAGATGTTAAGTTAGTTCATCAGCTCCACATCTATGGGATCTTCTAATTTCTTAGCATATATGCAGTATAACATAGCCTTTCATTAGTAAATTGTTTTCTTTCCTGAGGCTTCTCTCTTGCAAAATAGCATCTATTTAACATTATTTTACATTAAAATGTAATTTTGTAGCTGTGAGCTGGGATATCTCATTACAACCCCACTTTAATAATGAAAGCTTCAATGTGATGTTTCTAATGTTTTAAACACCTTGTAATTGTCCTAAATCTACACAGTCAATGTACTCTCTCAGGTTAATGTAGTATGCCCCAACTTGTTCTTCAATTATAAACTGTAAGATAATGAATGTCAATATTCCTGCCAGCAATTCAGAATAGCTTGCAGGCATACTGATGTACAGCAATTCAAGTGTCTTTATCTGTTTCTTCTTAAATTTACTGAAATTTTGAGAGTGTATGTGGAGACTAGGGAGTTTCATTTTTCCACTATTTCCACAATATTAGATTTTCAGCTTTACAGCTACTTATTCCAGGTTCTTATCAGCAAGTCATATTCTGTTCTACTCTTCATCTAATTCTAATTACTTTTCTTTTTACAGTTAGAAAAATAAACAAACATAAGAACTGCACAGTTATTTCACATATAAATCTGCTATGTCCTAAAAATAACATGATAACATTGATATATGAGTGGAAGAGAACTTTCATGGTGTTCTTGCAGCTTTGTTGTGTACAGCCTATTAACAAATTTATCAATTTACATCAAACAATGTAGTTTATTCATTCTGTTTTACTCCCATTGGAAGATTATCCTTTAACTTTGCTGATTTGTGTACATTACTTCTAACTTGAACATACTTGAACATGAATGTCCACTTCATTAAATATTACCCTTAACTCCAACTAATCCCTTTATTGAAAAAAAAAACAACCAAACAAACATGAAACCAAACAAAAACAACATCAACAACAACAAAAACCCACAACACTTTGCTCTTTTCTACCTTTATCTCCACAGGCAGTAGTCCAAATCCCCTCACAATTTTTTTTGCTATGTTAAACATTTTTGCTGTGTTTACTATCTTACTGGGTAATCTGCCCCACTTGTCTCACTTTCTATAACTGATTTAGCTTCCCGATTCTGGGAAATGCACAGTAAATATGAGGAAATAAAAAGGAAAATACCAGGTAAATTACATCAGAAGTTACTTCCTGAAAAATCTACCCATCACTGGGTCTACTGTAGCCAAATCTCCCCAGACAGAGAGAACAGCTATCACCAACCCCTACAGGTCCCTAATTCAGGCTGGGTTGACCTAATGTTATACTCATTCTTCAGTGATGACTTCTACCATTAAGAGCTTGCCCAGGATACACAAATCTTGCTGTTTTACCTGGCAGTAAGTTCAGCACCACAGTGAAAATCAGAAGGTAAAACTCATGGGTTGACACTTTAAGAAGGCAGAAGAAGGGGCAGTTTTGTATATACATGGATTCATCACAAGCGATGCACAGTGCGATTTCTCACCACCTGCTGATTGACGTACAGCCGGTTTCTGAACAGCAGCTGCCCCACAGCCAACTTCCACCAGTTTTATAGTTCTACATGTTGCTTTATGGCATAGGATATCACCTCGTCCAGTTCAATTCAGCTGTCCTGGTTCTGTCCCCTCCCAGTTTCTCACTTGTAGAACAGCGAGAGAAACTGAGAGGTCTTTGACTCAGCAGTAGCACTACTTTACAGTAACTAAAACATTAGTGTGCTATCACAGTGCTACAACAGAACAGAGGGCACAACAATGACAACAGAATAGCAAAGTCCCAGGCTACAGCAAGTGAGGATATGCTCAAATGCAGCATTTGTGGACACAGAAATAAAGAAAAAAATCTGCTTACCATCAGAAGGCCTCAGATAGGCAGAGATGTCCAGTGAGATACCATTGTCCTCACTGCCAAGCCATAAATGAGGTCTGGGAAGGGGTGGATCCTGGCTCTACCCCTTTCAGTCACTCAGGTTCATTGCATGTACCTGAACTCCCCTGGGTTAGCCCTGCCTTCCCACCAAGTGCTCTATCACTGTTTAAACCCTGACTTAGCACTTCCACTACAGCTGTCAACACTACCTTCATCAAAAAGCTAAAACATGGTGTCGTAAAAGATTTTATGATGGAAGTTAATTTTATTCCAGAAAAAAAGAACATAGGCATGAGGCCCTGTCATATGTTTTGCTACTTGGATTGTCTGTATTATTTTTACTAGGATTGAAATTATGCTGCTGCTTGACTTGTAAAATGGATATAATTCGATAAACTATCATAGAATCATAGAATAGCCTGGGTTGAAGAGGTCCACAATGATCATCTAGTTTCAACCCCCCTGCTATGTGCAGGGTCACCAAACACTAGACCAGGCTGCACAGAGCCACATCCAGCCTGGCCTTGAATGCTTCCAGGGATGGGGTGTGGATGGATGGCTGACCCAGGGAGGTCATGTTTATCTCCCCCTGGGTCACTGAGAGCAAAACAGCCGCTATGGATCACTGTCTCACACAGAACAACGATGGGAGTAGGCGAAAGGAATGCAGAGCTGCGATAGAGACCGCTGTGCCAGGTGCCATGAGACAACCTGCAATCAACCGCAAGTTGTGAGAACTGTGCCTTGTTGTACTTAGCATGCTATTTGTACCACTCTATATAAACGGCTGTGTGCAGTTATTAAATGGCTTGGCTGCTAGTAACCATACTGGCGTGTGGCCTCGTCCTTGCGGCGCCTCAGCTGAATATTGCTCTGCAGGGAACTCTGAACAGTCACTCGGCAACAATAGGACATCCACAACCTCCTTGGGCAACCTGTTCCAGTGCATTACCACCCTCTGGGTGAAAAACATCCTCCTAATATCTAACCTAAACCTCCCTTGTCTCAGTTTAAAACCATTCCCCCTTGTCCTATCACTATGCACCCTCGTAAACAGCCATTCCCCCTCTTGTTTATATGCTCCCTTCAAGTACTGGAAGGCCACAACGAGGTCTCCTCAGAGCCTTCTCTTCTCCAAGTTAAACAAGCCCAGTTCCCTCAACCTTTCTTCATAGGAAAGGTGCTCCAGCCCTCTGATCATCTTGGTGACTGTCCTCTGGACCCGTCCCAAGAGCTCCACGTCCTTCCTATACTGGGGGCCCCAGGCCTGGGCTACTCACAAGAGCTGAGTAGAGGGGGACAACCACCTCCCTCTCCCTGCTGGCCACTCCTCTTTTAATGCAGCCCTGAACGCAGTTGGCCTTCCAGTCTGCAAGCACACACTGCTGGCTCCTGTCCAGCTTCTCATCCACGAGGACCCCCAAGTCTTTCCCCACAGTGCTCCTCTCAAGGAGATCTTCCCCCAGTTTGTATAAATACCTGGGATTGCCCCGACTCAATTGCAGCACCCTACACTTGACCTTGTTGAACCTCATTAGGTTCTCATGGGCCCACTTCTCCAGCCTGTCCAGGTCCCTCTGGATGGCTTCCCTTCCTTCCAGTGTATTGACTGCAATGCTCAGCTTGGTGTTATCCGCAAACTTGCTGAGGGTGTACTCGATGCCATCATCTATGTCATTGATTAAGATGTTGAAGAGTCCTAAGAACTAATCCAAAGATGTTTTGGACTCTCCATCTTTTTTCACTTTAGGCTGTCAGAGGTAAGTAATGAGACTTCTCATCTCACATATTCCCTATGCATGGTGTTTTATTCCACAGTCCTGGCGGTTATCCGAGTCTGATCATGTATATCCCTGGCAACATCACAGCATATATCTGTCACAGTTTCTTTCCTCTTTTCCTCTGTGATCTCCTATTTCAACCAACCATTCCCCTGTTCTGTATTTACTCTGCAAGACTTGCTGTCAAAACACTTAAGACTTTACATACAAAGTGTTTATTTTTGAAATGTATGAAAGACAGTATCACACAGAAGAAAGTCTGCTCTGTCATAGAATCACATCATAGAATAATAGCATGGCTTGGTTTGGAAGGGACCTCAAGGATCATCAAGTTTGAACTCCCCTGCCACAGAGGTACCAACTTTCAGATCTAGTACTATACCAGGTTGCTCAGGGCCCCAGCCAACCTGGTCTTGAACAGCTTCAGGGATGGGGCATCCACAGCCTCTCTGGGCAGCCTGTTCCAGCACCTCACCACTCTCTCTGTGATTAACTTGCCCCTGACATCTAAACCTTCCCTCCTTAAGCTTAAAACCATTCCACCTTGTGCTATCATTATCTACCCTTGTAAAAAGTTGGTTCCCCTCCTGTTTATAATGCCCTTTTAAATACTGGAAGGCTGCAATGAGGTCACCCTGCAGCCTTCTCTTTTCCAGGCTGAACAAGCCCAGCTCCCTTAGCCTGTCTTCACCAGTGAGGTGCTCCAACCCTCTGATCATCTTCGTGGCCCTCCTCTGGATCCTCTCCAACAGCTCAACATCTTTCCTGTATTGGGGGTTCCAGACCTGGATGCAGTACTCCAGATGGGGTTTCATGAGGGCAGAGTAGAAAGGGACAATCACCTCCTTGTCCATGCTGGCCACCCCTCTTCTGATGGAGCTCAGGATACCATTGGCCTTCTGAGCTGCAAGAGCTCCTGGCTCATGTTCAGTTTTTCATCCATCAGGACCCCCTGGTCCTTCTCCACAAGACTACTGTCCAGAATCTCTTCTCCCGGTCTGTATACATATCTGGAATTACTCCGACCCAAGTGCAAAACCTTACACTTTGTTATGTTGAACCTCATTAGGTTCACATGGGCCCACTTCTGAAGTCTGTTGAGGTCCCTCTGGATGGCATCCCTTCCTTCCACTGTGTCAACTGCACCACTCAGCTTGGTGTCATCAGCAAACTTGCTGAGGGTGCACTCAAGCCCATCATCAATGTCATTGATGAAGATGTTGAAGAGCATGGCTCCCAAGACAGACCCGTGGGAGACACTGCTCATCACTGGCCTTCACCGGGCCATATTGCCATTCAACACTACCCTCTGTCTATGGCCTTCCAACCAACTCCTTATTCACTGAATAGTCCACCCCTCAAATCCATCTCTCTCCAATTTAGAGATAAGGAAGTGCTGGGGGACTGTGTCAGAGGCCTTGCACAAGACCAGGTAGCTGACATTGTTGAGGTCTCAATTTTATCCGATTCCTTCATAATTCATTTTACAAAAACAGTCCCTCTTTTTTATCAGCCTTCCAGGATGCTTAATGATCAATTATCTGTGTGAAGAATAAAATTATAACTTAAGTTATTTACATGTAGTTCTACATTGTTTTCTGTGATGAAACTTCAGGGGAAATTATTTGCCTGAAGAAAACACTGTCCTTTCCATTTTGGCATTAGTTTTCTTAGAAGGCTAGGGAAGATCAATGCTATAATTTTTCTTTTTCTATATCACTTTTTATAGTGAAATTTATAATAAGAGCTCAACATGCTCTTTTGAGGCTGAGCTTAGTTCACTGCAAGAAATACCAGTTTGTCTATGGTAGCTCTTTTCAAGTCCGCATATTGCAGGCATAAGGTGGACAGCAATAAAAAATTCTGTAGTGAAATTCTTTTCTTAAATTTTAAGAAGCAATTACTTCAGCGTTTCCTAAAAACAATAACAGTCAACAGATGCATTATATTTCTGAAATGATGACAGGTTTTAAAAGAAAAAGTAGGCTCTGCTTTTCTATAGCTCTGCCAAACTGAGGATATGGTAAATGGGAACATTTTCTAAAACATGTTTAGGGTATTTCTGCTGAATTAAAGTTCTTTCTGGCTGCCTCCAATTTAGTAAATCTCTCCCTCAGTCTTTACTTTCTCTCTTTATCAGAAGTGCAAAAGAACAATATTTTCCTCGGCACTGTCATTCATCCTGGGCAGACATAAGAACAAGCAGACAGAAAGATGACTTCCGGATGCAAAATCCAATGTATAACAATAAAATAATAATCTGTGACAGGTAAGAATCAGTTGACAACAATTCCTCCAACTCAAAAAGCAAGAAGAGAGAATGAAAGGATGATAAAGAGTTCTTAATTCCAGTCTGATTGTCTCTTAGCGCAGGACTCATTAACTTTAGAATTTAAATTTTTTCAGCAGGTGGTATGAACTTGACACATACCCTTAACAGTTAAGTTCTGAAAAATACAAATGGTATTAGTTAAAATTTGAGAGAACTGGATTTTAGTTCATCATTGGAGTTTTCAAGAAGGCCTTTTCCTACTTGAGGATTACACTGTCCTTGCCATACATTCCATCACTGAAGACTGTATGTAAAATCATAGCAACCTTTAAATGCATTTCCAGGAATTAATGTATTAATTATGGTTCTGTTTTCATACCTTTCAGCTCTCAGACTGAATATAAACCCAGAAAAAAACTCTTTATTTTATTTAGTTGATGTTCTAGTGACAAAGAATAATAAGATGAAACAATGAGTTAAACCCTAGAGAAGGCTTTTCAGAGATGAAGTGTACATTATGAGTAATGGAAGCACAGAAAAGTAGAATTTGCATCTATGCAAAGTCTACTATTTGTACCCAAATCTGTACCTATATGTCTGAAATTGCTTATCAGGAACCAGTTTCTTTTTATCTAGAGAATTATCATTATTATTATTTTATTTATTATTATTATCTTTTTGTGTGTGCGTGTGTGTGAATGCATGCCATACGTTAGTGTCTTTTCATGTTAAGTATAATTGACACCAGTATTTATAGACTGCTAAAAGTCTTCCCTATATGCAAAGAGCATAGTCTGGTCATCCTGAACACTTCAGACTGATTAGCATAGCAAGCTCAATCCTTCTGACATTAATGTTTTATAGCACCTTGTCACAGGTTAAAAATAAAAAAAAAGAAATTCTGTAGTTAAAAAAAAAAAAAGCAGCACTCAACATTTCTGCCTAGCAGCAGCACCATTTATATCTTAAAGTTTAAAACTTATGCATGAGGATTTCCTGAAGTATTTGTGGGTGGAAACACTACAGGCAGGATTTTAACTCCTAATTAATTTTGTTCTGATTGAAATTATTTATAAGTGAGAATCGCAGAATTTTTTAAACAATCTAGCCTTCAAATGGGACAGAGATTCCCTACCAGCATTTTTGTTTAGTTTAACAGAATCTGTTCTACTCAGTTCATCTGATTATCTCTTCTAAAATGGGTTGCTGGAATGTATTCCAAAATAGTAAGATTACATAGACATATCATTAGTCATTAAATGCAATTTCTATCTGTCTCCTGCATGGTGTGTAGGAATTCTGCCTCTATGAGAATTATAGTTTTAATCATTTGCCCCTAAAATTGGGTAGAATGACAAGTAGAAAGGGTAAAAAAAGGAAAGAAATGTCACATGAGGACAAAAGAAAAGGAACACATGGAAGGAGTGTTTTAGTTATACAGTGCATTATGAAAACACTGTCTTTAACTATTATGACAAATTTATTAAGTGGATAAGTTCAGTCTTCTGAATAGCAAATGGTGGACAATTTATCTTTGCACACTGAAGTGATATTCACATATTTGGCTCAATTTTCAGATAGAACTGTATTTGAGACAAGCAAAAAGACATTTTGCTACGAACACACTATAATACAATATAATGCAATATAATTGTTAATAAAATCAAATATAATTGAGAGAGGATTGTCCAAGAGCTAAAGGCCTTACACTAATACTGAAGCCTTGAGTGCAGTCGAGAGCAGCAGCAAGACGATCCAAAAGCGAGCACGATGAGATGAGAAGAAAGGGCCCAGGTCAGGTGACCTACAGGCCTTATATCTGTTCCCCGAATAGGAATGATAACAGTACTCGAACAGTCTTCTGGGGAATGCTTCTCTTCTGGACAAGTACCCGGAACTAAAGCATTTGCTCTTTAACTCCCTGTACACTGCATGATGTTATGATGTGGAATACTGATAACCAAAAATCATAAAACCATGACATTCCACCCATTATTCTACATCATTACAGCATGCTTAATATGTACAAACAAGCATAAATACAATAAATTATCAAACATTGAACACATGTACATATACTTGGAATTACTGAGTCCACTCTCCCATCATCAAATTCCCTTGTGGCACACATTGAACATCCCCATCTTTTTGCATCACCCACCAAGTGCACCCAGGTCCATGGGCAAAAACAGTCCCATGAAGAGGTTTGCCCTTCCCAGAAGCTGGAAGGACCCAAACTGCTTTTCTCAACATGTTCTTTACATGTACTACGGGGACTTTATCTCCCTTGACAGTAAGTAGGGAGCTGGCAGGACCATTGCGATTGATAGATCCTCGAGTATTGACCAACCAGGTGGCTTCTGCCAGATGCTTCTCCCAGTGCTTAAATGTTCCATCACCCATTCCTTTCAGCATAGTTTTTAACAACCCACTGTATCGTCCAATTTTACCAGAAGCTGGTGCATGATAGGGAATATGATAAATCCATTCAATACCATGATCTTTGGCCCAAGTATTTATAAGAGAATTTTTGAAATGAGTCCCATTATCCGATTCGATTATTTCTGGGGTACCATGTCGCCATAGGACTTGTTTCTCAAGACCTAATATGGTGTTTCGGGCGGTGGTGTAGGATACTGCATATGTTTCAAGCCACCCAGTGGGCTTTTGTGGGGGGGTCCCCTGTTTCCCTTTTCCGGACACACGGATTTTGCAAAAAAAAATCCCTCCGCCCCACTAGTCACGGAACTGGGCCGACCAGCCCGTAAACCGTTGACGCACAGGTATAGTGATTTGTCTGCTGCAAGCTTGAAATCCTTTAAATGAATCTTTACAGTTTCCCTTGTCCCAGTGAGCTTATCATCCTCTTATTTTTAACTTGACTAACTTCCTTAAAACCAGTCCTTGATTTTCCATCTCTACTCCATAAATAAGAAGGGCTGAGGAAATTCTGACTATCTAAAGTCAACAGCAAAATTCAAACTCCCAAGTTGAACTTGCATGATGAAAGAAACTATCAAGTTCAAGTGCCCTTTCAGTACATCTATCATCTTAGAGCTACAGCACATATTTTATTTTTCTGACTTCTCCATCTAAGAATGCAAAGCAATACACAATTAACACAAGTCCAGTCTTTCGTTTCTTATTCCCTCATGATGTATCTTTGGAGGCATTTTTGTCATTGATGTCAAAGTGGATTAGTTATCAGAAATTCTTGTATCTCAGAGCAGTGCTCACACACAAAAGCTACACACAAACATTCTTAGATCTCCACCTCGTGTTTTCGATATTCACAGGTCATCTTGATTTCAATGGTTACTTTGATTTTCAAATGTTACTATTTTATCTAGAATCTTTAAAATTCCACTCTTATTTGTTATCAAAGCAAAAAAAAAAAAAAAAAAAAAAAAAAACCCCAAAAAAACAACAACCCCACAAACACTTTAAAAACACACTATAACACATTTAATAATACCAAACACATTGACCTCAGATCCTGGTGCCATGAAAATGTCCTGTGGATATTTTTTCTTAAGGCTCCCATATCCACATACTCACACATGAAAATACATGAGGTTGTATACAGCTTTTTATTGAATTTACTAGCATGTTCAGTATTATAAATTAAATTACTGACTAGCGTTTGATTTCATTTACGTTTTTAACAAGTCTCTGTATTAGAACATATTCTAAGTCCTCTCTTCAGTAGTACAGTTAGAAAAATATTCTTAATTGACAGAAAATCTAACTTTATCACATTGGAATGGTATCTCAACTATTGTTATTAACTATATTTCTGTAGAACAGTGAGCTGGACTGGCTTCTTGATTTAGAATTTATTTCATCAATTAGTGGAGCTCATTTTGTATCTATAATTCAATATTTTTAAATTTTAATGCCTGTATTTTTTTCCCTGTATATTGTGCATTCACAATTATACTGCTTAAATAATCAAGCTCTTGATTCAAAATTTGATCTGATGTAGACTTGCCTAAACACAAGTGACCTATAATGTTTTTTCCAGTGCTGGCTTGCCTTAGCAGAAAACTTTCTGCAGGCTTAACGATGTCCACCTTCAGCCACTGCTGTTAGTTGGTGTGGCTTCATAGGATCACTCTGTAGTAAGAAAGATGAATTCCACCTGAGAGAGGTAAGACCAGGGACTAATTTCAATAGAATCATGGAATCATATGATCATGAATATTGAAAAAGTTCTCTAAGATCCCCTAGCCCAACCATCAGCCTATCCCCACCATGCCCACTAACCATGTCCCTCAGTGCCACATCCACATGGTTTGTGAACACCTCTAGAGACGGTGACTGCACCACCTTGCTGGGTAGCCTGTTCAAATGCGTCACCATACTTTCTAAGAATAAATTTTCCCAAATATCCAACCAAACCTCCCCAGCACAACTAAAACCATTAGTTCTTGTCCTAATTTGGCACTTCTGAATCCCTCTGTGATTTGTTTTCTCTTGCTCTCTTTTGATTGACCATAGTTTCCTAGCTTGTCCATTATTTCTTTTGTGTGCCAAAAGTTATGTAAGATATACACTTCAGAACAACATTCCCATCAAAACATCAGAGGACAAAGGCTCGAGGAGTATTTGCAATCAATATCTCTAGTTGTCTTTTAATAGTTCCTTCCTTCAGAAACCATTCCTGAGCATTCATTCACATATCTGTTTATGCAATGGTAGGAGAAAACGTTGATCTACATAAAACTCAGTGTTATCGAAGCAAGGTATTAGAAAAAGCAGTACTTTTACACAGTACAAGTTGAAAGTTAACGTAATAGTGTATCAGGGAAAATTCTGCAACTTTATGGTCTTTTTAATTGTTCCATACTCTGGGAATGCTTATAGTTACTTCAGGAAGAACTTCCTTCCAGTGAAGGCTCTATGATTTAAAATGAAAGAGGACAGCAAGCTGCATATCATTTACTGTTAGTTCTACTCACCTAATTTTATTGGTCTTCTACAGAGTAGCTAGTTAACAATGATATATAGACAGAAATTTTTAAAATACCTATAAACAAGAGTATGTGTACTTTATGAGATGGTTACCACGCCATCTGCTATACTACTTTGACTGGAATGACGGTATGAAAGAGTTCAACAGAAACAGCAGATGGCCTTGAAATTAAATTATGACATTTATATATTCTTTTTTGTTATTTTTACTTAAAATGGAAGGCAGTGCTGAAAGTTATGCCCCAGATTCTGCTAGGATATGGTAAAATTATTTGCAAGTATGAAGTATACTAGAAGAGAAATCTAAAAAGTGCAGCTTATACATCCATTTAATATGCATATTGGCAGTAAGCATATTAGATTAATAGAAATGGGTAAGAACAGTGTTAGTGAAAACCTTATCCCCCTTTCTGCTTGTTATATTTATCTAAGGCTGGCATTTTAGCTGTCCTGTCTAAGAGAAATCACTTTACAGGTGCAAGAAACTTCTCTTCTGCTTCTTACTCTAGTGTTCTTTTCTGTACAGTTTCCTGAATTTGCCAATGATCTTAATCTTACTGCCTGGGAAACAAATGAAGAGAAGCTAAAAAATACCTATGTTGCCATTCATTGCTTTCTTTCCTGTCTCAGTGACCTGTTCCCAAAATTCCATGCAATCGGTATGGTTCCAGTCCAGCAATGGGATTAACTTTCTCACAGTGTCTTCATAAAATTAAGCCTCACAAATTATTAAAATTTACAGACAAAACCTGAAAACTGACTTGCAAATCAGAGCAAAAAAAAAGACATGATAACATTATCAAAGGTGTTTGAATCAGATTGATTGTAACATAAACAGTTGATTATTTTTAAAGTAGAACAGAAACTTTTCTTTACTATTGCCCTTTGCAACACCACTGGCAGTAAATTTGTTTCAGGTACTAGACACTTAGGTGCATTCCATGTCTCTCTGAGCTATACCTTCCATTAAAAACCTCTTTCATCTTATTTTGTAGACAGAATGCCAATGTATTTTACACCTGATTCCACATTGCACAGCATAATTCACAGTGGAGTTAGAGGAGCTTGTTTATGAAATTCAAGCTGCAAAATCAGCTACTAAACTACTTTCTAGTTCCCAAGACAAACACTGGCAGAAAGTGAAAAAATAGTTCTGAAGAGAATGAGATGTATTTATTTCTATGATGCAGTGACATGTGATAAGACACCATAGAATAAATTCTGTAAAAACAACATACACCAAAAGAATTGGAAAAAATGATAAAGTCATGCTGTCAGACTGCATTATGAAAAAACCTTTTCTTTACAAGTACTATTAAGGGATTTCCTTCCGGAGATAATACTTCTACCTCGGGTAGATGAGGTATGAATCTCTTCCAATGTAAAAAGATTTTTTTCTCTTTTTACCAAAAGAATAGGTGTGAGGATCTAAAGAGAATAGGAATGTGTCTCCAGCCACTTAAGAGAGGAAAAGCAAATGAAAGAAGGTTGTACAGTTGTTAGACAGTTTCTCGGATGCAGGTATTTGTAAAGTGGGTTATTGAGAAGTTCTAATGAGAAATGGAAAAAGCTGTGGTGGACATTGAATTAAATTGTGCAGAACTTATAATAGGAATGACTGAATCTGTAAATTCATAAATTTATGTTTGTTTTATATTAAGGAGTTTATCATCCACTTAAACTGAGATGGAAATATAATCCTTCATACTTTAATTCTTTCATTTTTGTTTCTTATCCTTCAAGACAGTTGAGAGCAAAAACATAAGACGTAAGTGGCTTCCGGGATGTAGTTTTTGCCACTCAGAAGATTAATATATTAATCTGTATTCTTAGATTCAGCAAACATGTTGGGTATCAGACATGGGATTCTGATGCATTTACAGCTTCAGATGGTCAACACAGTTAGCAAGAATCAGCTTGCAGAAAAGACATAAAAAGCTTTTATAGAAAGGTAACTATGGCAGCTATGCTTTAGGAATGTGATCTTTGCCTAAAGGTAGGATATTTTAGGACACAGACAAAGCAAGTTCAGGTTTCTACATGCCAAGGAAAAAAATATGTGGGCAACTATTAATAGAGATATTCACAGTGACTCTGTGATAAATGTTGAATTTGTAGTTTAGAATTTGCAATGTCTCAAAGAAGTAATCCTGCCTTTGTCAGGCATTGATAGTAGGTGAAATGACAATTTATTTTTCTTCTGTCTTATCATAGTGCTATGTGAACCATGAGAGTATGTTCACTCTCCAGACTTTGCTTCTGTGATATACGAGAAGCTGTTTTCCGATTTGGTATTATCTAAAAAAAGCAAAACTATAAAAGCAAAAGGAATTTCTCAAGAAACTTTTTTTTTTTCCTGAAAATCAGTTGTTAAGAACAAAACCACTCAAAGAATAGAACTGGTTTCTTGGTTCTAGCTTTTGCCTCTCAGAGAATAAATACATCATCTCATATTTTTAGATTCAGTAAACTATTCTAGGTATCAGCCATGGGATGTTGTTATATTTGCACAAACATAAAACATGATTTCTAAGATATATCTTTAGCTGAGATATTATAACTTCTTTAAAAAAAAAAAAAAAAGTCAGTAAAGGGTGAGTTCACTTCCTGACACGGTAAGTTAGATAATACTAAAATGTTTCGTGAATATTCATACCCCATAAAGAAAAATCATACAACAGTAGGGACAATGCAGAGCTCTAGTAAAATTAAACAAAGATTATGAAAAGACATGGCACTTGTCCATGAGTAATCATTTTTGTAAGTGGTCAAAAAATTATTTACAAAATGCTGTTACAAAACTCACGTATTAAATTGAAAATGGAGAAAAAAAAATTGACACAGCCAATCATGACAGAACTAAGAAGACCTAAGAGGTAAAACTTGTGAGGTTTATTTCATGGTCAAGAGACTTATGATAATCATTTGTGTCTGACTTTTCTGTGTAGGTCAAGTACAGAACTTTGCACTGAGAATTCTCTCATCAGCCTAGTAATAAAGGAAAAACTATCACATTCCTGAAATATTTGATGTGCTTTTACAACAATGTTTTACTATGTTTTTACTAGAATCCCTTAAATGGTCATTCTGGAAATAGTAATGACTATTTCTTGGCAAAGTTGAAGAAACCATGATAAGATAGAGAAAATCCAACAAAGCTTCAGCAGAAATTTCAGATTAAGAAATGAATGAAAGATTCAGAAGGAAAAATAATAAAGTATTAGCCATAATTCTTTTATGAAGCAATATAGCTTTTGATTGTATATTGTTGTAAGATAAAAACACTGGCAGCTTGAGCTATTCTTCTGTATGTGACTAAATATAAACTTCATAATACAGTAGTAAGACCTTGAACTTGAAGAAGTTAGAGCAGTCATAAACCACAAACAAACAAACAAACAAAACTACAAGGATTCTGTCAATAGGCAAAGATGAAGGACAAGGTAGTCACAGTAAAACATTTAGAATATGAAAGGCTACAGACCATAATTTATCTACCTGACGAATTTCCAAGGAATAGAAACATTAAGAGGGGAGAGATGATTTGAAATAAAAGGCAAACTGAAAAGAACTATTTGTGCAATACCAATCCAGGAGCAGAAAAAGAAAGAAAGAAAGAAAGAAAGAAAGAAAGAAAGAAAGAAAGAAAGAAAGAAAGAAAGAAAGAAAGAAAGAAAGAAAGAAAGAAAGAAAGAAAGAAAGAAAGAAAGAAAGAAAGAAAGAAAGAAAGAAAGAAAGAAAGAAAGAAAGAAAGAAAGAAAGAAAGGAAGAAAGAAAGAAAGAAAGAAAGGAAGAAAGAAAGAAAGAAAGAAAGGAAGAAAGAAAGAAAGAAAGAAAGGAAGAAAGAAAGGAAGAAAGAAAGGAAGAAAGAAAGAAAGAAAGAAAGGAAGAAAGAAAGGAAGAAAGAAAGGAAGAAAGAAAGGAAGAAAGAAAGGAAGAAAGAAAGGAAGAAAGAAAGAAAGGAAGAAAGGAAGAAAGAAAGGAAGAAAGAAGAAAGAAAGAAAGAAAGAAAGAAAGAAAGAAAGAAAGAAAGAAAGAAAGAAAGAAAGAAAGAAAGAAAGAAAGAAAGAAAGAAAGAAAGAAAGAAAGAAAGAAGAAAGAAAGAACAGCAACAAAAAAGAAACAGCATAATACAAAACAAACAATTGCTACAATTGCTACAAATACAGAAATGTATTTTTCTTTGTTATGCCATAAAACTACTGAAAGTGTCAAACTGCAATATTTTTTAAACTTTGCACTGCCTTCCTGAAGCAGAAAAATGTATTCCTTTGATTCATCTGACTTACTTGAGTACTTGACTGCTGCCAACATACCCAACACAGGTCAAAAGTAACTGCAGTGCTCTTGAATGAATTTCATTGAAATGCTAATAGGCCAGGAAAAAAAACTTAAGAGAAAAATTGAAGCTCCATTGCTGTTTTAGTATGATAATTTCAGTCATATTAATTTTATTTAAGTTTTTTCAAGTGAATTTTTTTTCTGCTGGATTCTGACAGTTATGGAGGGTAGGAAGGAAGAAGTATTTTAGTCTTCCTTAAATTTGACGAAACTATTTCAGGAGAGCCTGATGAACCTAAGACAGATGAGCCAATGATATGGAACAAACTGATGTGAGAAACAGAGACCAGAGGCAGTAATAAGAATAGTACGTATCTTTAGATCCTACTTTCTATGTGGGAAGTAGCACTGTAGGAAAGAATAAAGGAGTGACTGCGACTGAAGCTAAGGGCAGATATGATGAAGGAAAAGTTGAGAGGGTGTTCTAAGGCTGAGAGTTAACAAGAGAGAGAAGGGAAACAGGATTTTACAACTGCCTTCTAGTAAAAGCTTTACAGAAGTCAAATACTACTCAAATCTTTTCATAGTTATATAACAGAACGGATGTTACAAAGACAACTTATCATCTGTAAATAATATGTGAAAAAGGAGATTTTTATTTTTTATCATAATTGTACTGACATAGTACTTGTTTTGCTGACTACCATCTTCTCTAAAGTGAAATGGTATGTCTCAGATTGATGTGTGGATCTATTTCACTGATGTGCACTGCTTAATCATTGAATGGCTTGGGTTGAGAGGGACCTCAAGGATCACCAAGTTCCAACCCCCTGCTAAAGGCAGGGCTGCCAGCTGCTAGATCAAGTGCTAGATCAGGTTGCCCACGGCCCATCCAACCTGGCTGTAAATACCTCCAGTACATAGACCCACACAATGGAGAGCATACTACCTTTGAAATCCCAATGTTTTGCAGTAATGACACTCCTTTTCTTTCCAAATTCTCCCTATCAGACTGACAGTATTCTTGAAAATTAATATTTATTTATTTATATATAATATAAATCATATAGTATTTATATATTATTATATAATGTATGTATTATATATAATATTTATACATTATATAATATAAAAATTATATAACATTTATATCCTTGGCTCAATATTTCAGGTAATCAAGGTTCACAGAATTTTGGCGTTCCTTGTGCATTTCATTAGGAGAAAACTGAAAATATAATGTTATTAGAAAAAAAAAAAAACACCAGAGAGCAAAAGTCTTGAATCTGTGCTACTGTAGGCTGCACCCAGGTAACGCATGCCTCCTACAACATTATTTGTTGCTCTACCTAACCACAGGAACATCTTGTCTTATACTATGTTGGCTACGGGCTCCTTCTAAAAACAGCAACATCACATAATGACATATAAGCTACAGAACCTGAAGTGCCCTTTCAACCCTGTACCATTCTCCACTTCACTGGAATCATATGGAAGGACTCAAGCAATGCAAGGAGGAAGTTTATTGTTAACTGAAGGCTGGAATCATACAGCTCAATATCAACTGTTCCAAAAAGAAGTACAGAGAACACTGATCTAACAGTGGCATTGTGATAAAATGACTGTGGCTAAGGAAATTTTTTTTTTTTTTTAAAGGGGGGGGGGGGGGGGGATGGAAGATGGCCAATTAAAGAAAAATCTTTCGTAGATAGGAAAGAAGTTCAGAATATCAGCTTAAGGTGAGTGTAAGTTTACATTATTTATAACGAACAAAGGAAATTAGATCTCACATCTCTATGAAGTAAAAGGTCTTTGTCTATGTATTTTATATTGAAAGTTAAGCCATTTAATTGGGTATCTGATGTATAGCAACTCAGAGTTCATTTTTTCAGCTAGTAAGTAGTAGAGAAAAAAGCTTGAAACTCAGCATTTACTGTTTATTACATTTATAACAAATAAACATAGTAAAGGTTGGATGTGCTAAATGTGGAGCACAATTTGTATTGATCTAGAGGAAATTCTCTGAAGGTGAACTAGAGCACATTTTTTACAGGAAAAATGCTGAACAGACTCCATTGCTCACTTAAAATTTTTATTTTTTTATTTTAGATACTATTGCATGCAAAATCCACTTTTTATTTAAGAAAAAGCAGAAGGTATCATTTAATTCATGCAGCTCTGAAGCCACTCCCACAGTTTTGAAATGATGCCTGTTGCTTGGCATGACAGAAAAAAAATAGATGTCAGATCAGTATGAAAGAACAATAGATGAGTTATTTTACAAATGTACAGCTGATAGCATATGCATTGATACTGGGAATACAGTATCCTTACACAATTATACATAACTTTTTTCTTGCCATAAAGCATATTTCAATTGTTTAGCAAAACTCCTTAGAATTCACTTATCTAATCACTCAAAAGCACAATCCTCTTTACATACTTCAAATTCTACTTTCACAAATATTACTTATTTTTAAAGAAACAAAACTTTATTTGCATTCAGAGGTATTTAATTTTCAGTATCTTGCAATGGATGAATTCACATTAATAGGTTCTGGGGAAGTATTATATATCTATATTGTTTTTATTACAAAAAATATTTTTTCTTGCAAGAGTTGATGATCATAAAAATAATTTTATTAACTGTTCCTTTCATTTATGTACATTATCCATTTATACATACAGAAACTCGTGAACTAGACTTATGCAGAAGTGCTCAGCATTTTATTTTGCTGCTTGTCCTTGTATTATCTTTAGATAAGATTAGAGTGCAAGAGTATAGATTTTAAAACAATTAGATACCAATTAAAGCATAAAAAACTATGAATACAGTGTTCTCGTAATGTAATAGCACTTAAGTCTTGTAGCCACATAGTGAAATAAGAAAATACAAATGAATACTCTGTAAGGCTCAAAATCTATTCCACTCTTAGTAATTTTCTGAATTCATTTCATATTTTTTGCTATTTTTATGCATTTCTTGTTGCAAAAATTAGGCATACTTTCAGTTATTTATCAAGAGTTAGAATTTCTGGCACAATACAGAATGCAGACTCCTTATCTATGCCTGAAATGCAGTAGGACTTGAATATTTAATGTCATTGCTTATGACATATCATATTCAAGAAAGAAAGATCTCAAGGGCAGAAAAATAGGCCCTGAGAATCTACATGGGTTTCCTCCAAATAGTAAAGGAATTGATGGATTTAGTTAGAGACAAACTTGAATTAGTTCCAGAAAGGCTGTGTCTTATCTAATTTTCAGTGATCTTGCATAATATTAGGAGTCAAAAGAAGTGGACTTCAGAGTCCAGTGACACCTCTTTCTAATAGACAGACTCCAAATACATTACAGACTAGAAGAGATAAGAGCATTTACAACTTACAGTGTTAAAAGGTGTTCAGTTAGTTCTACAACACCACCACCTAGGCAAATAGCTATAAAATATCAAATGTTTTGTTGTATTTTACACTGCTGGCATGCTACAGGAAAGATACACAAAATGACTTTGCTATGATAGTGAACCAATCCATTTATTCTGTACTGCTACAGTTCTATGCAGAAAAGACTGATTTAACAATACACAAAATACTTCCAATTTAGGACAAGAATTTTTACAGTAGCTGTTCTACTAAGTAAACCAGTGGTTCTCCTGTTGTGATTGTCAAAAATGTCTCTTCATAGCACAAGTGGGGTAATCATTCCCAAGAAGACATTACAGTAATTACTAAGTAGTCTCTGCTCTTAACAGATCTTTAAAGCAAAATACAAATGCAAGCAATCATTACAATCATGAATGCATACAAAACAAAGACTAGAATTCAGGGAGTTTCAAGAGTGAAAGGTATTAGAAAGCAATGAATGGAATTTGGAAGTATATTTCTGCATATTAGCTACACTTCTTTACAGTCTCTAAAATAATGCTAAATCCATACATCTGGCTTACATCTTCTCCTTTCTTACTGTGTATTTTCAGTACATAAGTATTTTATTTGCTATTCATTTGTATTCCAGCAATGTTTACAGCTCAGTTTTGCACCTACATAGAAAAATATACTGGTGGTCTTCAAGTTCCAGTTAAAAACAAAGAAGCAGTTCATGAGAACTTCACAGTGTTGAACACGTATATTTTCCACATATGACACATTTTAATAAACAACCACTATTTTCTGGTTTCTTGTTAAGGAAAATACAGCATCAAGGTAAGAAACTGCACAGAAGTATTGGAGTGATAATGCCAAAGGCAGTTTTCAGAAGCATTTATTTTTCCAATCTCATTGCCTGTTTCTCCTTGGGCTCTTCCTTGCCAGTTCCTTAAATCACATTTGCTACAGAAAGCCTCAGGACTTTCATTCTTCTGCCTTTAGAATTTGCTTTTGCTAGCACTTTACAAGACCATTCCCCTGCTACTTCACAAAGCTATCAAAATTATCAGGATTCCACAAAACAAGACCCAGGCTCTTCCATGGTTGTTGCTAGGTAGGTGTTCATGCTCCATGCAATGTGCCAAACAAGTTATCACACTGCACACATTGATTGGTAACCTTCATTCATCAGCTGACAAAAACAACTTAATTCTGTTAGTAATTCTAATGTATATCCCTGTAACATCAGTGTTGATTGCACATTCAAAAATGATATACATTTTCTCTAATTGTTTCTTCTATTTGCTTAATATCACCAGTACATTTCTTCTTATTTCATTTCTAATTCAGATTATATAAAACCAATCCAAAGTTAATTAAAGTCAAGAAACAGAAGAAAGAAGACCCTAATGCAGCTAGACTCATTTGGTTATTTCCATAAGACGTGCTGATCATATTAGGATAGTCGTATTGTTTCCACAACAATTTTTTGTGGGGCCCAGTAAAGTGACTATTGTCATAAGGAATTTAGTCACTAAAATACCTTTTTTTTCCCTTCTTCACATATATGTTTCCTCTTAATATAAGTATGTCTATGCAGGATTGATTTATGAACAGGCCTCACTGTGGACAAATGTTAAACAAAAAAATTTTATGTCTGGAAAGGATTATTAATTTTCATGTTTAATTTTTTTCTAGTACTCTGGAGAAAGAGTTTCCAATAGCCTTAAAGATATTATTGTAAGAGAATTAGAAGCACTGGATTTAAAGATAACAAATTACTACCTTATGCAAAAATAGAACACTTTATCATGAGCAATAGCTTGACCAATGGATATAAATTTTAGTGGTGGGCAGATAAAAGTGGGCAGAGTGTGGCATCATTCTTCATACAGTAACTTAGGCATTTTCTTACACAACAATTCTTGTTAGGTAGTTTCCAATGGCAAAGTAATTTATCTGCTAGAATTTATCTGTAATGTGCAGATATATTTAAAACTAAATGCAATTAATATTTATACAGCATTTTTAATTCAATTTTTTTCAAGAGCTTTTTTAACTGGCCATATCATTCAAATGAATTTGTTTCCTTCTATTTTTCTGTTATTGTAGCAAGGATAATACATACATAACTATTAATACCAATAACTATATTGAAATTATACTGTCTTGTACTGGTATATATGTCTAAAACTAAATCTATACTCTTATACTCAATAGAAAAGTAATACTAAAGATCACAACGTATATACCACAGAGAATAGCAGAGAAACATGTAAAAACTTATCAGCTTTTTACATATCTCTTAATTTATAAAATAGCTAATGTTTCAACTTTTTAAAAGCTTTTTAATTCAATATTCAATTTGCATGCAAATTGAATAATTTCAAAATGCAATATGTTAAGATTTGCATCTTCTTTTCTGTAATTTCCCTCTTCTGTCCTTCCATATCTATACAAATTCTTACTAATTAGACTAAGTTAACAATATGCATGAAGCAGTTTGATGTAATTTTCCATAATACATAAAATCCATAAAATACAAATTTTATAATTTATAAATAATTGTGCAGATTCTGTTCAAACAGATAGTCATTCTTTCACTGTAAAGAATCCAAAACCTCTCACGGTTGCCTAGCAGACAAAATCTAAGTGTCATAATCTTACTAATTTTATGCCTGGAAAGGCATTCTTTTTGAAAGAGTAAGCATTAGAAACAAATTCTGAGGAAAAAAACAAAACAATTTACACTTTCTTTTCTTGCACTAATGATTGACTAGCCTTGTCTTAATTAATAATCTTATTTTCTGTTCATTAAAAGAACACCTAACATCATTTAAGAACATCTAACAACTTAGTACTTCCAAAAATGAAAGTAAAATGTAATAGAAATATAATTAATTTATTAACCAGACTAGGTTTCAAGTGCTATTTCTCCCATCAGAAGATGACAGAATCACTGAACTGGAGGGGCTGAAAGGGACTGCTAGAGATCATCGAGTCCAACCCCCCGGCAAAGCAGGCCCCCTACAGCAGGCTGCACATGTAAGCATCCAGGTGGGTCTTGAACGTCTCCCGAGAAGGAGATTCCACAATCTCCCTGGGCAGCCTGTTCCAGTGCTCCATCACCCTTACTGTGAAGAAGTTCTTACACACATTTGTGCAGAACTTTCTGTGCTTTAGTTTGTGGCAGTTCCCCCTTGTCCTATTGCTGCACACTGTTGAAAATAGTTTGGCCTTGTCCCTTTGCCTCCTGCACCTTATGGACACTGATCAGATCCCCTCTCAATCTTCTTTTCTCAAGGCTGAACAGACCCCCTTTGCTCAGCCTTTTCTCATGAGAGATGTTCCAGGCCCTTTATTATCTTTGTGGCCCTCCAGAGGACTCTTTTTTTTTTTTTTTTTTTTTTTTTTTTTTTTTGTATCAGAGAGCCCAGAAATAGACATAATACTTCAGGTGAGGGCTCACCAGGGCAGAGTAGAGGGGGAGGATCACAATACTAGACCTGTTGGCCACGCTCTTTTTAACGCACCCCAGGATGCCATTGGCCTTCTTGGCCACCAGGGCACCCTGCTGGCTCACAGCCAACCTGTAGTCCACCAGGACCTCCAGGTCCTTCCCTGCAGACCTACTCTCCAGGAGGTCATCCCCTGACCTATACTTGTGCATGCAGTTATTCTTTCCCAGGTACAAGATTCCACATTTTCTCTTGTTAAACCTCACCTGGTTCCTCCCTGCCCAACTCTCCAGCCTGTCCAGGTCTCACTGAATGGCAGTACAGCCTTCTGACGTGTCAGCCATTCCTCCCAGCTTTGTATAATCAGCAAACTAGCTGAGGGTGGACACTATCACCGCATCAAGGTCATTCATGAAGATGTTGAACAAGACCTGACCCAGCAACAAGCCCTGGGGAACGCCACTAGATACAGCCCTCCAACTGGACTCTGCGCCACCAATTACCACTCTCTGAGCTCTGCCAGTCAGCAAGTTCTCAACCCACCTCACAACCTACTTATTTATTCCACACTTTCTCAGCTTCTTTTTAAGGATGTTGTGGGAGACAGCATCAAAAGCCTTGCTGAAATCAAGGTAAACTACATCCACTGCTCTCCCACCATCCAGCCAGCTAGTGATGACATCATAGAAGGCTACCAGGTTGATGGAGCATGACCTCCCCCTGGTGAACCCCTGCTGACTACTCCTGATAAACTACTTCTCTTCCAGTTGCCTTGAGATGGCATCCAGAACAAGCTGTTCCATCACCTTCCCAGGGATGAAGGTGAGGCTGACTGGTGTGTAGTTTCCCAGATCCTCCTTCTTACCTTTTTTGAAGACTGGAGTGACATTGGCAATCTTGTAGTCTTCAGGCACCTCTCCCATAAGATGAGGATTCAATCAATTTCCAGGTTCAGTATGTGATGGCTATGATTCCTTATGCGGAAAGAGATCACTATAAGGCAATGTTGTGTTCGTTTTTTTCTCCTGTGCTTCAAAGCAATATCTCATTGTGTGTTTCATTAATTTTAAATACTCTTCTTTCTTCTGGCTGAATGAAGACTCATGGAAAAAACATTCCAGTCAGGAAGTGATAAAATAGTGTTTACTGTCCAGTCAGATATACTAGCACTAAAAAAATCCTGTAATTTATTAAGCACCCCAAGAAGATGGCATATGAAGAACAGGAGAAGGAGAACTGTAAATTGAAATGATCAAAAAAAGAAACTGTAATTAGGCAAAAACAGCTGAATTCCCCACTGTCCAGGCAAAAAAAACTCTCACATGGCTGATCAAAATTATCAAGAATGAGCAGGTTTGTTACTTCAGCTTGGTTGGGAAAGGATGGGAGAAAAATAAATAAAATAAAAAAGAAATCACAGCAACTTGTACTATTTTGAAAATCAACATATTCTCTATTATTGAAGAAAAACAGTGACACGCTGTTTTCCAACTTCTAGAAGCAAATCAAGTCCGCTAAAGATGAATAACTGAGAATTTAAATTTACAGTGATTCACTGTAATAGTTGACACCTTTGGAAAATTTGGAAGCACTGAGAACCAGAATAATTGTGTATGTGGCAATGAGAACTAGAAAAAAAATAACACCCCTAGGGATTATGCTCAAAGCAGAATTGCAGCTCGCCTCCTCTTACTATCAAGTCCACTTTCCCAATGAGCTCTTTACGTATTTTAATATAACTTATATAAATTGTCTTACTTCAGCGGACTATAAATCCCTCCCAGGAAATTGCCTTAATAACCATAGAATCAAGCTTGTTCACTTTTTCTGAGGCCTTAAATGAATATATAATTACCCTTGGAATGGCACAACAATTTCAGTCTACCTAAGAATTGTAAACAGGCTTTGGTATTTCTCAGAATATCTTAAAACCAAGTCACAGATACTGCATGCATTCCAAAAGATGGAAATATGGCCCACCCTGGGTTTCTCATATCCTAATAAGTGATTCAAACTCTGACACTGACAGAAAAGGAGGGTCCTGACTTTAACTGCAGCTAACTAGCAGTTGTCCTACAAGAACATTTACAAGAACTAAAACAATTTAAATCTATACTAGTGCCTGCTTAGTGCCTTGGTGTGACCTAGCTGACTGCCTGGTCATCCTTAGTCATTTAACTTCTAAGCACCAAATTTCACGAACTTCTAGGAACAATATGTTTTGGATACAAATGTCAATGCTGGCAGTTGAACAGCACTTGCACGTAAAAACCCCCCTTAAGATTTAGTACAATGTTCTACAGTTCCTCTTTGAAATGGGCTTAGTTCTGCAAATAATGTACTTACACAAATTGTTGTACAAATAGCAGAACTACACTGTGCATGACAAATTTAAATGTTTCATTTAAAAAGCAGTAATTGGTTTAAGAAGTATGAAACCCCTTACACAAATAATATTCTACACATATTCTTTTTAAGACAGTGATAAGAATTTTGCTTTCATCAGATAGACTAGGAGAAAGGGAATCTCAGAAAAACTGTCAGAAAAATTAACAGAAGCCTTATGGAAGGCATGAGCAATCACAGCCACATTAGAAAGACAGTGACTAGGAAGGTTTAAACATGCAAGACAATCTAATTCTATAAGCAGAGCAAGGTTTCATCAGTGTCTAGGCTAAAATTATGTCTTCCTAATTTTTTCTTACTTAGTTATCACAAGAACAATGGTTGCTAGAGTGTGTGAGTGTGCAGTGGGTGGAGGAAAGGAGGTTGAATATCTTTCCTAGAGTTTTGCTAATGCAAATATTCTAATTTGTGGATTTCCAGCACAGTCCTTCAGATTTAGTAGAAGTGAGTGGAGACTGAATTGGCTAATGAGATCCATGACAAATCAGGGCTGGATGTAGGAAGAAGGAAAGGGCCCCTACCCTAGAAAATAACAGAATAAGGTAGGTATTATCTTTTTTTTTTTTTTTTTTTTCAACAGGATAAGAGTAGGAAGGCAACTCCAAGGGATGAAAGAAATATAAAGGGATGCTGGTACTAGCAGATGAAAGAAATGAAGAAATGAGTCATCTCCTCTGAAAGTAAAGTTAATTTTTCAGGGAGAGGTATATAGAACATGGTGTGCCGTACTTCCAATATCCCCAGAGAAAAAAAAGCAACAAGGAAATTAGAGGAGCTAAGGCCATGTTAAAGGTCATGATTTGCTGATAAATAAGGTCTGCTTCTAAAAGTATCTTAGCCACAGAGATGAATGTAAACAGGACAGCTGAGTTTTGAGCATTCAGCTGTTATTTCAGCATCTCAGAAATGTAACCATTGTTCTTCCAAATCAATCTGGATTTGTTCTTGGTTGAACACACCCTTTTTCATCATTTTTATAATTTCTGCATATTTAATAGTTGAAAGGAGTACTGCATCAAGGCCTGGGGCCCCCAGTACAAGAAGGACATGATTTCTGCTTAATAGAATAATGTAAACCCATAAATAAGATTGTTTTGATTTTCCACAGTCTACTATTAGACAGTACTATTAGACAGTCTACTTAGAATACAGATGTATGGCCACAGCTCTGAACAAAGCAAAAAAACTCACCAATTTTCATAAGCAGAATATACTGTACATATGCATGTAAAAACACAGAACTAAACAAGTTGCATGGATGCTCATGACAAATACTTTCATTCCCTGCATAGTCTCAAACAACCCTGGAAGCTATTGTGATAAGGCTAAAAAATATTTAGATCAACCTAATGCTAAAATCATCATAAAAATACATATTCATATTTTTGAAACTTACATACATGGTTCTGAAGTCTACAATTGTTTAATCTTATTAATCATTTACTTAAGAATTAAAAATTAAGATACAGAAGCTTTTAAATTCTTAAATATATTTTAAAAAATCTTATTAAAAAATCAAAACATCTGCTATATCAATGTAAACAGTAAGAAACTTCCATATATTTAAAAAGGCAAAACTTCCAATACATACTCATGTTAGAAAATAAACTGTTCATTTTTCATGAGATGAAAAATTATCTTTGCTTTATTTCATTTTACTAGTGGAAACCACTGTGGTAAGTCATAGAACTTACAGAGCCATGAAAAGGAAAGAAAAACATTGTGCATGTCGAAGAACAAGAGAGGGTTTTTTGGTAAGAATTGGTTCTGCAGTTTTTTCTTACATCATATATTCTATTACTTCAATAAAATGAAGATTCCATGGCCTACATTTAAATAAAGATTTGAAAATCACTGTGTAATACATAAAATGTCCATTAGTATATTCATTTAGTTTTTCAATGTTAAAATTGTGCAACACATGAAATTTTGATTTGCTATAGGCAGATTCCTCAAATGCATAAAATGCAAATGCTATTGCCTACAGTAGAATACATCTATACATAGAAAGATGAGGAGGCAAAATGTGCCTATAGCTGCACACCTATGATTATTTTCGTTTTACCCCAGCATACACTTATAAATTATACTGTTTGACTGCAACTGTGAGTTGCACAAAACATCTCTGGACTACCTAAACTGGACATAAAGTTTCATATACACTGCAGGAAAGCCAAAGAGCAGAACTGGACATAAAGTTTCATATACACTGCAGGAAAGCCAAAAAGAAGGGAAGTGTGATTTAACCCTAACAATATGATTTGATGAAAGCTTTCTCTGAGCAGAATGAAAGCAAATGGTAGTAACACACTGGCCTTCACTGAAATTAATAAACATTAAGAACTGAAAAAGCTTTCAGGATTGGGTACACAACTTTTATTATATGGTGCTGGGTGTCTCAATTTGCTGAGGCCTGAATGCTTTGCTGAATAAGAACTGCAAAATTAATCTGGAATTCTTCATACACATTGTTTTTATGCCACATACTTTCTGACTTTTATTCTCTGACTTGCGATCATAGAATTGCCTAGGTTAGAAAGGACCTCAAAGATCAACTAGTTTCAACTCCCCTGCCGTGGGCAGGGTCACCAACCACCAGATCAGGCTGCCCAGAGCCACATCCAGCCTGGCCTTCAATGCCTCCAGGGATGGGGCACCTACAACCTCCTTGGGTAACCTGTTCTAGTGCGTCACCACCCTCTGTGTGAAAAACTTCCTCCTAATATCTAACCTAAACCTCCCCTGCCTCAATTTAAAACCATTCCCCCTTCTTCCATCACTACCTATGGATGAGGGAATAGAGTGCACCGTCATCAGGTTTGCTGATCACAGAAAACTGAGAGGAGTGGCTGATATGCCAAAAAGTTGTGCTGCCATCCAGCAAGACCAAGACAGGCTGGAGAGTTGGGTGGCAAGAAATTTAATGAAATATAACAAGGGCAAATGTAGAGTCTTGCATCTGGGCAAGAAGAACCCTAGGTACCAGTACAGGTTGGGGACTGACCTGTGGGAGAGCAGCATAGGGGAAAGGGACCTGGTGTGTGGGGACACCTGGGTGTCTTTAGCTTGGAGAAGAGGAGGCTTTGGGGTGATCTCATTAATGTTTACAAATATGTAAAGAGGGAGTGTCAGGAGGATTGAGCCAGGCTCTTCTCAGTGACATCCAACAATAGGACAAGGGGCAATGGGTGCAAGCTGTAACATAGGAGATTCCACATAAATATGAGAAAAAACTTCTTCACAGTAAGGGTAACAGAACACTGAAACGGTCTGCCCAGAGAGGTTGTGGGGTCTCCTTCTCAAGACATTCAAACTCCACCTGGACACATTCCTGTGTGACCTGATCTAGGTGTTCTGCTCCAGCAGGGGGATTGGACTAGATGACCTTTTGAGGTCCCTTCCAATCCCAGGCAGTCTGTGATTCTGTGATCTAAGCAGAAAAGCTTTTTTCTTATTTTCCACTAGCAAAGCAACAATGAATCATGGAAAGTTTAACTGTATTAACAGTGACTTACAGCATCTTCATGAAATTGAGTTGTAGAGTTCTGTTCCTGAACCGTAAGAGACCTATCCTTTTTTCTCAACCCTCACCAAATCTCTGTGACAAATTGAAACATTGAAATCAACTTCACAATGTCAACAATGCTTTAGACCTTATTTTGATTTCTTCTCACAGGAGATGTCAACCACCCCTTCAGTACCCAGTAGTATGGATAGCAGGGCTCTTTTTTCTCCAGCAAATTACAAATACAAAATGCAAAGAGCATGAGTTCAGATATTAACATATTATAAACTTCCAAACTGACAGCCAAATACTATACTGACAACTAATGTTTCCATAGGCAGGAAAATATGCATACTTCAACCAGGTACATGTTGCTCATTTACTGATTCAGCAATGATTTCCTCTGCAGTTTCTCACTTGCAAGCTATAGAATGCAAAAAGTGACTGTATTAAAATATCTACTGAGTTTTTAACTTAATATACGAGATTTGCATATTTAACTTCTTAAACAGTGGTGGACCATAATCTCTGTTTAATGGCCAGAACTACTATCTGTTACCCCATGTGCTCTCAATGTTTAGCTCAACCTTTTCTCATCTACATTCTTTCTACACCTACTTACAGCATTTCTCTTATCAGTTGAATTAGCTGGGATTTTTGTGCAGATTCCAACTTGCCTTTTGTGTACCTAATATTCTGATATTAATTACATTAAATGTTCCCTTTTTTATCTTCACTTTCAAGTCTGATACTACTATTCTTACTTGCATCATAACACATGGTATAGGAAATGTCTGATCTTTAAGTTCTTAACCACACCACTATGTTTCTTCCAAATTGCTCCTTTTCTTCCATAGTGCATCCTATACATGCTGTCCAGTTCCATCCTCAAAGAGAAGATACCGAAAATTCCTGTGCTACAAGAAGAGATACTATAGTCTGACTAACCTGACTTAGGCATTAGTGATGGTGAAGTGAATTATACTGGAAAGCATTACAGTGAACAATAGGTGGGATAACTTCATTGCCATTTGAGTGAGTTAAGTGTTCAAAGCCTCTAAATTAAGTTGCAATAGCAGGAACAGTGTTGTAATGTCACTCACATTGGCAGCACTCAATCAACTAGCAAGAACTAGGAAGACCCAAACTAGCTGAGGGAGAAGGGATGATAATGAATTTCCTGTGGATTCAGTGAGGAATTTGCAGCAAAACCCAGTGAAGTATCATGCTTGGAAAAGAGGAAAAAACCTTCCATTTACATGCGAAACAAGTGAAAGTGAAAGCTGAAATACAACTGCACAGAAACATAGTGTGATCACACAGAAGCTGCAGTAACTTCACTTCCTTCTTTAATTATACAGTAGAAGCAACAGCGTACAAAGAAGCTGTTATTTCTGTCATGCTCTTATTAATGTGGAATTCATAAGCGGGTTTAATATTACTTTCCATAATTTTCTATGGCTAAAGATATCTTTTGCCATACAGATAACATCTTCTTGAGAAACATACAAATAGATCCTTGATGATAAGAAGGGTCACATCTGCCATTTCAGTATCCCATTTGTTAAATTATTTAAATATCTATGGCTGAGAAAGAAAAATGTTTTTGTAAACATAAACTTTTATTGCTGTAAATCAGAATTCTACTACTTTTTTATTATTTGAAAATTCCAGGGTGCCTATTCTACCTGACTCCCCTATTTCTTTTTACCCTTATTTTGCTGCTTACAAAATTTAATTCAGAAAAGAAATGTAATAAAATGCTGTCTGTATTTCTATACGGTGATCTACTGCCCTCAACTTCAATATATTTGGATGAATTTGCATACTATAAACTGAAGGATTTATACTTCCTTTATTTTCATCTGCATTCAAGTGAAAAATCATTCAACATCTGTGTGAATAAGCTTCTTACATTTTTTTCTCTGCATTCTTCTCCCTCCAGCAGTGAATAAACCAGCACTCCCTACCTAGAAACACATACAGCAAATTCAGATTAAAGTTCCCTGCTGCTTTCAGTCAGAAACTTTGAGGACATTTTAACTGAATGTTAGAGGCTATCATCAACTCTTAGCCTTAAAATTTTATGTTGCAGTTATGATCATCAGAGATACCTAAGTTAGAGATTGCTGAGCCTAAATGAGATGGTGCTGTAGGCAGTGTTGGGATGTTTCCTGATTTTTGAATTGACTTTCCATATTAATCTACCAAAGCCCAAGTTTGTTATGCCTCCAAGGCATCCCTTAAAACTAGAATTTCTTTTGTAGGATCACCAAATAAAATAAAGCTTCCTCTTTCTAATGTGGGCTCTTAGCCAAAATCTAGAGGCAAACTGATTGTTCCTGTTACCAAGGAGAAGCCATTGATGGTGTCAGACATCTGTGCAGTAGTTCTGTAGTTCTGTCTCCATTAAAACAGTGTACAAGTCTTGCTTTTTCTGAAGACATCTGAAAAACCTTAGAAACTAGAGGTAGTTTCCTCCAGTGTATAACCCCAAAATTATTACTAAACCTGTAAGCCATCAAAAAGCCCATCCCATACATTCCAATATTTGCTTTATTTTAGGGCCATACTACCTGTTTCCTGTGGCTGTGACTGGCACATTCTTGATCTCCCTGAAGTATTTGGGGTTTTTTTTGTTTGTTTGGTTGGTTGGTTGGCTGGTTGTTTTTGTTTGGTTGTTTGTTTGATTTGTTTTTATTAAAGAAAAAGAACGGTGGGGTTTTTTTTTCCTCATATCCTACTCTCTCAACAATATTATCACCCACAGAAACTGTTCCACTAACCTTTGTCAAAGTTATGCACGTAGGTTTCCAGTTTCCTTTAATTACTGGTAAGTATACAAGAACAATTTCTTATGTTTATTTCAAAGGACTAACAGCTGCTATATTTCTGTTCATGGGGATTTCACTCAATCTCTAAAAATGCATTTCTGAATGGGTTTTTGTAAAAAGATAGCAAAATAACTTGAGGTGCATGTTTCCTCTGGCCTACAGCAATTTTCATATTAGACCCAAAGAGAAAAACGATTCTTTGCATTTCCTTGTCATAAATCCCAGTACTTTCACACACCACTAAGACCATCTGTTCATTCCACACAACTTGTCTCTTCCAGCCCAGCCCACCTGGAAGAGTGAGCAGTTATACTACTGTGCAACTAAACTAAATCTTGCTAATATCTAGCTGCTTGCAGCAATAGCCAGTCACTGTTAGTCATCTGGTTATATATTTCAACCACATAAACTGTATTTATAAGCTGCAATGAAGGTCATATTATAACAGGTTTGGGAATCTTAGTTAGAAAATCAGAGATGTGCAGCTACTCACGAAATACCTAGATATATTATTTATACTCTTAGAAAGACTTCAGCTGACTTGGGTTATTGACTCAAGAGAGAGAAAGCAAGATCAATTTTATAAAAACTTGGCCTCTTCAGCTTGCTACTCTAAGAATTACACTGAAGGAATTATGAACATAATACTTGACAACATATTATTTAACATGCTATGAAGATGAGTGTGACTTACATTGAATCATCAACTGACCACTTGAATGATGAGGTCTTCTTGCCTCTTCCTTTAAGACATGTACTGCTACTGCATATCTATAATCAGTTAGATATTACCATATTTCTAATTCTAAAATGAGTTTGATTTTTAATCAGTTAAATGTATCTAGTTGATACATAAAATATAAAAGTATAGGCAGAAATGCACAGGCAGTAGAAATGGAGACAAGCCCAGAAAGACTATACAGATTCTGTTCAAGTGTGTAGGGATGGGATCAGGAAAGCTAAGGCACAGTTGGATCTAAGTTTGGCAAGGAATGTAAACAACATAAGAAAGGTTTCTTACAGGCACATTGATCAGAAAAGAAAGAATAAAGAAAATGACTGTTTTTGTCAATCTTTATCTATCTTAATCAATAGTTTGGCCACTGAGGTCTACCTCTGTGTTCTCTAAAGGAGACCATCCCAAGCAGCCATATGAGGTATACTTATGTCCTTACCCAAGTGAACCTCCATTACGTTTTGCAGTTTATTTACGGATACAGGGAATAGATTGCATCCTTCTAAGCAGCCAGATGCAAGAAACTGAAAGAATGAGAATGAGAATTTATTTCTGAATTAAAAGCAGTTGGTCAGAATCATTCTATCTTTATAAATGCTTCTACATGCTAAACCAAATCATTTTCTATTGATTCTAAAAGCAATGCACTGTCAGCTACAACACTGACTGAATTAGATTTCTTGGCTAAAATAGAGTCTAAACACTCCAGAATATATGTCCCACCTGTAGAATCCTTAGGGAACTTTAGCGCTTCAGATAAAACTCTGCATTCCCATAGCTGTTAACATTTGCAGGAAAGAGAAGGGAGCATCATGTGGTAAGTGCCAAAAGCAGTCTGCTTTTGATTTACTCCTCCCTTCCCATCATCTTTTCTCACTCCTCTCTGGGTAACAGCTGCAGTCCCAGATGATGCACTATTGGTACTGTGCTTAACAGTGCTCTCACAAATGCTCTGTAATGACAGGAGAGCCGTCTGCAGAGATCATGAACAGATGATCCATGGCAGAATGTTCACTTATGAGGCCACCAGTGCAAACTAGACAAATGAACCATGTATTCATTCGGTTCCTACTTTTGCTTATGTTTACATTTTACTTTCCTGCTGTTTATTTCATGTTCTGATGCTGCCACATACAGGTGTAAGATTGTTATGATACACAAGGTCTCCTCTCCTGACTAATTACCCCACCTCCCTTGCTGCCTTATGTTGATTCTGTCTTGCACAAGTTCTCTATGCTCCCTTACAAGCAGATTTTCAAACAAATACATATATACATATACATACATATATATATATATTTAAAGTCAATGAAAGTTACAGCTGGCTACGCTAATGAATAAAACTTCTTGAACTCCACAGAAAACAGGATTTGATAAATGGTTTGTCATAAGAGTGCTAGAATAGCAGTAGTTACTCATTTTCCCTCTGAGCAGTCTGAACAAAATGGTTCTAAGCATTATGATTAGACAAGATATTTTCCAGCACAATCTACCAGCTACCCTCCAGCTACCAGAATAATCAGAGAAGGCAGGAAACAACTCTCCTTGCCTGCAGCCTGACATTTCACACAGAGAAGGCCAGAGTGTGAGTCCTGCATTTTAAGACAGTTCTACTTCTAAATCAGCTCTTTTTTAATACATATAATTGAACATATGAATACATATATTGAATGATAGATATCATTCTAGATATCACTGTCACTACACAATGATAGGATAAGGGTGAATGTTTTTGAAATAAAAAAGAGGGAGACTTAGACTAGATTTTAGGAAGAAATTCTTTACTCCAAAGTTGGAGCGGCACTGGAACAGGCTGCCCAGAGATGTTGTGAATGTACCACCCCTGCAAGTACCCAGGGCCAGGCTGGATGGGGCTTTGAGCAAAGTGGTGTAATGGAAGGTGCCCCTCCCCATGGAGAGATGTTGAAATTTGATGATCTTTAAGGTTGCTTTCAACCCAAGCCATCCTGTGATTCTACAATCATTAATGCAGGCAATTGATGTTACCCCTTCACGTTGTTTGGTTTTTGTTTTGTTTTGCTTGTTTGTTTTTTATAATTTATAAAAAAGGCTTTAAAATTACGCAGTACATCATACTCAAGTACATCTGATATATTTATAAAGCATTTGCTTTGTATTCATGCTAGTTTATTATGAATCAACCTTTCTTCACCATATTTGTTTAGTGAAATGTACTTCAGGAAAGCCAATTAGCAGCTGAACACCTGTGCAAATGTTTAAGCACAAAACCTATATTTCTGCTATCAAACTCTGTTAGCAGCTTTTTGTTACATTAAAACTCTAAAGAATCATTTCTCTTTATCTTATGCTTAAGCTTTAAGAGTATCCATGAAATAGCCACTTTCTAGCTTATTACATGTTAAGAGATTTTACTGAGTTTCAGTTCAACTGAGAGGTCAGCAAAGAGTAGCCCTGACCTGACCACAGTCTCTAGGTCTGCATGAGCTTGGGAACTTCAAAATACCCATTTATGCCAAGTGATTTAAACCAAATCTACTCCCAGATATAAATTATTCTAACTTAAAGCTTCTATTTTTTTTCCCACAGAAATTGTTTCATTTTTCATGGAATTATGCAATATTCATTTGGCTGTAGTTAAAGGAACTATTACCCACTTGTTACAGAATTTACATGGGAAAGAAAAAGGGTAAGGCATACACCACCCAGACAACAGTCTATTTTAGTAGTAATTAAAGATATTTCATCTTTTTTTTTTTCTTTTTTTCTTTTTTTTTTAGTACCTCACAAAATGATGCATAGATCACATTTTTAACAATACAAGGTTTTGGTTTGCATGGGAGAGGATCTGAGCCCAAGCTTCTCCCATTAGATCCCAGAAGCTAGAATACTTACTTGTTTTTCAAAGTAATGATCTTTCTTATTACCTCTCCTATTGCACTTATGTAGGAAATTAACCTAAATTAGGTAAAGATTCAAGAGTAAACTTTAGTCCTGATTCCCAAACAGATGCAGATAGTATCTCTTGATTTAGACAGGCAATAATACAAAACCTCAAAATACATGAGAATATACCACATCTCTGCATCTGCTGGCATCAACATCTGATTCTGGTTTCTAAATTGAATCTGTTTGTAACAATGACACATTAAGATCAAATCAGAAGTTACAAAACAGTACATAGTATTTTCTTAGCTCATTTTAGGATAAAATTCTCAATCTAGAATGATGAACAAATAATTAACTACTGAACTAAGCTGATAGATTTTTGTTGTCAGTAAATTTCTCAGACACTACAACTTCTATACCAAAATCCTAAAACTAATTACACAGCATCAGCTTTCCTCCTTAAACTGAAAATTTCTTATCTGCAACAACTTGCTTTCTGTAAGGAAAAAAAATAATAATAATGACGAACTAACAGTAGAAAGTCGTTCTTTCAAAACACAGATTGTAACACTCTTTGAAGATGCTTGCTGGTGACACCACAACCACATGCCGGCTCAGAATTTCAGATACTTGCTTTACACCAATTATTGTCGTGAGGAATAGCAATATTTCATTTCAGCACACCAAAAGACACATTTTCATTCCATGTTGTCTGTCCTAAACACTTGGCCTATGAAAAATTTTGGGACAGTGGTGCAGCACATCAGTAACATGTTTTAAAGTCCCTAACTGTTGCAATCTGTGCAGCCCTGGGAGAGCTTCTGATGCAACTACATCTTAAAAATCTGTTCTCACTCTTCCTACGTAATATTAGAACAGCATCGCACTCAGCACTAAATTAAAAAGCAACATAATCACAATTCATGCCCAGGGCAGAGCAAGTTAATTTGAAAATAACAAATCAATCCACCTTACTCAGAGATAAATATCTAGTGTCCTTACAGTGAGAAATTGTTCTGCATTAGTCTTGACACATCACTGCATCTCAATATTTTATTTCCTTGTAAATGAATCATCACAGATTCAGAAATGCCTTAACACCGAACAGCTACATCTTTCTATTTACAGATTATTTTATGAAAAATTATGGATTGATCACAGTTTAGAAGTTAATATGCCAGTTTTTAATATCTCTGCAATATATTTGTTCATTAACTAAAATGCCAATTTTTACCCCAACTTCTGGACTGACTAATTTTTAATGGACAACTCAACAAGGAGTTTTACTCTTAGAAGCTTTTCAATACAAGATCAAAACCACAGTTTCTAGCAATCTCTTTCACCCACCCTTTGTAATCTCACTGTGTGCTCACTTCTGAGTTTTCATCACAGATTCAGCTCTCGTGTGTCCAGTTCTGATTCTTTAAGACATAGAGAATTGTAAACCAATGGGGATTTACAATTAGTAGAGATGTGGTGAGTTCGCCCTGGTCATCCATCCATACAGATGTTTTCTCACTCCCCCTCCTCAAGAGAGTACAAGTATGTAACAGGACAAAAAACACACAGGTGAAGATGAAGACAGGGAGATTACTTACCAATTATTCTGATGGGCAAAGGATTAGGAAAAAAAAAATGATTTACTGCTAATTAAAATAGAGTTGGGTAATCAGAGTCAAACACAAAAACTTTAAAACGAGCTTGACTTTGCTCCTCCATTTCTATCTCCTCTACCTCCTTCATCTCCAAGCATCAGTGGTTGATGGGTCACAGATGTAACTCAGGATGTATGTGGCAAAACAAGGATTTCACTTAAGTTTCACAGCCTATTAATTTTCACCACACCATAGAATCATAGGATCTTTAAGGTTGGAAAAGACCTCTAAGATTATCTAGTACAATCACCAAGCCATCTCTACCTTGCGCACTAACTCAGTGCCACATCTCTACATTTCTTGAACACCTCCAGTGACAGTGACTCTACCACCTCCCTGTGCAGCCTGTGCCAGCACCTCACCACTCTTTTGGAGAATAAATTGTTCCTAGCATTCAACCTGAACTTCCCCTGGTATAATTTGAGGCCACTACTTCTTGTTCTATCTAGCACCAGAATGTTTCTAGAAAAACAAATAAATAAGCACACTGTCATGAAGAACAATGTCCTGTTAAAATAATTTACTTGTTAATCCATTTTATGCAGCAACTGTTTACTGAAATTACATTCATTCATCTCTACTGTTTCTTGTAATAAAGATTTCCTCTGTTTCTTGTTCAAATACAGTTTTAATTGTCTTGTCTCACTAGATAGGTTTCAAATAGCTTGCTCTAGCATCCTGGTGTTCTGGGGCATTATGTTGTAACAGCAACAACAAAAACAACAAAAAAGCACCAATAACTAAAACAGACACAATCTAAGAGGAACTGTCTAAAGTGGTATTTTCCAGCTGCATTACAGTACTCTACCCCATTAGATTCCTGCAGAGGTAACAGAACCAGCCAGTCTGACTTCCAGACAGAAGTTTATCAGCAAATTCAGAGTCGCGTCTAGTATTTAGCTTTCTCACTATACCCATCTTTAAGCAGATATATTCATTTTTTTTCATACATATGAACATAAAAAGGCCTCATCAACTGACTGTAATGGATTGTTCAATGTCATGATGACCTGTATGAATGTTCTTTCTCTGCAATATTAACTGAATTGCCTTTTCCCTGCAACTATTTGCTTAAGTTAAAATAACTCAGTTCATGCACTGCAGCTTGCTAACTCAAGCACCCAACTATGAGTATATAAACAGGCACTTGGGGAAAGTGAATGTTAGGATCTTTTTCTAGCATTATAGGTATAATGAGAAAATTGAGATCATGTATACATCTAGAGAGACAGGCTAGTAGCAGTTAGGGATGGACAACTTTTTAAATAATTAATCTACAAATAATGTAATCTGGGATGAACTAAAGCAGTTTCAGAAAACAAACAAACAAAAAAACACCAGTGTATTAGGTAGATAGAAGCCCAGAGGAAGAAATATTTCTTTCTTTCCCACATCCTTGTGTGAGAGCCATCCATGTCCAGTGATAACAATTCTGCTGATGTAAATACACGCACCCACCTGCCAGCAGGATGCCCGTAAAACCCAGGGAAATACTATTCTGAGAACAGATCTTTCCCAAGTTCTCTTTTTATTTACTGCACTTGCTTTAGATATAACCCCAACTTTATCCAGTCTGGGAGTAAGAATGTCAAACGGGTAAGCTAATGTTGGAAATACATTTCTTGTTCTTTTTAAATTCCTGTGGATGCTGTCACCAAAAAAAGTATTTGTGGCCAACATGCTGTTCATGTACTTAGGCTGCAGAAACATCACTTGCAATACAAGTAACGAACAGAAAGAGGAATCTAGTTGATTTCTGAATGTCACCCAGCTAATTAGAGTAATTCTGAATCTGAGGTCTGAGTTCTTGTCTTTAGGTGAGCATCCTAACATAAGACCCATTAAGGACATCCTGTGAGAGAGATGTTTGCTATGCTTCCAGGTGCAGCTGTCTCTATCTGGATGGAACTCCACTGTTGATCATTTCTCCACTGATGTTTTTCTCACATAAAGCACAACATTATCAGAGAAGAGATCAACAGTACTTTCTCTAAAATATCTTGCAATCAGAGGCTTGGAAACAGTAAGAGGGTTGGAGTTGAGTCTTCCAGGTGTTAGAGTGCTTTACTCAAAAGATTTCAAGTGGAAGGATATGCTTGCTCCAGGTTCTGTCAGTTTTATTCTACTTTTCTGTTATTTTTTTGATGTGACACAAATGCACAAGTATGAGGAAAGTAAAGATTTTTACATCCTTCCAAATCCTTCTGAATATGTCAGAAAGAAGAGTATAAATTCAAACACAATAACAGAAAAGTCAGACACTTCAATTCTTCCCATAAAACAGAATATTTTAGAGTTCTATGTATCAGTTATTACTATTGCATATAATAATGGCAATCTAGTATTCATATTCTCCTTAGAAAACAAAGTAAAATCCACCACTCTTGGCAAAAAGACAACTCCCGCCTTGACTGTTTCTGAGGATTGAATTTAGGAATCACAAAAAGTGGTGTTACATCTTACATTATGAAGTCAGGTGAAAACATTGTTCCATGAGAGAAAATACATTTCCAATTTGCCATATCAAAAGCTTTAGTACATAGGCATACTCTGCGAATGAAATGGGATAGCAGAGGGGTATAACACAATGAATTTTGATTTCACTGTTGGAAATCTAAATTACTGATTGCAACCTAGAGGCCAGGGAATAAGTAAGCATGTTAACAACCTATTTGCACCAAAGCTTGTGTAGGTAATAGCCAGGTAATTTTATATTCAAAGGATTTCAGTTTCCATGGCTGCTGGTCCATAGTACACAAAAATTTGTACATTTGTACACACAAAACCTACAGATTAAAGCAATGAAGACCCTTCATTTAGTTCAGTCAGGTGGTAGATCACGCTATTTATTTTACTAAATGCCAGAATCAAAAAAAAAATGTAAGCACCCTGAAACATTTAAATAATCATCTTAGAGCTCTGAATTTTAGTGTTATTTATATTTGGTCAGCTACAGAGCATGCAATGAGTAAATATATACTGAAGAACTAACAAAATCTTTTCTCTAAAGAATTTAACAATCCATCAGGATAAATGACTCTCTGAAAGGAAACCAAATTACTATCAACACTGTATTATCTAGACATCTCAGCTATTTATGTAACTTTTTCAGGAAGAGTAAATGAAGAAAGTGAACTTTACTGATGCTAGTGCAGAACAGACCCTCTAGACGTTATTTTTATTTTATTCTTCTCACAAAGTTTCTTACTGAAATACTTCACTCTTATTTTCTAATTAGTGACAGTTAAAAGAAACGTGCATAGCTGGGGATGTGAAACACTCAATTACCAATAGAAAAGCAGCCTTCAGTTACAGTCTCTTAAAAGGGAAGTCAGGGGTTGGTGTACATCCCATGTGAATTAAGACATGATAAGAGGGAGGAGTAGGTTGGGTCGAGATAGCAGGAGCAGGTCAGGTTGCTATTATCCAAGGCAGAGTAGTAAAATGTAGATAGGTCTGCCCTGGTGAACAACAGCCATGTAGAAGGCCATTGACATCCTTGTTACGCTTATCTCTCACTCCCTGGTGTTGCTGTTTTTCAATCTCAGTGCAGCGCTGAAAATGTATTCATTTCTCTGTTACTATTAAAGAAAGAGAGCAGAACTTGTGGTGCAGAAGCAAAGCAAAGGAGATATTTGCCTGAGGGTAAACTCTTATACTTTCCCCCTCTTTCTCCTCCACAATAAGAAAAGAAAAAGGAAAAAAAAAAAAAAGAGGAAAAAAAAAAGAGGATAGAATTTTCCTTCCATGGTACAAGTTGTCTGGAAGAGTGTTGTCTACATCCAACTCCTAGCTTGCCAAACAGTAAAACAACCACTTAAAGAAGACCAAATACTGTCTTGGAGGACAATTTTTGTCGTACCTTTGATTTTTCACATTTTCCCCATAATCTTGCATTGTTAGTGTATCTGGCATGAATTACAGTCATTTAGAGGAACTATGAGCTTTTAGAACAAACAAACAAACAAAAAAATAAAAATAAAGAAAAGAGAAAATCTGTCACCAACAATACACATATACACAGACAAAAGAGTTTTCTGGAGAAAGAAGAACAAAAAAAGAGGTTATGGCAGGAAGAAATTTTTCAAGAAAGGAATCTAAAATGACTGGTAAGCAAGTGGAAAACAGCTAAGCTTCAGACATGAATTTTAGTCTGGTAGCATTACAAGGAAAGCTGCCACACTGAAATAGGCAGAAAAAATCCAACTCTGGTGAATAAAATATGTGGATTCTATCAAAAAGCTCATAAATTTCACCCCAGCATTTGGTCGCTCAATGAACTGATTACAATACCACATATTATCTGGAAAAAAAAATAAAAAATGAGGCCGAGTAAGGAGAAAGGAAACCCCTAAGGTGTTGGGCTATAAATGTGTTCCATACAACCTACTGTGGAAGACTTATTTAAAGATTGCTCATTTTGCACTCTCCAGAGATTTCTGACTGGACATTTATTATATTCCTACAAGAAGTCTGACTTACTCTTCTGACTTACTGCTCCAGTTTTGGAACAGAAATCTCAGTGGACTTGCACTGATGTAGAAATGGAGTGCAAAAATTACAGTAATTAATTCAATTCAGTGACAAATTGAGTACTGAAAGCCATCTTTTTCAGTTCCTAAATTATTTTTCTACGAGCCAATTTTAATGTTTAAGAGGTATTACATTTCTAACTGATTTTTGAAAACACAGCACAGAAAAAAAAAAAAAATTGAACTAAAGTTTTAGAGTTTTAGAACGTTTTAGAAAGATACCTTAAAAGCAGTACGGGCTTCAGTTGTCTGGGTTTTCAGCCATTTTGACTGTATCTTGATTCATTTGAACTAAGTTCTTCCAGAGATTCATCCAGAGATTCCAGAGATTCTGGGTATCCAAAAATGAAAAGAAAGCTTTAATAGAAAGCTATGAGCAATTACTACTGGTTAAATATATATATATATACATATTTCTAACTCTAAGTATCAAGCTCAGCCTACTAACTTTTCCTGCTATGAAGATAAATCTTTTATTATTCAGGTATTATTCAGTTCTGATACCAAATGCATAATCTGCCATGCTATTGCTTTATTCCACCTAAAATAAGAATGATATCTCAGATATTAGACTTCTCATCAGAACAACTTCAGTATAGCTCTCATACTGCAATTTACTAGTTCCCATATAGAAAAATACAAAATAGTTCTGGAAGAGATCTCAAGCTTGTCAGAGAGATTGTCAGGCTCCTAAGCAATGATCCTGCCCCTCAATGACCTCCCATAAGAAAGGGAGTGTTTTACAGAAATATCAGACATTATGATTTTCCTCAATATTTTTCACTGTTTGCTGTGTGGAGAGCACATGAAAAAAAGCAGAGGGTGATTCTGAGGCTACTGAATACCAAAGATTATAGCAGCTATTTCTTCTAGAGTGGCCAGTGACCAACAGCATCTAACTCTTCCTTTTGTCCTGCAAAGGCAACATTATGCCAATGCTCCTTCCTGATCCATTATTATTATTATTATTATTATTGTTATTATTATTATTATTTTGAAGATAACTTCACCCTCCATCTAGAAACTGTGGCATATGTTTTACATAATATGATACACAAAACCACTTTCTGATCATCGGTGCTTGATTCTTAAGGCCCTTAAAATCAAGGGCAGCAAGAGAGAGACCCACACAATGTATTTTGTCCAAAGCATTATTCTGCTTTTCAGCTCTTTCTCCACCTCCACACAACAACATGACCTATGCCTTTGTGAAATCTTGTCAGTCTTGTTTCTAAGCTTCCTGATGCTTAGACAGTTTGTTCAAAGACAATTTGTTCAATTGACTGCACACCAGAGGTATTCCATCATATTTAAAGTAAACATAAACAACACTCATTCTCTAAAAACACTTTAAAACAAAAACATATAACTGTATTGAGTAGAGGTCAGCTCTTTAAAGAGTCACCAGACAACATCTTACCTTGGAAAAAGAAACATGCTTACAAGCAATTTTGAATTTTTCTAACCCTTTTTCATGATTGATTGTATCGCACTTCAACCTGCTACAAAAATGCAGAGGATCATTCTCCAGATTAATTTTACTAGTGGTGAAACTGTCCAAGAAATAAATGGCAGTGCTTAACCTTTTTTTTCTTTATTTTGGCGAAAAGATCACTGACTGTACTCCTGTATAACTGTCATACGTCACAAATACACCATTTTCTCGGAATAAAATACAAAAGTCTTCAACTCTTGTAAAATCACTTTATTCTTGAAAGAGATCATTAGTCACCATTCATGATATGGGTTGCTGTAAAAGTAGGTGTATTTGATTTTCCTCAAAAACTTCCTCATTTATGAAATGGAAGTAGTGATCTGCCAAGCTTCAGATATGGCAAAAAAACTGAATCCTATTCCAGGCTGAGGTAATTAGTCAGCGCATAGTGGCCAGTAATGGTGACTGCTCAACAGATACAGTCACTATCCTTTGTGCAAAAATCAGGAAATGCATTAACATACCTGTAGTGCACACCTATCACCTCTCTCAATCACTAACAGTAATATTACAGGTGCTGGGTACATTGGTCTCAGCTCCCCAGCTAGCCACTATCTGTACTCTAGAGTTAAGCTGCTCACGATGAACACCTTGAGAACTCACTAAGAACTGCAGCTACTGGCATTGAACCAGACACTGATATATTAGTTTCACAAAAATGGCGTCATATATCCCACTAGTTTTATGGTTTCACTGCCCTCTGTTTTATCCTTGTTGTTCGAATAAAAAATATTAAAGATTAAAATAAGTTGTGTTACATACGTTATTTATATATTTAATGGGAGCTGCTCTGAAAGTAATGCCTTCTGATTTATTATGTTGCCCCACAATTTCAGAGGTGTGTGTTGGTGGTATGGTAGTATTCTCACCAAGATTTTGTTACATTTTATTGCCAAGTGACAGATGGCAGCAGAGGAGCAGTCTAACAAAACAGAATCTGAATGGAAGAGCATATGAAGCAAGGATGTGTCATTGAATTTATCCATTAGGAAAAATTGTGCCTAGTGACATTCACTGATGTTTGCTGAACATTTATGGAGACAAAACAGTGGATGTGGTGGATGTGAGCACCATAAAGTGGTGGGTGGTGCATTTCATTGGTGGTAACAGTACCAGTGGGTCACTATTGCTGGTGCAGATTTATTTATTTTTTTTTTATGAGCACAGCATGTAGGGTCTTGTTCATGGCTGGTGAAAATGCATATCTAATGGCAGTGACAGTTGAAAAAAAAAAAGTGTTTTGTAGCTGAAAATTTTTCTCTATCAAAGAATGTTATTGTGCTCTTTGTATGTCTTGTAGATTACACGGAAATAAATAGGAGGCATTTCTTTCAGTGCAACGTACATATAAGCAGCCCAAGACAACTCCTCTTCACTCAGTGGGACCCAGGCAAGCCAAAAGGTTTGACATCTGTGATTTAATATAAATCTCTCCTCTTTTAGTTTAAAGCCATTGAAGAGTGAGAACAAGACCCTGCAGTTATAGAGAGAAGGGCCTCACAGCAAGAAAAGGGAAAGTAGCTTCACAAAGTAGAAATAAGGGGCAAATAGAGATAGTTTATGTAGAGAGTGTTAGAAAACAAGGGATTCCAAGCACTTTCACAGACACTAGGAATACAGTCTGGAATAACAAGGAGGATGAAGGCCATAAAGATAAGGACTGGAGAGCAGCTCGAAAACATTTGGCAGGGAGGTGATTAGATGTCTACAGGGCAAGCTGAAACCAGTTCGGGGGATGCCTCCCACTTCAGGGTCAGAAGTTTGCAGCGAGGAAGACTACGAGCCTTCACAAGGAAGACTACGAGCCTTCATCATCACGACATACTACGCACGCGCAAGGGGGGGAGGGGACTGCATGCTAATGGGCTCTCGGGAATGTAATGAATATGTATGCAAACTCCTGTCAACTATTGATTATGTATTAGTTTGACCTATATCTATAGCACAATATCTCCTGACAGTGTGCAAGATAGGTGGAGCAATCCCCCTTGCACCAGGGTGTACGCGCGTCACCAATAAACACATACCTGCTCTATATCCTTACTGGCTATAGGGTCTGATTTCCGCACATCACCATTTCCCTTTGCCCTAGTAAAAAAAAGTTTTTCAGAGAAGTTACTTCAGCATTTCAGAAAAAGATATGTTCTGTAACTTGCTGCTAAATACTTATGCTTCCTATTCCTCTTTGTTTCCATTTTTTTTTTCAAACACATTATAGGCACTCAGTTCTGTAGTTTCCAGGTAAAATAAACCTGGGTCTATCCTTTAATATTTATGTGTGAAGAAACTTATTTACTGACAAAAATACGAACAAAATATCAAGATCACATAGCATGTGACAGACCCAGAACTACCATGCTTTACTTTCCATCTCAGAGTCCCATAGGAGAGAGGTTATTTTCAGCCCTGAATGTTCTTAGTTTAAGTGATCGTTTTTTTTTTTTTCCCCAGCTATTCCTTTTTAGATATTCCTGATGCTCGATAATAACAGGTTTAAACAAACAGACAACAGAAAGTTTAGACAAACAGACAACAGAAAGTTTAAGAGACACCATTAGAAGTCAACTGTTCAAAGGGATTTTTTTTAATTTCCTCTCATCAGACAGAGAACCAGTACATTATACATTTAGCTGGAACCAGGGGCTCTATACTCCATTTGTACAACTTATGCACACTTCAGTGAGTGCCTAGTGACACAAACAAACCATAGAAACCTATATGTACAAAATAAAACGAAAATAAAAATAGACATTGGAACAAAAATTGTGTATCTAGATAATTACAAAGCTGTTAGAGAGAAATGGGGAGGAAATTTTATTTTGTACACTTTTTACTTGAGAATTTGGAAAATGAGAAAACACTGGAAAAAGAATCTGCTTTTTCCAAAGAAAACTCTATGGCTTTAATTAAAAACAAACAAACAAATACAAACATTTTGCAACCTTACCATTTAAGCTTTTGAGACTCATTGGATAGTAACACTAATCATTTTCCTTAAAGAGCATATGCACTCAAATTGGTAGAAATGCAATGAATTCACAAATGAAATGTTATTTAGTTAAGAAGAAGGCAGATAATATACTAAAAATAGCTTAGAAATGGTTCATGTCATGTAAAAGTCTGAATTTGATTCCCTCAATACAGGAAAATCATAAGACTTTATGGTAGTATCCCCATCCAGAAAAAAATGCTGGAAGAGTGGCTAATTAACAAACTGAACTGAAATTTAATGCATGTCCAAAACATCTGTGAACTTTCCATGTTACTTTGATAAGAGTGCTAATGTAAAAAATCTATAACAAACTACATGTAATTTGCCTTTGATAATACATTTCAAAATGGGAATTTGAATATAAATATAGGAGGAGAAGCTACAAAGTAGGTTGAAATAACATAAAACATTTAATAGAAGTTGTTTTCTTATTTTTCTGAGTTTTTTGTATTTTAATCATCCACGCTATTGACCTCCACAGAGTTTGAGAAAGCATTTGAAGCAAATTCCTAAATCCAGAAATAAACATCTCAAAACTTGAATTAAGCCAGTATCCTTACCTCAAGTCCTACCATCCTGCCTCTTTAGCTACTCCTCATGTATATGAACCAGAAGAGGGCTCAGCCTGAGTTAAAAAAAAGTGTATACACTGATTATGCAGTGGCTACGCCCTGCATGATTAAATAAGTGGGCTAGGTAAGACCCTGAGGCTATCTGGTGTGGCGTGCCTCACACCACTTTCTAAAATTAGATTGTTACACCCGGACCGACTCCTGGGAGCACTCTCTAGGCCAACATATCTGCCTAGTCATACATAAGGACCATCTCAAATAGTGTTTATTTGGTCAAGGCCAAAGCAACATCAGAGACTGACCAACGGCAACAAGCCAGTACTTGGGCTCATCTTCTGGTCCAGCGTACCTGCTACCAATAGAAATGCACTCATTTCGGCAATTGTCTTACTGCTTTGTCTGTCTGTCACATTTGTTTTACTGCTGGGCTCTTCACTCAAGTTCTACTCAAAGCACTGTTTTAGTTGTTTTGTTTAGTTGTTACTTCTGTATGATCAAAACTAAAGGTCTAGCTAAATTTTAACTGTAAAGCTGGAAAAAAGACTTTATTGTGCATTCACTATGTAATCAAAATACCACAGTTCAAAACATGTATTGCTTCCCATGACTTTCAGGAAAGCATATTCTTCAGAAATGCTATGCATTTTTTGTTAAGGAAAATAATCCAATATTTTTTTTCTCCTATGAAAAAAAAAAAGTCAGAACACGTTTTCTTATCAGAAATCAAAGTTCTTCAAACAAAGATATTCTTTTCCAAAGAGACCAAGCACTTGGGTTGAAAAAAATAGATTTAAACTAATTTTAGAAGAATTTCAATAATTGGAAAATGCGAAGATCGTGGAAAACACTATTTAGATGAAAAATCTGTATTTTCTCAGCTGCCAGTGGCTGTTTTTGCGTCTCCAAAAGAAAGAGTAAATTTTCAAATGCTACTACTATGACCTCTTTGAGATTGGAATGCAGGTCATCCCAAGCACCATAAGAATAACATACACTTCACTTTTAATGACACTCTTCCATAATGTCATTTTCTTTTAGTTGCACTCTACTTTGTCATGCATACTGTACAAGCAATTTGACTTGAAGGGTTTTCAAAACTAGGGTATCAGAAACCTTGAGTTTTTCTGCAAGTGTTTGGAAGGAGGAAAAGCAAACAACTAAGAAAAGCTGTATTCAGAAAGAGATGAGAAGTAGCAGAAGAAAATGCATTAACTAGCCTGACTGATCTTCTACTGATGCTGCACAATCATAAGGCTGATTTCTTCAAGACCTGCTGTGCTTAGAACAGCTGTCCAGAACATGTGCAACCAAGAAGGTTTCAGTCAGAAGGAAAGTAGGAAAAACTGCAGTCAGTTATCAGCCCATATCGTATACATCGTATGCATCTTTGAAGGCTACTGGCAGAATGGGCCCACACTGTAGCCTGGGAAAGCTTTACTAGAACAAATGTTATCCAGTACTCTAGAATTCCCATATATCCCATTCTTATTTTAAAAAATGTAATGCAAAAGAAGAGATAGGGATTAAGAGAAAGATACTGAAAAATTAACTGCTGTTTTATTCCTTCAAATTATGTGAATCTAAGCAACTTGCCTAAGCCTAAAGAACTAATGTTTTACCATAAATTATGTAAACAGAGCAATTACATATTATTTTGTATTATATTATATTTAACACATATATTTACAAAGATATATCTCAATAATATAATATATTTATATAATAATAATGTATTTATATAAGCATATAAATATATATAATTATATAATTATATTATATTGTATCTGACTGGAAATGGAACAAAGTAAAAAAAAAAAAAAAGTCTATTCTGTGCCTTTCACCACAGTCTTCACCCCTAACAGAAGGGAGACAGCAAGACTAGGTGAAAGCCAATCTCATAGCTTCAGAAATCCCCAGGTGCACTCCTGTAAACAAGTCAGGCCCATGACTCCATATAAGGAGGGGTTCTAGAAGAAGCCTTTGTCATTACCAGATTATCCTGCACCAGGATGTTTTAGCTGTATCATTTTCTTCCACAAATTCAGTACTGCTTCAGTTCCTCCTCACTGACACACTGCCACCTCACCACCCAGAAAAAAAATGGCTGGACAGGGCTGTCTTAAGCAGCATATACTCTGTATTAAAAAATCAGTTAAGATAGAGCACATCCCATTCAAATGCCCATACGTTATTTTTGGTGATTCAAGATTGCTGGAAGTTATGGAAGTTAGGGTATGTAGAGATGATGAAGGCAGTACATGCTTGTTTTGTTAGACAATTGACTCTAGAATATTTTTACATCAGGTATATTTATATCTTCATTATTATGGTTGAAGCACCCAGCAGCTGAAATTTACTACTTTCACAGACCCTTTGTGAACAATGCTCATTTAAGCAACATGAACATGGAAACAAAATATGAGAAAGAAATGATATCCTTCAATTCTTAACAAAGCATTGGCAGATAAAACAACATGCTATTTTACTATCCTGAGTAACACAGCAGATTTCCTACCCATTCTAGTTAAGTTTTCATGTTGTAATTTGTCATTTCAATTCATAGAACTTTAAAGACCAGAGAGACTAGCAGCATACAGCATCCATACATAAGGTGGCCTTTCGAGCTGTCAGCCTGTCTTCCGTTTACTGAGTTCCACGGAGAAGAGTTCAGGCCCATGTAATTTATTCCATCCCATCAGTTATTTATTTGTACACCCTGATGAGGTACCCCATGAGACTTCAGGATAAACAAATCCAGCTCCATCTTTCCACATAGGAAACTTTCACCAGTTCCTTAATTGTCTTCATGGCCTTTTTCTGGTTTTGTTCCCACTTATCTATGTCTTTCGTATACTGGAAAGCCCAGAAATGAAAACTCCGGGTTTGTGTCCACCAGTGGGGCACTGGGAGCTGAAAGATTATTTTTCTCATCTTGCTGGCATAACTCTTTGTAATGCAGTTCAGGATGCTCTTGGCCTTTGCTGCAAGGGCACATTGCTGGCTCCTGTTCAACTTGATGTCTGTCAGCATCCCTGGGTCTTTCTGCAGAGCTGGACTCTAACCAGCTGGCCTTCTGCCTCTTCTGGGGCATGAGATTATTTGTGCAGGACTTTTCATTTCCATTTGCTGGACTTGAGTTTCCTTTTTTGTCCATTTTTTCAGCCCATCAAAGTTCCTCTGAATGGCAACATAATTATATCATGTATCAACTACATCTCACAAATTTATATCACTTGCAAAATTGAAGAGATAAAGTAGATGTAGACAGATAAAAATTGCTATATCTGTATTCCCAGCTGGCTCGACGCTTCAGAATATGAATGGCTATCTTACCAAGTCACTTTGTCCAAGTTAAAATGCATGTAAGTAGTGAATAATACTCAGGCACAGAGCCCTGATAGCAGGCCAGATGGCTTTGCAGTAAGAGTTGACTCATACCTGCTCTTGTGAAGAGGCCACATCTCAGATATGCTTCTTTCTTTTGGCTTATCTGTGGTCCTTAGTTGGACCTTTTCCTATAGGGCCTTTTGTTGCCCTTGAACTAAGCTAACAATCTGACTTAAAAAAAAACCTCTCAGGTATCAGTTCCTTCTTCATAACTCAGTAATACATGAGTTATTTATTTATTTATTTTAATTTTCTCCTATTTATCAATCTCCTCCAGGAATGAGAGCGCCAAGAAGTGTGTAAGTTTGTTACAGGGTACAGCTGCATGTTGCCATATGGAACAATCTGCATGATGATACCGCACTTCTGAAGACCAAACTTGATGTTTGGTGCTTAGCTATCATATACTGACACATCATCTATTTTGTTGTCTATTAACAAACATAGAATCACAGTATATCCTGAATTGTAAGGGACCCACAAAGATCAAGTCCAGTTCCTGGCTCCACACCCAAAATCCAAACTCTATGTCTGAGAGTATTGTCCAAACACTCCTTGAACTCCAGCAGCTTAGTGCCACAACCACTGCCCTGGGCAGCCCGCTCCATACCCACTGCCCTCTGGTGCAGACCCTGTCCCTAACCCCCAGCCGCCCCCCCCCCCCCCCCCCCGCCCCCCCCGAACACAGCTCCATGCCATTCCCTCAGGCCCTGTCGCTGTCACAGAGAGCAGAGCTCAGTGCTGCCCCTCCGCTCCCTGAGGTTGCCAGGAGACCTTCAGTGATAATTCCTTTCTACAAGAACTACCTTGTAGGTTCAGTACCAGGTCCTCAAATAAAACTACTTTAAACTCAGCCCATTGCCACACTGCAAGCATTAGTTTGAATCCCATTTCTAAATACCTTTAAAATAAACACTTCTAGTTTACAGTCTTCACTGAAAAAAACTGTGGGGAAATTTACTTAAAAAGTTGATTAGTTAACAGTCATTTTTAAAAGAAACCAATGTAGATCTTCATATCACTTCATCCTATATAATTTGGTTCCTCAAGGAAGTCACCAGAAAATGTCTCAATTACTTCCAGTTGGTATTATGCCCTGTAATATACTGAGAGAAATGATTCACTATTTGCCTGCCACGCTATCCTGAGCTTATCAATTTATACACTTTTTTCCTCCACTTGCAGTTGTACTTAATAATATCTGATACTTAGATTTAAAAAAAAATAAATCATCCCTCAGTATACATGATAATAATCAAAGCTACTAAACAAACAATCAAACAATATAAAAAAATTACTTACCCTTTTGATTATCTAAGACAATGCAATTTTTTATGCTTCCAATCACAGTCAAAAATAATAATTTCTTTTTCATCTTCAGAGCTACAGGGAATTTCTATTCAATCACAGTGCTAGAAATTTAATGAAGGTACAAGTTTGGTCAGATTTCAGAGCCAGTGGAAACCAGACTATAATGGCCATTAACAAATCATGAGTCTACATTTAAAACAAGAAAAAAAAAAAAAAAAAAAAAAAAAGCACCTTTATTTCATCGTCAGCTCCAGATATGTAGGAAATAGCTATGCATATAGGTATACATGATAGGTAAAAAAAAAACCACAACAGAAACACTCCTACACTCCTACTTCCCAGACTCAAGATAACATTTCCCCCATGAGAAAAAGCTTTTCATTTATGAATTGTTTATTGTTTTTCCAGCAGTAGAAGTTTGAAGGTGAACCTAACATATTAAATTGTCACAAAGATTTTACAGTAGAGATTGTCACAACAGATATTTACAGAGGACTGCTGTGCAAAATTTCGCTACTGATACACACTGACACATACTGCCACAAGCTGGCAGATGCACTTCTGTATGATGATTACTCTGCTACTACAAGTACAAAATGCAGGTGAAGAGTACTCCATAGAGTAACATGCCTAGTGACATGAGGGGAGGGAGGGGGGAAAGGATATAATAGAAAAACTGTATGAATTTACTGTCAAACTTCTTCAGTGAACAGATCATGGAATCATATAATTGTTTGAGTTGGAAGGGACCTTTAAAAGCCATCTCTGCAATGAACAGGGACACGTACATCTAGACCATGTTGCTCAGAGCCTGGTCCAGTCTGACCCTGGATGTCTTCAGGGACAGGGCATCCACCAGCTCTCTGGGCAACCCATTCCAGTGCCTCACCACCCTTACCATAAAAAACTGCCTCCTTACATCCAGTCTAAATCTCCCCTTTTTTAGTTTGAAACCACTTCCCCTTGTCCTATCACCATAGACTCTGCTGAAGTGTCTGTCCCCTTCCTTCTTATAGACCCCCATTTAGATACTGAAAGGCTGCTAATCAGGTCTCCCCAGAGCCTTCTCTTCTACAAGATGAACAGCCCCAGCTCTCACAGACTGTCCTGATAAGGAGAGGTGTTTCATCCCTTGCACCATTTTTGTGGTGCTTCTGAATGCATTCCAACAGGTCTATATCTCTCCTGTACTGAGGACTCCACATCTGGACACAGTACATCAGATGAGGCCTTACCAGAGTAAAGGAACAGAATCACTTCCTTTGCCTTGCTGGCCATGTTTCTTTTGACGCAGCCCAGGATGTTTGATTTTTCCAGGCTCTGAGGGCACATTGTTCTTTCATGTTGAGTTGTCATCCATCAGTACCCCCAAGTCCTTTTTAAGCAGGACTGTGCTCAAACCTTTTATCCTCCACCTCATATTGATAGTTGCAGTCCAGGTGCAAGACCTTACACTTGGATTTGTTGACACTTATGAGGTTCTCCTAGGCCCATTGATCAAGTCTGTCTTGATCTCTCTGGATGACAATGTTTTCGATATGTTTAGGAGAGAAAGTTATAGTACATGATAATGAGTACCAATTATATGCTTCTGACTTTATTAGAAAGACAAAAGCATGTACAGAATTGGAGTAGTAATCCACCTACACATCCCCAAATAAAAGAAAAAACACAGAAGTCAAAAATTAAACAAAAACAAAACCAGAATAACATTTCTTCCAAAAAGAAAACACAGCTGTAAAGATTATCTGTTCTGTTTTGTTAAAATGATGAAAAGTGAAAACATATGTATTTATTTCGTGATTTTATTTCTAACTAATGATTTTAAAGGTAGTAGGGGTATTTGGATTGAATGTCACCTTCTGCAAAGGTCAATTCATGAAGTGTTTGGAAAAGCCCATTACCACCAAAATTAAGCTTCAATTAAAAGTACCTACTGAACAAAATACATACAAATGCAATATGATTTTTTTTTCTGCAGAGAAAGAAAACTATATCACAATCCCCCTCTGCCATTCCTTAAATTACCACTTTGCCAAGAAAAACAATAACCTTGTTCTCCACTTCTTATCATTTTCAAAGTTCTGATTCAACCTCTTTAGAGTTATGCCTGAGCAGTTCCTTCAATATCCCATCAATCAGAGCCTCAAGAGTTATGGTCTTTGTTATTGCCTCCATTATTAACTTTTGCTCAGGGTTGGCATGTCTGTGGGTATAACACATTAGTTTTCCTTTCTCCTGTCCTATCATTCTGTGTTGGATAGTCATTAATCATATATCTTGAGAATTATCCTTTCATTATTCGAATCACACTAATGTTAAAGAAAGTAAAATATGTCATGTGAATTAACTTTTTTTTGCTCACTTGATTGGAACATTATTATTATTCATGGGCAAGAGAGGGAAAACTCTAAAGATATAACTAATGTCGTTACTTAAGTCTTTAACCTCTAATTCACGTGATCAATATATATGAGGTACCAAGGATTTTTCTCCTCTCTCACCAAAGGCATTTATAAGCTCTTCTTAAGGACAGGAAATTGCAAACATCTGTCCTAGAAGTATTTGTACAGCAACTGGTAATCGTAGCACGAATACACAAATACACTAGCCACTCTATTTACATTAAGGTTCTAAAAATACTAATAAGAGATGTACAGAAGTATACAGAGAGCACAGTGCAAAAAGAAAACTTATGTAGAATGAAGAAATTATCAAATCATAACAGCACAGAGTTAAGGCACTTCAGTTCACATATACTGAAAAGGATCTCTAAAATAAGAAAGATTTTTCAAGGATGCGAAATTTGTATAGCCTGCAACATATTCATTAACTATCACCAGAGACTTCTTTGTTTCTGGTTGTGTAACTGTTTGTCCTATGAAGCATCAAAAGTACTTCTGACAAATTCTTTGCAATACCAGTCAAAGTACTGTTGGGAATACCAGTAGCCATATACAGGAAAAAAGGTTGACTCACACAGCTGGGGACAAGGATCGCTGGCTGCCGACATCTCCTTCTAAGGAAGTGGTTGGTAAAATTTTTGCCGCTATGCTTCCTGGGACAACAATACCCCTTCACCAGGTGCTCAGCCACCTGTTCAGGCTTTGACCAGACAGTTCCCCTACAGTCACAAATAGAGATAATTTGAGGTTACCATTTAAATGAAGTTTGAGCTTCCTCCTAGGCCCTTTGGTATAAAAAGGAGCTCCTGGCACAACAGCTCCTTCAGGTTAATATAACATGTTGCACAAAGGTAGGTGTTTTTACAGGACACTTAATGTGACCAATTAAAATTACAGGTCTGATTTTACTCATTAAGCATCAGAGGAGTTTCCCCTAAGTTGGAATACAATGAGAGACTGGAAACTGCAGTAACAGTCAACAGTTCAGAATACAGTTCTTCCTGGGGTCATTCTACCCTTTATTTATCTAGGACCTTTTATTTTCCTGATCGTTTATAAGTTATTTTAAATACATATATACATTCCAAATATGTATAACTGAGCTTATACTTGAACAAAGGCATTGATCTACCTCATTCTGCAGCATTCAGGACAGAAAGACAAATCATTTGAGCTGTAAATACTTTTGTGCACCACAGAATACTTTGAACTATTCAAAGTACAAAAGCACTGTGGTAAACAATACAAACAATACAATTATGTAATCCAAACATTCGTTTGAAGGCACATTTCCAATTCAGAAAGTAGATCTTGCAAATGAAAATCCCAGTGTGTTAAACTGACTGTAAATAAAAATTGGCATGGAAGAGAAGATGTGGTGGTTCCACAGTGATGGGCAGCTAAACTCAACCGCACTGCTGTCACTCTCCCTCTCAGAACAGGGACAGTAAATACAATGAAAAAATCTCATCATATGTAGTCTTCTCATTTACCTTGTCTGTCAGATTTTGAATGGTTTTTTCCACTGACACAAGTTGGTAAACACTATTGATCTCACTGTCTAATCTCACTGAACACACATAAGGATCTTAGGCACTTGATCCAGATTCATTTCTACACATTGGACTTTTTTCTTTTCTTTTTTAACCTCACTGAAGAAAACAGACAAAAAAAAAAAAAAAGAAAGAAAAGCAGACAAAAAAAAAAAAAAAAAGCCAAACCACAACCCTGTCTCTTGGTCTTTTAACATATTCAGGAAAATGATCTTGTGCAAAACTCAATTCAACTATAAACATATGCATCAATCTTCAGGATTTCCAAGGGGACTCTGTTGATTTTGTGGTAAAAGCTATATAATTTAGATTGCAATCATGATATAAGTAACAAATTCAAGTCTATCAAGGTCTCCAACTGTGATGTAGCTGAGTATGAATGCTGTGCAGCTTGTATACTCTGTCAGTAGTTTTCTGAGTAGTGCAAGAGATATCCATCTAGTGTCTGCACAGACAAGATAACAGCCTCCAGGGGGATAGTGGACTGTTTGAAACTGTAGCCAGCTTCAAATGTCCTAATTGACGTAGAAGCTCTCCAATTGGGTATTTCAGACAGGAGTCTGGAGATTGGAGTTTCTCCAAGCAATTCCCACTATGCCTAGACCCACTGATAGGCACCATCTGTAAGCCTAAATGCATTGATTGACAACTGAGATGAAGAATATGGCAGGCCCACTGACTCCTCCAGGCAGTTCCTAATGTAAAACTGGCCAAAGTTTATATAGATAGCTTTAAATTTAAACCTTTTGCACAGATGTGGAAGTTATCATACAGAATAGTCCCTTATTAAGATTGGAAATGTTTTGTATATTATTTAACTTAATAAATAGATCATACAGATACCAGAGTAGTTTGCAGGATTACAGGACTGATGGTTCATAAGAAATGAGAGGAATAACAGTTCAGGGAGTCTAACCTGACCCAGAGGAAAATACTAATGCAAGTATTTTTGCATTGGAAGTTTTTTGTTGCTCCAGCCACAAAGCAACTAGTTGCCTCATTCAGAAGACTGGACTGATTCCCCACAGGAGTTTTACGGTAGGCCAACATACCCATATTTTGTTAAAGCAAGCATTCTACCTGTAAGCAACCCTGCAACAGTTTCATTACTTATGAAGAACTACCACAATACCTTACTATTAACACCAAATACATCACTGTCTCAAAGCATGTTGCTCATAAGGAACAGTAAATACTCTTTTGGAAAGTGTGAAGGGAAAGAGATGGCAGTATCACTATTGTGCAGATGCGCGACTGCTACCTTTTCCCCTAGCATTTTTCTACAGTGTTTCCATTGCTTTTTTTTTTTTTTTAATAACCATTGTTCTAGAACAAAACAGAATATGAGGTTACTAGATCAAATGCCTTGATTTATTATTATTATCATTATTATTTTTATTACCAAAGCTGTATGATTTTAGGTAGCAGCTGGAAATATTATGGAGCTGGCTACTCCCCATGGGCTGCTCCTGCAGGGGATCTTCCTGGGCTAAAGCACCTTCAGGCCACATCCACTGCTGCACCATGGGCCCCTCCATGGCTGCACAGGCCGACTTGCCCTGAGCAGTGACCATGAGCAGCATGGGGACAGCCTGCTCCACCATGGGCCTCTCCTGGGCTGCAGGGAACTACTATTCTGACAGTTGATTCACCCAGTACAACTACACCCTTTGCCATAATGAAAAATAAAATAAAATAAAAATGAAATAATAAAGAAAAAGCACGCATCATTAACATTTAATAACACAATACCTGTCATCTTATATACTGAATAAGAATTGTCACGTTAAAGGAAACACCACAATTAAAGTCAGAGTAGCTAAACTCTGTCTAAAGGCAAAAATCTCCTGCAGATCATTTTCATTCCCTTTGGAAATAATAACAAAAATGCCTGAAATGGTACATGAAGGCCAGAGCAATTAATACACCTAATAGTATGTCTGCGTCTGAAGCACTAAGTATTGTATGATCCCAGCCAAAATATTCGTCTTTAGAATTCAGAAAAAAGGTGTACAAAAGGGCACCTATGTTCAAATGGGAAAGTGGCACAAGGGAACTAGCTCACTTCAAATAAAAATGAAGGGTCATCCTCTGCATTTTTGTGTGGGTCTAAAAATAATAAACACTGGGCAACATTAGTATTTGGCAATCTTTATAACCCCATGGGTTCTAACAGAAAACAAATGCCTCAATTACTTTACAATTACTAAGAGTTTCATTAAATTCATAAGGATGAGCCATATTTATAAAATTTCACTAGCATGTAAGTAATTTTATTATTGTAGCTTATATTTGTTCAACAGTAGCATTAAAATAAAGGAAAAACAAATGTATCCAATCTACCTGACGGTGCTGTGTCTCTAGTATGTGACATATACAGAGGTCTCAAGAATGGATATCAGGCAACTGACACTGCCTTACTTGACCACAACGCTACCAAAAGTTTCAGTGTATTTATCTTAATGTATATGAGCAACTTTTAAGAGTAAGTGAAATCCTTATGACTGGAACAAGCATATAACGATTTGTTTGGAGGATTAAAGTTTGAAGCTAGTACATAGATATATATCAAACTATTAAGTTATCAGTATCATTTTTTATTAGTTTAGCTATAGATACCTATATTTTGGTGCACTCTGGCAAATCAGATAGCTGTCCAGACTTCCCTTTCACATTTCTTTTCCTTTCTTATTAGGGAGTTTTGACCATAATACACAATATTGGAGTCTAGTAACTTATAACCTCACATAAGAGTTCCTAGTTGAATCCGTGTAATGGTTGCTCAGAAGTGAGTCTCTTAATATTCACCAATCCACATATTTGTTCAGAAATATGTTCCTCAAATTAGGACAAAATCGTCAACATGTTTTACATCCAATTCAGTATAAAAACATTAGCAGCTTTCTTAACTAAGCAATAAAAGGCTAAGTAGTTTTTTCAAAAGCATTTTCATTGGTTTCATTACTTTTGCTGCTTGATAGTGAGGAGAAAAGACAGTAATAATTAACCACGAATTTCACTTGTTGGAAAAATCTTAACTAAATGGTAAATAGGTTGGGTTTATTTGTTGTCTATGATGGCGATTCTGATCGCCTTCTGTTTTAAAGATGACAGTTACAGATCCTAGTATATAAAACTGTAAAGATTACCTCATACTAAAACTGAAGATCGGTGGATTTCCTGGGCTACGGCTGAAGTTTAGAGCAGTTCATATGAAGTGACATAGGACTTATAATACAGATAAGAAAAAACTTTTTGTGGAAAGCAATGAGAGATTCCAATGTTCAAATTACATTCTCATGTTCATCGGAGTTATTTTTACTTCACTGTGTTTAACTACACAGATCTTGCCTGTTCTTTATGTTTGTCTATATGTTCCAATTGGCTAGTATAACAGAAAAGATTAGAACACATTCAGCAGCACATTCAGTATTGCAGGTTCACTGAGGTTCCAATACTTAAAGCAATGTTTGTTTAATCATCCATCTACTCTTACATTTTTTGTGCAGAAATAAATAGACAAATCAAGACAGCATACAAAGCAGCTAGAATTAAATTATATATTTTGGAGAGCACTGTTAGGTTCCAGAGTCTGTTTACTACAAAGAGTCTTTGCTCCTCTTGGAAAAAGTTACTCATAACACTGACTAATTTTAAACTCTCATATCATTTTATATTGTATATTTCATTAACTGTCAGAAATTACCTACTATTGTCAACAGTTAACAGAGAAAATAAGCTTTTGTATAATCAGTTAAATCACTGGACAATCAAATTAAGTAACTCTGAATGCATTTTCTAGACTTAATGAGGAAGTGTGAAGGTAATTATCCTCTTAACAATTCTGAGCCTATTTAAACATCCTACCTGCAGTGTATTACTTTTGAATGGTATTTTACTTTTAGGAAAACACCTGATGGTGTTGTTTCTTGAAGATCAAGCAACAGCAGAATCCTTCTGAGCTATTCTTGGCTGCATCCAGAGCAAGAAAATTTTCACTCTTATATTTTATAATCACTGGTATTTCTTGACTTCATTTGGGTTGGTACATAGAAGAAACTATCATTGCTGGGTCTGTCAAACAGTGTAATATCTACTGCAAATGTAAATGTGTTTAAGAGAGAAAAACGGAAGGTTGGAGGGAGAAAGATGTTTAAGATGATGAAAAAAATAGTTGTAAAATCAGATGGTAAAAAGTACTGAAAGCATTGTTCTGGGGCTATGAGTGGTACAACTTGTACTTCATTCAATTTTTGTGTCACTTCTTGGGTATGAATTCAACATCAACTCCAAACAGTGTGAGAAAGTGAAGTAATAATAGTTTATGACACCATCAGAAAATACTAGTTTTCTGTAAAGCTGGTTTTATGTGCACATATATTTATACTCTGACCTAAAACATACATTTACAAGAGCCTGCCCTCTGAGGGCAATGTTACTGTTTTCTTCATCAATCACTGATTTCCATTCCATAATGCCTGAACATCTACAAGAGCACCTGAGTGCAAGTTCAGGCTGAGTATTTTGAAAACAAAAAACTTGTTTTCCTTTTTCTTTGTTTTCTTTTTTCTTTTTCCTTTTCTATGTTCTACCATGGGTGCTTTCAGGCGTGATCCGGTGTTTCCCACGGTGAAGAGAAAAGGTAATGTTTAATAAACATGCTCACTGTAAGCTGAATTTATGCTAGATAAAAATGCAAATTGTTTGAGCTCTTACTGTTTCCAACTGGCCTTTTTTTTCTTTTTTTTTTTTTTTTTTGGCATGTCTCCTGTACTGATTATTCAATGGTGAACTGCAAGTAATGCTGACTGCATGGAGTAACATCACTGAGGTTCAATTTCAAATACAGTGATAAAAATTTTCTTTCCTATGTTTCCTCAGCAGCTCTTTGTTTTGCTGGAATGATTCAGACATGAAAGTAACAACAGAAAGCAAGAATCTAGCTGTATGTATTTTCCCATTCCCTTCTGAAACTTACTGGAAGAATGTATTAACTTCCTGATTCATGCATGCTAATCATATCAGCAAATGCAGTCTATGACAATCAAATTTATAGTAAAATACTTTATAATGATTAGAAGAGGCCAAGTAAAGTCAAGTTATTTCAAATTTGTATCATGTACCTCTTCACGCAGCCTGTATCTCAAGCTATTCTCAGGGAAAAGGTCTTCTGTATTATCCACTATACTACATTATCAACAACAATGCTAGAAAATACCCTAAATTCTAAGTAAAGTTCTTCATTCTCCAATGTTATCAATGCAATACTTTTTTAAAACATCAGCTCTTATGAAATATAGCCTATGCTAGTTCTCAGTAAACCAAAGTTTTTCAAACAATTTTTTATTTCCATTGCAATTACTTCCTTTAACCCTCTTTTTATATACATGTAACAAAATTAAGTTACTTTTCACATGGTTGCCTTGCTTTTTTCTTCCACATTTCTGTTTTTAATCATATATAAATTAGCTCTCAAATTCAAGTGACAAAATTCAATAACAAAAGATAATAGAACATTCAGATAAATGAAGAATGAGGCTCTCTCCCTCCTAAAAATCACAGAAACATATCCTTTTGTTGGAAGAAAAACACTTTTATGGTTTCTGTTTATCTACAAGATTTGTTCAGGCTAGTTTTTCTATGGAAATATATTTAAATAGTACAGTTTTGTTGGCAGAGTTAGTGACAGTATAACTCTTGTTCTGAGTTAACTTACGTTGTCATTGTTAGTAACCTGACCACAATGCTGCTGTATCAGAGCCAATCAAGCCAATGAGATATTAAGTCAAGGACCAAGTTTTGTCTTCTCAACTCCACCTTTTTTCTTCTCTAACCTTGCTCAATGCACTTTTGTTCTGAAGAAATTGTGAAGAAAACTCTGCAACTCCTGTTCAAAAACAATTACACACTAAGGGAAGGCATCTCCCCAGATGCAACAACCCAAATGCAGATGGGAAGCATAGCTCCATGGAGTGGGTGATGTAGTGAAATACAAAGTTCAATCATTTTCACCCATAGCAGGTGTAGTGGTGTGAATACCTTTTGCCACATTTTGTTCTAAGCACATAGCTGAAGTTAAGCACAAGCACAGCTGCATCGTGGCCCTCCCTAATGCCCTGGGACATCATACCATGAATTAGTGAACATAACCACCACTGCAATGAGTGATGTGCAGCACCATCACAGAGGAGAGGTAAATGGGCTAACAAAGAGGAACTACATCTGCATAAGCCTTTTCTCTACTGTGCCTTTTTATATCCATACTTTTAATTTCTTCCTTCCTCTTGACCAGAGCCTGCCATCACAAACTCATTGTTAAATAATACACACAAGGTCTAAGTCAGAGAGACCACTCTTTAATGATGCATTCTATACTATAAACAAACAACAGATGAATGCATGGATACCACATTTCTGCAAGCTGCAATAGATTACATAGACTTGACCACAGCCACATAACATTACATCTGCCATTGAATAACATGAATAAGTGTTAGAGTAATAGAAAGGCATCTGATTGAAAACTCTAGAAATGCACCTTCTATGCTCATGTTCACTGTCAACTTAAAACTTGGTTTTTCAGTTGAAAAAAATGTTTGAAAGTAATAAATAAAGCTAAATTACAAAAAAAGAAATGTTTAAATAAGATGTCCCATTAAGAAAACATTTAGTTATCAGGTAAAATTGTTTAAAACTTCTAGAAGTCTGGAGCCATTCAGGAAAAAGACCAGGGCCTGTCTGCCATAGAACATATAATGTCACAGGATAAAGAGATGCAGAACTTCTAAGAAAGAAAAATTAAATATTCACGTTATTTGATAAATTGAGAAAAGAAATAGAAAGCAAAGGATGGTAACAGAGGAAAGTCTGATAAAAGTAAGGAATGTGAAACCTATTAACAATTATACAAACAAGGAGATCAGTGAAAGAAAACAGTTATCCTCAGGGCATGGAAAAGAGGAAAGCTCTTTAGAAGTAGAACATTAAGAAAAAATGCCATACAGAATATTAAAACAAATCAAACAGTCTATAAAAGGTGGCAGGGATACATAAACCCTCAATCTGGCAAAATGATTTAAAATGTTTAGAGATACGGTAATTGCAGTACAAAAAAAAAATACAGAGATCTTAGAAAGCTTTCAACAGGATCAATAAATGATTCAACTCTTCTAAAAAATTCAGATTCTTTGTAATATCTTATTAATACTGTTTTTATTGATCAAGCTCCAGTAACACTGTATAAAAATTGGTCTTATGAAGGTTGATATGAAAATGCATACATCAAATTTGATATTTTTCTTCACTTATATTGCTTTATATAAAGCAATTTATACATACCTATATATAGTAAGTTGTACATGAAAGAATTTTGCTGTATTTGTCCCTGGCTGAATCCACATCTTGAAAAGTGCTTATTCTGAACACAAAAACCAAGAAAACATTAGAATATCAAGGATTTCACAAAATAAGAATGGCTTGGTTTGGAAGGGAACAGAAAGCCCATCTACCCCCAACTCCCTGCCGTGAGTTGAGTTGTCACCCACCAGATAAGCTGCCCATGGCCCCACACAGTCTGGCCTTGAATGTCTCCATGGGCACCCACAGCTTCTTCAGGCAGTCTGTGTCAGTGCCTCATCTCCCTCTGAATACAGAATCACTAAGGCTGGAAAAGACCTCCGAGATCACCTAGTCCAACCATCCATCTACCACCAATATTTCGCACTAAACCGTATCCCTTAGTACAACATCTGAACAGTTATTTAACACCTCCAGGGATAGTGGTCCACCACGTCGCTGGGCAGCCCATTCCAGCACCTGATCACTCTTTCGGAGAAGAAGGTCCTAACATTCAACTTGAATATCCTCTGGCACAACTTGAGGCCATTTCCTCTCATCCTATTGCTAGTTATGTGGGAGAAGAACCCAACCCTCACTTCGTCACAATCTCCCTTCAGGGAGTTGTAGAGAGCAATAAGGTCTCCCATGCACCTCTTCTTCTCCAGACTAAACAAACCCAGTTCCTTCAGTTGCTCCTCATAAGACTTATGCTTCAGACCCCTCTGAAGAGAGCGTAGCACTCTTCCAACCCCTTGTATGCTCGACTCCAAAATCCAAGGGGTCAGCCTCGGTTCTCTCCTGAGGCTCTTTGCTGCAGACTCCAAGTGGGAGAAGATTTCCATCTGTCCCAGGAATTCATTGTACAGGCATATTAAGTTCAAGTTCATGCAGAAGTAGATGCTTATTTTCATACTTAGTAACAATCCATATGCTTTCATTGTACTTTTTAGTTCTCTCACATGTTGAAGAGCATCCTACCAGGAAGGGAGGAGAAACAGTAACAATGATAGTACTTTCCATTTATTTTACAATTTTTTTCTGTTTCATGGGTTTGCATTTAAAATGAGCAAGAAGAACATTCAAGTGATAGGCAGATGGCTAGAATATCATTAGAATATTTCCCAAGAACCATCAAACAAGCATAGATCTAACCTGATCTAAAAACCATGTAAGCAGAAGTATCACCTTGTAAGTAATGACTGGAAAAAAGGGTGATCTTTTAAGTACTGTTGAGAAATCATGCAAATTTGCATTTAATCATATAGAACAACACCCTTTGGGACAACAAATTTTCTTTACTGTGTCAAAGTAAAACCTACAAGTTTTTCAGAAACCTCTTCAGAAGTCACAAAGTGTTATGTGCATAATTAGGTTTGTCTTTGATGAATAGACGTTAGTATTAAGTTTATTTTCTTTCGGGCAAAATGCATATGTTATACTGTTTCAAGTAACAACATTTAAGGAAGCATTGTTAACCCACTATGGGGAAATGGATTGCTAACCTTTTCCATTTCTTCCTTGGAAAGACAAATTCATCTGCTGTGTCCATTTCACACAGACCAATCTCCACTGTCATTCTTTAAGATTCTCTATTCTGTATTCAGATCTAAACTGATTTTTTTTTTCTGTACCCCATTAAACTCAAACCTCTCAGATTCAAAAAAGATGTTTCTTCCTGTAACAACAAAAAATGTTACACATTTATTATGTTATGCTTTTGGAGAAAGACTACATGAGAGGAATGCTATAGAAAATAGACTCTTCTGAACAATATAAAGATAAAGCTAAATTAGATACGATGAACTTACCCTACACATCTAGAAATTGAACATCAAAATCCGAGTTAGTCACAGTCTCTTTATAGTCTGTGAAGAGAAAGATGCTTAACTACTTGTCTTTGTTACAGACTCTGGCAGAATCTGGCATGAATCAGTCTTATTGAATACACATACATATTTCTCTCTACCGGCTACAAAGAATATTTTGGACAGCTTGTACAGTGATACATTTCACTTTTAAACCTCCAGAATTAACTATTAACTGTGGGAAAGGTGATTAAATGAAAATAAAGAGTTTTTGAAGAGTGGTGCACAGTTGTCACATATATCTCAGCTTTTCAAAAGTATTTTAGGTATACTGCACTACAGTTAAATTTACTAGATGTGAGCTTCAGATGGCCTCATCAGTATAATTACATCAATTCTGGTAGAGTTATGGCTCTGGAGGCAGAAATAGTCTATATCTCAGCCCAGTGCTTCACGTTGGGTTGTCTATGCACCAATGAGCTATGGGTTAAAGGAAAAGCCAAGGATTGACTTGAATGTTGTTAAAGAAATTTTTGTGAAAGTCAACTTTTGAAAATATTGATGCACTAGAAGAAAAGCATTACAAATCCATGTCCTTGGATAAAAACCATATCACAGGCAGAAGTACAAAAGGTTTGCACACACCAACTACAGAATCCAGAACTGCCTAATTATCAGCATAATACATGTAGAAGAAACATTCACAATATATTTTAGAAGTGGGCAATATTACAAAATCATACTCTTAGTCATTATTATTCAAGAGCAAATTATGTCCCATGAAAAGCATCCTTGAATATTCCATTTCTTTTGATCTCAATAGTCTAATGAGCACAAGAAGTGAATTAGAAAAACTGAAGATATAAAATCATTAAATCTCAATACAGATGAATCATTTGCATAAATTTTATTTCACATCACATGCACAGTTCTGGATTGATACTGGTCTCTAGAGGACAAATAGCTACAGATATTGCTTTCAGCATGAGAAATTTGTCTGCTGAATCATCTTGCTTTGGCGAAAGGCTTGAGAATAGACTGATAAAACATTCAGAACGCTGCAGAACTGTGCATTTCAGGGTTGAGAGGTTTATGAACATAAAAATCTTTGCATTGCTCATCATCCTTCATTAGCAAGATAGTAAAATCCATAGCAATTTAAAGCAAGGCTATAACTTTATACAAACTCTCCCTTGGGGATTAATGAAAATGCAACACTAAGTAGGTAAATATTCAGTTACAAGCTTCTTCCATATCTGAATCAAAATCTAGTACATTTCACTCAAGATCCAGCAGTTCATTTAAAACTTAAATGAACAAAGTGCATTCGAGAATGCACACATTTCTATAGAGATGTTAAGACTTCTGTCACAAGACTGAACACTGTTTTCAGTCTTTCAGTTTTTCATGAAAATAACCATAGAAAATTGTCTTTATCATTTATATTATCCCTCTGTAATATTCAAAAAAATATTTTAAACTAAATCACAGTTCCAGATACTGTGTGAACAATCAGGGAATTCATAATCCAAAGATACAGAGGGTGACAAGCCCATGGGAAGGCAGCCTTTTTTCCCCAACCGCAGCAACTGATCAAGATAATTCTGCAGCTGCACTGAAGGGACTGATCCTCCCAGCTCACCTGAGACCACCTGAAGCCACCATTTCCTTGTTATACAAAAAGGTACGCCCTAATAGAGACCTCTCTTCAGAGAGTAGTCATTTCATTCTGCCTACACATAACCGAGTCAAGTTCTTTCAACATTTCACTCTCCAAGATATCTGAGCCATGTCTCAATGAGTAGAGCACACCAGCAGGACTTGATTTATGCACTGAAATCATAGAATCATAGAATGGCCTGGGTTGAAAAGGACCTCAAAGATCATCTAGCTTCAACCCCCTGCCATGGGCAGGGTCACCAACCTGACCCACATCCAGCCTTGTCTTGAAAGTCTCCAGGGCACCCACAACATCCTTGGGCAACCTGTTCCAGCATGTCACCACCTTCTGTGCGAAAACCTTCCTCCTAATATCCAACCAAACCTCCCCTGTCTCAGTTTAAAGCCATTCCCCCTTGTCCTATCAAAATCCACCCTCATAAACATTCCAATTATACACATCTCCAGTGAATTTTACTGTCATTTGTTCTCACTTTTGGGGGTTAAACATCCATTAATAAGTGCAACTGTACTACAGGCAGTTTCTGGAGCACATCTGGTGTTTTTCTGATACGAATCCAATTAGTGTGCTTCTTCTTTGGAGATATCATGCATTTGTTTCTGGTAAATACTGTCTGAACCTCTTCACTTCATTTCATCCTAAAAGAGTCTGTGTTTTGATGCTTTCTCAGGTTGTTAGCTTCTCGGTTTCCAATGACTTCCTCTTGAATGTCACTTACAATTACTAATTACAATTACAACTAATATTGAAAAGAGGCAAGAAAGAGTATTATCAAGACAACCAATCAGAACAGCATTTAACCTACATATAGGGTTGCTTAAAAGTCTGCATATGACACTTTCAGAATCAGTTTAATTTAATTTCTCTCATGTTCAGTCATCAACAAGAAAGAAATCAGAAAATTCATTGCATTTCATAAGTGGTGAAAAAGAATACCGCTTATCTAACTCTTCCACAGTCAATGTGGCCAACACAAAATTAAAACTGGAGGAGAGTATCCAATGTCCCACTAAGATTCAAAACTGGATTTTTGTTTTTACAGTGATGAAAATAGTGCTTTCAAGTGAAGAAGTGTGGAGCATTATGATGCATTCAAAAAGGAAAGTAGATAGCATAGAAAACTACTCTAGAAAAAGAAATGCATAAGAGATGATTATCTTTATTCAATTAACAGTGCATATGGGATCTCCAGTAATGAACATATACAGCCTGGCAAATTTTATAAAACTTTTTTTTTAATTCCTGAAGTAAATAGATTTACTTATAGATATTACTTTCCTAAAAATAGAGAAAGACAAGGTCTCTAACTGAACATGAAAGCTAGAGCTATTCTTCCTCCAAAGGAAATAGATTTCCACCAATATTAAACAATACATCTGAATAGTGAGAGCGTAGTCCATTGCTTGTGTTCCTGATTCTCCTCTTTCTTTTATAGGAGAAAAGGAGAAATACTGAAAATTTGCAGGCTACTCTAGCAGCCAACTGAAATAAGGAATTATGTAATTTCTTCCTGTACCAAGATAAATTATTTTCCGAGATAGGCAATGTGTCCCAACAAAGTAATTCATTTAAAAAATTATTCACCTAAAAATTATCCCTCAAAATTACAATTTCAGTATTTTAGTAAAACATAAGGAAAACGGAAATAAAAAGGTTGTAAAACTGTTAGTCTCTTTAAACAAACTTGTTTTGCCCTGTCTTGTATGGCCCAAACTATGAAGCCCTTGACTATTTGTCTATATCAAAGTATTCCTGATTTCATTTCCTTTTCCTGGATTTTTAAATTACCTATGCTTATCTGTTAAATGTTCTACTGTCAGTTTTCCTCACTGGCCATTCTACTAAGTTGTTTTCCATTACTACCATTAGACTTTGCCTATTTTTCCCTCTCCTACCCAGTGAGGGCTTCTTCCTCGTAATTTTAACCACACTTAACTGCCTATCTGTTCCCACAACGTTTTTCCCTCTAACCAGTTTCCCCCCACTTCCCAAATCCACATCTATTCAAAAATTTCTGATGCGTCACTATATCAGATCCATAGGTCCAAAAATGTTATTTTGGATTTCTGCCTCTTCCCAAGCTACATATCTTGAACAAATTCCTGGAAGCTCAAGCTGTAACACTACTTTAATATGGGCCATGATATGCTGAAAAAATGTAATAAAATCAATGTTCAATGATTAAGAAAATACTATATACTATTTTTTACAATACATTATTGTAATTATCCTTATTTTACTTTCATATTTCACTACCTATCTTTGACACATCAGTCTTTTACCCCTCCTGCTGTTCTTGAATTAAGAAAAATACCTGTTTAGCACATTTTAGCCTTACTGTATTTCATAGTTATCACATGCTATTATTGTTTGGACAGACTGCAGCATAGGGAAATATAAGATCTGAAGCCAGTTCCTCACCCTGCCATTGACATACTACATGAAGTCTGTCAAGTCTAAGCTTTGTTTTGTCTTCATTATTTCCATTCAAAATGAGACTATTATACCACTGAAAAATGCTGATTGAATTACTCATTTGACATTTTCATGGTCCACTTATTTTATACCCACTCCACTCCCATAGATTCATTGTTTTCCTATTTCATTTCTCTGCTAGTTTTTCCTTTTCTCTTCATCTTTACTGTTATTCCTTCCCTTGAAGACATAGTCCATTTATATTTTCATGGATTCTCCCTCTGGTATAACAAGATTACACTTTTTCATTCATAAGTACCAATGTCTGAAAAGGCTACATATCTGAAGGCCAGCTTCAGTGCAGAAATAATAACCTAACTGAAATCTGTCTTCTTTTTCCAATAGTATCTCTTAGGTTTGTAGTTATTAGCTCATGCACAATTTGACTAAACAAAGCTCTTAATTCCTTCCATTCCTCTCCGAGACAACATTCTCATCCACCAGAGAAACACCATACATTCTGTTAAATTCTACATTGCTTTACACTGTGGCATATAAATCCATGCTTTTTTTGTTGTTGTTTTTGGTTTTTTGTTTTGGTTTTTTTTTGTTGTTGTTGTTTTTGTTTTTTACCCTGATAAATCCTCAACTGCAGGATATGTCTAAATCTAGCTGAGTTTTATGTATTTTTTTAACGCAAGATTGCTAAATACATTTCCTATATCCCTACTCAGTCAGAACAGCTGTTTAGATCTTCATCTCGCTGTGTCCTTTTCCTTGAAACAACACTTTCTCTTGACAAAGGCAATCATGACCTACCAAAGTTTTTCAAGTGCATATAAAAAGTAACCTCTTCACTTCTTGTATTGTCTGTGTTGCACTGAATATCTTTCCACATTGCTTGCAGCGTAAGAGTCTTTTAATGCTCTGTACTAGTTTTATCTCTCATACTTATGCTACATGTTAATACTCCAGTTTAAACAATTCCTGGGTGTCCAAATTCCTTGTTTATTTATCAGCTTACCCAATAAGTATATTTTTACTTTCTTCCTTGCTTCTTTTTATGCTTAGCAAGAATTTGCTGAAATATTTCATCATTATATTCGACTCCTTAAGATACTATTGTGATATTAACAAAGTACCCACACATGTTGAGGGGCAAATACATGTGTGCATGAAAAGATATATACTCAGATATAGATATACAGATGTGCATGCAGGAATGTGAATAAATACATTTCTGTGTATGTAAATGCATGTGTATAGGTACGTATGGACACACATGCATAAATTTGAATGTGGGCACATGTATGCAAATATGTGCATGCCTAAGCATGCGTGCCTAAGCATGCGTGCCATTGTGTAAATACATATATGTGTGCCAGATGGGTGTATAAATATATAACTGATTTTTTTTTTTTGTAGTTTTAGTAACCTTCACTACTTTATCTGTGAACATTTCTAGCAGATATATTTGAAGCTAGACTTTAATACCACACATCTCTAAGCGTAGATGCAAATGGCAACGTGCAGTGCAATCCCTTTAACAAAGTCAATTCAGACACCCTTCTTTTGCAGGACATAAGAAATGGAAAATAACATTTTGCATAAAATGTTGGATGGCTTTTGTAGATTATTCATTTAAAAGTCTGAAAATATTTTTTACTTCTGTCTGAAATATTTTTAGAATATTTTGAACCGATACATACACTAGATGCATAAAGCTGTATGGGACTTTCAAACTTACTGCACTGAATAAAGTAATTACTGAATAATCTCCAAAATTTGAACATGACTGATTAAATTTTATAAGTAAATAATAATGCAACACAATTGGCTTTTCTGGACATTGATAGTATTTCTTATATTAACATATCTAAATGGTAAGGACCCATTCTCAGAAAATTTCCAGAAAATTACATATAATTTCAGACAGTTTTAGGACATTTTTCAAAATTGGTGTTTTAGTTTTTTAGGAAAAGATTGTAATAACAATCTGTAAAATGACTTTTTTTAGCAGAAAACATAAGTATTAAAAAAAAAAAAACCAGTAGAAACAGCTGTCGACTCCAAAATTTCACAAAATAACAGAATCCCAGGGACTGGAAGGGACCTCAAGAGATCACTGAGTCCAACCCCTTTCCAAAGTAGGTGCCCTACCATAGGTCACATAGGTAGGCAAATTTGGTTGAAAGTTTTCACAAATGAAACATAGTTTTTGGGGTATGTTATATTTCTACAGAATCAGGAAGAACAGCTTTATATACATAATAGGAGTAACACTTAAAGACATGGGTTTTTTGTTTGTTTATTCACAGAAATAAACAGAGAACATATGTTCTGTTTGCAACTTAGATGAGTTATTTTCAACTGTGAGAATAACAAACAAATCAAAATCACAAAGATCATCCAAGTTTCAGATTTCCTAATGTGAATTCAACCTTCTCCCTGGAAAGCATTCTGCAATTGAATTTCATCAGCCTCACCTTTAGTTCTCCAGAAATGGCTCCCACAGAGACCAGCTTGCATTCCTTTGTTCACATGAGCATCTGAAAACAAACAATGACAACAATCCTTAGATGACAATAGTTCTTTTGTAAAGTTTTCTTCCAAAATTCAGAGCTTAGTTTCATCTCTGACATATTCAAGGGCCAAATATTTCAAATTATTCAGGCTTGGCTTAATGCCTTCTAAAAAAATACTTAAGCATTCCAACATTTTTTATTCTATATCCAACATGTTTTATCTCACTTGAACTTCCTGAACTTTATACACTACCAAACTGAAATTCTAAGTACAGGATTTCATAAAAGCTACAGAATTTTCTGACTCAATCAGAGGAGACATTTTATTCCAGAATTCTGTTCTGAACACTTCTATTCTTCACGTATGGTTCTTATTATCCACCTAAAATAAACACTCCGATTCAGTACCTTTTTTAACAATCACATATCCAATCTAGAGCTGAAGAATGGGTTAGGTTGATGAGTTTGTAATAATACAGCATCCTAAGTGCAGCAAAAGAAATACACTGAATAAGATGCCAACCTCACATATAGAAAACTCTAGAGCCTCATAGATAATTATGACTTTATAACAACTTTATGAATTTGTAGCTTAACCCGGCAAGCATCTAAACACCACACAGCCTTTCACACACACACCACATATATTATAATATATTTTCTTTTCTTTATTTTTCTCCCGAAGTCAAAACAAAGCCAAAACAAAGCATCACACCAGACGCAGTGAAGAAAATAAACACTGTCCCAGCTGAAACAAGGTTATATATCCACAGAAGCATGGCAAATTTGTGAGTCGTTAACCAAAGCATTTTCCTTTGCCAAGTTTAAAATATTCTCAAAGCAGAATTGTAGAATGGCTCTAGTTGGTTTGGACCTCAAGGACAATCTAGTTCCAACCCTCTGCTGCAGGAAAAGTTGCTGGCTACTAGATCAGGCTGCCCAGGGTCCTATCCTGGACTTGAACACCTCCAGGGATGAAACTTCCACAATCTCTCTAAATAAACTGCCCCAGCACCTCACCACTCTGTGAAAATCTTCCCCTTGATATCTAATCTAAATCTCCCTTCCTTTAGTTTAAAATCATTTTCCCTCATCCTACCACTGTCTACCCATGTAAAAACTCAATTTCTCTCCTGTTTATAATCTCCCTTTAAACATTGGAAGGCCATAATCAAAGGCCTTCTCTTTTCCAGGTTGAACAAGCCCATCTCCCTCAGCCTGTTTTAGTAGGAGAGGTGTTCCAACCTTCTGATCATCCTTGTGGCCTTCCTCTGGACCCTCCCCAAAAACTCTATATCTTCCTTGTGCCAGGGGTCCCAGGTTTGGATGCAGTACTCCAGATGGGGCCTCATGAGGTCAGAGTAGAAGGGGACAACACCCTCCCTCTCACAGCTGGTCAGTCTTATTCTGATGCAGCCCAGGATACAGTTGGCCTTCTGGGCTGCAAGTGCACACTGGTGTCTCATGTTAAGTTTTTTATCTACCAGCACCCCTAAGTCCTTCTCAGCAAGGTTACTCTAAAAGAGTTTTTCTCCCAGTATTTATACATATCTGGGATTGCCCTGACACAAGTGCAGCACTTTGCACTTGGACTAGTAGGTAAAGAAATGCATACATACTTTAAGGTAAAAGTCTAGGTGTTTTCTTTCCCACATAAAGGGCACTTTGTTTTATTGTATTTTTCAGTACAAGTCATACTGCAAAACTGGCTTTTCTTCCACATGAAAAACAGCAGTACTGAAGAAAGATAGATGCTATTAAAGAGAGAGAAACAGGCACTGGGGATTTGGCAAAATATGATGGCTTCAACAGAACTACTTTTATCTTTTTCTGTTTTAGAAGTCTTCAAAAAAGTATAAAGACTTCACAAATGTCAGACTTCTGCCTTAAACCATCCTAGAGGTTGTGAAGTTGAAGCTAGATAACAATAGTTGTTATGCTTGTCTCCGGTACTCAAACTCATAGTACTTAGAAGACAGTCTTATTTGTGTAGATTTATCGTTCATTGCCTCTGACAAAATACAGTGTTATTTCTAAAGGCAGTAGGGGAGCAGCAAGAGGACAGACTCCTTTGAACAATGCCTTCATCCCACACAGTCACTGTGATCAATTAGATTCAGTTTATTTACAAAAGTTGGGGAAAATGAAGAGGGGTTTGTCCTTGGAGAAAATTTATCTTGGAGCTCAGGAGAGCAATAAGAATCACAATTCTTCTCCAACTTTCTATTAGACACAAAACTGGCCCCGCAGAAAGGGTTTTAAATATTCATCTTGCTTCAAACTTTAAAAACAGAACTCTTCAATTGCAAAAAAATGGAAACAAATAAAGTACAACAGGACTGTCATCTTTAGTATGTACATTTCATATTGCCTTGCTCGTCTCTCATCGTGGCTGAGCCCCTTTTACAATGTAAGAACAGGTAATATATTTATAGAAAAATATAGTTTCTGTGTAAATAAGTTAGTGTTATATTAATATGGTAGAGAATTCTTAGATTATTATGAAACTATGCAAGACTAGCTTATACACAAAACCTGAGGAGATTCAATCTGAGTTGTGTGGTCAGGCAATTAGTAATAGTATTTCCACCAGCATAAAAGCTAGCTGCTTGATAATACATTTAACTAAAACACACGCATGTTATTTTATGAATTCAACAAAATAAGTGAAAAAAGTGCTTAGGATGACAAGGATGTAATTTCTGCTTGCAGAGAAAAGAAATCTTGCATTTCACTTTTGAACTTATTCAACACTTATTTGTTATTAGTGTCTAATTGAGTTTTATCAAGACAGAGAGAAAATAAAAATATATTTTAGTAGAATGCTTATGTAGGTAGCCAGCAGCTGAGTTATTTTCTAAACAGAAAAGGGAAAGGATATAACTTACATTTTTGTATATCAAAAATACACTTTACAACAGTCATTAAAAAATAAAAAAAAAAACAGCAAAACCTATTTCTGTAAAAAGCAAAACAGATTCAAATTTCCAGTTAGACCAGCAGTAACAGAATTAGCAGGCAGAGAGAACTACTTAAAAATATTTTGGGGACTGGTCAAGAATAACATTCATTTTCTAAATTATTAAAGACTCCTTCATGTGTTCTTTTCTAAAGTTTCAGCAGACAACACAGGAGCAGTCCACTGAAGGAGAACAAGTAAACTCAATGCACCTGCATGTTAATAACTGACATCTCTGGAGCCTGAAGAGTCTCTTTGAAGTCTGACTCAAAAGAGGGCATGAGAAAACTATTATGATTTCGAATACTGTCTAATGTGTCATATCTGAGACACATTTTGAGGGAAACATTTCTCTCTCTCTCTCTCTTTTTTTTTTTTTTTTTTTCCTTTTTCTTTTAAATAGAGTTTTGGGATTCATTTATTTGCTCTGTTTTCTTCTGAGAACAACCTAAATGAATCCATGGACAGATATATATGAGCATGGCCTACTGTTCTGATTCCCCTTACTGTCAGAAAGTACTGGAAGAGTTACAAGGATGAGTAACAGAGATTATTAAAGTCATGAAATGTTTCCTATTATAGTAACAATGAAACAAAGTGGGGCTTTTCAGCCTAGAAAAGGTGGATAAGGAGTAATACCACAGAATAATTTTATGTGGAGCAGAGAAATTGAAGAATGAATAGTCGTTTTACATCTTCCGTAATAGAGCTACTAGAAAACAAAGACATGAAGTTAAGATGCAGATTCAAAGAGGAGGAAGGCAATTTTCCTTAATGTTTCCTCCTAGTTAAATGGTATAGTGACTTTAACATCACAAGCACTTGTCCACAAAATAGAGACCAGCAAGTTTATTCTTTTTCAGATCTCATACAATTCAGGTCATATAAGATGTGAATGAAGATCAGACATCAGGTCATGCAGGACAAATCTTATTTAAAAATGTTCTTTTATCTCATCAATTTTGATGTAATGGGCTGTCACCTCTATTAAGCCAATTGAATTGCTCTAATCAAGAAAATTTTTAATTGAAGGAGATAAGTAAGACAACAGAAATTACTTTAATTGTTCAATTACATGTTGTTCAGCTGTACTTCCTAAAGCTATTGACAAAATAATAATAATAATAAAATAAAAATAAAAATAAATCTATTTTAAAAGACTATTTTTTTCAGTACTTTGTTAGGCTTGCAGAATACTATCATCTCCTTGATTAGAGTAATGCATTTTACTACATTAGCTTTCATTTGAAATATACTTTAGAAGATGAACTGCTTCCTGCTTTGAGAAAAAAAAAAAAAAAGAGAGAGAGAGAGAGAAAGAGAGAGGGAGAGAGCCAAAACATTTAATGGTGTTTTTGTTTTGTTTTTAATGTTATTCAGAAGCTAACAGTACATTCTGATAAGCAAGAGTTTCCTGAGTACTTTGCTTTCCCATCCAGCTAAACTCCAGCAGAAGATATTTACACATTATTTCTCAGGTTAAATTCAGCCCTACAGCCAAATAGATGTACAACCTATTCAGACACATTTTTCAGCCTGATTAGCTGCCATTACCTAAGGAGGACACAGATAATGGTTTTGTTGTCCTATGCACATAGCACAAAGTTCATCAGCAGTGGTAGAACTGCATCACAGCTTCAGAATTATCAGAAAGCCTCTAGCACAGACTAAATCTTGTTTACTGATGTCCATCATTCTGACAGTGGAGCAACATGGAAATGCAATGCTAACTCTAACACTAACCAAACACTGAAATGCATACTCATAGAGAAGATCCTTAGCTTGCAGAAGTATCCTTAGGCTGCAGGCTACATACACAGTTCAATTTCTGCTTAGTCAGCAGATCTGAACTCTGACTCCTCAGACTCAGGAAACAAACAACAACAACAACAAGGGGCTTTTTCACTGGGACTAGAAGTCTAGGAAGATCACCCCGCCTTAATCAAAATTGCCATTTCTAAGCTCTTCTCCCCATTATTTTTCATGATTAACAGGCACAAATGGAACAGATTTATCCTGAAAAGTACCAAGATTTGTTTATCTAATATAATAACTTACCACTGACTCTCCCCAAATTATTTTGTCCTATAGAGCATTCGCATGCATGTTCCCCAACTGAATTTTTCAACATTCACTTGATAAATAAGTGAAAAACTGTAATCTATCCCTCAGTTCTTGCCCAAAAATTTCTTCTGAGGTCCATCATGCCAAAAATGTCACCATCTTCAGAACCCTAGCCAAATGGTCTCCCAACAAGGATCTTGTCAGAAGACCTAGAAAAAAAAAGCAGCATGTTCACACAGAGAGACTGTCAGATAACCACAGAAAATATGTTGGTGAAGATATGGCACAGATATTGTCAGTGAACATGGCAATACCTGAACTACTACTGCTATGTGAAAAGATGCATCAATATCACTCGTCTGCATTAAAATACTAAAATTATTTTTTGTAAATATAAAGAGCCAGCAGGAATAAAGTTATTACATATGCTTTATTACATTAGGCATATTCCACTAAGTGTCAAAAAGCATAAACACAGTACAATTATAATACTGGAAAGAGAAAGAAATTTAGGCTTTAGATCCTGAATTTATTATGCTTAATTATTCAATATTCTAAAATACTGAAATTGTTTTCTCATGAGGAGAGAAAAAAAAATACTTTGAAAGTAATACATGTGTAAGTCGTTCTTTGAAAAATCCCATAATGATCTGTAGAATATGGTTGAGCAAGATAGATACTTAAAACTAAGAATTGAAAAAAGTCATAATAAATAGCATACAAGTTATTCCTAGGCTGTCCAGGTGACTTGCTAGATGGAGGAGCTTCTTTTTCACTTGATTTTTTTGTTTTTTTCAGAAGAATGTTGGTGTTACATCAATGTAGAAAGATAACTTCTTCCACTCAAAGTATTTATTTCCTTTTCTTTGAATTTCAAAAGAGAAGCAAAATGTTTTGTACAATTGGAAAAACATATTCTTAAACAAAATGTTTATTGCAACATGGTGATAAAGCCAATGTCATTTAGTGCACTGTAATTGCGTCTAGAACAATCTAATTATCTTTTGCTTTATATTTACTCTATCTAAACAGTTCAAAACTTGCAGATGAGCTGGTAGTCTTTTAAACATATCTGTCATTTATTTTGAAAAAGAGCAAGTAATTATACCAGAAGAAGAAGGGGACTGAAGTGATTTGCAAAGTCTAATCAGATGCCTTCTCAGAGTCACAGAATTACAGAACCATAGGTGTTGGAAGGAACCTTTGGGGATCGTCGAGTCCAAACCCCCGCTAAAGCAGGTTCTCTAAAGTAGGTTGCACTGGAAAGCATCCAGGATCTTGAATATCTCCAGAAACGGAAACTCCACAACCTCTCTGAGCAGCCTGCAGTGTCCTTCTCCTAGATTATGCTATAACCTGACACCTGTGCCACATTCCCACCAAACCCAGCTGCACACAAGTATCTGCCACTCTAGGGCAAGGCTACCTCCCACCAGGGATTGCTGGCCTGCCCAGGTGTCTCCTGTCCCACCTCACCAAGCTCATTAATCCCATTCCCAGCATGTACACCTGCTCACCACTGCTCTCATAGCAGGCCTCTGCTGCTTCTGGGACAGAGCTTTCTACTGCAAGACATTTATGGGTGGCTTCTGGTTATGGGAACCCTAGAGAAGAGAAGGAACTCTTCCTGTTGCCACACACCTCTCTGGCAAATAGGGCGTCGTGTATCTCACAGAAGCGAGCAGGACAGCCTTAGGGGTACCAGACTCTGATGGTAGCATCTCTGTTGGTGGGACTGGCAATGCCCTAGGCTTTCAGTACACAACATCATAAAAAAAAAAAAAAAAAAAAAAAAAAGAGAGAGAGAGAAGCAGCTTTCCAACCACAAACTGCTTTAAAAAAAAAAAACAAAAAAAAAAAAACAGACAAAAAAAAACAACCACAGACAAAAAAAAAAAAAAGAGGATTATTTCTTAAAGTAGTGCGTAGGTTTGCTGATTGATGGCCTGTCTAGAGAATGCTCTTTGTAGGGTACTTTAGAAAAAAATATCAGTGCAAGTATAAAATTTCACATCAGAGTACTGCAGAAAAACATAACCTATTAATATATTTTTTAAAAATCCTCTTTCATATGAGGCTTTATTGATTTTTTTCCTTCAGTTTTTGTTGTTTTAATGTTCAACTGCTGTCACCTAAGGAGCTAAGGAGGCAGCCCTCGTTTTCTAAGTACCTAAGTTATTTTTAGAGATACTTAACTCCATTTTTTTTTTTTTTTTTTTTTTTTTTTTTTAAAAAAAGACCTAAATAGATCTCCAGGGCCCAAATTCGTAACAGGAGCAGCTTTAATAGTCAGCGGCATTATTCCAACCAAGTCTTCTCATCTGTGTTTTTCTTCTCTTTCCATCTAATGGAAAGCATCTTTTGCATCTGGTAGTGACACCTGCCTTTGGGACACAGTGAATCTAATTTTTCTAATATCACGCTGTTTGATGCAACTATTTGATGCATACAATGGTTCTTTGATCATCTAGATTGCAGCATTTCCTGTTCAGCAATTTGCTCCATATCACTGCATATGTTTTATTTACCAAATAAGTTATTTCTCTAAGATTCCCATATCATCACTGTCATCTAGTCTCACTTTTTTTCTTCCCTTCATTTTAAAAATAAATTTAACTTATAGAACTATGTATCTTCTTCTGTTAGACAGCAGTCACTTGTAGTTGAGATAAGAGATAGTAGTTTCCATTTGAATTTTAATTTACATCAATTTTGTTCAAGAAGTCTTTATGCTTTATCATCCAGCTCTAAAATGACTGTACTTAAAACATTTGTGAATTCACTCTTCATAAGAAAGATGAGTAACTCTGCAGCAACAGACCACAGGTCTTGTATCATTGAAGGCCTAGAGATGTTCATGACTAATTTTAATGAATGAAAAACCTATTCCAAGAGATAAAGGAAAGTGGATTCTTTAAGCACTAAGGAGTCATTTAAAAGAGTCACATAAAGAAGAGGCAAGGAAAATCTTCTAGATAATAGTCAATGATTACAAGTATAATTTAACTTTGTTGATTCTAATATTTAACCATTATCACTTTAAAAAAGGTTTATAAAAATCACTTACAAATAGGAATAATATCCTTCCTGAAAATATATTTTTCCTCTGCTTTTACTTTTTTCTATAGTGCAAAATATTAGAGTCACTGAAAACAACAGATACAAACTGGTAGTTACTTTGCTCTGGAATACTGTACATACTGTACTGTTGTGCCAAAGTTCCTACTGCCCATCACTGTCATCTGAACCTACACATGGTTTCCTGTAGTAGTATGTGAAGATGTGTACAGATAAATAATGTATGAAGGTAGCATGCTTAATAAACTTTATCCACTTGTCTTGGATTTCTGATTTACTGTTCTTCATCTGGGAAATAAGCTTATAAGTATGTTTTCTCAAAAACAAACAAATAAACAAAAAAACCTTAAACTGTACGCTGCTTGATGCCGTTTAATTTGCTTCAGTGTTACACCAGTGACCTGAATGTTTCCTTTGTATCTGCAGGTCTGGGAGCAACAGAAAGGAAAGCTTACAGTGGGCGGTGTTTGAGGGGTCTTTAAATACAGCTCAGGAGGTAACCCAAATAAGAAATTGACCTATGAAGTTATTTGGTCTTTGAATTTCTGTTCTTAGCACCCAATATATCAAGAGACTGAGATTAGAACTATTTGTTAAACTGTTCTTTACAAGTAGAAGACATTTCTGATCAGATGGTAGTAAATTGTAATGTCGGCTAAATTTTTCTACAGGGGAATCAACAAGGGTCATTTTGCAAAAAGCAAAAGTGCAAAATTTTTATAAAAGTCCTACTTCATTGAAAAATTGCTATTTTATCAATTGGCACAGTTACCATCCGCCATTGCAGTTCTGAGAACTTAAGCAGGACAATGAATTGTTTGAAATACTTTTGTCAGTCCTCTCACTTCTACAATTGCTTCTAGCAGTTTTTAGCTACTTCCTTGCATCTTTCCTAGATATACTACTTAGAAAATAAAAAGCTAAAAATGTTTCACTAAGGAAATTGGTTTGTCTGGGTTCCAGGATATCCAGAAGGAACATCCCTTTCCTATTCCAAAAGATAGTGCATATCACTTTTCCCTCTGAGGTCTGCATCTTGAACTTTTTGCTTGGTGGGGAACCCACATGTCACCACTCCACAGACGCCATGAACTGCAGTTTTGACTCCAGCTCACACTGGTGAGACTATGTTTCATCATCAGTAAAGATGCATTTAAAGAAACTGTCACTCACCTTCAACCCCATAACTGTTCAGTAGGTCCTGACAAACTTGCATACTGTATTCTTTCCATTCCTGTGTGAGGATTTGTGGCACCCAGCTGGCACAAACTGGAATATTCCAACGTTGCCACCATCGTTTCCAACACAGTTGAGCTGATATTTAGCTCCTTACAGAGTTCTCTGGTCGTAATCTGATGATTTGAGCAGATGAGCTTATTGAGATGCTCTTAATTTTGTAGAGTGACAGCTGTGCATGGTCTTCCAGAACATGACTTGTCTTTCATGTCACTGTCACCACTGTTGAAACGCACCACTCACCACCTCACTGTGCTGAAATCCACTGTTTGGTCTCCATAAACGTTCAGCAAGCATCAGTGAATGTCAGTGGGTGTAAGTTCTGCATGGAGGAACTCAATGGCAGACTTCAGCTTCATACACACTGCCATGTCAGACTCTATTTTGTCCTTCTGCTGCCATCTGTCACACAGCAATAAAATGTAATGGAATATTGGTGGGAAAGTTCAACCTCTACTGCCATACCCCCAGCATTCACCTCTGACGTCATGGACCAACATAATAAAATAAGAGGCATTACTTTCAGAGTAGTCCTCATTCATGGTATTCCACCACCAAAGAGGGATGTATTTTTGAATAGTATTTGAAATTATGATGTATCATTAGGAGGCAAAGGATGATTTTACATCCAAAATAAATGACAGACTAGTAAGGAAGAGTTTTGTTGTTGAGTAATGTTGGTTCCTGAGTATTCATCAAAAAGTCTCCGTGGAGATTAAACTCTGGCTTGACTAGTATTTTCTTTCGATTTTTGTCTCGAATCTATGATCTCTTTCTGGCCTGCACAACCAAGGATAGACATTGGTGCTGAATAGTTACTTTGCATTTCAGTCATATGTTGATATACAAGTATCTATGTAAAGAACAGAAAAGGAATCTTCTAATAGCTTAGAAAGGGAAGATAAAGCTCTGATACATTAGGTAACCATTAAACTTGAAAACAATCAAAAGTCTTCAATCCTGGTAAAAAAAGCCACCAGTTGTGCTTTGATTAAATATTGGAATGACATCCAGGAGTGTCCTTGGAGATTTGCCAACCCTTCTCTGGTTTCTTTTGGTAAACAATCCAGTTGTATGCCAGCAAGTGATTTTGACCTGTACCTGTCAAGGACAAAGGTGCAGCACCAGGAAACTCCATAAAATACCTTCCTGACCAACACTTTGCATATTGTACTCTTGTCAGCAATCAGTATAGAAACCAGGATCAGAGAAAAGAAACTCTTCTAAAACACAGCTATACTTCTGGACTTCTGCATGTGGTAATAACTGTTCAATACCTCTGATTTAAATCAGGAAAAGGTTTTATGTAGAGAGATTTCTAGCATCTGTATGTCACTTGAACTATTGAGTCAGTTCCTGAATGAGGCTAAAAAATTTAATAATAGTGTGTAAATATAAGAAAGTGGATGAGGGCAGGAAGGACTACATGTAGAAAGGTTATGGTGTTGGGTTTTTTTGGTTTTGATTTTTAAACTAATGAATTACTGATTCCTTGTGTACAACCAAATCTATATATCAAATATATAAAACTAATCTCTGTTGTCTTCTTGCAATTTTATTGTTCTTGTTCCTGCAAATGGCATTACCTACCAACACAGTTGTGTTTTAGGAAGGTCTTTCTTATAAACTGAGTCAACATTCAGAACAACTACCAAAGCTACTTTAAGAAAAATTGAAAGGTATATCCCGAAAACTTTTAGTAAGACATTAGAGATAGTCAGGTCGGTCTACAGGCATGGAAATGAAAGTTTTTAGGTTTCAAACATAGTCATATGGCTCTTCTCCAGTTTAGAAAGCAATGCAATATGTTCCCATAGAGTACAGTAAAGTGTTCTGGGGATTATTCAGATTGTTAAACAGACAATACTGAGGAACAAAGTGTTCCTTTGTTTGTTCTACACTTCAGAAGTGCTCATAATTGAAAACAGCAGTACCCATAGAGACCTTTGGAGCCAAGTTAGTGAATTATAGCTCTCTGTTGGCATTAGAAATGTGAAGATTGCTTTTTCTTATACTGACAAGCTTGAAGTTTTGGGCTATTCTATTGAAAATTTGGAATAATTTTACTGTTTGTAGTAAGATTGTTTTTTGTAAGACTGCAATTCCACCAAGTAGACATGCAAAAGTAAAACATTTGAGTTACATTTAGTTAATATTATTCTTATTCCTAGACTGAATATTAACTGAAATACTTATTTTCATTACATCCATTTTTATTTTGTCAGATGAATAAAACAAAGAGAAAATGTCAAACATCCTGCTGAAATTAATATGGGTCTTTTCCAACCTGAGCAATTCTATGATTCTATAATTCTATGTTCTTTTCTTGAAACTTACTCAACAAATAAACATTTCCCTGCCAGCTACATTATGCATCCCATGGAGTTATTCCCCTCCTGTTGAGCAGTTGGTATTCAGCTGCTGCTTCTCATTGAGGCTACATAAATGGGAGGAAGTGGATTTATTTCTCATTATGTCTTTGTAAAACTTTAACCAGAAGACAGCTAGAATACTTATTTGACTTGGTTAGCCTCTTTTTCATTATTATTTATTGATCTATTTACAGCTGTTGATGAAGAATTACATTTTACAGCCTGGACAGTATAATAGCTTTTTACTGATAGAAGTGTTCACCACCATTCATTGCTGTGTAAACAAAGGTGACACAAAGGTGAGACGCAGGTAAGTTTGGTACATTACTCATTCTAAAACACATCATAGCAGTTAAGTCTGACACTCAAGGAAACAGCTCTCATTTTAACATTATAATTTATAAATGATATAGAATGTCCCGCAAACAGAGTTTCCAAATTCATGCAGTTTCAACCAATGATGCATTTACAATTTTATCTGGGAATATGATAAACCAGAATCAAATGCATGTTGTGATACTTTGGAATTAAGGATCTGAGTTCTTCTCAGAAACAACTGGTTGAATTGATGTTAATATACCTCAAGACAGCATAATAGTAGAACAGATTTTAAATTAAATGAAAATCTCTCTGGAAGGTATTCTTGGTAGTGATAGTTTTAAGAGATGCCTGAAAATGTCTGCAGTTTTTCCCCATTAAGAAAAACAACTTTATTTTTTCTTTCAGAGGGAATTATAGGATTCTTATTGTTGATAAGCACAGCCTAAGACTTATACAAATTTTGATGCATGAACTCTGATATTTTCTGTAAAGCAGTCCCTTCTGTTTTTATGCTGTGTTTCTAAATCCACACAATGCTGAACTCTGGAGCCTGAATCATGATCTCAGTCTCATCAGTATGAATTCAAGCTACTGACTTCATTGCTTCAAGTGAATATACTAGCCTTACACTACAACAAAGTATTACTTAAAGTCTTTATCAATAATGTCCCCTTCTCTGCTGTTTTCTATCTACTTAGTACACAAAAAAATTAGCTTATTTACTTCCTTCTCACATGTCTTCCTCCTCTCTATTAGAATCCTTGGCTGATATGCTATGTTAATCATAATTACTCTAGTAGTTGCTCACATTTAATTGTTTTCTTACTCAGGAATCACATTAACAGAATACTAAGAGGTTTTTTGGTAGATGGATCTTCATCTTCTCTTATGCAAGAATAAAATTCTAAGCATCTGTTAAGTATCCAGGACAGTTACGAAGAACAATGAGATCTATGTCTGAGAGATAGTTGAATAGTAGGTGAGTTTGTAGTTCAGTTATGCAGTGGATTGTAGGATCTTCTTCATTTCCTCTCCTTACATTGAAATTACTGTTAGTAACACATGGCACCTTTCTAGTGACATCTGCTGTAGCTGCCTTAGCCCCTTTGTCAGATAGATCTCTTCTTCAGAGTCCTCACTGGCATCTTCATCCTTTTCTCTGGGGAAAGAATACATTTTGTATACTTACACCCTACCCCAGCTTTCAATTGTCTCTGCCCATACCGGGTATTAATTAAGTACACAATAACAAGGGTAGCCTACAGAATGATACATGAAATAAGCCATTATACTTTTCTCATTTAAAACTAAGTAGACTTACTAATCTAGTTTCCCTATTGGCTTCATTTTGGCCATAAAAGCAAAGATGAGTGAGATGTTCTAATTAGTAGGCCCACTATTCATTCTGTAGTGTCAGATAACTAATGTACCTTCAGCTAATAAGTATGCTATTCTGTAGCTTAACTTACATAAACAACCCATCCCTCCCCTCCAATGTCAAGAGATTGTCATTTTTAACTGAAAAATTCAAATGGTTCTCTGGACACCCTTAGAAGAGATACAGTACAATGGATGACTGTGCAAAAATCTGGCATTAAGAGAAGCTATGCCCACTCTTTACTTTCTGCATTTTGTATGGTTCAAGAATTATTTTTAAGGACCCTCTATCTATGAGTATATTTCATAGCACTGATCTGATGAGGATGTATAGCAAGTGACTTCATAATGCAGCTAGATCACTATTTAAAAACTAATTAAAGTGACTGTGTAGTGTTGACCTACTCATGGAAAAAAATAGAAAAAAGAAATTTAATAACAGGCCTAGTAGAAGATTCTGAGATAATGGAGGTGCTCAAGAATGACTTAATTTGATATTTTATGACATGCAATAATGGGAAAAATTAATGGTAAAATAGCCTATGATGACCATAAGGCTGCAAGAAAAGCAGCCTGGTCATCCTTAAATAGAAAGAGAAAAAACGACATAAATCGATCAACTTCATTATTTTGAAAGCTGAGTATACCGAAATACTTTTTGAAAAGGTGACAATGTACATAACAGTAGAAGTAAGAGGTGAAGTAAATGCTTTCAGCATATAAGACTGAGAATTCTTTTAAGCATAGACTGGATGTTTTATGAGGGCAGAAGAAAGCTAACAGGCTGCTGGCTTATGAATCTAGTCCAAACAGAAGTGCTGAGTAAATCACAGAATCACAGAATCAAGTGCTGGAAGGGACCTCAAGAGACCATCAAGTCCATCCCTCAGCTAAAGCAGGTCCCCTACAATATGTCGCACAGGTAGGTGTCCAGAAGGGTCATAATTCTTCATAGATGGACACTGCACAACTTCTCTGGGCAACCTGTTCCGTCAACCTTATTGTAAAAAAAGTTCTTCTGCATGTTAGTACAGAACTTCCTATGTTCAAGTTTTAGGCCATTACTCCTTGTCCTCTTGCTACACACCACCAAGAAGAACCTGACCTCACCCATTTGCCCCCCACCTCCCTTTAGATATTTATAAACATTTATCAGATCCCCCCTCAGTCTTCTTTTCCCCAGACTGAACAGACCCAGGTTACTCACCCTTCCTCATATGAAAAATGCTCCAGACCCTTAATTATCTTTGTGGCCCTTCACTGGACTACTTCTAGGAGATCTCTGTCTTTATTTAACTGGGGAGCCCAGAATTGGACATTGTAGTCTAATATGGCTTCATCAGGTCAGAAAGATTCAAAAAAGATTAAAGGAATTGATGTCTTAATTTTGTATAGAAATTGTCACAGAATTCTCTCAGAACTTTACTAAGATCTGAAATCATTAGTGCTCTACACCATCTCTCAGATCTAGAAATTTGTTTTTAGAGGCTTTAAATAGAGAATTTCTTCCACTTAACTTAAAGACTAAACTGTGATTTGAGATCACTTTATCACATTCTAATAGAAAATATTTCTGGGTTCTTATCAGATCACATGGTATTTTCCAGTCACTGAAAAATCCTTAAAATGTACTGCTAAGATTTTTATAAAGAAGCAGTATCTCCAAAAACTTTAACAGCCAGCAAAATAAATAAATGGATTTAAAATAAATAAATAAATATTCGTGTTACAATAAAGCAAGTAAAGACTTAAAATAGCTAGTATTTCACTTTATCTACTTCTTGTCCACCAGTATTTTAATATATAAGCTTTTAAAACACTGAAAAAATGTCTCAACTTTGTAAGTAGCACATAGATAATGTACAGGAATACAGTCAATCTTACCCTTATATATGAATTAAATTTATTTCTTTTCCAAGCTTGAGATGTATGTAACTCTGTGTGTTCATTTGAAATTCATTTCATTTGCTCAGCTCTGGAGGTACCAGAGCTTCAGGTCAAGAACCAGCACTGTTTAAAAAGGAAGACACTTCATCAACTCAGGTACTATATAGATAAAAAACTGTGGTGTGCACACCTTCTCATGAGTTGTACTTCATATCATGTGTTGAACTGACATCATGGCTGTGCACTCCCTTAAATACCATTCACTGATACACTGAGGACTGAGCCTTCAAATCTTAAATCTCTCTGAGATGAGTGAGGTAAATAATTTCAGTAGATCAGTTTAGAGCAAGGATGACACTAGTCTGTAGAGAGAGGCACCTGTTTTTGTGCTACCTTTTCTGCATGTGAAATTAATGTATAGTAACATCTTTCTGAAAGTATTTAATCCTGGTCATTTATAGCTTATATTGATAGTTATTGTCATTTACAAGAAAATATAAAATAATTTTAACATGCAATTTAGATTTTTTTGCAAATCATAGTACAGCTCTAAAAAGAATTTACATATAGAAGGTATATCTGCAGCGCAGAAGACAAGACCAGAGCAATTATAGTTGTATCCGCGCCAGCTTCAACATTCCCTGTTTGAATACCAGTTACAAAAGAACTGCAGAATTAGGAACATCAGCTACTGATTCTACCTGTGGCACACTGGATAGGTTTCTGCATCCGTGCTGACTTTCAGTCGCAAGACATAAAATCTGGGGGGAGAAGGAGCATCATGAGTGTGGGCTATGAGACTCTCTCTAACAAAGTGTTTAAGCTGGGTCATAGGAGGTTGCAACCAGAAAATTAGAAAATATTAAAAAAGACTTTATGTCCCTTGGGAAGATGTTGAAGAGATCAGGAGCACAGGTAGTATTCTACTTGATCCTCCCAGCTGAAGACTGGGAACTGAGCAAAAGAGAACTGACCAGTTGAATGAATGGCTGTATGGATAATGTTTCACTCAGGGTTTTGGGTTCCATGATCTAGGACACACCTCGGATAGACTGGAAATGTTGACTTCAGATGAGGTACTACTGACCAGAAGGGGCAAGAACATATTGAGCAGCAAGCTGGCTGGGCTCATCACAAGAGTTTTAAGCTAGATTTGATGAGGGAAGGAAATATGCTTCTACATGACAGAGAAGAGCTAGAGAACACTTTCACTTTAGGAAGCAGCAGGAAAAAACCTCAGGTTTGTCCCAGGGGAATTTGGGAGGACTTCTCCAAGAATGTAATGCAGCTGACAGCCCAGCTGAAGTGTCTCCACACCCATGCACACATCATGAAAAATAAGCAAGAGGAAATTGAAACTGTGGTGCAATTCGAAAACTAAAACCTAATTGCTATGAGAAATACAGTGGGACGAATCATACAACTGGAATAATATGAGCAAGTGCTACAAGCTTTTTAGAAGGGATGGGCAAGATAGAAGGGGTGGGGAATTGTTCTCTATGCTAAGAAATGAATAGAGTGTGCAGAGTGCACTCTGAGAAACAAATGTGACCAGGTTGAGAGCTTGTGGGTCAAAATTACGGATCAGACCAATAAAAGACATCTGATGGTCAGAATCTACTACGGGCCACATCAGCAGGAGCCTGTTGACAAGGCCTTCATGTTTCAGCTACAAGAGTCATCACACTTGCAGTCTCTCATCCTTATGGGGGATTTCAATCTCCCAGATATCTGCTGGGAAAACAACACAGTGAACTGCAAGCAATCCAAGAGACTCCTGGATCCCACTGAGGATAAATAACTGGCCCAGGTATTGGACAGACCAGCCAGAGAAGAAGCATTATTGGACCCAGTGCTCACCAATGTGGAGTAGATCATTAGAGACCTTAAGATCAGAGTCAGGACCCAAAATTTCAGGAGAGTGAACTTCAGGATGTGTCAGGAATTGTTGGACAAGGTCTCCTGAGAAACTGTCCTTAGGGACATAGGAATGGAATAAAGCTGGAAGACCTTTAAGGACACCTTTCTGAGAGCACAAGAGCTCTCCATCCTCCCACATAAGTAATCAAGTATTGGTCAGAAGAGACAAGAAAGGAGCTAAATCCCTCTGATAAATGAGAAGGGAGAACTGGCAACAGTAGACATGGAAAAGGCTGAGATACTCAGTGAGTACTTTGTCTCACTCTTCACTGGCAGTCAGGCTTCCCATGCCTCTTATGTTCCTGAACCAGTAGGCACAGGTCAGATGAACAAAACACCTCCCAGTGTAAGAGCAGAGCAAGTCAGAAATCACCTCATAAGGCTAACTGTGTAGAAGTCCATGGGGCCAGATGACATGCATTCTAGGGATCTGAAGGAACAGGCTGATGTGGTCGCCAAGTTTCCATCATGTTTGAAAAGTCGTGGCTGTCAAAGTCCCTGATGACTGGAAAATACAAACATCACTCCTATTTTTAAGGAAGGGAGAAAGGAAGACCCAGGGAACTACAGGCTGGTGAGCCTCACCTCTGTGCCTGGGAAGATCATGGAGCAGATCCTCCTAGAAGCTATGTTAAGTCACGTAATATAAGAGGAGGTTACCTGAGACAGCCAGTATGGCTTCACCAAGGGCAGATCATGCCTGACCAATTTGGAGACCTTCTATGATGGAGTGATGTCATCACTGGACAAAGGAAGGGCAGCTGATGTAATCAACATGGACTTATGTAAGATCTTTGACATAGTCCAATACCACATCTTTATCTCATTATGGTCTTCCAGTGCTTGAATAAGCAGAAAGAGGAAAGACTTTGTGCACAGTGTAATAGTGATGGGACATGGGGAATGGCTTTGAGCTAAAAGAGTGGAAATACAGATGTTAGGAAGAAATTCATTACTCAGAGTGTGGTGAGGCACAGGATGGAGTTGCCCAGAGAAGTTGTAGATGCCCCATTCTTGGAGGTGCTTAAAGTCAGGTTGGATGGGACCCTGGGCAGTCTGATCTAGTGGTTGGCAACCACATCTATGGCAGGTGGGTGGGAAAACATTGTCTTTAAAGTCCCTTCCAATACAAGGTATTCTGTGATTCTGTTATTCTATAAGTGACAGCTGGTGGTGCAGCTTTATTTTCATGTCAGAGCTAGTTTAATAGTAAGGAGTTCTGGAATTTTTGATTTCTAGGTCTGCTAAACCAGGCAAAACCGCCTCCAGCATAGTTCTGGCATAAACATCACTTTAATTTTTCATATGCAATCCTTTCCTCCTTCTAGGCATTCCTGTTGCAACTTGGTAAAGATGACCTCCAAAGGGACAGTATTCCTGAGCCTGCAGGTGAATAAAGCAAAAATTGTTTATTCTTTTAAAGTTAAACAAGATTGGATTTCCTGTTGTTATGTGGGCTGTTTTGCAAAGCATGTTGTACTATCTAAATTTTTGTGAAATTATAGAATTTTGTTTGTTAGAGCATGGTCCAAAGCAGTGATTATATTAACAGTAAATCTAGAGAACACGTTTTCTATTAAAACACTAGCCACATGCTACAGCAACTCAGTTTACTTGAAAGTCTGAACTACCGTGACACCTGCTAAAAATGAGGATTTTGAAGACTAGCCTTCTTATGTCTTTCCCTCTGCCAGGTGCAATTAGCTGTTCAAAGCAGAATCATTAGTTCTTTCAAGTCATAGTGCCAGTTTTCTCCTCCAGGAATTTAGGAAGGGAGCCATCCATCTGAGACGCACCTACCATAGACAGTAAAAATACACCACTGCTTAAATAAGGATTTATTTAAGGAACTCTCTCTTGTAACTTTGTAAATAAGAGGTGAGTCACAGAATTGTTTAAGTTGTACCAGTGTAAATGAGAAGAAAAACAGCTCTAAAATAAATATATAGGTCTATTTTCTATTTCATCTGAATTCAAAAAACATTTGTAGCTTTTGGTTTAAGGTGGTTAATGCCAAGAGTTTATAGGCTTAAGAAAATGGATTTGTTCATTACCAGGAAAGTATTCTCATTTTTTGTTAAAATATATATCTCACATCTTCAACACAAATTTCAGATGCTTCCACATTCTTCTTCTACTGAACATAGTTTTTGTGCTTCTCAGTGGCTTTATTGATCTCTTTGAAAATTTTTTTGCAAAAAGTTGTGGAAAATGTGTTTGACTATAAAAATCTATCTTAACTTTGTTCTAGGATCAGACATTGGGATTCACAGACATACAGATGCTGGACAGGTCTGTGATTCAGAGATAACTGGACAGAAATTGACTGACTCTAATCTCATGAGGTTTAACAAAAGCAAATGCAAGATATATCTGTGATAGATTTGGGAGGTTAACCCTAACCAGCAGCCAAGTATCTGAGCAGATGTTTGTTCATCCCCACCTCTCTCCCTCCCTCACTCCCCCCCTCCAATCGTGGTTTTTCTGGTTTGCTTTTATACTTTCCTTTTAAAAGAGTAATTTTTTTTTTCTTTTTGGTCAAAAAGCATCATATTAATCTATTCAGTATATTGAAATAGAGTTATTTCCATCTTGTCAGCTTTTGTGTTTGTCTGTGTATGTGTCTTTGTGTGTAAAGTAATGGCCATGGTGAAAAGAAAAACAGAGTCCTGAAATGAGAAGGTAAAATGTATTTGCCTCTTTTTAAATGTTTTTTAAACCTATTGTGTTCCTCCTGCAGTTTTTCTGCTACAGATGGCAAATTGTGGCAAATGTAAAACTGACATTTTTCTACAACAATATTTGTATGTAGGCCTATTCCAACTTCTGCATATTCAAATCACATCAAAGCAACAGAAGAAAAGCAAGCACAAGCTTATACTTACAGAGAATCTGTACTAACCTGTGTTCCCTACATGCCCCACAATTGATACGGAAACATGCTGTTGGAGGGAAGGTTTCCATCCCCCAGAAACTGAAACTTTGATGGCAAACAACATATGAAAGTAGGTAACATTATCCAGGAGACAGCATGATTGCAAGGAAATCCTAAGTATGCTTGCTAGATCTGGCCAGATTCAGCATCAAAGCTGCATCAGTATCAAAAGCAGAAGGACCATGCACAAATTCCTCCCATTTCCCTGGCAAAGCAAATAACTAAGACAGCCACACAGGTTAGTTATATATTTCTGTTTTAAAAGAACTTGCTCACACACTTATTTCTTGTATGCTAGATGTTTGCTACTGACTCACAGATAAATTTTCATATACTTTTTTTACTGTGAAAATAAGTGGAATTTAAAGTTGTTAATACCTCCAGTAAGTGATCATGGTCTGACCCAATGGAACGTGTCCTCCAACCTGTCTCAGCAGCATGGAAAGTCTGTAGTGACACTGTCACAGGCACCCATCTTCCATGTGCTACAGATACTTGCATGCCCATGGTCCTCCTAGATTCTACTGCTGGGGCTATTCAAAGCCAGGTGTCAGACACCAGAATGATAGTCCATGGTGACTCAACGGTATACTTCTCCAGCACTTTTTGCCTTTGGTCTCCTACTCAGATGCTGGCTATCCTGCTGCTGGTTTGCAGCATGGCTCACCAGAGTCAGTTGCTTTGTTTTGTACTCAGATTATGGCCAAAGTGAAACTGCAGTCTTCTCATCTCTCAAGCACTTTATGCTACTAAGACTTGCTGATCTGGAATTTTGCATTTTACTGTCGCCATTCTCTCCTCAGACTTCCTGACTTTTTGACAAGCTTAAGGAAAGAGACTACACACTGCACCCCCAAGCCATCATTCTTTTAATCCTCTGTGGACTGAGTCCTCTAGGCACCAAAGCCTCTGAACACTCCTGAAGGAAGGCCTTATTTTCAATCCATTTTAAGAATTCATTAATGTTATTTCCAGTGATTCTTCTTCCGCAGCGGTACAGTACACTCTGTTTTAACCATTTTAATTTAGATTCACTTATTTTTGTCTCTTGAAATGTTTCATTTCAGTCTTTAATTTAAACACAGATGCTCCACCTATAAAGAATAGTAGAAAAAAAATAATGTGTAGCTTTACTCCACATTTCCTTAATGGAAAATAGTCATTGCGATTGTCTCAAGCTCTGATGAGCATGTAGGTTCATTAAAATATGCCTTCCAGTTTTTCATAAGATCAATATATAATTTCTAGAGATAAGCTGAATTAATTGTATTTGCCTAGCAAGATAAAAAATGTGTATGAAGGCGTATGAGTATGTAAGCAAGTGTTTGCATGCTTTATTTAAAGAAATTTGTATCAGTCACTAATTTTAAGTTTTTATATTCTATTTTAAACTGCACAACACTTTTGGCTAGCATATTTTTGTATTTGAAGGCTGTGTTACATTCCACATTCATCGGAATGTCAATCACTCACTACGACAGTGTCCCCTTTTTTATCAGTTCCTTATATTAGGATGCAGGTGCAATTACATTTAGCACTGCCATTTGTGTCTACATGATCTGCCATCCTCCTCAATAGATCTAATACTTTCATGGGCACTGATGTAAAGCAGTGCACAGAGGTAAAATTAAATTCTAATCTGTTGGCAAATCTACGCTGGCAAGCATTGACACTCCTGGCACTTGTTTGACATTCTTGTACTGGAAAAAGTAACAGCTGCTTATCAATGATGTATTAGAGATGGGCACAAACCAACTGGTGTGCACATTCACACAGCAAGAAGAAAACAGCCATTGGTTAAGTTATCCCTTGTCTCATAGTCCATGCATGGCTTGCAGCTGCGTCTTCAGTGGTTACTGACCTTGATTTCAGACTCAAGGTCGTATTGTTTGAAAATATTTCCACTAGAAGTAGCATTGCAATTACCCAGGCCATTAGGTTCCATTTGTTTCTTCAGTGTGCATGTTTGTTCATTGTTTGAAGCAACACCACAGAGCACAAACAAATGTTCAGAGCCACTGCTACTGTAGAGGGGGATATCTCCAGAATGGGTACGTGAGAGGGCCATGCTCTTAAAGGACCGCTCCTGAAAGAGCCCTAGTCCACCACAGATACAAAAAAGAGAGTGTGAGTACAGATCAGGAAGTAGTGATTTTCAACATTTACTTCCGAACATCAAGTTATAAAATAGACTCTGAAAGGGCAGGAGCTTCTTTATGATTCTTATAGAGTGAGTGCATGTGTTTGTGTGTGTAAAAGAGACTAAGTGCTAGGTGTGCCCAGAAGTAGTACAACAGTGACAAGAACCATTTGAGAGTAGAAAAAAAAAAAAAAGGTTACTAGTGAGAAATGCTACAGTCTGCTGCACATTTCAGGTATGCCACAGATTTTATAAGGTCACTGCCCAGAACTGTTTCATCTGTTGCAAAGACACAGTAAATGTGTGAAGCGGCCCTGAGGGCAAGGTTGATAAATCTTAGTACAAACATGGTTGATCTGCAGGGTTTCTCTCTTTCCTTTCAGATCTGTTTTTGTGTTTGGTTTTTGTTTGTTTGTTTGTTTTGTTCAGTCCCACAGTAAAGATGTTAGGCACAGCCATTTGCAAGGAAAACTGTATTTTCAAAATAGAAAACATGAAAACTTAAAAATGGGGAAAAAAAAACAAACAAACCAAAAACAAGGGAAGGGAATTGTTACAGAAAAAAAATGGAACTGTCTGCTGACACAGAGGAAAAGAATTGAATAAGGTTTGAAGCTGACCATTTTTGCTTTCTCAGCCAAGTTTTAAACATCTTCAGGAAAAGCTTTATCCTTAGGCTTAGCAGGATCAGAGGAAGCTGACTTTCAATAGATATGTATTATCTTTAATAAATAAGACATACAAGATAAAACAACAATGTTGCATCCTGACCACCACTTTAACCTTGCTTTATCTCCAGGTTCACTGCATGTTTCTTGAACTGGTCAGTTTACACAGTGAAGCATATAATATTTCCATGGTTTTGTACAACAAATCTGACAAACAAAAAGAATTGGTATTGCTTTATATTCTTTTAAATGTAATTTAGTTATAGTTAGAGAAATAACTGACCTCACTAAAGGTCACAGTACTTTAGCGCTGATAGGTTCAGCAGACAACGTGTTTCCTTTCGGGAGGTTCAAGGAACAATGAGATGCATCATGTTGTACCTGAAATCTTTCCTAGAGAATGTCAAGAGAGATAGGCAGCAAGGTGACACTGGCTCACTAAATCCTATTTACCTGTTACCAGTTATTATTCTCTTCATCAGCATCTGATTACTTCTAACCAGTCACTAATCAGGTATTCCGTGGCTCCTGAAGCATCTCTAGGAGCAATCTGAGTAGAGGCATTGTTCAGATTGTACTTTCGGATGCCATTTTTCTCCCTACTCATAGGTCCAACGTGTCATGTGAAAAAGGCAAAAAGTTTGGCAAAAGATAAAACCCTTGCAATCAAGCTTGTCCTCAGATATCAGAGGGGTGAGGATTGGCTGTGCTTAGGTTTTGAGTGTTGCCCAGTCCAGCTACATTCAATATATGAACTATCACGATTATGGATTCACAAATATCACACTGCCCAATTCATCTCGTCACTACCACCCTTAAGGAATTTGGTTGCATTCAATGAGAACTCTCACGGCCACATTAGTGAATAGTGCAGTTTGTTAAAGCAACAGATTACAGATTATTTTGATTTGTTTGATGATAAATACACTGTCTGCAAAGCATGAGAAGTTAGCAAATAACATGAATAATATGGCCAACCACAAACACATTAAATTATGGAATAGCTCTACAGAGATTTCTAGGTTTCCTGGGGAAGCACTAAGTACAACAGAGTGTGCAAATCTTACCTAATAAGCATCCCCATGGGAGGGAAGAGAGGCTCAGCACGTTGACTAGTTCCAGAAGCCAGCCATGTCCTCCCAGCTTGTCTGTGATGGTATCTTCCTCCAAAAATCCTTCTGTCTTCAGCATTTGTATACTATCTCCATACTTTCAGGTGAAGCTTGAGTGACTCTAGTCACAAATATCTTTGTTTTGCAATGTTTACTCAAAGAATGTTTTTGAAAGAAAGGTTAGAAATCTGCTGGCTTAGGGGTGGGTCAGGAAAACAAGACATTTTCTCATTTCCAATTGCAACAAGTCTCCATCCCTGCAGGATGATCACAGGGCTCAATCATGGGAGCACCACTCTGCTCCTCACTCCAAGTTGTTTTTTTCTTAGAGTCAGCATACCAGGATCCCCTGGATTTTGTAAACAATCTAAGGTTTGCAGGTCTTATGTTGCTTAGGGACCTATCATGCAATGGATTATTTACCACACTGCACACTGAAGGTTTACCTTCTCTCAAGAGGAGTACATTTCAGTAAGTCATCTCTGATAAATATTCTACACAATCCACCCTGAGACTATAGTCACTTAAGCTTCACAATATTTAGAAGGAACTGGAGAGGTCACGTGCAGTCTTGTTATCAGGATTAGAGCTCAAGGGGCTCTCATTCTGCTCACTATTTATGGGGTAAGATGATTGACTCGTAGTATTTAGCAGAACAGTACTATCAGTCCTGCAGAAGGCCTTAGGTGCAATGGTCAAGACAAAGAAGGAGCCTGGAGGTAGAGGGGACTATACTGTCACATAAAGCAGCAGAGATTTCTTATCTCCTGGACTAAACAGTTACTCTATCATCTTTCTGTTTCACGAAAACTCTGCCATCTTGGTAAACATAATTGACGTTTTCTTCATACATTGATTTACACAGAAAACATTCTTGGTCTTCAAAGTTTCAGATGCAAATATTATCATTTTACTATATCAACAGTAAAAGACCACTGGAGTTACATGCTTGCACACCTACTCCGACCAATGAGTGCTGCGCTACAGCTGCAGTTCTCCCTGATTCTCTTAGGACCTGCAAGCCCAAAACCCAAATTTGAAGACTCCCTACATGCATGAAGGCAGCTTCCAATTCTTCTCATCATCTAAGTTATCATCAAGCCTCTTGTGATTTCCAGTTTCTTACAACATGTTCTGCATGTCTTATGCTAGTTTCCACAGGGAGAAGTGTTTCATTTATTTAGACTAGAGCTTGGTTAAGATCCCAAATAGAAGATTGCCTGTAGGAGTCCATCTCTTATTAATGGCATCACTGTGTATGTATCTCCACATAAAGCACTTACAGGAGTAGTCAAGCATTTTAAAATAACTCTCACGTTATATTTTATTCAAACTGATATTCAAATGTAAATGTAATTTTACCATGATGATTCTGAACAATGAATTACTTAAAGCACTTAAATACACATTAAGAGCATTTTGCTTTTATTCAGTTTACACCTGTTTATGAGAAACATGCAATCATTCTTAATAGAAGCTCTTTATTAATGACATTTAATGAAAGCTCACTACTGACTATTCAATTAAAAATAACACAGCAGCGTGTGAGGCTTTGAAATTCAGTTTCCATTATTTCTAGTAAGTCCTTGAAGTAAATCTATGCTGTCTGTGGACAGTTCTTTGAAAGGTAGCATCAAGAAACCTTAATGATGGTATCAACCTGCCAAGGTGAATCAAGTCATAGAAATAGTAATTACAGAAGACTTTGAAATTAGTTTAAGGCAGTATGTCAGGCAATATTTAGTTTTAAAAATACCCGAGAGAGGCTTTTGAATTGCTTTTTATTCTTGCAGTTTATAGATGATGTATAGAACTTACAAAAACCATAGTTGGAATTTGAATTCCTTACAATTTAGAATACATGCCACCTACAGCAGAACTTCCCTTTGTGCATCTGCAATGTAAGATTTTCATTAAGGATGTTAAACAAAATTTTGCTTTTTCACTAAAAAAGGCAGTGAAAGTTGTAACAGAGAAAGTAAACATGAATACATAGCAAAATATCTTCCTATTACCTTGTATCTCATCTGCACTTGAAAAAAGTCAGACTCAATATGGGGAAAAAAAGACCCAAATGCACTTGTAGAAGACTGATTTGTCCATGCCAGTACACTGTGTGAGGCCTGGTTGTTAAATGGTATTATGGGGCGTGTGCCCAAGCATGCTTCTGGCATAACAAGATGGAAAGGGACGGGAATTGGAGAGAAGAACAGAAGAGGATGGTAAATCCACACTGATGACAGTAGACAGAGGCACAGATAATAGCAAGCATTTCTATTGAATTATAGCAGCCTCAACATGAAGTTATATCACACATGTGAAGGAAGTCCCAATACTTATAAAGGTGGTGAATGTAGTGCTCATAGACTAAATATTAATACAGAGACAAATAGACACATAAACACATAAATGTTACTGATCTGCTGATCTTACATCTCGATTTGCACTGCAAAATGGTTTAGAAGAGGTGTATTATTTTGAAGAAAATCTAGAATTAAATTATGGTTGATGAGATTTGTTTTGGCACATTTTGCCATTCTGATGTGACTTGAAATTACTAGTAGAGAATAGCAACCAAGGTGAGTTGTCTCATGATTTTGACAGTTATTAGAAGTGTTATTAAGCTCAAATAATTATTCTTCTAAGTAAAGCTAAACAATAGGTAGTAGGTATCTGCAGCCAGAGACAGTTGCTTCTTGTTTTAATAAAATTTTACTGTGTGCTTAGTTAAGTTAAGCATTTTCAAATCTTTCATTGTCCTTTGAGACACTGATTGATTGCAACATGGCTCTTGGGTCAGTACTGCTGTGGCAAATCAAAATGTTGCCAATGTAAGCTGTGTGACTGCTTTATAGAAAGCAATCTGTCACTTTTCCCTGTGTTCTGCAGATATGCTAGTTCAGCACTTTTCTTCTATGCTAAGCATTTCCTCTAAGAGTGATAGCTGTGGATATGTAAAGTGCTTTCATTGGCATATTCCTCTTTTCTGAATACCTGATTACTTCATGAACCAAATACAATCAGCACTTAAATGGAAACCACAAGTAATTTATTTTATAATAGTCTTTAGCAGATAGAAAAAGGTTATCCAGATTCAGGATATATTATTGCATTTTTGCTTGAGCTTCAGCTGTGGAATACTGACTACTGCTAACCAAGTCCATAACCATAGCTTAACAAAACAGAGGCTTAAAGAGGAGTTCTTGTGGTTTCTCACTTTAAGATCTTTTTTTCTCAATGTCTCATCATTTACTACACTTTTAAAAGCTTCAGTAAATAACAGTAATTCAGTCTTGTAACAAGCAAGGAAAGGCCTAAAGTTTTCCATGTTACCTGTGGGGAGCCATAGGTAGTGTTTCAAATAGCAATATACGCTTTCGTAATAAGCAAGAGCTAGTTGGTTTTGTTTATTTCTTTAAACACTCAGATGCCTCAAAGAGCACAGAATAACTTTTTACCAGTCCAGATCAATTCAGAAGATGCTAAATTTAGATCCTTGAAGTTTGAACATGAAATGACGTTGTTTTTTTCAGAGTTAACTTGTTACTGAATTCCTACTGCACTTTTTCTTTTTTTTTTTTTTTTTTTTTTTTAGCACAATTTTCACTTTGAGCACTGTTTCTTTTATGAGAGTATCCATCTTTCTACTCCTTATAAAGGGGGAAAAAAAAAAAAGTAATTTGCCTGCTTTGGGTGACAGGTTTAAGAAGATAACTCTTGCCACAGATAGTTGCAGAACGCAAAACAATGACTTTCTGTTGAAGATTGTTGGCTTTTTTGGTTTTTTTTTGCTTGTTTGTTTTTGTTTTTCTGGAGTAAGTAGTACAAAATCAGGGTGGGTGAAAATACATATTAATCTTGAAACCACTCTAACTTGTTTCATCTTAACCTACGTTTACTCCTAAAGATTCTGTTCAGAATCACTCAGAAGTTACCAACAACATTGGAAAGTTCTGAATAACCTTTACTTGCCTGATGTTGCACAGATTGAGAACAGTTTTTCCTGCTGCATAAGCAGCTCCTAATGAAGTCAGACAAATTTTGTCAGCTCATTACAGGTCAAGATTGGAAAGGGTCTTGTGTTAATTCTTGGGCATGGGTGCAAATTAGAGAAAGCACAGAAACACTTCCTATTTTCATATTTTAAGTGTTGTGTAGACTCTCAGTAAAAGAAATCCAAAAGATTTTCAAATTTCTGACCACATGCAAATGTTCATACCTCCTCCTACAAATAGATTTCACCAAAGGATAAGGAATAATCAAGCTCTCTCCAACGGCCTGTCTTTAACAGATTGCTACTCCCTACAGCTCTAGCAACTGATGAGATAAAAGGCAGCAATAGTCACCCCGAGTTCAATGGCAACATATGTTATCCGGGTAAATGAAACTTGAGGTTTCTACACTTTCTATGCCCTGGATTCCTGTCTCCTATGATAAGAGACAAATGTAGATCATGGAAAAGATGTGGGTTGGATGGATCCACTTTCCACTTTAAACTGTAGAGATTTTAGCTTTTGTGATATGAGACTACATGGACGGGTGAAGAGAAGTTGAAGGTAAATTTGGTTCCTAATAGCAAATACTCCAGTGCTCCCAAAGCTCATTTACAGAGCTAAGCATTTCTTCACCACAGTTGATTATAGTGCCTGAGTACTCCATACAAGCAATTTCTCACTGATTTGTAGGAGGAGATGTTATTGACATTACTTTTATTTAACCTTCAGTAGTACCTAAATGGTGCTTTTCAGTTGCAAAGAGAGATCACAGGAGAGAACTCTCTGAAACAACAAATGTTAACATTTATTTTTCAAAATTCTATTTTGGCAAATAAATAACTGCCATGAATTTTAAGATGCCTGGGTTAAAATACTCAAAGGCAGACCTATGGTTTATAGCTACCACACCATAACTGCATTCAAATTTTGGGTAAATACTATTCTGGAACTGTATTTACCTTAAAGTTCTCAAACCTAGTTTAAAGCCCTGCCAATTTTCCCCAAGGACCTTCTTCCACCTTTGAGAAAAGTGAAACCCATCTGGTGTCTGCAGGCCCGGCACCATGTAGGACATTCAGATATCAAAAAGACCCAAAGTTTGGGCAGTGGCACTAGCCACAAAGACAAGCATTTACAGATTAGACACTGTTGATGTTTTTTCAGTGTCTCTACCCTAATTTCTGATGTATTGGCAGATCAAAATAAAGTTATTTGGGAAAACACATATCCTTCATAGCCTTTGTCAGCTGCTCCAAACTTGTGTTAATTATGATTACCCATTGTCCAAACATGTTTCTTGATATTTTCCATGAAGTTATAATTCAGTAGGTCATTCCCAAGCATTAATCTGTGGATTTATTGCTCACATGCTTTATTCAGCTATCTGGATACAGACATTAATAAACTTAATAGTTTGTTTCTCTTAGTTCAGTAAATTTCCTACATCAATAATGACCTAACTGAATTAAATTAGATCAACAGTTTTATTTTATTTAACCCCCACAGACTTTTACTTTGTGGGGCTTTTTTGTTTGTTTGTGGTTTTTAATGTTTGTTTGTTTTTCGCCAATTTGGATTTTTTCTTACAGAAAGCTAAAAGTATTTTGTACTGTGATTGAAAAAGCACAGGATATAAAAGAGAAAAAAAATCTGTTTTAAATAGGTGATGGTTATTGTTTCAGAAGCACTGAAGACAATACACTGTATTGTGTCAGTCCATAAGCTGCACACAAAGCAGTCCGATGTTACATCTTCAAGGTCTTTTCCAACTGAGCGGATTCTATGAAACTGTTTAAACCCTGGTTTGTTGCCTTACTAATGAGCTCATAAGAAATGGGGAGAGGGTAGACTTTAAATTCAAGAGCATGCAACAACTCCAAAATATTACAGCCTATTGCATTTGTATGTTTCAAAAAACAGCCTTCAGGACCTTCAAAGAGTCAGTTCATTTCAATTACGTATTTCTAAATAGCCCTAGCTTGGTATGGGAAAACTGGGGAATGATACCATCATTTCCTGTGAAAAACAGGATACAGATGGGCATCCCTGCTCCCTCTTATCTGCTAGCAAAGCCCAAAAGATGGGAACAAAGGAGTTTCTGCTGAGATCCCAGAGCCAGAAGCTGCTGCTCCAAGGAGAGCTGACTCAACCAATTTGGATTCGAGCTGTCACTCCAAAGAGAGCTGACTTGACCATTTTGGACTTATTTATAAGTTTGTACTGCCATTGCAATCATTGCCATGGTCACCATCATTGTCAACAGAACAATGCCCAACAACCCACCACTACTGAAGATCAGTGACTGAGCTCTGAACCACATTGGACCATGGTGGTGACTGTTTCCTTCTTGCTTCCTATAAAGACTCCTTGCTTCTATTTGCTATCTTTTCTGTTGCCCTTCTTCCCTTCCCTATCTCCCTGAATGACTAGGATTTGTAATAAACTGGTCAGACCAACATTTGAACCACTGTTTCCTAATCTCACACCACATGTGTGTGTGTGTGTATATATATATATATATATATATATAAAAAATCTCAAAGAACCTCCTCTCCCTCTGATAAATTGGAGCGAGACAGAAAACAAAAGCAAGTCTATCTTTGATCCTTGTGTTTCTTCCTTGTGTTCAGGATATGAGGCCCGAATAGTTCATTGTTTTCTGGATACTTGAAAACCTGAAGATCTGTAAAACTTATATCTTCCTTCTGAAAAACAATATTTTGATTCCACTTTTGGCCCTAGAAATGCTTTTTGATTTTGTTTTTGTCTTTTTTTTCGCCTTATTTCTTCTCACTTTTATTTAAGTAAGTCCAGGCCTACAATTTGTTGGCATTTCCACAACCAATTCTAACAACTTTATCAGACTGAGATCATATCAGACCACACTTTTTAAAGAAATATTTATAATTTACTATTGTGGGATTTTCTAATTGAAATTAATTGGCATTATTCAGAGCGCTTACAGATTGCAAAAGAAAAGAGCTATCCATGTGCTATGTTTCTAATGAAATTACGATGACTTTGCTTTTTTCTTGACTTGCCTTTGCAGGTAAAATGTGGATAGTCAATATGGATAATCAAGTATATTTTCAATAATAATTCTAAAAATCATTTAAATTTTTCTCCACCCTCTTAGTCCAGAGTCCAGCCTTCAGAATTATACACAAACCTGAGTGAAATTTCTAAATCTGAAAATCCATAATATCCATTATTTGTCAGAGATGACAAGCATCACCTCTAACTAGAGGTTTTTACTAGGCATGAATGAATTGAAAAAAGATAATTTTCCACAGGTCTGAAGATCACAGAATGTATTAGGAAAGTAAAAAACATTAGTTGAACAGCCCTCTAGAAGAATTTAAAAAATTGAAAATTGTATCCTCAGATCCATTCAAAACTTTGATATTCATGCAGAACCCAAAATTATCTCTACAAATATTAGAAATATGTAATTGAATACGTAATAGAAATATGTAAACAATCCTGAGCAGTCTCTTCCGGAGGCAAACAGCTCCAAAGAAATGCTTTCAAATGTAAAATTGTCCACACAGTGATGTTGATTGCCACATGGCAACACCCACCTCTCATCTAAGTCAGAGTCTTATTGCAAGAAATGTCTCAGAAAGCAAGCTTTGAACCAAAAAACAAAGGATTCATACATCATCTTAAACTAGACTTTGTCCAGGAGGTGGGAGGATATGACATTTTTAAAATGCATCTGTATTTCATTAGGAGAAGACAAAATCTTTGGAAAACTTTTCCAAAAATAGAAAAACAGATAAAGGGAGAAAAAGGAAATTTTAACAAAGTTCAGTCTTCGTCCTGAAATATCATAATTTTTAGAACTATATGGGTAGTCATGTGAATGGAGAAAAGTGATGAAAGGAAAGGTTTGTCTGGTCCAATTTACAATTTCTAATTAGAATAAGAGAGGCTAATTAAAGATATTAAATGTTAAACCTAAATGTGAGAAACCTAATGATTGAAAATTTTACAAGAATGGATTTAAAAAGTTTCAACTCACATTTTCCAAAAAAAAAAAAAAAAAAAAAAAGTTTAACCAACTTTTGTATATATAAAGATGGCTTAGATGGCTTATATTCCATATTTTTCCATACATTTTTTTAAAGAATAGCTCTCATGACATTTCCAAGAAGTCTTAAGCATTCTAGTTCACAAAAAAAATAATAATAATAATAATAATTAAAAAATGGTATTATCAGATTAATAGTAATGTAAAAATCAATTATCATATCCTGGGCTTAATCAAAAAAGTTATCCTTTGCATCTATGCACAACTTAAAAGCACTGCTCTTGTGAGACCCCACCTGGAGTACTGCATCCAGTTCTCAGGCCCCCAATACAAGGATATGGACCTGTTGGAGAAAATCCAGACGAGGGCCACAAATCTGATCAGAGGGCTGGAGCACCTCCACTGGAGGTGGACAGGCTGAAAAAGCTGGGGCTTTTCAGCCTGGAGGGGAGAAGGTTCTGGGGGAACCTTAAAGAGGCCTATAAGTAGCTGAAGGGGGCCTACAGGAAAGCTGGGGAGGAACTTTTTATAAGAACAGGTAGCAACCAGACAAGGGGAAATGGCTATAAGCTGGAAAAGGGTAGATTTAGACTAGCTATCAGGAAGAAGTTCCTTACTGTGAGGGTGGTGAGACACTGGAACAGGTTGTTCAAATACGCTGTGATGTTCCCTCAACAGAAGAACCCAAGGCCAGGCTGGATGAGGCTTTGAGCAACATGGTCTAGAGGGAGGTATCCCTGCCTATACCAGGGGGGTTAGAACTACATGATCTTAAAAGGTCCCTTTCAATCCAAACCATTCTATGATTGACAGTCTTACCATCTAACATGCTTTTTAGGAGACACTGTACTTCTAGCCTCTTTGTTTTTCTAACTTGCAGGAAATCATCTAAAAAGTTCAAAGAGTAATTTCATCACATTACATGTAGAATATTTATCATACAACTTGGTAATACTATTTCTCTGAATACTCAAACTGTGACTATGGAACTTATATTATGCAAGTTATACAGCTGAAAATAGAGTTTGCTCTTATCACCATAATGTATCCGGGTATGGGCAGTGTGCCCATATGCATGCTCAGTGCACTTAACACAGTAATTCCTTGAGAGGTTCAGGAACTCCCCAACCAGTCATCCGCATAGGTGAGATAATGGATCAGCCTGAGGCAGTGGACCAACTTTAAAATTAACTGAGCATTCACATTTAAGTATTTGACTGATGATTATAGGAGCCTCCCAGGTGTGAATTTCAAATGGTTGTAGAAATTCCCCAGAGGCAACTCCTGTTGTGTCTAGGCCAATTTGCATGCCTAAATGTGTTGATTAACAGCCTAGGTGGAGTGTCCTGAAGTGTCATTACTGCAGCAGTATCAGATTATGCCTAGATAAGACATTTGTGAAAGTCAACAGAAACTGCTCTTGCAGAAATAGCAATGATAGTCTTCTGCACGTAGTCTTTAAGAGATGTCTGTACATGCTTATCTATTCCTGTTGATACATCTTAATGTAATTGCTGGAGTGGTCACAAAGGATCAGCTGGATTGTATGAACTGAGGAGAACTGGGAGATTCCACAAACTATTTATCTGAATGTTCTGCCATAAGGACTCTGGCAGTTAACACTTCTGCTGCCACTAGCTGTCCAGCAGAGATCCTATTTGGGAGATTTGATTCTCCATGCAAGTTCTTACCTTTCAGCAAGATTCCAACAAACAGTCTCATTTCTATTGTTGCTTTCCTTTTAAGAAAAATTTTGTCAAAAAGTCTGTACAAGTTCATAGTTGAATGGAAAACAGTACAGCAAAAAAAATTAGATTCAATTTCTTAATTTCTGTAGGTCTTTTGTGTACTGCCTTGAGCTTCTTCCTTCTAGTGAAGAGAATCATATTTCTCCCATTTTCAAGTGACTCCTTTTAAAAGAGCATTTTGTATGCAAAAAGTATTTTCACTTTGTGGTAAAGCGTGCATTTGGTATAGAAATAGTTCTGTAACAGAATAATCCTTAACAATTTTATGATTCCCTAATGTTTTTAGGACAACTTTTTCTTGCAAATATAAAGTGAAAACAAGTTGCTTAGTACTTCTCCATTTTGTTACATTGCCAAAGCATTTCAGCTCACTCAAAGTTATGAAGGAACTTTGAAACAGATTTTCAGTGCTGCTGTGATACAATAAGATCGCATTTAGAAGTTGGATACAAAAAGATTTCAACATAATTTTCATTTTGAGAATACCCCTGACAGCATGTTTTGCACAGGTAGCACAGTCAGACCATGGGTACCACATTGAAGTGCCTCCAATTACAAAACTGATCTCCTTAAGAGATAGGCAGGGCATCAGATTTTAACCATGTTTGGAGTCAATAGCAATCTAATTATCTAGCCAAAGACACCAATCTAAAATACATGCTTAAATTTGGGTGATAGAAGTGACTGCATGCTGTTGTACATTGAGTATGCAAAAATGACATGAAAAAAATGAAGACTTTCAGTCTAACTTTTAATATATCATCTTTATTTTTTCCTAAATCATAATCCCCATAAGAAAAGTTATGATGAACTAAAATATCCCATTCTGTTGAAACAGGTTTCAGTCCTTGTGCATCTGATTTACAGCTATCAAAACCTCAATAAATGTGGGAGTCACCTTGAGGTGTTGTGTGAACAACACTGAGTTGAGTTTTTAATCAAAAGGTGAACCTGTGCTATTTTTCTTGTGCTAATCATTGACAATTCTCATCCAGATGTCCCTTGACTGACCTATAAAATGTGAGGAATAAAACAGAAGTGTGGATTTCTCAGTTGCTATTTGATTTAGAGTTCATCCCTTAGTGACTTTTGCAAGTGGACTATTGAATTCTTAAATAGAACTCAGGTAATGAATGTTAATTTTGTGGAAATATTTGTGGGTACTATTCTGAACAAGTCTGAAAAAATCTTCTATCAAAGGACACAACAGAGGATCTTGTTAGCTAAAAGATAATTAGATTTGCATTCCTGTAATAGAATCAGAGAGTGGCTTGGAAGGGAATCCAAGAATCATCAAGTTCCAATCCCCTGCCATAGGCAGGGCTGCCAACCTCCACATTTAATGTTAGACCAGGTTGCCCAGGACCCCATCTAACCTGGCCTTGAACACCTCCAGGGAGAGAACATCTACAACAGCTCCAAACAGCATAAAGAGTGTTCACCTAAACTCTGAGGAAAAAAAACTGCTCACATACTCTTCAGTGACATTTCAGTGAGACCAAATTTCACAAGTATGTCTTTGTCTAGCATAAGAAAGTGGTAAATGTAAAAAAAATAACTTCCATAAACGCCAATTCAGAGACAGTATGATGAACCCAGGAAATAAGCCACAGCCATTCTTGAAAGCAAGAGAGGTAATGAATCAAGACAAAATTATGGACAAGAGGTGTGCTGATATTTAGACTCAGTCTCTACTGTTTTTTTGATGGAGAAGGGTGAAGTGAGGAAAGAGGCAACTATTGCAGTTTTTCTGAATAAGAAAATCTTATTTTAATCAACACAGACACTTTATGTTGAACCAAATTGAAGTCTAGTCTGGCATACACCAATGTGAATCCTAAAGGCTTTAAGAAAAGAAAATTTTTAATATTATATTTCCCCCCAGCAGCATCAAGGTCCATGGGCCTTTATGTCATGGACCATGATCTCATTGCTCTTTGGAGGCGGATTTCAAGAGTTGAGTGCAAATTACACTCATACAAGTGTGTAAACTATTAGGAAATGTCTGGGCATTTTTAGATAGCTGTCTTGAAAACCACATTATTCAGCTCATCAAGACAAGAAAGGGTAAGAAATTGCTGTAAGCATCAACTTCCAGAAACATTATGGAATACTGAGTTATCAGAAGGTCATGTTGCTTTTTTCACTGAAGCAATACAGAGGTCCAAAAATGAAAATTATTCCAAGAATTTGGGGCAAAGGTTTTTTTTTTTTTCCCCTCTTCCTGTTATCACTGTCGCCTAAGCCTTTTCACAAATATACTTCCTTCTGATGTCCACCATAAAGGAGTAAGGAGCAGTCACATTTTGCACAGCTCTGAGCACACCATTGGTAACAAGTGTATAGTAAAAAAAATGTAAATCAGGGACCATAACTAATAAACAGCAGGGATTTTTTTTTTTTTTTGCTTGTTTACTAAAATCCTACTTAGATAGCAGTATTCTACAACTTTGTATTTATTGCCTCTGGCCTCTGTTGAAGAAGTCATTCAATTTCACTTAATAAGAAAACAGCATCATTTATTCTAGGGCAAAATGAGTTTTAGAATCCTTTAAAGATGGAAAATTCTTAGCAATTGAAAGTTATTAGAATTTACTACTTCTCTTACTTCCATTTATAACACCTGCAGTATTTGGAACTGGTACGTTGGCTCCTCAGAGATGCGCTTTCATAAAAATTGCTGAAGCACTTTAAAGAAAACACTCAGATACTCACATAAAGAATGACAAACCTCTAAAAAAAAACAAAAAACATTTTCTCATTGGATTCCATTTAATAGGAGACACACAGTCCTATATACACAGAATCATAAAGTCAGCAATGTTGGAAAAGACTTCTGAGGTGATCTAGTCCAGCCTTCTGCCTATCACTAATATTTCCCCACTAAATCATATCCCTCTGTACAACATCTAAATGTTTCTTGAACACCTGCAGGGACAGTGACTTCACTACCTTCCTGAGCAGCCCATTCCAGCACCTTTCTGAAAGACTGGGAAGTTTTCCCTAACATCCAACCTATTATTACTATTAAAAATATAAGAATATTGACATTTTATGGCACTATAAATAAATATACAATAACGCACTATACTGAACAGTGCATCTCAGAGACTGCTGTTCTACTCAGTGTTTCCTGTTGATCCTTTCTACTTTTGAACAGCTTTTAGAACCGCAGATGAAAGTCTTAAGCCCCAGATACACCAAAAAAAGGAAGATCACAGACAGGATTTGTAGCAACGTTTAGTGCCTTTGTAACATCACTGGCTTTCATTTTTGCTGAATTATCCTAAATATGATGATTATATGAGAAGGAAACATTTTTCCATGGTAAATATAAAGGAAAATCATATGTTCAAGCATAAATATATGCTTAAGGCACAGAATTCTCAAGATTAGCTTTAATGTATGATCACAGCAAATCAATTTGTCTTTCCTGCAACACAAATTTCTCTATAAAGACAAATTTATCTTTCTCTAGAAAGGCTAGCCTCTCAAAATAGCCTAGAGTGTGGGCTTTGTTATTGTTATTACTGTGATCATCATCTCTATTTTACTGGAAATAAGATCCAATCTTGAGGAAAGAACAAGATGTCCACAAGACAAAGCTTTGTTAATTGATACTTACAATGCTTTTAAGATTCAGATTATTGACACCAAGCAAAAGAATCAAAGGACCCCAAGCAGGGATGATACCAGTGGCTTTTGCATAGACAGTTTTTCAAAATAATTAGATTATGAATTAAAATCATTACTCTTTCAGCAAGTGGCACTGCAGATTTTAATGCTGTGTTCAGTGCATGTTTTAGCAAAGAGTCATAGGAACTCTTCTGGAATTAACCTTTCTACTTGATTTACTGAGTGATCTTAGTAAATCTGAACTCACTGCTGATCTCCTCAGCCACACTGGAATCAGAAATAAACCTCAAACATGAAATAAGTATAACATAACCTATGCACAGCTCCTCCTAATAAATCATGAAAATTTAAAACCTCTTCAATAGAAAAACAATCTGATGAGCTGATGAACAATCTGACTCATGATTCTAATTCCAGTGGGTCTATGAAGGCATCTCCCATAACACTGGCTAGGAAAATTCACCCAATAAATGAGGACATTTTAACATACGATGGCTACTTGAGAAGTAATACCTCCTATTTTATTCTGTTGACCCACAATGTCAGAGGCAGATATTGGCAGTACAACAGTAGAGGCTGAACATTCCCACCAATATTCTATTACATTTTGCTGTAGTGTGACAGATGGCAGCAGACCGGCAGTCCAACAAAATGACATCTGACATGGAAGTGCATACAAAGCAAAGGTGTGGAATTGAGTTACTCCATGTGGAAAAAAATGCACCCTTTGAAATTCATTAATACTTGAACATTTATGGAGACTAAATAATAGATGCAAGCACAGTGAGGGGTGAGCGATGCATTCCAGCTGTAGCAAGAACAACATGAAAGATAAGCCGTGTTCTGGACGGTCACATACAGCTATCACACCACAAAATGAATTGCATCTTGACCAGCTCATCCACATGAATTGATTAATGGTGGTAACCACGTTCAAAGAGAGTCCTTTATAGCCGAGAATTTGGATCTGTAGTTTCCATGGAAATAAATAGGAGGTATTACTTTCAGAATCACCTACATACCATGTGACCCCAAAAACAGAAGATGCGTTTTGTACATTTTCAGGTGGCTTAGTAGCAGCAACTACCAAAACTATGGTGCCCAATAGATGAATCACGTGTTAAATTATTCAAGGTAAAATTTTATTCCAGTCTGAAACTCTGCTTACATGAAACAATATTTTAATGCCTTCATCAGAATCATAATGAATATCATTCTTATTTTTAATATTATTGCTATTTGACTTTAACCAAAGAGATTTTAAAATGCACAAAGTATGACCATTCCTAAGTTTTTCTCTACATGCAAAAATATGTATGATAGCTTATCTTATTGTAAGAATGAGCCGGTTAAGGAAAAAAACCTGCTCTATAAGAATTTCATATGCATACAGGCTATTCTTCCTGAAGAAATGCAAGCACCATTACAAAGCATCCTTGATTATAAAATTATAGTACAGACCCCATAGTTATGCAAAGGGATGATTACTTGTGCTGTGGCAGTTCAAAGTGAGACTGAAGACAGAATTAGGAAACAAAATAGATTGCTTTATGAAATACATGCATTGTTTCTTTTCTTTCATATAAAAGGAGTGATCTTAAAAGAGTTTTAAGATTACATAGCCAAAAAATGTTAGTATATGCAAATAAAAGTTTGTGAGGAAATGCTAACAACTGCATTGTATGGAACAATACGGAAATGCTAATTTTGGGAGAGGGGTTGTATTTCAGTAAGTATATATTGCTGTTTAATAAGCATTACGAAGTACACATGCATAAATTTGCTAAATCAGTTTCAGAAATAGAAATCTTAGCCTTTGGTGCAAAACAATTGTGACTTTACTCTTACATTAACTCAGGCTTGGCAATAACATTCTGCCTTTTTGTAGAAATGAAATACTTGTGCTTGCTAATGTTAGGTTTTAGATTCTGACTTCCATACACTGTATGTTACAAAACACTAGTGTTAAGAATTCCCGCTCCCACTCAAATCAGGAGTTTGACTGGCAAAAGTAGTTACAACATGGTAGAAGTCAATTTGATAACAAATGGCCATTTTAGCTTTTTCAGAAAGCAGCAGAAGAAAGTAGCAGCTGAAGTCAGAGAGTTTGTATTCCACCTTCTCTTCTCCTAGCCATCTTCTCCCAAACCTTTCTGGCTTCCTGTTTCCTTAAATACTGAGTGCGTAGGTTTCTGTGCTTTAAAGCTTTTCACGCACAGCTCATAAAGCAGACCCACACACTCTTTGTGTACCCATTTCATGCTATGTCAGAAAAACATTAGAAAATGCTAAAGGAGATCTAGGTAAGTCTCAAAAGAACAATCTCAAAAAAAAAGATTTTGCTTTTACTGCTCAAGTTGTGTCTGCACTTAGTGATAACCCAAAAATTGTAGTGTTCAATAAGTGCCAAATAAATGCTTTCTAACCTTCTCTCCCATGTCTTTACATACATTACCGTAGGAGGGATAAGGGCCTTTATTTGGCTGAGGCATAATAATTTAATATAAATGTAATGAACATAATGCATTGACTTTAGGATCTCCAAATGCATACTTTCAATAAAACGATATTTTAAGAACATTTCTTAAACTAACACATTCAATGCTTGTATTCTCTATTATCTATTCATGAATCTGCTTCTCCTTCATGTACTTGAAATTAATGTTGAATTGACTTGCCTCCTAATTACAGAACAGTGCTAAGCAATCCCCAGCACAATAACTTCAGCTCTGGTATCGTGGGTGACTTCAGTAATACCAGAGACACGCAGATTTCTTGGAAATAAGGAGATATAATATGAAGAGTTCATCTCATATCTGTGGCATGGTATTTCAGACAGACGTAAGCTGTGCTGTTTCTAGGCTGTTACTTTGCATGAGGAAAATGGAGGTGAGGTTTATTAACTGAAGTTTACTTCCAGCTGAATGGTCTTTTTAATCCTGAAAAGACGCCATCAAATATCCTTCCTTTGTTCAGTCTGAAAGTGTATCCCTTTCATCAACTAAATGGTTTCTAAAGTAGCTGAAATCCTGCTAAAAATGTGCCCTTGCATATATCTTGCAATAAGCTGCATTGCCATCTTCATACTGTGACTTAAATCAAAAATAACTTCAGTTGATGAATTTGTATTATTTAAAATAAAAAGTATATAAAAATAATCATAATAAATGTAGATACATTTCAGGGAGCCATTCTCAGGAGCTAAAAATTAACAGCTCACTGTCTTGGTATCCATTTGTACAAGAGTGTTCAGCTCTTCAAGAATTTCAGTCACTGTAGCTGAAGCATTTGGAAGATTAAAAAGAAAGTCTTTCACTGTAAAATGGCAAGCAACCTCAACTAGATCAGTGTCAAGACATTAGTTTCATTAGGCCTAGATCCCCAAAAAACCTGCAGATTTACTCTTTGGTAATCTGTAGCAGACAATGAGAATTCAGCTCACTTACTTATTCTGCTAACCTCCTCTCAGCTTGCCCATCTGGTGACTCTGGTCTACTGAGAGACATCACTGACAGTGATGGCCCATAGAAAGGATGGGAGGAACAGCTTAGTTACAGAGGTTAGCGTTGCCTTCTTAGAGATCAGTAGGATACTTTATCCCCAAGATACTGCAGGTTAGTATTACATTCCTCTCATTCCTCACTCTATTTCTTTGTAGCTGTCATAATTATGGTCAGAAAAATTTGATGGCTTTTTTGTTTGTTTACTGAAATAACACAGATTAAAAACTAAGTTAAGTTTCACCTAATTTCACAGTGTTTTGAACTGAATACATCCATGAGAAACCTCTCACAAAGTATTTTCTTGGCTGCAGTACATCACCTCATAAGGACTTAATTCACTTTAATGTGACATGTGCGCAACATCTGAGGGAAAACAAAGTACTTCCTGCAGAGTAGTCCATAAAAGAGCTCATAACCAGAACTCCCACTAGCTATCTCAGGAGCATGCTTTGTCAATGTATTTCAGGGATGTTGTTTCTTTTGTGGTTTTCTTCCCAAAAAGACTAGACTTGCTTGAGGTAAAAGTTTTTGTTCCAATTCTATCTATTACTTCATAGAAAGACTGTGGACTTCTAATCTACCTTTCTTACTTGATAGTTGACTCAATACAAAAGATACCAGGCAGTGAGTGGTCATCTTGAATTTCTTGTATTGTCCTGATAATTTACTGGCTGCAGTAAGTGTTTTTTTCTTCCTTTTTAATTTTCAGTTGAAGATGAAAAGGTGCATGTCTAGGAGATAGACTACCCAGTCAAGACTTATGTGCAGATTGCCGTCTGTCCTTTCTAATATCTCCATGTTATTGTGTTGTAGATACAGAAAAGTAATTCTTTAACTACTGCAGAGAGTAACTGGAAGAGAGGAGATAGAATGAGTAAGCATTAACACTGAATTAAATATTAAATACTTATGACTCTGTAGGGGAACTGTTAGCTCACATCTTGAACTGGTGACTGAGTACTTGGTGAAGGGTCGTGGCTGGCCCAGGGAGCACAGGAAAATTGTTTGCACCTATGCTCCCTAGGTGACCAGAAGGAGTAGGCACAGGGTGGAGGCACCCTGGGCTCACGTAAGGGCCAGCCTCCTAGACTGCTTCCTGAGAAGAAGTGCTGTATGGCCAGTGATCCCCTTCACTAGGTGAGTGAGTTCAACTCTTCTGTCTGTATATGGCTATTGGTCTACTTGCAAATACTTAGCCTGGCATTGCCAAGATTCCATCAGAAGCAACCTTGCTCCTTCATGAACAGACCAGACCTGCTGATCCCAATTGGTGTTTATAATTAGGATTCTAGGTAGGCTGGAGTTATTACTATGATGGTTTCACTTTTAAACTCTTAATTCATGTTCATCTCCAAAGAGTTTCCATGTACTTCTTAAAAAAGCACTTTCATCTCAGCATATTTCAGTGGTAAACAAAAAAAGTTATTTTCTGTTTTAAAAAATATCTTATGACTTCCCTATTGACTGAAAGAAACGCTGTGAGTCTGAGCAAGTTTAAATATAAAAAAAAAATACGTTGTCTGTAAAGTGGTATTTTACAGAAAGCCTGTTTTCAGCTGAAAAAAAGTGTTTTGGCCAGTAGATTGTAGTCCTTACTCATGATATGAGTTTGTTTAAAACATACCATAAAGGCTGTAGATCTTTTAACATCCAAGTAGTAGTAAAAGGATATTTTATAGAAAACTAGTTGTAAAGCCTTGTACATAATACTATCACATCTAGCAGCTGATAACTTTCAAGACACTTAATGGTACATTGCAAAACATAGAATAAAGACCAGCCCTTAGACAAAAGGATCTGGAGAAGAAGATGAAGAAGGCTGAAGCTGAGCTGCTTGATCAGCATAGTGCTGTAGTGGTGTACAGGATTTTAGAAAGCATTCACACCATGAGGCTTCCCAATCCAGATAACACTCCTGTTACATTCACAGAAGGGAACAGATAAATAGAGAACAACTTCCCCTCTAAACACATTAAGCAAGACTGACAGAAGATTAATGAAAGACAATAATTATGACAACCAAGAAAAATAAGGAGTGAAAGTAGCAATCTGTTTCCTTAATGCATTACAGCTTGTCACTTGCTATGAATCTGGAAATACAAAGCAACCAATGTTTCACCTGGAAAAATATGTTTCTGGCAAGCACAGAATGAGAATAGTTTTGTTTGTTTTAAAATTGACTGTGTATTTTGCAGGCAGGTATTTTATTGACAGAACAAGAAGGAATTATAACACGTACATTTATATTGTCTTTTATATTCAAGGCTTCACTAAGTCTGTTACTGTCATGGGGAAATTGCCTGGTGCTTTCAACATCTTATTTGTATTATCTGGTGGTAATACTAGATTACATTTAAATTTAAGCATATAAGGAGACTAAAGCAAAGTTACAATAGAATTAAACCTGGTTAAGATATAATGGGCAAATACCTATTTAGAGTAGTAGATCATTATTTTACTCCTAGTATTATCCTTTAACTTTGCATCACTATGAAACAGAAAATGGCAATTCAGATGTTCTTGGATTACATCTAAAATAGGCTTACTTCAGGACCTGCTCCAGGCTCTAAAGACCTCATTCAGAACTTAGAACACTATCTCCATCTCTAAAACAGTGCTACCTATATATACTGCAACAATGGAAACAAGTCAAAAAAAAAAATACATAACACGTATAATGCTGTAATGCAATAGAAAGTGCAGCAATGACAGTAGAGTAGCTAAGTCTCATGCTGCAGCAAGCAAGGGCTTGCTCAAATACAAAAGCCACAGGGAGAGAAACAAAGAAAAGAAGATACTTACCTTTAGAAAATACTTACCTTCAGAAAACCTCAGGTAAACAGGCATCTCCAGCAAGATACCACTCTCCACTGCCAACCCTTAAATGAGGCATGGGAAGGTGTGGATCCTGGCTCCACCCCTTCTGGTCACTCAGTTCATTGCATGCACCTGAGCTTGCTTGGGTTGGCCCTGCTTTCTCACCAGTTGCTCAATCACTGGTTCAGGCTGTGACTTAGCATTTCTTCTACAACACATAATCCAAAGGCGATTACAAATTGCTTTAAAATGAAATTAAAAATGTTTTGAATGTATGTGTTTGCAGTGTGTGTACAAGTAGTTGGTAGTAATGAGTAGGGCTCTTTAAATACATTAAGATTTGAGATACTCAGCAACCTATGCATTGATTTCTATTATCAAGAGAATTGTGATATAGAGTATGGTTTAGGGTCCAAGACTTCAAACTCTCCAACACTTTTGTGCAATTGCAATGCTGCACCATAACCTTCTTTGTTCTCATTCAGCTTTCTTGGCAATGGTTATATGTTCTCACTTTATCTGAAATAAGTAAACCGCAGAGTGGGAAGCATACTGTAAAATCTTGGCTTTTAGCTTTCACCCATAGAAACAAAAGCTTCCATCTATTGATCTACTCCTATTGTGCTGAAATACCTCCTGAAGTAAGTATAGCTAGGAATTAAATAAAATGATATAATCACCATCGAGGGCCTTGAGGTGATGGAATCAGCACTTTAAAACTTTCTTGCTTGTTACTTGAGTCCTGCATTCATGACTAATCTCTGAATTGTTGTTCAAGGAAAAGTTCAAGTTGGTAAAAAATGGGGAAGATCTACAAAGGGGAGAGTGATCGACTATTGAAAATTTCTGTTAGAGTGTTTGTGGGCTTTCTACTGCTGACTAATTCCTAGTCAGTTTTAGAAGCTTTCTCACTTTTCTTTTTGCAAAAAGGATGACAGAGAGAGTAATAATAATAGCTGAATATTTATTTATTTATTGGAAACTTATTCGGAGTTCTGCTGTGTTTCTCCAGGACATCTCAGCTTCTGTGATCTCAAGTAGTGAGACTGACATTCTGCCAGTCCTGTTATGGTAGAGGCTGTTCTACAGTGTACCCCGTCGTGAGAAAAATAATGTTTATCTTGCATCCAACACTGCTACCTCAGCTAAGGAAGTAAAGTGAGATTACAGGATCTGCTTTATGGGTATAACTGAAAATAAATTCCCTTGAAGCTGAAGATGGCAAAGATTTAAGGAGACGGATTGCCTGACAGCTGAGAAAAGCAACAACTTTTTGAGATTATGAGCCTTTTCTCTTCCTGTTATGAGTTGATCTAATAAAGGTATTGTTTCTCTCTAGTAATTTGTCCTGTCATCGTGACTATAAGCACTTTTGTAGCTCTTCTTTCAAGAAAAAGCCAATGTGACTCTGAACATAGTAACTGGGAGCTGAATCTTCTCTCTTGGCATAAAAAGAAACAGTGATTTTTTTTTTTTTTTTTTTTTTATTATTTTTACTGTTTCAGGTGTATAGAAGGGGATGGGTGGGGGGAAGAAAAAATGTGCAGGTTTTATTTTCCCCCTGGCTTTCTCCCAGTATACTGATCTAATATTCTTATTTGTTGGTGATAGTCATTTCCTATTACAAAGTCACATCTTCCAGGGGTTGCATACAGTAAGTTTCACATCTGCTATTGCAAGAACAGCTTAAAATGACATATGACAGAGGTGTAGTAAGAGAAATCTGACAGAGTCCTTCCATAACTAAAGAGGCATTGAATGTAGTCATGGTCAAAGTTTTCAGTCACCAGCAGTGCCAAGAGATGCTTTGCAAACAATATTAATCCTGATACAAATGACTGAAAGAACCCTGCTTAACTTTCCCTTTACAGAATACTTGAGAAGAAGTGTTAAAAGAGAGTCTGCTTTCATGAAGAAATAGTGAATGTTTAGTTAACAAATAAATAAAACAACATAATAAAAGTAGGTTTTGTACATATTTTAAAACTCCTAGAATCTGTGATGTCACAAACAGGAATGAAACTTTCAAGGAAATTACAAATGAATGCTAAACTACATTGTTTATTTGAGTTGTAATCGCTGCATATGTTAGAAAAAAATATCTATTTGAGACAACTCAAATTGAATTTGATTTGATGGTCTTTTTTTTCTTGAAAATCTGTTCCTTAAGAATTGGGTTTATTTATCATTATGGTTTCTAAAGTACTGGGTACTATACAAAAAAAAAACCACCCTCATTTCTCAGAAATAGCTGTAGTCCTTACTGTTGTCCATATGCTCTATATAGTTTGTCAGTATTTAATACGATGTTTTCATAAATTCTGTTTAGCTCATATGCAAGTAAGAAAATTCTTGACATGAAAACACAATTTTAAGATATTTCTTCTAAGTTTTAGCCACTTTGATATTGCAAAATGGAATCTGTAAGCCATTACTATAGTATAAACACTCTTTTATGTTTTGTCCTACCAGAATTCAAATTTTTAAAATACTTAGAAACAATATGCTATAATATCAAAGAAAGGTTATATATGTGTGTGTGTGTACATGCATATACAAGAAACAAAATCTCATTAACAGACAGAGAACACTTCTATCATGAATCAGCCTTTAATTGAGACTGAATAACTATTTTTCAAGAAACCAGAATGTTACTTCTAAAATATAGAATCAGTAAGAACACAATTAAATGTGAGGAATTGCTGCAGGGTAATGAGTTTATCTGTTTAAATGTGCTCAACAGGAAGTCTTCATCTTTCTTGATCTGAAACAAAACATATAATAGGATCTGTCTTTAATTTTGACTATGAAAATGTACTATTACTAAAACTAATAGACTACAACTTATGTTTTCCTTTTGAAAAAGAAATGAAATCACATTATTAACTACCACTACTGTATATGCATTTGGGGAAAATTATCTTTTTCAAGTTCATCTCTGCGTTCCTAAGTCTGTGAAGAGATTTAGGCCTGACTTACTACTTACACACTGACACAAGTCTGGCTTCTGTTGCTTATTTTTTCCAGGTGAAGCTTAAATTAATCAAAACAAAATTATCTGTAGACCTCGTAACAGCAGAAAAACATCTTTTCTATTACAAATAATTATTAAACAAATATTTATGTCTGTCTTACCCTGATGAGGTATTCAAATCACATTCTTTTCTCACTTTCCTTTTTCTAAGCTGGACTTAGGTCATATGAGTGTAATTTCCCCTTTATTCTTCTTTCCTGACTTATCTCTAAATCATTTAAGTTTTGGTTTTGTCCTCCCAAAAAATTACATAATATTTACATTTCATTCAAGAAAACTGACATTTCTTTGTTACTGTGATATAACAAAATGCAGTGGTTTTACAGCAAGCAGTTTATTGTATTGGTTTTCCATATCCCCTTTGCAATTTGTCATTAAGTAACATGGCATGTTATTTATTACAGTTGATCCATGGAAGGGTAACTGCACTTTGAAGCACTGGCACTAATAACTATGAAGTCGCAGTGGTATCAGTTCAAAGCTGAGCTGATCACAACAGAAGATGATGAAGACACCATTAGGGCACTACTCCAGAGCAGGATTTTCCATCACTATGGCACCATTATACCAACAGTCCTTCATAGAAGCTTAAGCAAATGAATTCAGACATAGGACAAGGGGGAATGATTTTAAACTGAGACAGGGCAGGTTTATGTTAGACATTAGGAGGAAGTTTTTCGCTCGAAGGGTGGTGACGCACTGGAATGGGTTGCCCAAGGAGGCTGTGGATGCCCCATCCCTATAGGCATTCAAGGCCAGGCTGGATGTGGCTCTGGGCAGCCTGGTCTAGTGGTTGGTGACCCTGCACATAGCAGGGGGGTTGAAACTGGATGATCACTGTGATCCTTTTCAACCCAGGCCATTCTATGATTCTATGATCTCTTGTTTCTCCAGCTTTCCCATCTAAAACAAAAGCAGAGGTTGGTTGGCTGTGGCCTTTACACTTTCAGTGCATTCTGCACTTTACTTCCTGTCAAGATTAGGACAGAAACAGTTTAAGCTCAGAGATCAACATGGAAACTTGTCACTGCACTTTTCACTTCTCTGTTTCTGAATCCTATATTACTCACGAAAACAAGGGATATGGCATTTCTTTCCTCTGTGGCTTCAAGCATCTTCAGAAAGAGCCACAATCACCCTTCTGAAACCAGTAGTATGAGATTGCTCATCTCTTCCTTTACAATATGTCATTATAGAAAAATGTGTCTTTCAGCTAGCTCATGTTCCATCCCTCGTCTTCATCTCACATCAAAGTTTAAAGTGGCTGAAGGAAGAAAGGCATTCCCTTAAGTTTTCAGTGGGAATTCTGAATTTTCCTACTTCACGTCATTAAAATAAGTCAGAAAACTACCCACCAAGGACAACACAAAGCCAGAATACCATTTGTATTAGAGGCCCAAATTAAGTACTGATTAAATCTTTATTTATACAAAAAAAAAAAAATCACATACAAAAATAGTTCATTCTGTACACTTAGAGAAAAGACAATGATGAAACTGCACAATGGTGATAGGGGAAAAAGGTGTAACAAGGCAATTTGAGGATTCCTGAAACCATGCTTCCATTGTTGCATTCTTTTCTGTTGTCATGGGGCAAACATTCACTGCCTACACCAAAACCAAAGCAGTCACTTGATACACTTCAGAGTTCTAAGCATTACCATGACAACCACTAATCTATAACTAAAAAAAATTACACTTACATTGATAATGTTTGCTATTGTTACTTCATCCAGTGATGGACAAAGGCCAGGTAGATTTAGTGATGGTAGATTAAGAAAAATTTGCACAAATAAACACACAGAAGTGATGTCATCCAGCCAAATATGTTATTTTCTATGACCTTTGATCCATTTTGGCCATCCCCAGTAGAACAAACAATCATCTACTGCTTTGCAATGCTGACGACCAAATGAAAAGTTACTACAGTGTATTTCAATAGCATGTATCCTGACAAAGACAGACTTCGTTATTAACATTAATGTTATCACTTCAAGTTGAATACTTTGCCAGCTCTTACCTCTCACTAAGGAAACTGATGGACAGCAGTGAATGCTGATAGGATTAGTCACTTGAGAACAAACAGGTCTTTCAAATGCAGCAAAGAAGGTGAGAGTAATTTGAAAGTAAAACAGAGCTGTGAATATCAACCCTGATTAAGATCACTCATCTGCTTGGAAGATGTCAGTGTCCATTAGGATTACCCGTCTCTCTGCTATTCTGTTCTCAAGTATGAACATGCATAGATGTGAATGAAAAGTGTATCTATGTATTTGTGGTTGGGGTCTACACACCCAGCTGGAACACAGATTGTTGCTTCTCTGTGTAACTGGGCTTTCTGAAAGCAAAGCTATTAGCAAGCATCCTTGTGAACTCTGATGCCTATAACTGAACAGCTGGTAGAATATATATATACACAATACAGTAGAATAGAATGTTTGTGATGCATTTACAGCAGTGAATGTCTACAGAGCTGATATCTTAACAGGTAAAACTTCAGGTAAGTATCAACTATTGTGAAGTCATTCCATACACATACTTTTAAACCTATAATATCCTACTGTCAGGTTTTTTCTTAAGTATCCAGGTAAGTCATCAGGATATTTAATCCAAGTAACTTTCATTAGGGTCATCTAAAATGATAGAAACTCCATAATGAAGAAGGTAAGCCATGGACGTGTCCATTATACAATAGTTTTTAAGCTACTGACATCTTTTGAAAGTATGCCTTCCTTCCCTCCTAAAGGTTTTGTTTTCTTCTTTCAGCTGAATCCAGACACTCAGAAGATCCCAAGCCTCTTGGAAAAATAAGTCCGTGCGCAGTATCTCAGACAGTAATCCAGCCTGCTTTCATATTCAGCTGTTGGTACTGCAGAAATACAGATTCAAAAAGGTTAGGAGTAGGATTATTATATTTTTGCAGAGGTATTCATCTGCAGAAATTTTGGTTTCATTCATATTAACTTTTTAATATAAAGTTAAGCAGAAATGCATAAATGGGAGTACAAGTGCAGTGGAGATTAAATAACTGTCTCTATAAATGCTGTAACAATCATTATCATAACATATAGTGTGAGTTCAGTTTTTAAAATGTAAACATGGGCAGCTTCTAAGGCCATACCTTTGTGGAATCTTTATTTAAGTCATCAAAATAGCATTGTGTCCCCACACTGTTTTAGCTGATTTTGACTTGTTTAATAGCACTTTTACCAAAGGAAAAATGGAATGATTCAGTTATCCCCATCACTGCAAAACCAGGACTCACCTGCTTGCTGATAGTGCTTTTCTGCCAACAGTCGGTGGAGATGGTTCACGATGGAAAAAGCTTTTTATCCACCAGCATTTATCGAGTAATTCAGGTAACCCTGCCAAAAGAGAAGCAGCCCTCACCATTAGACACTCACAGAATAGCAAACAGGCGAAATTCAGAAGACTGTTTGAAAGCAGGGAGCAATACCATGAAATGCTTTGTCCTGTTCTGCAGTGCTCACAGGATCAGAACAGCAGGAGGAGCTGGAAGAAACGCTGGATTCCGAGTTCTGCCTTGCTGTTCACAGAAAAGAAGGACATGTTTAATGAAGAAGATGGATACATTTTCATGCCAATAATTTCTCATACTTGCTGCTATCTCAGAAGAAGCCATCTAAAAGATAAGATAAGCTTAGCAACAAGTAGTTAGCTACAAAGTGACTTAAATATTTCATGTACCATTTTACTACGGTTGTTTAGTCAAAAGCTTTCATGTAAGTTGATCTCTCACCACCTGAAAGCACAGTGAGATCTGCTTGTACAGCTTTCACTGAAATCAGTGATGTGCCTCATGATGATCACATATACACTGTAGAGTAATCAAGTGCATAATAATAATAATAATGAATAACTCTAAGCTTCTGTACTTCCATTCTGATAAAACTAAGAGTACCATCATTGCATTACTCAATAGCGAACTGTGTAAGGGATCTTAACCAGGTTGGGTGCACTCTCAAAGTGTTTCGTGTATAGAGAAACAAGAATGTGTGTTGATTATGCATTCTGTCTAAGCCTGCAAACGCAATATAAAGTACAGCTTGAAGCCAGGATTTCTTGAGCTAATGCTTTGTCACTGTCACGGTCTATAATAAAAAGATTGATACTGCGTATTCTTAACGAAGTATTCTACAGGCAAAAAAAGTATATATGAATAACCAGAAGCAAATACTCATTAAAACTGCAGCTCCTTTATGGAACAAAAATCCCCAAGCAAATAATAATGAAATAAAAATAATAACTAAAAATACACGTGTAGCAAAACCCCACACTTGCCTACAGCTCATTCACCTGAAACACTTCCTAACTTTCTCATACTGCCACAAACTCGGAGGCTGGGGGGCTGCCGGGCCCTGAGCACTTACTGCGGTAGTACTGATTCTTGGCCAGAAGGCAGCCGGCGGAGGGTACCGAGGCCATGGCAGCGAGCAGAATGCTTCTCTCAGAGCAAAAGAGGTAAACACGGGACCGCTCGCTCCGCAACGAGTGCCGGCTCGGGTCCCGATCCGCTCCTATATGTGTCGCGGGCGGCCCGCCCCGGGGCAGAGGGACGGGGCAGGACGGGACGGGAGGGGTCAACACGCCCCACTGCCGCCAGCCCCGTGCCGGGCCCCGCCCGCATCCCCGCAGTGCCAGCGACAGCCCCGCAGCACGGACCGGGGGTGTGAGTGGAGCGCAGCACAGCCTGGGGGGTGAGGGGTGCCCTGTACCTCCGAGCACTTTTCTGCAGTGTATAAAAAGTATTTCTTTTTTCTTCCCATAAATATATGCACAACTATTTTATTGTATGTCAACGCTATCCCATGGCAAGATCTGTCCTACATTATGCTGCCTCACCTGAAGGTTAAGGTCAGGCTGGACGGGGCTCTGAGCAACCTGATATAGCTGTGGATGTTCATTGCAAGGAAGTTGGACTGGGTGACCTTTAGAGATCCCTTCCAACTCTAAGGATTCTGTGATTCTTTCAGAGTGGTGAACAGTGCATCTGCACTCTTTGAATTGCTCCTGATCCACAGGGAAGCATTGCATCACTTTTTTTTTTTTTTTCTTTTTTTCTTTTTTTTTTTTGTAGCATGAGTTGTGGATAAGGACACAGCCGTGGGCGGCCTGTGATCCCATGTTGCTGTGACTCATTTGACTGCCTGAGCACTCTGCCTTATCTCAGATGATAAGGACATAGTTCACAGCAGCTCCTCACCTGTTTGTAAGGAGAATAAGTGTGCTGCTGGGAGGCTGCCTATAGGATCAGACTCATACAGCAGGCATGCCAGGTGAGCATAAGGCACCATATGCTTTCCTGGGCCTTTCCAATCGACCTCCTGTCAGAACCCAGGCTTTCCTAAGCAAAGCCTGAAGGATTACCTTTGTCAAAACTGCAAGACTGAAACAGAAAATGGTTTGTAGCTTGGCTTGTAACAAGCATATGTGTGAATTACCTCTTTCGTTTATCTTGTTATGTGAAAAATCTCCAAAAGCACAAAATATATTACAGGTGCTTTGATACACCATTCAAAGCATATGTCCGTACCTGTTGCTGCAGCTCCATTTTTTCTGAATATCTGAAAGTAGCTGAACTCTCAACTTATTCTATCTGTCACCTCTTTTTCTGTCTTACTATGAATTCCCACTTTGAGGTTTGTTTTCTTTGTGGGCAATAAAATCCTGTACCACCTCATCACCAACAATCACCAGCTCTGTGAAATTTTTGCTTGCTTCATGGCTGCATGTCTATTATTTTTCTATAGCCTTTAGCATGGAAATGACTAGGAGGCACTACTTTCAGGGCAACCTACATATTTTTTTAAGTTAAGAAGTAGTAATTCTGGGATTCAAAGGACTGAAAAGAATCCACAAAGATTTGGTGTCTCATTTGAGAGAAGCCTAGGACTTGATTTTCTGTAACAATTTAGTTCAATGCCACACTTCATTTACCCACTTGCAGCTCTCATTGACTTCAGATACAGATTTAAGTACTCAGTACATCGATAAATTAGATTCTTACCAGACTAAAAAAAAATTGTTAGGGGCTACCTATGATAAATGTATTGTAAGTAACACACATAGCATCAATTACAAACTCAGGGGCAAGGTTATAATTTAGCTTTCAGGACAGCAGTCAGTTGCTTTAAACACTGACCTGTTCTTTTCTCCTTTGGAAGCCTTTGCTGCATTCACTACTGACTTTTCAGCTTCTGTCATGTACGCTGTAGAAGTCCTACTGAATGTCCTCTAGGATCTCTCTAGCTTCACAAGTTTCAGCTCATATCCATGTTTTGTGCCTAAAGAGGCAGAGACCCTGTGAAACAAAAGGTATGTAATCATAAGCTTTCTAAAAATGGATTTATAGAAGGACTATTTTCATCTTTTGACTAATACTGTGACTTTAAAAACTGTTCTTTTAACACTTGTGTGTGCATAGTTATAAAATAAACCAAACACTGAATTATATGTTATCCTATGAATCATGAATACTTTTGAAATGTATAACTTGGATCTAAAAATTAAATTAGCATGACACATTAACTGAACAAATCTCCCACCTAATCCCACACATTACCTGGTATGACCCCTTTTTAGACATCTCAGCCACAACAACAAAAACTGAAGAGCAGTCTATTTTCATCTTTACCTTGAAGCTGACCTGTAAATTATTTGCTCGAAAAGGTTTATCTAATAAACATAGCTACTCTTTCAGTTCTTGGAATACATGAGCACAGAGCCAGTCTTTTTCAGGAACTTGTTTTGGGTGTTTTATTCTATTCACTTCTGTGGCCACTCTTTAAAATTTTCCTTGTTGCTTAACTTTGTGGAAGAGTAGTGTAACATCTGAGATCGTACAGTGTTACTTCAAAGCTATGTCCCCTGAGTGACTGTACAGGTATTGACTTTAATGTTCAGAGAGAAGTGAACAATTTCAGTGGAAGTGTCCTTCCACAAAAATATAAAGAAAGGTGCATTTTTTTGTCAAGTAGAGTATTCCCTTCTCCCCAGCTTATGGAAGAGTAGATTTTGCACATCTTAATTGCCCAGTCTTGTTGCCTGCCCACAACTAGCATTTCAATCAAATTTGTACTGAATTTTTAAATCACTTTTATTTGAAGGGAATTCGATTTTAATTTGATGGTATGAGAATCCATGAGAAGAATGGATTTCCCTGTGCAGGACTTCATAACACGTGCGTGAACATTTTCAGATCATGTCTTTTGCACATCTTTCAATAACTCTAGCTATTCACTGTCTCAACAATTTGTTTTGCATGCTACTATTGATGGATATTGAAAGGAATCTATATAAGGAGACTTGCAGTAAATGAAGTTGCTCCATTATGTAAAGAAGCTTTGTTGTGCTAAAACTAACAAAACCTGCTGGATTTGTTAGCTATTTCCAAGGACCAGGGCCACAATTTACCTTTTCCTTCGTTTTACTCTTCAAATATCCCTGCAAGCCAGACAGGAAATGTGGCCTATCAAAAACATGATAGTTTGAGGAGTTGATGAAGAATTAATGGCAGTCTGTGAGGTAGCAAGGGAATGAAATTTTTTATCATGTGTAACCTACAAAAGAGACACAAAGATATAGAGCTGTTGATGAGAGACTGAGAACAGAAGGAACTGCAGAAGCAGAAATTACAGTGGGTGGTACCATTGCAAATCATCAGCTCTCTACTAATGACAATTCACAGTCACGAAGAAGTTGCTCACTGGCAGTTTTGGCACTTTTCAAAAACATATTTTTAATCCTTAATTTTCTAGTTATTACTATTGATATTACGGAGAGAAAATACTTCATCAAATGAAAATTATTTTTGTGATATTCGTTCTCTTTATGCAAAATATTGAAGTTTTTGTCTTATGTTTTTGTTTTTTTTTTCTGAGAAGAAACCACAGCAATCTCCTTGTAAGTTAACACATCCATTAACACTGAAAGAGTAAACACTAAAGTTTAGACTCCATACAGCAAACCTATGAATTATGCATGTTGGCTGAAATGCCAAGAAAAGTAGGAAAGACACATCTTTTGACCTGTAAATGGAATTACTGAAATACTTTATGCTAGGTTGCTACAAAAAACAATGCCTCCTATTAATTTCCATGGAAACTACAACAGATACGTAGAGCATAATAACACTGTTTCATAGAACACATTCTCAGCTACAAAGCACTATTTTTCAACAATAGGCATCATCATTAGCTATGCATTTTCAGCAGCGTTTTAAAAAGCCTGCATGCTGCACTCCTAAAAGTCTGCACCATCAATGAATGTGAGTCGGTGTGGGTGCCATTTTTTCAGCTTAGAGAAATTCAGTGACACACCTTTGCTTCATATGCACTTCCATGTCAGATGCCATTCTATCAGACTGCCCCTCTGCTGCCATATGTCACATGGCAACAACACGTAGCAGAATACTGGTGAAAAGGTTCAACCTCTACATCCATACCACCAACATCTGCCTCTGGCATCATGGGCCAGCATAATAAAATGGGAGGCATTGTTTTTGGAGCAGCCCTCATATGTTGCTGAACTGTTGATAAAACTTTGTGCACTTACAGATAAATATATCAAGTTTTCAAAACTGTTATAAGTTTGTCTTCTTTCAGTTCTCTGTCCCAAGGAATACTATATTCATAAGAAAACCAACATATTTTAATGTGTGTCATTTTAACTTTATTTTAGCATTTAATTAAAACATGTTTTTCTTTAGATCCAGATAAAAGAAGCTGCAAAAGCTTGATTAAATTCTTCCAGCAAGCTACATTTTCAAGGCCTCATATGAATTTTTCATCTCTCAAGTATTCCAAAGAAAAAACTGTAAGGTCCTGGCATCACAAGATAGGGGGAGTTTCATTATATTCTTAAAACATAGATTATGCAAGTAAATAGGATGTAATTGAATGAAGTTGAATCATAGGTATGTTAATATACGCCTTCAACATATCCCTGGAGATTTTAGTATCTTTGTCTATTTTGACTCAAATATATATTTTATTGCATTTTATTTACTTTTTCTGATTGCTGTAAACAGTACTGAACAAGTACATTAACTAAGTTCACTTTAACTATTATCGATTCTTATCTTCTTTTATAGACACACAGCAGTGCAAAATGAAATGTATCTTTCACAGAAGATGCAGTAAAATAGTGTTAGGAAGCACTTTGTCATTAATTTAAAAGAATGTGTGAAAATGCAATTAGGAGGGCTATACAAATTCTGGAATTCACTGCATCTCAGGCAGTTCTTAGAAATTCAAATACACATTTGAGCTACACATCAAATTTTCGCTGAAGACTGTTCCCCACAGCTCTTGGAGTCTTCTGAAATTACAGTTGTGTCTGTATACACAAGATATATTGATATTTTTCTGATTTTGCTCACAAGTCCCATACCATTGACTGCTTCCAAAGCACAGAGTACACACAGGCTCTGCTGTGATTCATTTCTGTACTTATTCTCTTTCTGTCCTTGTAAGTAACATGGCCTCAGCCTCACCGCATTGGACACAACCTGACACCTCCACTGCTCTGCAAAGACATCTTAGAAGGTGCTTATAGCCTATGATTTACCATAGCATAGAGACACCATTCCTCAGCACTGAGATATGATACTTTTGGCATCCCCATTTCTTGGCTAGTTGCTTTGTCACCAAGCCAAATTCTCTGAAGAGAGCAGTATGAGGTGCAAAAGTAAAAAAACCAACCTGAAGGAGCTTGTGAACAAGAAGCACACATTCACAGTTTTGCAGCTGGAAAATTTCCCATTCATCGAGCAACAGAGCTGGCCCAGGACACCAAAGAACTGTTTCAGATTTAAGAAGCCAAAAATAAAATACATGAATGTTTAGATTAGCACAAACTATCAGGACAGGCTATGCTATGAGATTCCTATATGGTGAGGCAGCTATGCCATGTTGTCAGATGATTGTGGCCTTTTTGATGGTGGTGACAATTTCCCTTGCCCCTGTTCTATCTCCAGAACACAGAATCACAGAGTCATAGGTGTTGGAGGGGACCTCTGGAAATCATCTAGCCCAACCTTTGCTAAAGTAGATTCCCTATGGTAGGTTACACATGAAAGTGTTCAGGTGGGTTTTGAGTATCTGCAGTGGAGACTCCACAACCTTTCCAGGCAGCCTATTCCAGCGCTCTGTCATCCTCAAAGCAAGGAAGTTTTCTTTTCATGTTCACAAAGAACCTCTGTGCTTATGTCATTCTGAGTCCAGTGAGGGTGGATAGAGTGCTGGAGAAATGTCTTCCTGCTAGGTCACATAAGAAGAAATGTCAGCCCAGCCCATACAATTGTCCTGTCAGTGTTGAAATTGTTCACACTTTGGCTTTTGGGAAGCTTTATATCATACACTGCTACAGGAACTCATTCTGCCTGAGTGAGTGGTTACTCATGCCTGAGATCAAGAAAAGGAGCTTAATCTCTATGTGAGTGACAAATGTCCTCTGGTTTAGTGAATGCCATGTTATCAGGAGAACCTGAAAGCCTCATTCAGGAAGCTCATTTTTCTACCATGATGCTCTTCTCCATATCATTTTTATCTTCTCTAACAGGTAAGAGATGGAATTCCCTGCTGATCGCATTTTAGAGTTTCCTGAGAAGATGCAACACAATGGCAAAGAAGGAAGCTGTGTAGCTTCACCGTGCAATGGAGCATGATCTTGTCCTGCTTACTTCATGTCTCATCAGTCCTTTAGAGCACTCCAGTCATCAGAAGTCAGTTTGTATATATGACACTGATACATCACATCAGGCCTGGTACAATTTCAAATTGTGCACAGTGTGCTCTGAAAGCAAAAGCACTGTGCAGCTCCATAACCAATAACTCCAACAACACAGCTGTTTACTGCATTCTCATGTTACTGTTTCCATATCCACAGTTACTGTTAGTGGGAGGACTTTTGCACAGCCTCCTGCAAACCTGCCTCTGCAATCTCAGTGCTAATTCTTCTAGCACAGCAAAAGCTGGTACACAGACCCATTCAGACAAGCAGTGGTGTTTTGCCTGAAATACCCAGCATATCAGCATTAAAAATATAGAAAATAGTCATTGCCAATTCCTACTTGTGCGACAACACCTCCCCTAAGAGCAAAATAGTGAAAAGAGCCAAACTAGGAATTTCTTTGAGCCTTTTAGTTCTTGTCTTAGTCCTACTTACAAAACATTGCTGAGACTCTAGACATGACCTGCAGACATTATACTTCAAGTTGCCCTCATGAAAATTCAAATGGAGACAGGCTGAATACTTTTCAAAATAAGAAATACCCAGCATTCCAGCAGAATGCCAACAACCAATGCATCTCAGTAGTAATGAAGGAACAGTTGACAGCATTTACTGGATCTGAGGAAAGAATATGATAGTCTTCCTCACTTATGCATCCACATGTTTATGCCTGAGAAATCTTTTTGATATGGTTTGTGTGTTATTTGCTTAATCAAGTTGTGTTTGGCTATATACTATGTATCTTATCTACATGCTGTTTTTTCCTATCTTGTTTTGCTTGGGTTTGATCTTTGACCTAGTTTTCCATTCTTCTGTTTGAATAAACATGTTTGAACTGTTGAAGGCATGTTGATCTCTCTTGTTTTTATGATTAATTTTGGGACTCCAATGGCTTTATCTCCTTGCATGAACAGCTGCTGCAAGGCAGCACAGCCAGTTCCTGGGGAGTTCAGGGTCCAAATCTAGAAAACAGCATGAAGAGCAGAGAGGAACTCCAAAAGGATAAAGACTTTCAGAAAAGGAGAAAACAATGTGGTGCCAAGTTGACATTGTATTTGAGAACCTGAAATTTTGCTTAGACAATACAGACTATATAACATTGCAAAGAGGCATCCTTCTCAGGCATGCCAGGCTCCAAGATCTCAAGGCCATTGGTTAGACAGGAGGGAGAATGATTCTCTTTCTGTTCAAGGCAGGGAAATGTCTTGATTTCCCTTTGATGAAATGTACTAGAGGGAGATGAAGAAATTTACCCATCAATCCCGGGTTACCTAATACTTTCATGTTTCTCTACTGAAACTGAATCATACCAAATGACATGACGATGTCTAATGCCATTTAATCATATCAAATATGATGTAGAATCAACAAAATGGATGTTTAGACTGATGTGCTTCTAGTTGAAGTTATCTGGGAGGCTCATGCTACAGATCTCTCTTCTCTGAATTATTAAACTCTGTTTAATAATAATTTAATGCAGAAGACTACATACAGCTATTTGACTCAAAATATCTGTCTCCTTGCCTGCCTTGCAGAAGTTTCTTCCATTTTTCCCTGACAAATGAGAACTTAGATCTGCATGGAGGACTGTTATTTCAGAAGCACAAGTATACTTGTATTAGAATTTTACTGATCAGGTTCACAGTAGGTTTTCTTACCCAATATGGACAACCCAAAATTAGACAAGGGTCTACAAAATATAATCAGTACTGTAGGCAAAGTACAACACAGCCAAATTACATTTTCCTTTTTACCCTAATTTGATCAGTATTTTTTTTTTTTGTACTCCTTATTAGAATATCTTGTACAAAGTGTTGTGTTTAGTCTCTAGTTTACCAGTAAAATGAACGATAAGCATTTTGTCATTTATCTTCATACTATTGAACTAGAGCATTTGTTAAATGATTTTTACGAGGATCAGCCTCATCTATAACAAGTCTGATCTGACCAAAAGGGCAGTACTCATTTCCTTTACTCTGCTTAAGTGAAATCTTTCCTTTCATTTTGCTTGTGATGTATTTAAATTAACTGCAACTTACTGGAGTGAGTTCAAGTCCAGCAGATCTGTTATAAGTTTGGAAATGGAAAGTGTTTCACACTCTGTGTGAAAATTGACGTTTGGCAGAAAACTGGAATTGGCAGAAAACTGGAATTGGCAGCAACTGAAAAGGTACGGCAAATTCTTATGCATGAGATCACAGATTAGGATTAACACTGATTTGTTCCCTCTATCCCTCCTCCTATTTCCCATCTTCTCATATTTGTGAAAATCAGATCTTTTCCCTGTGAAAAATTTTGTTGCCAAAACCACCAAAATCACAGAAGACCACTGAAGCCACTAATGTGTGATAGCTACTAAATATAGAACATTTCAGACTTTTTAGTAGATTGGAGAAACAAGGTGAAACTGTCGTTTTGATAAGAGCAAAAACAATTATCTGATTGTTAAACACTTGGAAACATCCTGGAGGATATAATATAGGACATATGCCTATCTTGTGGCAATATTTGGAGGATTGAAATGTAATAACTGTCTCAAAGTATTAGATATAGCAAATGCAGTGGAATTGGTAGTGAAAGTCATGCAGATTTGCATTCAGGGTTCAGAGATGGTCAAACCAACCCAATGTATGAATTCTGTTTTTTTGAAAGCCTCTAAATCTTATAGACTGTTCTTTCTGCAAAGAAATCGAGTTACAAGCCCATGACTGAGAAGTCTCACAATGTCTCAGATGCCTCCTTTCAAGACTCTTAGCCAGAAAATGAAAAGATAAGTATTGAATAAACATCTGTGTTGAAAATCTGAAGCTTACTGTCTTGTGCAGGAGAATGATACAAAAAGGAACAAGATTACTGTTAAACCTATTTCAGTTTCCTGGCACCACTCAATTTTAAATGACCTGAAATAGAATGATTCTTCAAAGAAGACAAAGGAAATGACTGAAGGAAACTTGGAGAAATTGACTGAACTGACAAGCTGAACAACCCCTCAAATTGTGATAGGCAGCAGCACAGCCCAGTGACAAAGAAAATAAGAATTTGTGAATTAATCTATTCCTTCATATAGAGAGGATAAGAAAGAAAACAAAAAGAAAGGAAAAAAAATGGCTACCATGCCAGAGAACTAAACCAGAAGACTCTTTGTCGAAGTGATTACTAAGTTTTTTTATACTTGCTTGCTAAAATGACTTCCAGCTCTAGACTGAAACAGAATAGATCATAGTCAGATCATCCCACATGTAGAGTGAAATTTCAGTTGGGCAACCTTTGCCTTTTTTTTAATGGTTATCTGGAGGGATCAAGGCTAACCTCTAACATAGTTTCACTAAAGTTTCATTAGCTGAGTGTATCTGTAGAATTTCTGAAGAGAACTCCCCAGATTTTCAATGTCACATCACAATTTTAAACTAAAAAGAGAAAGTTGTAAATAAATATTTTCAGTATGTACTGAAAAATTTATTAAAAATTATAAACATTTACAAAAAATACATGTTGTCCAAAAAAAAAGAAAAATCAAACCCAAAATGACATAAGGTGGACTAAGACTGTCCTTTTTCACGTTCACGTATCACGGAAAGCACGTGATCTCTTCTGTACCACAAAGAAAGCTTGATAATCTGTTTGTTCTATTACAAGAGCCACTGTAACACATGAAATTTGCCAAATACATGGAAACCTAGATAATTCCGAGGAAATGAAAATGATCTTTTCTGCATGTAAGATGTGATGATGTTACAGTTCTACCAGTTTATATAAACTTGAAAATCAAACAAAATTTAAAAGAAAAAGCTGATTGAATAAGTGGTTTAAGAATAATTAATCACTCAGTATTCATAAGCAAAATTGTACATAATTTCAAAATTTGTCTTTCTTTTTCTGTTTCAGTTTCCTTTTGCATACCAACCATGTACAGTAGTGTTTCTATAATGGAATGAGGGTGTTTACCAAACACCATGTTTTCTGAAATCTGTGTTTGGGGAACTGTTATTTCAGAGTTTGCCAAAATAAAACTTTCTTAAAAATATATTTTTTAAACTTTAAACATATCTGCACAACACTATGAGGTTTTCCTTCACACAGCTTTCTCTAAAACTTAACACAGATTGTCATGGCCAAAAATATACAATGCTGTATTTGAAACTGTGTTATCTATAAACCTATGCAATGCACATCAATAACAATACACGTCTTGTGATCCTGACTCCTTAGAGGCTTTTCTGTTGAAGTATATCATCTGCAGTATGGACATCACACACAACAAAATCGAGGATAAAAATGGCTCTGACTTCTTACACATACGTTTTATTATTATATTCAGCCAAAACAAAATACTGAACAAAAGTACTTAATAACACAATACTACTACTGCAGTTGATAATGGAATGAAAATTGTTCCCTGCAGATTGCCAGCTCAAGAGGAGTTATAGATTTGTTGCTGTTGATCAAAAGTTACAATTTTCTATGATAATAATGACTATATTGAACAGTTACTTGTTACTATATTAAATGAACCAGTCATTGGTCTTTCCATGTAAAAAGGATATTTGAGTGGGACATAGATAAAATACACCTGCACATCTATTGTTAACTGGATCCATCATTGATAGCCTGAGCAAATGACTATAGACTAAAGAAATTAGAAGGTACTACCCTTTCACGTCTAGTTCTACTTCTCAGGAAAAAGACGAGACATTTGCCCAGACAGTGTACACTTATTTTAAATATGAAAATAAAACCATCTGGCAAACTTATTTGGAAATGGAAATTCATTTTTCAAACGCTTTCTTTACTACCTGTAATTATGTGCAAGTCCAATTAAATGCTTAAAGATCTAATTATCATCCACAAGTGAGACATGCAGAGTCTTAAACTATTCTGTGCTTGTAGAAGCAAAGCTTTATTCAGGACAGAAGATGTGATCAAATGCTCAATTATCTGATTACTTCTACATGTCCTCAGTAAATAAAAAATGTAAAGCTGTAAGAAATAACCAAGGCTTCCTGTCTGTGTCATTACTTATTCTGTTTTGCTACTCTTTACATAACCAATAAATATGCTCTGAGTTCTTCTATGACCAAAGAAAATTGGAAGGAAAAAATCTTTTCGTATATCTGTCTCAGCACCGATGCAGAAAATGGAGTATATGAATTCAGAGAGTCTAGAAATATCTAGAGCTGGGTTATGCAACCTGTAAATTTCACCTCTGCTTGGCTTATCTCACTTCTCTTTAGGTTTTCCAGCAGCTCAGCTCTTGCAGATCAGCCAGGAGAGAAGAACTTATAATCAGATACAAGAGCTCATATTCACTCCTTCACCTTGGAGAAAATGAACTGCTGTCAGCAATTGAAGGTGGTTATCAATTCCCTGGGTAAAGTACAGTCCTGCAGCCACTAATCACAGGTTGTCCTCACTTGTTAATGCAACAGCTGCTGCCAACCTGAGAGGGTGAACTGCTGCCACATGATATTTGACCAACCCACTTGAAACCCTTTCAGGTCTGTCAGAAAAATACTGGGCCAACATTTTTAAGAGGTAATTTTTAAAAAGAACAGCTTTTTCATTATTACTTCATTTTTCTTATAAGCCACCTTTGGGGACAGGTATCTCTGCATGTCAGAAAGTGAATGTAACAGAGAGAGGTAAAAGTTAGGTAAGCTTTCAGAATGAAGCACTTCTGCTCAGCACTAGCTTCGGTCCTCTGTAACTTGCAAGCTTGATACTGTTGGCCTTTAGAAGAGCCAGTGCCTGGACAGGAATGAAGAGGATGTTGCTAAATAATTCTGAGGATTTGGTTACAGGTTCACTTCAGTTTATCAGTACACCCCTACCTTTATAGACTCATTTGGGAGGCCTAAGGGCACCAAACCCCTGACAGTAAAGATATTTTTTAAAACATTCTTGAAGAGATATCTTAAAATATATATTTTTTTATTTTAACTCTTGATAACTGTATCTATATAATAAAGTTCTGATTTCTGATTAGCTTAGCTTAGTTTAGCTTAGCTTATTTTAGCTCATTACTTAGGAAGTATTCCCAAGTAATAGCAGTTGAAATTCAATTGTTTGAATCTTTTTGCAGCTACAGTTTATAATATGCAGAATTTCTGGCAAATGTACACAATATGGTTGTGCCTTTATCACAACAGCACATCAAGCAGGGTTGGCAAGTCAGAGATAAATTAAAAGCCAGCAAGTAAGAGTGAATTCTACATTCACTTGGCTTCATGCAGATAATTACTGTGATTTTGTCCATATATCACATATAGTTTTAGATTTTCTGCTTCATCTGAAAGTGGAGTACTTGTGATAACAACATAAAATATCATCTGAACCAAACCAAATTTCTGAATATGAAAGCAATAATTCAGATACAGTTCATTGACGCCATTCATTTTAATCATGATCCAGTCCAAAAATTATATGCCTTCTTATTAAACTATAATAACTCATTTAATTTGCCAGAAGCACAAAAAATGAATAAAAATAAGATCAGAAAATCTCACGGCTAAATTTTGCAATTTTTTTTTTTTTTACAAAGCATGATTGCAAAATGTAGTTCTAATAGTTGCTTGTATCAAAGTGCTAGTCATTTTATGATTCTGAAACTGATAGGTACTTTGACAGTTCTGAAACAGACAGTCTTTGTTAAAGCACTGCTTCTTTTCCCTTAATTAATTTATTTAGGGCTTTCTCTCTGGAGCTGTTAAATCTCCAGCATTTATACTCTGTCAAACATTTCAGAGTTAAGTAAACTTGGAAATTATGAACTTATGGTGTAATTTAGTCCTGCCACACTTCACTGTAGGCAGAAGGATGCCTACAAACAGTCGAGCTTAAAAACAGAAGACAGCACAGTTCCTGCCTCACAAGGACCAGCAGGGTGACACAAGCAGCACCTCAGAAGCACAACAGGGTCTGTGCAGCAGCAGTGTTCTCGCAGGGAATTCTCTCCTTGTGGTGTCCCTGCTGTACTAAATGGCGTCCAGGTACTAAATGGAGTCTGGCTCACCTTCCTCTCTGCGCTAGCAGCTGGCTCAGCTTGGAAAGAAGCCTCCCTTGGCTGCCTTATGGCTCCAAATTCCACCTCCTGTGAATTCGCAGCATCTTGCCAAAGGATCATTAGAGTCATTTTTGTCACTTTTGGGCCTGATGGAGGAAAATGGCATAATCTTAACACTTACCTAAAATTCTCACGTTTTTCACAGATTTCGAAGCAAGTATTTAAACCTGAAGAAGTCTATAATAAGTCTTGGAAATGCTTCATTAGCACTGATTCTTTGTATGTACACTTGACTGAATTATGAAGAAATCGTACATGTAGGTGTTAGCCTGTTCACCACTTTCTTTCTTCCATGGACCTGCAATACCGCAAGTAGGTAAGCAGAATTAGGCCATGCCTGCACTGTTCCCATGACCCCATTAGAAGGCCCCAAGCTGTTTGCCTTGTTTGTATCTACCCCAAAATCCTTGCAGTTCCCTTAGTCTGCCAAAGGTCAATTCCTGCTTTATCAAGGATGAATTCCTTAAGGCTGTGACTAGAATAACGCAGACTCTTATATCTACCTGGAAAGATGTCTCTTACTCTTTCACAGACTGTGGAACCTGTAGGACCACTGCCTGCTATCATTTTACATCAGTGTATTACAACAAGCTGCAATTTGTGTGGTTGACAAAGGACAACAGAGATAGCAAAATGCTCTGGGTAGCTCCAGACTCAAGGACAGTAAAACCTATCAGCCTGGATGGTGTCTGGATGGCTGCTAGATCTTCTAGATCTCACTCTCCTATCAGCACCAGCACCAGCTGAATCTCTGCTGTTTTCTGATACGCTAATAGCATGGCAGATGCCACCATCAGATTCAGTTTTGCCAAGTCTTAATAGTTCTGGGCATGGATCGCAGACCCTCCTGGTGATTTACATTTATATGTGGCTAATTTCTGAGTGCAAAAGATTAACTTCATGGACCAGTCCCTCAGAAACCACACCATGCTGGTGACGTCACACCTCTTTTTGTGTCCCCTTTCCCAGCCTAAAAATGTATGGGCATTTCTTCTTGGAAGCTGTCCCTGCCAGGCTCCTACAGATACATGGCACAGCACTCTGGTGTTAGTAAATCTGTTGTGGCTGTAGATGGAATGGAAGTCAGCAAGCCACCACCATCTGCTCCTTTCCTGCCTGGTAAAAATCTATACCATCCTGGACATTTTTGCTACATTCAAGTGGAAAAGTATGCTCAACTGCGCTAGGATGTCATCATGACATATTTTCCTCGATGGTACTCCCTAGCTGAGACCAATACTTACCATAGCTCTTACCATAAGAGCTATCGATCCATCAAATTCCACAGTTGCTGAGAACCCACAGGCAATTCACACACACAAGAGTGATTCATGTGCACATCTATTTCAGGTTTCTTTTCAAAAAGAGAGAACACACTCATCTCAGTAAAATTGATATCCGTGATGTGGATGTGCTCAAGCACAAGGTATAAATGGTATATCTTCTTCTGCTCACTCTATGCAACACTGTCCACATGACTTCAGTGTCAATGGGGATTTAGCTACATACCTAAATCCAAATGGCGACTGAGGCTCTTGCAAACCTGATATGCCCTTCCTTTGAAATTCTTTTTCCATGAAATCAGGTCAGTGTTACGTCTGGAAAATTCTGTCATATTCACTTTGATGTAATGAGTGCTCTAGAGTCTGTGCTATTAAGATAAGGATCTCTTTTCTAGCCTAAGTGGCTGCAGAACTAGAAATATTTAGTTTGTTCTTTTGCAGATCCTGATCATAAACATGCAGGTTCATCTTTTCTCATTATACAGACTTATCCAGGAGCATTCTTTAGTTCACTTATAACTCAGTTGGACTTTCTTGTTACCAGTCTTCAAATGCATTTCTACGTCACGAGCATTTTAAGTCCAGGTGGTGAGATATTCAGATTTTGTGTAAGAGTGCCTCCAGAGTTTTCTCCTCCAGTGGGTGCACTCATTTCACCCTCAGGAGCATTTCACAGATTGTGCAACATGGAAAATTAGTTTTTGTCCTCCAGAGTGCTGCAAGAGGTAGAATTTTATAAATACAAGCAGATGTCTGCCCAGTAGTGTAGAACTCTTCCTGTTGTGAAGCTCACTGCTTGTAGTACTGCTGTGACTCAAAGAGAATGCAGTAGTAGAAGTGCTTCTGATCAGTGACTGAGAAGCTGTTGTTATTCAGTGGCTTCTCTCATTTTGCCAGGTCACAGCCCTCTAAGCCATACTAGTTTACACAGAGACTGCTTGATATGTCAGGAAGTAGTTTCCTTCCCATTTTAATACTCAGCTCAGTGTTTAACGTATCCACTTTTGTGATGCATTTCATTTGCAACTTCTACATTTTGCAAGACAAAGAAAAATGTGCTCAGTACAATAAATTGCTTTCTTAAGGCTGGATTTTCAGATATTTCCCAGGCTTCCAACTGTTGATCTGCATTACCTCCCATTACCTTGATCCTCCATCTATTGGCTGGATTTTCCTGCTCAAACATTCTTCATGCTCTCTAACAAATGCTTGGAGAAGAATTGTAATTCCACACAGATTTTCACCTTGATTTTCATATTCGTTTTTCTTCCTTGATTTTTTTTTTTTAATATGCACTAAATCATAGCTCTGGAGACTCTTTCAGATTTGAAATTTGAAAACAGCCAAAGAGTTTCATAAGACTTTAATTGGACTCCAAAAGCAAAAAATCAGGGTAAAAATCATAGTTTAAAAATGAGCATTGCATACTTTCTTTTCTTTTTTTTTTCTTGCTTCTCAGTTATGCATACATTAAAAAAAGCATCTGCATTTGTTTCTGTACATTCTATTTAATTCCCTGGCCAAAACTTCAGCTGTAACAGGGAGCAATAACACTTTTCAAAGTTTTTTAATACAGTTTGACAGGTAAGACTACTAAAGCAGCAGTTCATTATTTTATATTTATGAATCAAGCTGAGATTCTACAATATCCTGTTCTAACCTGATCTATTGTTGTACTCTTATTTCCTGCTCCTGCTATCTGACTGCTGCTAGAAATTTTGCCGATAGGTGCTGATGTGTTGCCTTTGAATATAATCATGTATTGCTGACTGTTCACTCAGTTTGATTCATTTGGGGTGATAAATGGACATCTTGAGGCAGTCATCAGACTTTAATTTGACTGTAGAGATCATATCTGAAAATGACAGTTTTCCTAGGGTGCCATTGGAGAGAAGCAGTAATTTCACATTTAGCTATATGTTGTTGGCTGTTTATCGGTTTCTTGCAATATGAACGACAATGCTTTTTCTGGTACTTACGGCACTATTCAAATATATTACATACTACCAGTGCTTCATAAGCTACTGAGAAAAACACAGAAACGCAACACTACAATCTGTACACCTCAAGCAATAAAATAAGTTGCTTTATATACTATTAAGACTAAAAACCCATTTATGAGTGTTTTTCTTCTAGCATTTTTTCCCGTAAGATTCTGGAGAGCCTTAAATTTGAGAAGCTTTATATTTTTCCTTGCAAGGCTTTTCAACACAGTTACATATAGGTCTTGATCTGTTGTTACATTGATGTGAGAATTGTCACCAACACTTCACTTCTGATTTATAAGACTGGAAATGTTCCATCTCTTTCCTTTTCTTATTACTCTGCTTGGTCTTTGCTTTCCCTTGCTCCTCTTTCAGTTCATAAAACCCATCCTGATTGAGCCTTCCTGTTCTGCTTCATAGATTTGCTGGGTTTAAGGCCTAGAAAATAAGTCCATCCAAGCTCCTATACAATAGATGCCACAGGACGCTGGACTCTACTGAGCCCCAAACCCCTCATCTGGATGAAATATACCTTTTAGGAAGCACTTGTTCTTTTTATGAAGGCAGCAAAATAGGGATGCTCTTACTTCTCCTGTCAACCTGCCTACATTTTCCCAAATTCTCAGTTTTCCACCTTCTAGAAAATGTACTAAAAAATTATCCTTTTGGTTACTGAGTATTGTTTATCACGTATAAATTTTTGGTAAATCTGGTATATAAGAACCTTTCTTTCTGCATCCCAAAAGCCTTTCTTATTGTAAACATCCCACCAACAGGAGCAACATCTGAATTTACTGACTTAAAAGTTCTCTTGCAAATTTCTAATGTGACAGAAAAAGCACGGACAGCTTCAATTAAAAAATTTCAAAAGTCCAGAATCTCTTTGCTGTTTTCAAGGGAATACCTCCAAAGTAGTCCTGTCTCCATTGTAAGTAAGCCCAGAAGTGCCATAGTCATTACACTCTGAATAAGATGGGAATGCACCGTCCACTCTTCTGCTGGAACATGTAGCTATGAGAGGACAAGAAGGAGCACACAGTTATTCTCTAACTCAGCACAGATAGGCATCTTTTGTGCCATTTGATTCGTTTTAGAAATGATGTGTGTGAACTGAGACAGTGCTTTGTGTGGTAATCCAACTACACTGTTGAAATTACAAGTTGGTCTCTACACAGGAAATCTAAAACTTGTACCATTCTTATAAAGGTTTTGAGCCCTAAAAACCTGAGCTTTTGAAATTTGGCCTACAAAGTACAGATTACAGTTTCTAGTACTGTAGTCCTCAAAAGTCAAAATTATTTCCTAAGTCTACTCTACAGTACATGATGTTTCACATAGTCTTCCATTCACCTACTTAGGAACCATTTTTCTGTTAAAAACATTGATTGTTACAGATGCAAGAGAAACTTCTAGTATTTTGTGGCACATTCTTAGGAATGTTCTTACAACAAATATTTTTCTGAGTTTTTGTGTATGATACCATACTCTGAAGAAAACCTTGAAACACTCAAAATCTGTAAACTTCTAAATCCACTAAATTAACTTAAAACTACATAAATAAATCAATCAATTTCATGACCTGCTGCTGCAAGCAGATAGGTCTTCAGAGAAAGACATCCATGGCCATGCCCTTCTTTGAAAAAATATGCAGCGCTGTTGGGAATTTTCACTCCTCATGCTTACGTGTCAGAAAAGCAAGGTAAAAAGAATAAATGATAATAACCAGGAACTGTATGCATTACAAGCCTTTTTAGGTAAATAACTTTCAGTGATACATATAGAACAAAGTTTCTGTTGAAAACGTGTTAAAAGTATTTTGTAAAAGTTTTGTAATATGATACCACCTTTGTGAAATGTGGACTGTACTACATAGCCGTTCAGGCCTTACTGCAGTCCCTTCTGTAGTTGTCTTGTTAGATGGGGTGACTGAAAAGTACATAATGTAGTTATAAGAAATTCTGGAAGACAAACTGACTCTCCATTCAGCTGGACATGTCAACAAACCCCTCTGTTAACTTGTTATAACATGTTTTTATAAAACTACCTTGTATGTGGTAGGACAAATTATTCATTTTATATTTCTTACAGCTTCTTGTGGAAAATATTTGTATTTTATTTGGAACAAAAGCTCAGACTGGTTCTGCTGTATGAAAGACTGCTCATGTCAGCCACTGGCAGTAATTCAGTCAAAGTGAGACTGGACTGGTGAGAAAATTCTAGAATGTTCCAGCTTCCAAAATTGTGTTCAAAACAACATCATGTGCTTTTTAGCTGCAACCTCTCCTGCCTCTCTTCCCAGTGTCAGGGATAGAAAGGGTTTTTGGAAGAACCAGAGCAAATATGCACTAGAGCTCCTGATAGCTCAGCATGCCAAGTTACATACTGCACTGGTAAAAGTCCACTGATGTTCTGAGAAATAGGAAACAACACTAACTTTACCTCTGTTCTTTGGAGGTAAACAAAGATTAATTAACTATCTGTGAACAATATACACTTAGTACTCTTTAAGGAAATCTTAACTTGACTTAAATACTGCCTCCAGTGAATATCAGACTGTGTTATTGTAATTTCTTGTTTAATTCATTTGCAGTGAATTTCCTCACCCCATAGACTGAGTACAAACTGGGCTGCTGGGCTCACACCTGCCAAGAGCCTGGTTTGTGCAGTAGGTAGGAGGAGAGGCATACCCTTGCGGTGAGATCCTCAGGACTGAAGGCCTGTCTGGACAGCAGGATTAGCCCAGAGCACATGGCCAGCTCACTGCCTAAATGAATGTTCAGCCACACTGGCAAGGCCTTCCAGTTCAAACTGAGCTATACCCTTACGCTGTCAAACTGAGGAACAGTTTGCAAACTCAATGCTGCTGATGCTAGCTAGTATGGAGTGGGAAAATTCATCAAGACCCACTGCTAATAGTGACACTTTCTCTACTTGAGTTTTTCTCATCTCTCTGTCTGCTGGTTTGTTAAACCCTGTGGATATTGTTCAAGTGTAGTAACTTAAGCTAACCAGTGCAGTGAAGTTAGCCCCTGAAACAATATAACTTTTGAACCACATTTAGGAGGAGCACAGCAACAACAGTAAATGTGTTCATCCTACTTTATGTTTCTATCAACTGCCTTGATATGTAATAGCTCAAAAGTGAATTTCATTCATTGAAATGTAATGCTTGAGCTGTCTTCAAAAGATCTGTGTCAGCAGCTCCTTGTTTCAAGCCATCCTATTAAAAAATGTTATGAATGCAATTTAATGCTTGTATGTTCAAGCCAAGCATTTTATGGTGTTTAAAAATTAATGTGAATTGAAAAGCCTTTGATAGTGCAAACCTCAGCATTCTGGATTTCCTTTTTCACTCCTTTACATGCACTGCCAAAATATTTGTTAACCAGCTGCAACCTTTACCCTAGTTTCGTTGGGTACTAAAATAGTCCGTTGTGCTGCAGGCATGTTTCTCTGCTTTTAATTTGCTGTTCACGTAGAGTATAGCATGTAGTAACCGACAACTTCTTGTGGGGCAAGGGTAACCTGTAGTCTACAGCAAAAACAGCACGAGGAAAATGTTGAGCTCATAATACTGGGTATCAGCAACCTCCTCTGACATTTAGGCAAACGTGACTTCAGTGTTCTGAAGAACTCCTTATCATTAGTAATGTGTGGAGCGTTTTCTATCCAATCTACTTGTATTCCCTATAAACTCTCCATACTCTTATTTAATGTATAAGGAAGTAATTTTAATGCATCTTAAGCTAAAATGCTTCAGGCTCTCCACACAGGTATGAGAAAATGAATTATTCTGATTTTGCCTTTGTTAGTACAACTTGGAACTTTTAAAATCTTTCCAAAAACAAGAAAAATGAGGTGGAATAGTTTTCATACTATTCATTAAAAACAATGATCAGGACAAACACTAATCCAACTAAAATCCTACTGAACAGGCAAACTGAAAAAGAAAGACTTCAGGACTTAATTCTGTAACTGTAATTTGCAGTATGCTGCACCTTTTGTTTAAGGCTTTCATAAATATTAAAAGCTGGACTGTAATAGGTCTTTGTGGATTAGAGGAAAAGAAGGACTTCTATACCTTCATATAGTGAGTCAAGGTCACAGTCAGAGTTTCAGAATTCAGGACAATACTTGTATTCAGCTGCCATGTCCCAGAAGATCAGTAGGAAAAAAGAGCAATTGCAGTCAGGACAAGGTTGGCCAAAGGAAACAAAAATAAGCTACAGAATAAGAGATCTGCACCATCCTGATTAGCTTGTAGATTGGGAAGGCACTGAGCATCAGTGTACAGCAAATTCCTAATGACATTGTGTGCAAGGCTCTTTGTGGCTGAAAGCCATATTCTAGGATTTTTGTTTCAGTCTTTTTTATCTATTTTTCATAGAAAAGAAAGATAGGATATGTCTCTAAGCATATTGTTTTAAGGATGTTCTGGCATTCCTAGCAAAGTGAAGAATCCCAAACCTCTGTGGATTTTAATGGCTTAACCAAGTCTGTTGATACTGGATTTAAACCTGAGACAGAACACATCTCTGCTTCTAGAAGTACTGGAAGAGATCTATTTTTAATTTATTTTCTATTGTACTGAAACTCCCATTTCCCTTGTCCCTATATGCATTTGTCTTTTAAAAATACAGTATAATACAGAAAATTATTTCTCTTGATCTATGCTCTCTGTATTTACATATTCAAACATATACGTTCCACTTTAAATAAATATTTGTATATAACAATTATTAGTAATAAAAGTGATATTTTAAAGCTTTGCTGTACATCTGAATTCAGCAAGTTGCCGGAGGAATGCAAAACACAGAAAGTGAAAAAACCTTATTTCCCATCCTTATGCCTAGATGTCAAAGAAAAGAAAGATAGATTTCAGGTGAGCTTTCATTAGGTGTATTTTTCTTAGGTATAGACATGTCAGTCATCTACACTTGTAGAATGTGCGTGCCTTGAGGGAAAGAATCTTTTTAGACTGATAATATAATCTGAGAAATTTTGGAGTTCTTTTTCAAGTAATGATTTGGACTGCTTTTGAGGACAGAAGCTATGTTCTGCTATCTGTTATATGTCTATTAATACAGATTTATTTTCATATTTTTTCAAGAACAGAAATACAGCATCCTTAGTCCAAACACAATATGCTATTGTGTTATTGCCAATTTCCCTAATTTCATTAAGAACATTTAGAATTCTGTAAACTGTCAATTTATTTTTGTTATTTTATTATCATGTCATATATCCACAATACTAATATATGCATTTAAAAGAAATACCGTAAAGGATTCTTAAAAAAATACTGCATATATATAAACATATATACATATATATATACATATATATATACATATATATATATTTTTTTTTTCACAGTTCTCTCTAGTTTATTAGGTGGCATATTTTGTTCAGTTGGTGAAGAAAGGGATTTGGGCAGAATTTGTGAACTTTTGTCATTTTCTAGTTGATCTATAACATTGGGGAAGGTTAAAAGCTGTCTAATTTCAGTGTTATGGGAAAGCTGCTGAATTCTTAACCTACTTCAAGCAAAGTAGTCACTTAGAAATATAGTGGAAAGAGCAGAACTGAGGAAAGTGAAAATATCAGGTGAAAGACAACCATGTTTGAGTTAAATTCTGCTCTTACCTGTGTGGACGTACATGGATAGATACATAAAAGTAGTGAGTCAGAATGTGAATTTGTCATGTTCCGTTTCCTCCATATCATACATTAAGAATGAGTTAGTTTGTTCAATTCCAGATACCAACTAAGCTACACCATACAAAAGTGCCTTCAGGGCTAACATATTGGAGCATGTGAAATTAGAGCACATCATCTTCCCTGCAGTGAGATCTGCACACATCCTACTACCAACGGCCCTGTCTTCTATGGGTCCACTCATGCACTAACCTACCAATCAATTGCACCTTGTATACAAGATCCAGAGCTGTAGAAAGTACTTATTTCTCCTCAGGAGCCAAGGCCAGTGGCCTTACCCTCATGCCTTATGCTGTGCCTCTTCATCATCGCATTGTAAATGGGTTCCTGCTGCATCACCCAAGGCATGTTGCGTACTGACTTCCATTGTGTTACTCAAGGTACAGAAAATCATGTATTAGGTCAAAAAAAGGAGTGACTTTTAATTAGTCACCCTACCTTGCCTTTGGTCTTGGTGATCTGTGTATGCCGCCTACATGGATATTTTGGAGCAGCTAGTGTTTCACAGCCTCTGTGTCCTGGCTTGACACATAGTCACCTCCCTGGACAGGCAGTCACTTAGGACCAAAAAAGACAGCTCTAGAGAGGTGTGAGCTTACTCTGATTGCTTTCTGAGCTGACCCAGAGACTAGCAGGCTTAATAACCATGTCCTGCTATCATGATCGATCACACTAAGCTCACAAACTCCTGGTCTGAAGCCAGGGCAGAATGAGTACAGAGTACCTGCACAAGTCCTGTATACACAGCTAAAAATAACCACTGGGAATGGTGGTAGGGAGTTGCTATAGTAAAATTTAAATTGGCACTTCAACTTTCTGTTCAGTAGCATGTACAGGTAGGTAATTCCTGAATAGGCACACTTTACTAAAATTGGGATAAGAATATGGCCCATATCACAGTTTCTATATGTGGAGCAATTCTCTTGAGTATTCTGCTGTGTTGTAGTATATGCTTGCTCCAAAGAGAAGGGGAAAAGGACTTTTTTTTCTCTACTTAACGGTGGCTAGAAAAGAAGCAGGGACTTACACTGCAGCAATAAATAAGCTTTCTAATGATGAGATAGCTGGGTAAACTGCCCAGGGAGATTCAGTGTCTCCTTCACTGGTGTTTTTTTATCAGGACATGCCACAGCTGTCTGTCAGGAATGATTTATATATAGCTTATCCTGCCTTGGAGCAGAAGTAGACTGACTGACCTTCTCGGATCCCTTCCAGACCTGTTTTCTGTGACTCTCCAGTCTAAGAACTATAGATGTGAAGCAAACTATTACATACTCTATTATTTCCTTTATATTGTAGGGGCACAAGTCTTACTTCCTATAATTTAAACTTCTTTGTGAAAACAATTCTGTTTCATTAAGTATAATGACAGTTTAATGCACATTCCTTTAACCTAGTTACAGTATTCTCATTTATATCTAACTCTGCTGTACTGGGACAAAGAATCACCCTCAGCTTTCTTTTTAATCTGCAGTTCAAAGTTCTGCCAGAGTCCAGGGTCATGATTCTGCCCATCAATAAGGTAAAGGTGAAAGGTAGAGCTGATCGCCTAACAGTGACGGTTGTTCACATGTTGTTAATTGAAATTGGAAGTTAAAGACAAGCCAAAATGTAACAAAAAGCTATAGCACAGCCAAATGGGAAGGAAGCAATCCACAAGATATTTTCTGCAACATCTGAGTGACGCACTGCTGTAACGGAGTGCAGCACCACTGATAGTGGGGAAATATAATCCTGTTTTCTTCATACACAACTGTGTAAGACTGAATCCAGTGATTCTACATGTCGGCTTCCATCATTTGCCCTCACTACACTGGGTGATAGGCAAAGGCAGACAACTTGAAGATGGTATTTTCTAATATTGCCAAAGATCTGTTGGAAGTAGACATAAATTCTGGCATATGGTGCCATAAGCAGCACTTCCTATTTATTACCTATGTCTGGATCTTACTGTTTTCAAAGAATATCAATTTGGTATTTTTGTTTGTTTTTATTATTATCAGTTCCACTGACTGTTTAATAATCCTGTACCAGCTTTTCCCCAATGTTTGCAACTTAGCTTATGTAAGACATTTAATGCACCATTTTCTGTTATTCTGCTTATTGTCTGAACATCTTATTCAAACAAAACCAGTAAGAATCAGATTTTACATGCTATTCGGGTACTGTTATATAAACTGGATATCCTGGCAGATTCCTGTGTGCCACTGAAATTGTTCTACTGTGTTGGCAAATTAATTTATACCACTATAATAGAGTGCTTTCTGTTCAAAATCTTATCACTGCTATGCACATAAATTGTTTGTATGCTTTCTATTAAGAGATATAAAGAAATAAATATCCTTCACCATAAACCAGTCCCTTTTTTTTTTTTTTTTTTTTTTTGCTTTTTTTAAAGTTTGCAGATGATCTGTGAGCTGTTTATGAAAGAGTAATGCAGGGATTATTATGGTCAGAGTCATGATGACTGGAATTAGACCATTATGGACCAAGTATTTTCAGGTCTTCGAGATGCACATGAATTGCTGAGCTTGGCAACAGTCTTCCCACCAAAGAACTGACAAAATTAAAGCTAGAGCATCTTTATCAGTGCTTGCTCTTACTTCTCCTTCAGCCAAAGTTTGTATCAGGTCCTCAATTCCTGTCCTCAAATGCTCCTAAGTTTTGATAACAAGTGAGAGAGAAGAGAGAACCATTAAGAAGTGCATGTCATTTAAGGTCAGCTGCCACCTGCCAGAGGAGCTATAGCAAGAGCACACGCTATGTGTATATTTCCAAATAGAATAGATCAGAGTCTATTTTCTGGGAATGGGCACGCCCTGTTTTATAACCATACAGCCATACTATCTTCTTCTCAGCAGGCTGCCTCATTTACACTGTTATATATATATAAACCTTGGTCTGTTCATGTCCCTACACCACATCCAGGTGTAAGCATGGGAAAACTATGTCCTGGGCTAAAGTCATGTCAAGGAAGCATGCTAACAATCACATAATTACTGTTTTAATTTATTTAATTTGATAACATGAGTTAGTTACCTGACAATTTTTGTATTCATTTCCTGGTCTTTTGTCACTAGCTTAAATAGTTATAGATTCAGTTTCTGCATAACACACAAATGATATGAGTGGCACAGAATTTTGGATTGAACGCGTTTTAAAAAGGAGTTGTATTCCTCCATCATAATAACAAAAGCAACCCTTTTGCTACTGTTTTCCCTCATGGGCAGTGTTCCCTCTGGATCCATATCAACACTATGGTAGTCCATATGCCCAAGTGACAGAATCAGACCTAAGTAGAATTACAGAACTACAGGAATTTTAAATTGTCAGCATTAACAAAATCCAATTTTCTTCATTATACAAGATCTGGTATGATCTATATATCTCAATTTACTTGTCCTTGTGCAAACACAAGGGAAGATACAGGTAAGCTCCAAGGACCCAACAATTTACAGCCAGGCAATTTACTTAAAAGTTGCCACAAATGAGTGTCTGATGTTTAGCCAAGTACCACAATTCATTTTCTCCATTGGACATTGTCCAGAGTGCATTGTACCTGAATTTCAACAGAAATTGAAAAATTACTGAGATTTTTTTTTTTTAATATAAATGCACTTGGAAGATAAATTAATATAAATTTGTAGTTGAGTTACTATTTTAAAATAGGAAATCAACAGGTTTCATTAATAGATATGGTGACTGACTACGTTATCTACTCGTGTATCTATTTAATGGGTAAAAACTTGATCTTGTATTGTACCCACATGGGAAATTTAGTCCTGTGAGTCTTGTAAAGGGTAAGCTGAGGCCCTCTGAAGTGCCAACCCATGCATATTTTAAAATGTAATGCCACATTAACAGCTTTCTTACATGTTGCAGTTCTTCCATGTGATGTCCATATTGTTTCTCACCCGGAATTTACTGAACACTGCCTATCTTCTTGTCAAGAGAGAAAAGCTTCTCTTTTCTCAAGAGAAATTGCAGCTAAAAATTGCCAAATGTTTGCATTTTTTATTATTTATGTTCTGATAGTAATGTTAATATTTCCTGAACTCCCATATCTATTTCTCTTAGAAAAAATCTAAATTATGATCTCCTCTTATTTCATCACTTTAGCTCACTGAAGAGATTTTTATTTTGAATTTGTACCAAATTTTTAACAAAAACAATAAGAAAAGATAATTGGAGTAAAAACAATAACTTCAGCAATGGAATCATTTTTGTTGCGTCAATCTGAGGATTGCACTGCTCTCATCAGTACTCATTAGATTTATTAGCCTCTGAAGTACACATAGTCAAAAAGCATGTGGCAAAGGAGTTACGCTATTCTTATTAGCATTAATGAAACTCTCATCCCTAGGTCTCTTATCATCAAGCTGAATACCTTACACTTTTGAGTGTTTTTTGTGCTCCTGCACCTTTTTCATTAACTTTCCTGTAGTCAAAAACCAGAAGAGTTTTGGAAATTGGCTTATTTTCCTGCTTAGCTCTGGAATGACAAAGATTCCTCTCTAGGGCTGGGTGAAGAAAATCCAGAATCAGGGATAGAAGGGTCAGAAAAAATCCTATGTTCCTGACAAAAGGTATAAGGGACAGTTATTTGTCCTTTATGCTTCAAAAAAGACAACAACAACAACAAAAACCCAAAACACTGTAAATACCCTTGTGCAGACTGAGGGTGGCAAAAAGCTGCTGATGAAGATGATCTTGAAGATCTCTTCAAGATGAAGCATCTTCAACATTAAAAAAACATAATGACATGGGTGAACTGAGGGAGTGGAAAAGCACCATGGTACAGTTATTAATGTTAATGGCAGACATAAACTACACTGAGATATATCCTAGAGTGATTCTGAGTATATCACTTATATACTGTATTAGTAATTATTCTGGTGGTTTAAAGATAATCTGAGTTTTGATTATGTTTAGGTTTTGAGATTCGTTTTTTATTAAAAATGAAAATGCAATAACAAACAAAAGACAGCACCTAGTGACAACTTCTGTATGCTGAAATGGCAGAGCTTTTCATACTGCTGACTTGTGTAATATGAGACTGAAATTAAGAAACAGAACTATTGAAATGTTTATTTTTACAGCGCAGCTGTCTATTGCAAAATGTTGTTTGTCCAAAAAACAAAATGTTCACTTTGAGAATGTTTCTGGTGGGAAATTATCAAGCTTATTCAAACTCAAAACACAATGTTTAGTATTGATTTCTCTACAGTTCCATCTGAAGTCCTAAGTTCTATGTCATAGATGGGAATTCAGAGTCAGTTTCATTACGGCCTACATTACCAGAATTAAGCATATGGACAGAAGTAGGGAGAAGGAAGCGTTTTAGAATGATCACTTTGATATTTCCAGATCAGTATTCTCTTAAAAAAAAATGTATCTCTTGAGAGAAAATTAAAGTTTTATTATTTAGGATAAAAACATTACAGAATGTCAGAGTTTCCCACAGGATGAAATTTGGATTTCCAGCCAGCTCAGCAGCCACTTGTGTTCTCTGGAGCACAGTTGCCCTGGAGTCCTCAGCCTTTAGCAAGAACTCTCCTGGGAGACAAGAAGCCCTCTCATTAGCTAATACTGCTGCAACTCTATTTTAATTACAGATTTAATGTAAGAAGAGATATCAGTAACAGTGCAGCTTGCTTGCAAATATATGGAGTGAATACATTTTAGATTATGAAAAGATTAGATATAGTAAGGGGGGAAAAAATCAGGAACAATTTCTTCTACTCTTCATATGGAGCTGTTGAACTGCTTATGCTACCCACAAGGTAAAATCCTGTCAAGTATGTTTACTGTCAAGCTGATTTTGAAATCATTTAACATTTGCCAAAGTGTAAGATCTTTTCCATTACTTCAATTTAATATCTGTATTGATCTGTATGATAGAAGATTCCTCATTTTTAAACCAATATTCACCTTGAAAACAAGTTAAAAATGTGACAAATCATAAAATAGCATCCAAGTTTAGGAAGAAACAAACACAAGATTGATTTAAAGGTGTAGATCAACCTATATATTGACTCCACCTCTGAATCCCAAAGACAGTCTTCTGTTATCTCAGCTTTTGATTCTCTTTCTGATGTTCAAATGAAGTGAAAAATGTTCTGATTGCTTTTGCCTAATGAGACCTCCAAGTTCAATTCACATGCAGATATGGCACAAAAGTTAACAGTTGTGACCTTATAGGAGACTCTTAGACAGAATGGCATTTCCAGATCTCAGCTCCTGAAATGTGGTAGAACAAGGAACGTAAGGTGTTCACACACGAACACTTCTCAATGACCATGGAATTAAAATCAAAAACAGAGCATTGCTGCAGATTGTGATGGGTCCTTGGAGAATCTGTAACTTTTATACTTACAAATGTCATGCTTCAGGGTCTCTAGTTTTCCTGAGCAGTGCTGTAGTTTTTCTGGGTGCTCCTCCCTTGGGCCAGACACCCTGTGACATCCATCACAAATCCAGCTGAAGTTTTGCAGCTCCACAGTCTGCTACATGTTGCACCAAATAGTAGCTCTCAGTAAGACCAATGGGCTTTGGAATGTTCTAATTTTCCTTTGAAAAGCAAAGGCTTTAAAAAATCAAGTATGATTAAATGTCTGAGAAAGAAAGAATTACTGCCAAACCAAAGGGTTTTGCAGTATAAAAAGCCTATACTCTATGTATATGTAGTCTTCGTCCACTGCTGTTTTAATGGAGGGTTGCAAAGGTATTCCTCAGCTTATTCAGTTCCAGCTCCAGGGATGAAAGTGGTGGTTATTGGTCTGCACACAGGCAATCTTGTTTTTGCCTTCCTTTTGTTCACAAACCACTGTGCCTGCCTGCCCCTGTCTTTTCCTCTGGAAAAAAAAAACTCTGTAATTTGTCAAATTGTCCCCCAAATAGTATGTTTTCTTACATATTCTTCTAGGCAAATACAGTGTGTTTTGCTCTTGATTAAAGGTGCAAAGATCTTCATTACACTCTTAAAAAATATACAAGCGTGTTTTTAAGCATTCGTACTGTGGTATGTATTTTTAAGTATTCAAACACAACTGCTCTACTTTCAATCAGTTTGTTTAGGCACTCTGCACTGTTCAAAGACACTCTGCAAGCAGAAAAATTAGCTGAGCTTTCACAAGCTGTTAGATTATATCAGATGGCCTCTGATGTGCTAGGTCATATTGGAGGCAGGTCATGGACACTTGAAAGCCCACCTCACTGGCAGCAAGCTGGCCAGCCTAGGAAGGTGGGCTTTAAAATGAGGGACTTGGGGATGGGATCCAAAATGGCCGTGCTCATGGCATTGCAATTGACGGGGGAACAGGCCAGGCCAACCAGAACAGTGACACGTCTTCTTTAGTTGCCTCCCATGACATGAGCCAGAACACCAATCAGTTCAAGGGTGGGGGGGTCCTCTTTAGTATTTCTAGGGAAACCTGGGTCCTTTGTCCCCATTTCTTCTCTGAAGTGGCAGTATACCAGTGCACACAAAATGGGAAATAAACAGCAGGAATTCAACATCTATCTGTGTGTGGTTGCAGGACCATGATCTCATTGCCATCACAGAGACATGGTGGGACAGCTTGCATGACTGGAATTCTGTCATGGATGGCTATTTATTTTTTAGGAAAGACAGATCAGCAAGACAAGGCAGTGGAGTTGCTCTTTATGTGAGAGAGCAACTGGAATGTATTGAATTTTGTCTAGGGATGAATGATGAACAAATGGAGAGCTTATGGATAAGAATTAAGGGGAAAACTAATATGGGTGACTCCATTGTGGTTGTTTACTACGGGCCACCTAATCAGGAGAAAGAAATTGACAAGGCCTTCTACAGATGATCTAGAATACACCCTCACAAAGTTTGCCAATAGTACAAAGCTGGGAGGAGTAGTTGAGACACCGGAAGGCTGTGCTGCCATTCAGCAAGACCTGGACAGGCTGGACAGTTGGGTGGAGAGGAAACTTAAGAGGTTCAACAATGGCAAGTGCAGAGTCCTACACATGGGAAGGAATAATCACACACATCAGCACAGGTTAATGGTTGGCCTGCTGGAAAGGAGCTCTGCGTAGAAGGTCCTAAGTGTCTTGATGGACAACAGGTTGACCATGAGCCAGCAGTGAGCTCTTGTGAACAAGGCCAAAGGCATCCTGGGGTGTATTAAAAAGAGCATGGCCAGCAGGTTGAGGGACGTGATCCTCCCCCTTTACTCTGCCCTGGTGAGGCCACATCTGGAGTGCGGTGTCCAGTTCTGGGCTCCTCAGTTCAAGAAAGACTTCTAGAGAGAGTCCAGCAGAGCGCTACAAAGATTATTAGGGACCTGGAGCATCTCCCTTATGAGGAAAGGCTGAGAGGCTGGGACTGTTCAGCCTGGAAAAGATAGCAGAGGGATCTCATCAATGCTTATAAATATCTATTGATGCCAAACATGGCACTACCCATACTTTTGAACTTTGTTTTGGCCTAATCAGCCAAGATCTCTGTTGAGGCCTATGTTTTAATTGATGTGTCAACCTCAAACCTGGCTCCACAGCCATTAGTTAACTCTTAAGCCACAGAATCATATATTTTGACTTAAAAGTGATAGCCATCATGATTTGGCTAATCGTAGTATTCTAATTTACTTCCTGCAATAGAATTATGATGATCAATTTGCTGCTTTCAAATACACATGCCCATAACATGATCATATATTTATTGTACTCCTTATCATCTAGGAAAACTAGTCAATTCCTCCTATGTGAGCAAAGCACAGAAGTTTATAATGCCATTAATAAATAGCATTGAAGCAAATGGGCATGGTGGATATAAAAATATCCTTGTCTGAGTGCATCTACTCATTTGCCCAAAGAGTAGAGAAAGTGGTACCAAGATGTCACTGGCACTAAATTTGTTGTGGTAAGGAAACAACAGCTTCTTCTTGACTCTGATTTTTATGCAGATAATCTGTCTTATTGCTGAACCTCCACTGCCTTATGTACTTCTCATGCTAAGAGGCAGCAAGCTGCTCAGTCACCTCCAGTAAAGCTTGTGGGAAATCCTCTTCTGGTTTCCTCTGTTTGCCTTTTGGGCTCACTTGGAAAAATGTATTTTCTGTTACTGAAGAGAAATTGCCAAACACAAAATAAAGGGAATGAACATGTGCTAAAAAGAATGAATATGTGCTAAAACAGTTGTTTTTTAGGCTTCCAGGGATGGGTAGTTTGCACACAAAATATCTGGGACTTCCCTGGACAAAGGACATGCTCAGAAAATGCTGACGGTTTTCTACTTCATGTAGCATGTATACAAACTCCAGAAAAACAGCTAATTCTTCTACAACAGAAAAAAAAATAGCATTAATTTAGAATGAATGATGAGGGGACCAGAAATGATGGCTGAAAATGACAACAGCATATGAAACTGACAACATCAACATGTATAAGATTAGAGGAATTTAATGAACCTTAAATTTCCTGTTCTGGTTTCTAGTATAATGTGATCCAAAATTTTAACTAGATTATATCTTCATTAAGATTATATCTTCATTGTGTAAGAATGTCTTTCTTCAAAAGCATTATCTAGGTAAGTTATTTACCTACATATAGAATCATAGAATCATTTGAGTTGGAAAGGACCTTTAAAGGTTCAAATCCCAAGGGTCATCTAGTCCAAACTTTTTACTCATATCCAATCTAAATCTCCTTTTTATTAGTTTAAAACCATTGTTCTTTGTGCCTCCTCTGAGTGCGCTCCAACAGGTCCACATATCTCCTTTACTGAGGACTCCACATCTGGACACAGTACTCCAGGTGGGGTCTCATAAGCACAGAGCAGGATCACCTCCCTCACCCTGCTGGCCATGTCTCTTTTGATGCAGCCCAGGGTACGGTTGGCTTTATGGGCTGCGAAGGAACACTGCTGGTGCATGTCCAGCTTCCCAATCCACCAGTACCCCCAAGTCCTTTTTGGCAAGGTTGTGCTCTATCCTTACATCCCCCAGCTTGTACTGCTAGTGAGGGTTGCCATGAACCAGGTGCAAGCCCTTGTACTTGAGTTTGTTGAACTTCATGAGGTTCTCCTGGACCCACTGCTCCAGTCTGTCTAGATCATATCTGAGGATGTTGTTCTGTCACTCTGTTGTTCATTGCCTCCCGAGAGGAGTAATTTTGGGCATTTAATTTTGTGAACATGTAGGATTGTTTTCAAGACTTGCTACCCATTACATACCAATGAAAGCTAATATAACTCAGTGTATTAGTGTTGAGCCTTTGATATCAAGAAGGCGAGTTTGATAAGTACACATCCTTAAGCACTGGAATTCAGGATACTTATTTATATATAAAAAGTCATGCACATAAATAAATAAATAAATAAATAAATAAATAAAAACTTTACTGAAGTAAATGCAGAAAGGATACAATAATCTCAGGGGGAAAAAAAAAAAGGAGAATAAGGAATGAAGTCTCACATGAGGAAATGCTTTGTTTACATAGAGGCCACAGTGCATGACATACCCACTTCAGTTTATATTCCACTATAACTACAACTGAAGTAACATAAAAATATGTCGATAATTAGAATTTTAGGAAACAATTTCATCTGGCAAAATCTAATCTCAAAACAGTTTGTCTCCAGTGTAACTCTGTAACTAAAAGTTATTCCTGCTTTACCCTTTAACACAAAGCATAGGATAATTGATGCATTCTATTAAATGGGTTGTTTTATTTTTAATGAAGAGAGGTTGCTTGCTGTTAAGGATTTTGTTGAGATTTATCCCTCTTGTTATTCCACTGAAGATAGTAGATAAAATAGAGTAGAATAGGGCCATCTTGTGTCTTTGTAAATCTGATTCGATTTTTAAGTGAAGCCAATAGCAGTTCTATTGCACTGTTTTTCTTTTACCAAATTGTCTTTTTCCCTCCATCATATTTTATACGTTGCTAGTCTTCTTAGATTGCATGTTTTGATGTTAGAAACACAAATTTTTATAAGACAGATATCACAATGTATCCCTTAGTGGAGAGTCATGTGGACTGTCTGGACTCTGAGGAAAATCTACTAATGCAAATATGGAACAGAGCCACAGACAGTACCAGTTAATGTGGGAAAATTCGTCTTCTGTTATTCTTTCCCACTCCTGCTCAAGTGCAGCCATTCTCGTGTGTTTGTATTCATCCTACACCTGACATTTCTACTGAGATACCACAATCAGTCAACCATATGTGGGAGCTAGGAGCAACCATCAACAGCATTTTCCCCATCATCTGAACAGAATTTCAAGATAGTTCTTCAGATAATTAAAGGGTAATGTACCCAACACATTGCCATGACATATGCTATAATTTGTTGTCTGATTACCAGAAGGCCAGGTATGTATGTTTGATATGAAATAATGGCTGAGGAAAAAAAAAATAAAGGGAGGGAGGGAGGTGTTAAATATTATTTTCAGGGTAATACAACTTGATGTATGATTAAGATTGGACTCGTGCCACCAGACTGATTTCTCATGGATTTGGAGCCTATCTGAGTGGGAGGAAAGTGAGCTCAGCACCAGAGTAACATACTGCCAAGATGCCAAAACTTTTGAACCTTCCTAAAAGACTGCAGGAAAAATGAATATTGTGGAAACATACTTGTGAGATTTTAATTACCACACTGTAACAATTCTACATAGCTACGTAATTGCAATGTTTGCTTTGGTACCATATCTATAGATCCCCACACATCTATTTGTGAATGCGCAAAGTCCATTTGTGAATCAGAATTGTATAGCATGTTACAGAAAATCCACAGAATCACAGAATGACAGAAAATTGCAGGGGTTGGACTCAGTAATATCTTGGGGTTCCCTCCAACCCCTGCAATTCTGCTAAAGCAGGTTTCCTACAATAGGTCACACAGGTAGGCACCCAGCAAGTCTTGATTATCTCCATAGAAGGAGATTCCACAACCTCTCTGGGCAACCTGTCCCAGTACTCTGTCACCCTTACCATAAAGAAGTTCTTCTGCATGTTTGTACAGAACTTCCTATGTTCAAGTTTTAGGCCATTAATCCTTGTCCTATTGCTACATACCACTGAGAAGAACCTGGCCTCATCCATATGACTCCCACCTCCCTTTAGATATCTATAAACACTAATCAGATCCCAAATTCATGCTGAATTCATTGAATTATTCACTCTATATTGTCATAGAAGATTCAGATTTGTTCTCAGTTTTGCAATTTTTCCCCTTAAACTGAATTTAGATTGACAATACTGTATTATCTAGCTTTGAGAAATGTAACAACACCTGAGTTACTACTTGGCTATATCAGAATAACCTAGGGCGTAAGCCATACGAAAGGCTGATGGGAGCTGGGATTGTTCAGCCTAGGGAACAGAAGGCTTTGGAGAGATCTCCTTCTGACCTTTTCAATACTTAAAGTACATATAAAAAAGAGAATAATTGGTTTACACACTCTGATAGTGATAGGACAAGGGAGAATGGTTTTAAGCTAAAGAAGGTAGATGTAGATTAGGTTTTCAGAGGAATCTCTTCACTATAACAGTAGTGAGGCACTGGAACAAGTTGTCCAGAGAAACTGTAGATATTCCATGCCTGGTGGTTTTCTAGGCAAGACTGGATGGGGTTTTGAGTAACCTGATCTAATGAAAGCTATCCCTGCCCATGGCAGGGAGTTGGAACTAGATAATCTTTAAGGTCCCTTACAACTGAAACCATTCTATGTTTCCACGATTCTATGATAATTTGTTCAATGGCTATAATTTTCAAGTTTCACTCATCATAATTTAAAAAACAATGTTAAACTTCAGTAAGCAGTCTGGCAAGATCTCACATTTTTAAAGCATTTGATGAGAAGAACTTTCCTTAGAATCAGAATGAGACACAGAAAAAATTGATTTCTTGAAAAAAAAAAGGATTGGCTTTTCTTTATCCCTAGAATGGTCCACGTCATGAAAGCAAAAGCTGACCACTCTCATTAATATGTTTATGAGGGAAAAAAAGGTTATATAATTAGTATTCCACTACCCAAGAAGGTTTCTGGTTTTGTTGTTGGTAGTTGTTTTGTTTGTTTGTTTGCTTTGTAGAAAAAATGATTTACTTTGTTCTTAAATTTAAAATATTGATCAGTTTTGTATAAATGTGTAACTGTAATTTTACAATAAACCAGAATTTTCTTCTTATTCATTTCCTGCAGAGATCTTCATCAAAAAAGAAATCTGCCTCATTTCCTCATGCCAAATTTCCTGAGGAGATCCAAGGCCTATGTATCTTTGCTAAAAATCTCCATGAAAACTGGGAGAGGCATCCTTGTTACCGGATCCTAGCAAAGAAAAGCACTTGTGTTTCCCTTTTAAAGCTACCAAGGAGAAGACGAAGAAGGTCATGAAAGGACTCCTTGTTTTGTTAGAGGATGAGCATTTTAGGTGAGATAAGGAGAGGTCCTCAGAAGTTATTGTATCCACTTGCTTTGTGTAACAAACTAGTCTTGAACTACATTAGATTAATTCCTTCAGATAAAACTAAACCAGAATTGTTGCTCTACAAGCACACCTGAAATTTCCCACCATATCCATATGGATATTCAGTCTGTGGGATGAGACTAGGAACACTTCAAATTATGAAGAGTGTACAGTATTACAGTCCAATTAAATATTATTAATTTTTGTATTTATTCTATTCAGAAAGATGGTAGGGAATCTCCATCCTTAGAAGCAGTTAAAATAACTGTGCAAGTTACTTAGCAACCTGATCTATTTGGATCTTCTTTAGATAGGATGCCGGGCTAGGTGACCTCCAGGGGCCTCTTTGAATCTCATTTATTCTGTGACTCATTATCTTGCCTATGAACTAAATGCTACTGCTCTGTTCTGCTTGACAATGTAGACAAAACCCTTGTAGACTTCAAGAACTTCTCTATGTGCTGCCACAGTCTATATACTTCATCACAACAATGATCTTGTATAAATCATACATTTAATATAAATTTTAGAGATAGCAAATAATAGATGTGTAGTAAATAATGGAACTGGTAGAAGAGAGAAATTTGGGAATGAAAGGATAAGGAACAGCAGTATGTTCCAGTAAGTTTTTTTACGAAAATAAAATAATCCATATTTCTTTGGACTTATTCCAGAATAGAATGAATCGAATTCTTTTGAAGTCTATCTTTTCTCACCTTAACCCTTAGCAAGTCAGTTTGTGAAATACTATTAAATTTTATTCATATCTATCATGATCATGGATTCAAAGTCTGCCTTTAGAACAATGAATAGTATCTTCCTTACTTTTAAAATACATATTTAAAACAAAACAATATTCAACATACTTGAAGCTAATTATTCATATTTCTTCTGTCTTCACTGAGTGCAATATACTCAATGTCCTCTGAATCCACTAGTATCTTTCTAACAGAATAAATATATTTGAGAATCAACTTTAAAAAATGAATTTGCCACATACTAGTGAAAGATTTTGAATACCTAAAGACTTCATTAACATAAACCATGCGAAATGTTCATGGAAATCTTGAGGAAAATAAATAAAAATGTTATCATTAATATCCTTTTATTTCAACAACTATTTATTGAAAATAGTTAAAATTTTTGAGATGTGGAGATTTGATAGCTCCTGTCCTGAGGAACTGGTTATTCAAAACCAAATCTGATAATCATTTGATAAGATATCTTACAGCTATTTCAACATGCAGATCTCAAGTAATTCTCCCTAGAATAGGTAAATTAAATACAAGAACAAACTAATGAATTTTTGATGTACAATTATGAAATTGATTAAAAGATCAAACTGATCAGATACATCTATATTGAACGCTGCTGTTGTGAAAATGCTCAGATAAAGTATAGCGTATTTACATTGGACCTAGCTACTCATTGCATAAAAGTTCACATAGCAAGACTGAACTTCAGGCATCAAAGGCAAGAAGAATGTCTCCAAACTGTTTCCATGATCAAAGTGATATATAATAAATTATTTCCTTACATGGTTCAATATTTTTCATCTGAAAAGATTGTTGTGCAAGAGCAGTTCCTTGCTGCAATTCATGTCCATCTCATCTCTGCAACAGATGTGATTTATACAGATTACAAATCTGAACCTCAGATAAGCAAAAAAAAACTGTAATATGTTATGGCACTAATCCCACAGTACTGACAGAAGTGACCAAATCTATTGGATGATCTGCAGGATTATTGACTATGTAATTATTTGTTGGTTTGTCAGATTTGTTTTTGGATTTTTTTTCATATCATTCTTCTCAGGCTGTAGAAGCTTGTTTGTGAACAAAACAGACAATCTTCAACAGTCCAGAAAGGATACTACAGAGGTTTTGATATGTTCATTTTCAGAATATATAACTACACAGAAAAGGCAAAGTTATTGCAACTTAAGCTGCAATAGCAGCTACACAGAGGATTTAAAGGTATATGAAATAAGATAAAATAAATAAAACATTTAAAGGACCTCTTTCTCAAAAGAACTGGTTATCTGGACAAGAAAACAAAATGCAATGGAAAGGCCTTTGAGACCAGCAGCATAGGAGCCTTTATGTTCAGACTGTCAGGTTACTGTTGTTCAAATTCTAGCCGTGAGCATTAGAAACTGAAAGAGTCTAAGAGACTCCAGTCTTGAAGTATTGCAACATTAAGTACAAAACTAAACTTCCCATGGATATTTAAAGGAAGTTCCTAGCACAAAGAGAAGAAACAGATTTCCAGATATGTAACAATAGAAACCCACTACAGATACCTGTAACCGGTGAATATAAAAGTGGCAAAAGTGAAAGGCTCAGATACAGTAAATTTATTAAAAATGTTGAGTTTTGATTTAGTTCATACTGGGAGAAAGTTTGAAACAAATACAGTCGCACCCTAGGGCAAGGACAATTGCAAAGGGTAACACTTACACTTAAAAGCACAAAGATAGCAAAGGAATAAAAACTAAAGTGACTGGCATTTCCTCTTTTAATGGCTGTATCGAACAGCCAACATGGGCATTTTGCACTCAGTAGCACAGAGCACTACTCTGTAATGCTTGGTTATTAATTGCTACTACAAATGGGATAACTGCATAAAGCAGTCACATTTGAAAAATACTTTGTGCCTGATTTTTCACTCCTCATATAAACATTGCCTGAGCAATTTTTACTTCAACGCTTATTTGCTGTATTCTATTTTCATCCTAGCTTTGTGAAGCACTGAAAGTTCACTAAACAAACCAACCTTTTTCCCTATACCAACCAAAAATTAACAAAAACATGCCAAAGGCAACTGCTTTTTAACTTCTGTACAGTTTCTCATTATCATTCCCCTTCCCATCTCCTCCTTCATTCAAATGCTTGGATCAGAGGCTTGCTCCAAGGCTTACTTCGTAGGTAAAAGGCACTTGTTCATTTTAATGACTGTCAGTCTCTCAACATGAATACTAGAAAGACTTTACTCTTTTATTGAAATAATGACCCTAGCATTACGAAAATAAGCCTCATGTAAAGTGTTTCATGCTGGGCATGTAATGAACTTGAGAATAGCAATTGTTTATAGTCCTGTCTGCAATTTCTTCTGTCTGCTGGAAGTTGTGCCAGAGAGCACACAGTTATCTAGGGAAAAGATGGAGATAAAAATCCGGAAGTCCTAGGTCTGAATCAGACCAAACTCATCATTTTTTGACATTTTTTTTTTTTTTTTTTCATGAAATGGAGCTTGTTGGGCCTGTGGCACCTCAGTGAAGTAAACATCCCTGTCAGTTCTACTTTACATAGTTTTTTCACATTCTTAGGGCTCTGGGGAAAACCCAACTTTTCAGTTTCTCATCTGTGACAGACATGCCTGTCTCAGTTATCAAAACTCTAGTGAGTTTTGCCTCACTAGACAGCATCTCATCAAAGATCAAATTTAGACTAGCAGTACATTCCCAGTGCATTTATTGCTCAAATATTCAAACTTATTTTTTGAATAAGTTATCAGGAGGTAAAACTAAGGAAAGAACAGACTTAGTTTTAAATTTCACCACTATGTAGTGTCTATGGTGAAACTAAATGTTAGACTAACAGCACCACGTACATGGAAAATGCCACTGAATATCTTGTTTTACCACTGAGGGATTTTGTTATGGTAGTAGTGATCTGTTGTGGATTAATACCACATTAGTGTAGCTGAATCATTTTTATACGTTCAGGATCTAATAGCTTAAAGAAGGATGTCAAATAATGCTGAGTTTCTGGCCAGGATTTGCTGCAAGAAGCCGAAAGTACTCCCAGTCTTCATCCAAGAAAATGTTACAACTAAGACTATCTGATAGTTTCATTTACCAAAGCTATACCCAGGGAACTAGCCAGGTGTTCAGTGGGTTTTCTTCTTAGAGTGGAATTACATGCAGTGTTCTCCGACCTGGTTTGGCATGCTGTGATCTGCCCTAAGGACTCCACCAACAAGGTGCTGGTGCCAGCTATCCCTGCCAGTTTCTTGCTGCCTAACCCCAAACCCACATCTGAACAGCAAGTTTCCATCCTGTAGAGGTGCCTGCAGGGCACACAGACCTGGGCTGCACCCTCACTTGGAAAGGATTTGTAAATAATACTCTTCCTGACATATTAGCAAGAGCAAAGTGGAATAGGTGGTCTGTATTCTACCAAGTGAGATTTTGCAGGTGTCTTAAAGAAGAGATATAGCTACAATTTTATTTTCGCATCTCACTCTGCAAGTCTACAGGCTTCTCCACACATGGGACAAATGGACTTGGCAACTGAGCCTGCTTTTCAACATGGTGTCAGAATGCCTTGAAGCATTCATCCCACCAGAAGACAAAAAAAGTATATGCATCGATTATAAATACACATTGTATTTTCTCCTTTTCTATAAATACTGAAAATATATTTTTTTTTTCTGACATGAATAATGGCGCATCCATATTCCATTACAGAAGGACCACTAAGTGGTAAAACCATTTCTCTCCCCAAGCCCATTTCCATGCTAATGTAAAAGGGAAAATCTACCAGCTGTGAAACATAAATGCTGACAGTCTTAATCTTCTTAATGTGCCCTACTACTCACTCCTTAGCTGCAAAATGTGTCATCTTCCTCCACAACTAGTTTTTAGATGAGACCATAACACAGAAACTTTGCCTGTGCTTTATCTTTATGGAAGAAGTCACCTAAAAAAATACCAAATGAATCCAGCCTACTGACTGGGACTGGGGACTCTTTCAAGTAAGTGCTACTAAGGACCTCTTCAGCCTGCCACTGAGGCCAGAGTCACAGCACCAAATCTTGTGATAACTGTAATAAAAATGTGGCTTTACCTGCATAATGGACCAGATGCATCTGCAATCTGAGCAGGAATGTTGCAGCTTTATTAGCTGCTACATTATTATTATTATTATTATTATTATTATTAACTGCTTCATTGTCTTCTCAGCACTCCCTGCACATCCTTCAGCTTCACCATGAACAACTCTGAATTATAAATTTAAGTTCTCTGTGCATTTCATTTTGTGCTCCTTTTAGTTCAGGTACAAAGATTAGCAACGAATGTAGTGCATGATCTTGTCTTTGTTGTGTCACAACAACTATTTTGCTTAATCTAAGCTCCAGTTATACAGTACTGTACCTGAGATTTCTCCTTGTTGAAATACTGGAGAAGAGTAGAGGCTATTTTAATCTGACATCTGATGGCTAAAATATAATTCCTACAGAACTAGCGCTATTGTCTAATACCATAGAAACATCCTTTTATTCACTCTAATCTTTAATTGTTTATTTTCAGTGAGTGTCAGAAGTTTGCATCATGAATGTGTAGTTGGGTACAAGCATCAAGTTATGTACACTGACACATTACTAGATTCACCACAGGAAGATCCTGCAGCGGGCTAGTTTGGCAGGCACTCATTGAAACTTCTCTTAACTCTCTTAAGTAGACTTAATTAACCTGGCAGACATAATACATATGATTTTATCTATTTTAATTCCATTCAATTATTATTTCAGCCCATTTGTTATGTCTCCTCATTCCACTCCAAACTGTTGTCACCTCCCTGACACAAATCCTGATCAGATGCATTTGTACTACTATACTCTACTTCAGTTTCCCTCAATTCATTTTTCCAGAGTTGTGAGGCTAAGTGGAACATTACATTGAGGGAAAGATCCTATTCTGCAGATGGTGACAGGACTCTACAGCGCTGCCATGTCATGGGAGTAGAAAAGAGGGTTGTAAAGCATCGTGGGCAGACGGTATTCTTCTTTCAAGCCTGCACAATAAATAACGCCATATCTGTAAATTAAACCCAAGAAAGGAGAAAAATAAGTTGAGGCTCTCTCAGCAACTTTACCCCACAACGTCAAGAGACGCACATGCAAAGCAACGTGTGGGATCTCCCAAAGTCAGTGAGAGGGAGAGCTGTCAAAGTTCTCCTTTTTCTTTCCAGAATTCCATTTTCTCCTTTTTTTTTTTTTTTTTTGCTAGGTTTCTTCTCTTGTTTCTATGTTGTAAAAATACTGTATAATCTCCCTCAGACTTGCAGCATTTCCCATCTCCCTTGCTGTCACAGTGGAAGAGATGTGAGTCTTTGTTTTTTGTTTTTTTGTTTTATTAAGGTAGAGTTTCTTAATGATATATTTTTAAAAATACACCATTCCATAACGTAGACATTTCAAACCTGAAAGGACAAGTAAAACAAACACATGGGCTCTGAAAACCCCAGTCACTGCTTGCATTTTAATGATTCATGATCTGTAAGATCACAGTATTTTTCAAAGCTATATGTAATAAAGGTGACCTTTTCACTTCTCAGAAAAACAAAAACAAACAAACAAACGAAAAACCCTAAATAATTAATAATCTCTCTGGTACTAAGGTCCGTAAACAGAGTCATTATTTCTAGAGCCTTCCGACAGCAATAAGGAAAAAGCAGTACATTCAGGCCTCGTGAACTTCGTTTGCTAAAACTGGCCTTTCTTGGGTTTGCATTGCCCTCTTGCGGCCAGATCAGGCACCTACAATCCGACAATGTTCTACCCTAAGACCGTAGTCTTTCGGCCACTACGGCTACTCTCAAAATGCAGCAAAACGCTAGAGGCATAAAAATCTGCCAAAACAGATGGTTTTTAGTGACATATGTGCTCTCTCTCTTTTTTTTTTCTTTAATCCCCACTGGGTAAATTACATAATTTATGAGTTTATAAAAAAATATTCTCCAAATACTTAACTATTTGAAGATTGTGTAAATAAATAATAATAATAATAAAAAAAACCCGAAATTACTCTTGTGCATGAAAGAATTATTTGGTATTACCTTTTTTATTTAAACAACGTTAATTTCTATCATGGATTTTTAACTTACGTTTTACAGGCGTTTGGATGTATCACCAAGTATACTTGAGGACAATAAATGCACTGAAAGCGGAGGAAATCTGCTTCATCCCATCAGTGTGTGCTCAGCCCAGATCCATCTCTGCACTTCCCTATTTCAAATGGGCACTGAGCAAGATCTGTAGACTTGCATTTCCTCATGTGGGAAGGTGGGATATGGTAGCATGTGCGAGCCAACTGTGGTAGGGCAGTAGGCAGGCTCACAATGGTGGCAGCCATGTCCTTATTTCATAGTGCATGCTGAGCCTGATATCTTCTCATCTACAGTCTTGTCCAGCTCCTTCCAAATGCCAGCTTTTCAACCAGGAGGTACCCCATTTTTTCCATTCCTTTTGGACACAGATCCCTCCAACCACTTTACTTCAAAGCTCCCAGCACTGTCCTATCCCAGATTTCTCTTGCCCCTTCTCAACCCTCTCACTCTTCCTGGTCCTCTTAACCACCACCCCTCCCTGGTCTTTTCTCCTGCTCTGGGTTGCAGCCCCTCACCCACCTAACTCAAACTCTCACTTACTTAGAGGCCCAGAGCCCAATTTGCCCACTCTTGCAGTCATAGATGGACACAGAGTAGGTTTTGCAATACAAAGAGAAGCACACTGCTCATCTTATCTTTGTCCTTTCAATCTCAGATGCAGAGAAAGGTGGGAGAAAAAGAAAAAAAAAAAACAATAAATTCAAATGTGCACCAACATTAGATAAATTGATGGGAAATCCTTTCTTTGCTCCTCTGCTTTGAGGTGGTAGATCCAGGAAGAAAATTCTTAAGGTAGGTGGTGCCTTACCTGAAATCTTCACTTCCATCTTACTAAACATACACCATAAAATCTCACACATTTACATGATAGTACCAAGAATGCTTCCACTCCTAATGATCTTCCAAAGTCACTGATCCACAGGCATTCAAGGGAAGAAACAAAACAAAACTTTGTAAGTGGTTTTTAAATAGTCTTTTAATCAGAAAAAGCATTTGACTGCAAGGGTATAAATTAAAAAGAATCTCTCAGTGAGGCCATTTCCATTTTACCAGATTCAAGCACATCCATAATAAGTTAGAAAAATGTAAACAAGGAAGGAAGGAAATAAAGGAAACCTTGAATCAAGAGGCAGAAAAAACTGAACTGAAAACTGAAAATATTTAGCATCTTCCACTGCTTTGGGCATTTTGCTTTACATAAAATATCCAATTTTATTTCACTGGTTTTATTAGTAGTGCAAAAAGAAGTGCGAGAGGAAAGACAACATGTAGCATATTTAGTGTAATATTTAAGCCTGTTTCATGTAAAACTTTCAAAGAGAAAATTTTAGGGAAACAGCCCTCTTTCCTCTTCCTGATGCTCTTCTCTTCCCACTAAATTTAAGTTGCCCTTCAAACACTTTGGAGTTTATAAATAACCTTGACATTCTTCGTCTGTGTTACTAATTCTAACTAATTGTAACATCACTGTTGGAGAATCAGCCTTGAAAACCAAAGAAACGGAAAATTAACCTGTAAGAAATTCTCATTTTTATAGACAATAGTCAAATCACTAAGTATAAATTTATTTAGGATAAGACTTAAAGTTCCTCCTTGAGATTATTGTCTCTTTGGAGTACCAAACTTCTGTTTTTAAAGAGCAGCTATATTTATTTCAAAGACGCTGCAATTTTCTATAAGCTTGCATAAGCTAAAAGATGTTTCAAGTTGTTAAGCAAAGAACATAAAAATATTTTCCTAAATGATTTACTAGCTTGCATATTATAGCATCATTAAAGATACTTTCTAATAAATTAAAGACTAAACATAGTTATATTTACTAGTTTGCTTTAGATGTCTTTGAATGCGATGAAATTCAAAGACTTAATCCTTAGCTGTATATATGGAACAGTGCACATAAGCAACAGCAAGAGGATGAGTGAAGCTGTTTAACCTTTTTCTTTTTTTCTTCTTAATCTTCTTGAATTATTCTCCTTTCTTCTGGAAAGCAGTAATTCCTTTTTATCCCAAATAAACAAGGCTTATGAAATTATATTTTATGTATATATAGTGTATGTGCATTTGTACATGTTCTGCAACTTCTGCTGATATTGTACACAATCTGAGTTGATAGAACAAGTCCCAGTGTATTGATTTTCTAATGCTTAAAAAAAATGACATCCAGTTGGAGGAAGATTTCTTTCTTAGTATCTTCACTGAGACAATGTAGTCTGATCTCAGCTCTCACAAAATAGCCAGAAATCCATTCCCAAGAGGAATGTTCTGAAATTTTCAGCCATGGAAACACTGCAGCCAGAACTCACTGCTTATTTGACATGAGCAGATCAAACAGAGAAAGTGAGACTATAGAAAACCAGCCTTCACCGTTTCTGCTTTCCATGATGCTGCTTGTTATCACATGAAGGCAGTGGAGTGATAAAATACTGAAGACACCAAAGCATCTTTGTTAGCTTATAGTTTATCTTATTTTGATATTGTTTAAATTTTAAACAGAAAAAAGTATTGACAAACAAAAATTGCACGTGGTCTGGAAGGAAGGAAGGAAGGAAGGAAGGAAGGAAGGAAGGAAGGAAGGAAGGAAGGAAGGAAGGAAGGAAGGAAGGAAGGAAGGAAGGAAGGAAGGAAGGAGCTTGTTTTACTATTTAAGGATAGGATATTGGAATTTCAGTATTACTTTGGTTAAGCCACAGAAGAAGCATACTGCTGATGCTTAAACTTAGATTTTTAGTACAGTGATATGTAGTATTGTGTTTAGTGTAGGCCAGCAGTTTCATATCACATAGTAAAACAGCTATGAGCTTTAATATGAATAATCTTTTCGTCCATAGGTTTGTGTTCCAGTTACAAATTTGTGTTCAATTTTCTTAAAAGTGGAAATACCATTTACATATACTTTGTAATTCTTCTTGGTTTTGTTGTTTGGCGTTCTACTGGTTCACTGTTAAAACCAAAACTGGTAGGATGGCTTTCAAATAACATTTTTTGACAGGCAGGAACACCTCAACACTGGTAACAATGTGGAATAGCTGTAAGTATACTTAGTATTTCAAATGCAAAATTTTCAGAAATACTGCAATTCAGACATCTTGATTTTTTGTTTCTTTGTGTGATAGAATGATGTTTGTTCATTTTCTGTTGTTCTGTTGTTTTTTGTTTTTGTTTTTGTTTTTTGAAAGGCAAGGCAGCTGGAAGGAAACACGTTAGATTGCATTGTAAGAAATCCTGAAGATACAAAGCGCGGGGCTCAAGGCGAAACACTCTTCTGAATTAAATAAGTACCCACCATACTGTCACAGTAGAGTACAGCTCCAGTGCCACAGTGTACAACCCAAAAATTGGTCCCTCCCTTAACTGAAAAGGCTCTGTAAAATTTCACAAAATTGATAGCATATTCTACCAACCATAGAGGGAAATTTGTAGGCTCCAGTTCTGCTGTGGCCACAACTCATCCCTTAAATCCAGTATAACCGGTTCTTTGATGACACTGATTGTAGAGCCCCTGGCAGCTATCATGAGTGGGAACAGATGTGTCAACATTACCAATGAAATTAGAGTCTCAAGAATAAATCATGTCTACGCTTAAAATGCACAAGGCCCCTTACTCTGAGTCCTACATCTGCCCTTCATACAAAGGAAGAGAATCAATCTTAAAACTGCAGTATTTGAGAATTACATTGCATTTCCTCAATCTTATCCACAGGCAAACTGATAGATCTCACAAAACAGAAAGCAGAAAGCAAAAATTTCAGTGTAATACAATGGAAATTTAGAATAAAAATTTAAAAGAGTGTAAAACTGTAGTTAAGAAAAGGTATTGTTCTTTAAATTTTTGTTTCTGACAACTTAGAAGTATGAGAAATTATAACATCAGTTTACTTGAGTACATTATACATTTTTTTTCAAGATTTGGGACACTGTTGCAGCAATAATATAAACTGATGCACACTTCTATTTTATACTTGCTGATTTTTTTGTTGGCAGAATATATATCTGGTTTTATTTTAATCAAAGCAGAAAGTCTGACGGAGACAGTGAGTAAACATAAGTTTTAGTCGTCTCTCCCCACTGTAAACTATGGCACACAGTAAACTTTATGAGTGAATTTGACAGATTATGGATTTTAATCATAAGAATGTTGTTAAGTAGCTTAGAAAGCCTTATTTCCTCATCATTCTTTTACCATTTTTATAGCAGGATATTTGTCTGCATTTTATTTATAAATGTGCGGCTGATGAATGTGATTGATTTGTCTGTTTTTGCAGTGCTGCTTAGAATGTAAAGAATTTTTATCTCCCTGTCTCCAGAAAGCAAAAGTAGAAGGTATTCAAGGTGGCTGCTGTTACTGGCAGGCATGTAAATACTGCATTCTCTCCTTGGAAATGCACATACATCTTGGAACTTTCTGATGTTTTGCTCTAATATTAAAGGATTCCAAACTGAATGTTATTTTTCTATAGCAAATATATGGAAAATATGACAAAGTAAAATCAATTAATTAATTAAGTGCATCACTTCTGTGTGTTTATTGTAATGGATACAGTATTTTATGAGTCACAAACATCTTCAGGAATATAAAACTGCATTAGAACTTTAGTAATTTTCCAGGGTTTAAAAGAAAGTCATTGGTTATAAGATTCACAGGTAATATGCTTGGAAATATACTCACCTGTCACTTTCATAACACTAAAATGTAAGTTTGCCTTGCCAACCCTTTGCCTTGACAGGAAAAAAAAAATCGTTATAACAGCATATTCTATTTCATGATTTCTTTTACTAATGAGACTAGATCCTCCATTTTGTGTCAAACATATTTTCATTCCCTTTTCACAGGAATTTTCCTAGTGATAGAAGATAGACGCGTGAATTTTTGCCGGAGTTTTAGTGAGTAGCATTATCAATTCTCAGAGCTTTGAATAGAAAAAAAATGCTAAAGAAGAACTGCTAGCCTTAGACACAGTTTGGCTACGTTTTCCAAGGTTCATCCAATTTACAGCTCTGCTACAGAAGCTTAAATTCACTCTCTTTCCCTTCTTCTATTTCACTCTTAGGTCTGATAGAGACAGGATTTACCATGTTTGTCGAGTAGTCACAGTCACACAGAAAGGACAGGATTTGGAATCCACCCATGACTGGATACACTGGGATTACAAAATTCATTTCACATAACTGAAAGCTGAGAGACACATCAATATGATGTCAAATGATCAGCAATATGATATGCTGTTCTTAATTTTATAGTGTTCTTTATTTTAAAATTTTACATATCCTGGTTAGTAATAAAGATTGACAAAATAACAGACAAATGTAAGCTTATCACAACTTAACTATGGTAATGGAGATTATAGATCTGCTTAATTTCTTTACATTTGTCCCTCTCTCTCTTTCTAAAGAGACTAGTTAGAATGTCACTTTTCTCAACATCTCTTTTATTGCAACGTTCATTTTATATTTTCCTTCAGTAGTAGTATGCGTCTGAATATTTTTTTACATTATGATTGAAATTATCCACTTTAGTACCATAAGACATCAGTTTCTTCATATTTCTTTGCCTAGCTCTTGGTCTTCATTTGCACTTTCTCATTGTTCCCTTTCACATCCTTTTACATTGCTCCATTTTCAATCACTGCCTTATTATACCAGTTCGTCCCCTTTACATTTTTGTCTATATTTTTCATTTGACATAAATCTGCTTCATGCCCCCTATCTCCTTGAATTCAATTTTCCTTTAATTTCATTTGCATTCCATCCAGCATGATTTTACCCACCTCATTCATTTCAATTGTCATGTTCTGTTTCACCTAATCTGGAAAAGAGTCCATTTTCACTTCCTTTCACTTTCTCTTTTTTTCACCTTCATTTTTGTGGAGAGAAAGAAGAAAAAACTATTTTTATACACAAGGTTATTTTAACTGTTTCAAAAAAGTCTTTTTGCCATTTAACTAATCTTTACCTTGGAGTTTAAGCCTAAAGATCAAGACTTCTGTGTAAATTTCAAACCTGATGAGAATCTACAGTTTAATTTGCTGGATTTAGCAACAGTTTTAGTAGTGGATCTTATCATGCTAAACATCATGCAAATAAGTGACAGTAGGTCAGTAGTTTTTAATAGAACAGAATAAGATAGTATATGTATATATGTTCGAGCACACAAAGCTTGCTGCAAAGCCATTTCCTCTCAAAAATTCTGTAATAACTTCAGTAAGAAAGACCAGCCTTTGAGAAAAAGGTTAGGCAGAGGGATTTCTCCTGATTTACATATAGTGATCTTCTCCTTGGATTTCAGTTTTTCCTTCTTGATTTCCACCTTGTCAGTGCATATCAGTGCAAAGCTGTGGGTGTTACACCCCGATTTCCATGAAGTCTTCTTCTCTTAATCATTAATGCCTACACAGCAATATTAAAGGAAGGATTTTTGAGATGTCCAAAAATCCTTTTCTTTTGGCATAGAGATATTTATCTTCCTCACTACTGAATGATATAAATAACATATAGTGTGATACATATACTTTATACCAATTCAGGTGAATGTCTTTTCTCACAACATTTGATTATGTTTGTTGATCAGTTCTGTAGACCTTCAGGTAACCTTCAAGAATCTCTGCAAAGCACTGCAAATTACTTTCAGAGGCAAGCAGGCTTTGGCTCAATCCCGCCTATTTTCACTACAACATGGGGTCTCCCAAACAAGTCTCCATAACCATTGCCTCTGTACTTGTTTTATGCTTCCAGAAATGGGAGATTTAGGAAATGTTGAGCAAAGTGACTTCTTTACTCCTGCCTTTCTATGCCTCTGTGACATTACACACAGAAATTATAATTCTATGGAAAGGAGTTTCAGCTAAGACTATTTCAATCCAAGCTGAAACTGCTAATATGATTATTTGGCTAAGTACTGGTCCTAGCACTGTTATTTGCATTTAGAAAGGACTTCAGGACCATAAATTTGCTCCTGACCTTGTGAGTACTCATTATATGACTCACCCAAGTTGCCTCATTTCTCAAAACCATACAGTCTTTCATAGAAAGGGGGATGACAGACTGTTTTCTGTCTTTCACTGCAGTGATTCTGTCTTTGCAGACTCATTAATAATCCTAAAACTAATTTTCATTTGTATGCAGCTAACAAACGTATCTAAATCAATGTCATCAAAGTCCTGTTTCCCAACAGGACTGCTTATGAGCTGCGAAGGAAGCGGTAACCCAACACAAAAGATGAACGTAACTCCTTAGAAATTCTGTGCACTGGCCTAAGAGTGGAAGTCCACTAAAAGACTAATCCATTTTCAAAAACAGCATTGACCAAACAGACAATTTTTTCTTTTCTTTCAAATATAATATTTTAAGTCATCAAGTGGAGTCTATCACTGTGTCAAACAAAACTGCAGTGTTAGAAGTAAACTTATAAGCAGAATGCTTTTGCTACTTGAGGTGTGGAAAAATAAAGACCTAAACTTCAGATTAAAAAAGGCAATGACTTGTCACCTGACACTCATCAGGAAAATTGCTTTGATAATGCAATTAAAATAAGTTATCCTCTTCATTAAACTTAGCAGTTTTTTTTGCAGGTTTACTTTGGGTTTCAATAAGATTGAAGAAGTAAAACAGTCATCATACACTATGAGAAACTGAATTTAAATAAGTAAAGACCTTAAATAAATAAATCCTGGTTGTTTCTCTCTACTAGGACATCTAGCTGAGAGTAAACAAGTTTTCTATGGATTTCTGATTGTCCTGTCAAACTTTTCATGGAGAAGAAGTAGTAGTATTTCTTCAGCTAGAAGAACAGAACAGTGCCAACCCCTTCTACATTATACTTTGAGACTGGGACTTTTTTTTTTTTTTTTTTTTTTTTTGGAGAAGAAGAGAGTGCAACACCAGAATTACAGAATGTATGTCAGATACAGCAGGAACACAGAAAGAAAATTTTGTGTTATTATAATAGCCCAAGGTCCCAATCCTTGTTATAGGCAGTGGCTGGAAAATAGTAAAGCTAGGACGATGCAATAGTATATGAAGCCACAGTCACTTCCAGGGAATCACAATACAGTTCAACTACTAATTTTACTTTCTGGCTTGAAATTCTTCTTAACAGGATTAGATGATCTGGGTCAGCTTTTTCCTCTGATGAGTGCCCTAGTTTACTTTCAATCCAGTAGATGTCAGGAACAGGCTGTAAGCCATACAAACTGTCCTAACAGCTGTCTTCTCCGAAGGAGAGAACAAAACTTGTTTTATTCTCCCACTCCTCACAAATGAACATCTGACAAGAAAATTCTGCAAGGAGAACAGAACCTGCTTTGCTCAACTGCTACTTCCTCCACTTGCACACACACAAATGCATTTTTAGAGGGAGAAGGTGTGATCAAGGCAGCAAGAGGTAATAAGATTCTGAGTGACAATATTTCAGCTGAATCACGCCTATAAACATTCAGCCTACACATTAATCACGGAATGACATCAAGGATTCACTTCAAAATTGGATCCGACTGACTAGTGCACTTAATTTACCTACTGCACCAAACAGCTGTTCAGCTTCTGTGGAATTTGAAAGCAAATGTAATTAGTGCATTTTCACTGCTGTTTTCTCATTACATTGCCAGCCCATATCGTTGGAACAGTTAATTACTGCAGAGACAATGTGTTGACTTACCTGATACACTACATGATCATTCATCATTGATTCATTTTTTCTTCTTCACTAGTAATTCTGCTAACATCCCTGAAAGTTCTTAGCAGTGAATCCCCTTGATTTTTCACATTACTGTGTCCTCTCAAATGCTACTCAAATTCTCCAGGTAGCTTACTCCTCTAGATTTTAACAAGACATGAGATATAACTTCAGCTGACACAGTGTGTAACTGGAGAAATAGCTTGATTAAGTCATTCTATGGCAGAACACAGCAAAATGTGTTATCCAGACACTGCTCACTTCACCAGCCTTTACACTTGCTACTTTCCTCTTGCTCACAAAACAAGGGTCAGCTAATGGAGTCTTATTCCTTCAGCAAAGGCTGAAAATTAACGTTGAGAGAATGAAAGATAATTCCATAATCAATCTTGTTCTTAATGGACCTGTTCCAATCCTACACAGTATTTTTTTAAAATGGTTTGAATGTGTTTTTTAGGTCACCTGTGCCTCAGTAATCCATCTCTAAAATGGAGGTAGCAGACTTCTCAGCCCTGCCTACCAGATGTGTGCTCCTCTCAGATACAGTCTCTTGGCTTAGAAAGCAGCTCTATCTGGATGAAATGTAAGGATTTTAGATATTATCAGTAACTTCCAGACTGATGAAGGACAAATTGTACAATTCATCTGCCAATCCTGGATATTTCTGCAGTGCACATGCAGATCAGCTGTGCTGTGCTGGCACAAGAATGCACCATATTTCTCAGAAATGCCAGATTTAGTCACATACTGCACACGTCCAACATTATTGCCGGGCATTTGCAAAACAACCCTAAACTGTCCTGCTGCTTTCTCCTCTCATCACATTGCAGAAATGCCTGGCTACTCTGGTAAAAGAAGGCCATCCAAGTACTTAAGACCAATTTTAGTAATTAACACAATGTTGCACATTCACCCTACATTGTCTTCATATGTGAAAACTTGTAACAAATCTTAGAAGAAAAATAATGAAAGGAAGCAAGGAAACGTATAACAAGTTTATGAACATTTAGGATAGAGAAGAAATGGAAAATTCTTGACAAAAATGCTTGAATTAAAAGTATTTAGAGAAAGGGGGGAAAAAGAAGGCAAAGCAACTGTGATTCTCAGGGATAATATGAAGAAATTCAAGGAGTTCTCCTAAAGCAATTCAGGAGGTAAATAGTCCCACCAGCTACCGCAGCACTATGCTGGCACTTCAGGCTCAGTAAAGAAGAACTGAAAGGCTTCCTCTGCCACCTGAGAGACTTCACAGTTTGAGAAGACTTTTCATATTCTGAGATTGGTACCTGACATTTACTTGTTTTTCTCATTCTTTCTTCCCACAAATATGTTTGCCTTCTTTTTTCTGTCTGCCCTACATGAAGTTTTATTGTTATTATGCATTTATTTCTCAGTACCACAGCTCATTCCATAAGGAAAAAGTGATCAAACGAGAAAAATCAGCACATGGAATGTAGGTGATTTGGCAGTCACTGCTGACAGGGACACAGACAAAGTTAAACTTCAGGCAAAGTTACCTTTTGCTTCCCACAGGAGCAGCCTCCTCAGCCTGTTCATGTCATTGAGAAGCCTGAGCATCACATCAGAACACTATGCACCAGCACAAACAGAAAGAAAAAAAGGAACTATGCAATGTCAAAATAGGTAACTGCTTGACATGAGTAATTTTGGGCAGCTTATATAGTCAGTGCTACTACCCACAAAAACGTTGACTCCTTTATTAAGGGTAATTGATGGAAAAACAAAACCATAATTAAAAAAAAAATAAGTGCAAAAACAGAATTTTCTTAAGAGCCTTGAAGGCTACTCTTCTCTATGCTCTGTGTTTATAAATGGTCTTAACTGTATTTTTTTTTTTTTAAGGAAATTTTCTTCGTATATCTTCAGAATTTCAGCAAAGCATTTCTTAGTTATTTCAGCTATGAGTTATGCAACAATCCATTCATTCATCTTTCTGCTTTGCCATGAGACAGATGAATGAAACAACCGTTTCAGCTTCAGACTTTTTTTGCGTTCCCCCCCAGTCCCACACAAACACATCAGGGGCTAACAGGCAGTACAATGCAGGTAAGAAAGAAGAAGGAAATGAACTGTTTTAAAGGTGAGTGTAGAGGGGGCACTTGGAAAAAAATATATATTGTTTTAACATTACTATTCAGTATATTTACAAATATTTCCTTTAACAAAGAATCAGACTAATTTCAGGAATATGAGCCATCCCTGCATTATTAGATAAAACAGAGTCAAGGTACAGGCTTACAGCTGTGTACACTCTCCCTTTTTAGCATGTTCCCAAGCACAGTTCTGGCCTCTGGGTATCAGCATCCTCCCAGCTAAGGCTTAGGCATAATTTAACACTTCCTGACAGTTTCTAATAGGCAGCTTTAGTTTAACCAAATATCAACCACTCTACCATAGCTATAATTAATTTGGGATCAGTGACAGACCAAGGTCTAGCCAATGTGCAGAGACAGCTGCAGATGACTCCCACCAGTACTGAGAGGCAGCACGGCAAATGAGTGAAGAAGTGTGGCTGAGTGCTGGCAGTATGTCAGTGGGCAGACATGGGCTGTTAACATAGAGGAAAAAAGGCTGCTATCATTTGCAATGTACCGCAGTTGAGGCAAAGGCCATACCATTACCAGAGAACATTATGAAAGCAATTTTGAGTACTGTGCTGTTTTGAGTACCACAGTGTAAGAACTAAAGAGGGCACTCAAAGGAGGACTATGAAAGTGGTATGTGGTTAGGGGAAGGGACTGCACCAGAGGGTGGTGGGCATGGAGTAGGTTGCCCAGGGCAGTGGTCACAGCACCAAGCTGACAGAGTTCAAGGAGCATTTATAAAACACTGTGGAGCCAACAGTTGGACTCAGTGATTGAGTCCCTTCCACTTGGGATATTCCATGATTCAATGGTCTACCACTTTAGTTGAAATACAATGTCTCACTGTCCCCAACATGAAAGGGCAAAGTTGTAGACGCTCTGGGCCCCCTCCAGAGGCAGCAGCCTAACAGAGACATACTGTAAAACCAACTCCTGCAATACATGCTGGAATCAGCCACAGACTCTCACCGGAGTTGGTACAAAACCTGGAACACAGAGATCCTTTGGGCCTTGTAGAGCTGCTGAGGAAGGAACCAGGCAGAGCAGAAAGTCCTGACACCCTCATGTTCACAGAAACCAGAGTCAGCAGCTGTGCCTTTTCAGTTTTGTGACCTTGAACATTTTTGCAGTGGTGAAAAGCCTTCAGGAATGTCTTAGATGTTTGGGAAACCTCCCATCAGGGAACAGAGCACTGCAAAGGAGTTGCTACTTGGTAATCTTGAAGATAGACTGCTTGATTTTACTGGAACTAAAAAAGTCACTGATTGTGATGTTGAAAATGAGCTCTGGCGTGCTGAATCACTCAGCCACTGACAACTTGTTCTGTGCCTTTTGCCAGGTACCACTACAGAAACAAATGTCTCCAGACATCAGCCAACCCTCAAAGCTATTCCAATGATAACAGATAAAGACAGAACAGGACCTTCAGATGTCAGGCCTGTAGCTGGCAACGTTTATTGTATAAGGCGATAGGAGAAGATAGGGCAGGATGTTTTTATCAAGCTCAACAGAGCCAGAAGCAGAGTACTAGTCTGAGTGCAAAGAAACTGGAGCTTGGGAGAACACAGGTCTTCACTATCAGAAATCTCTGGGGCTTGGAACTTCCAGACAGATCCTGTAAAATGGAAAGACCAAGTTCTTAAGGGCAACCCAAGAAATTACAAGAATAGCCATCTACAACATTTGCCTGAGATCCTATGTGCAAGAGACACGTAGCGTTAAAGAAAGGAATGAAGAATAGGCAATACAGCTGCATAACCAGACTTATAACTTTACTGAGATTATGAGCAGCAGAGGTTATAGAAGGTCTTTAAGCTTTAGGATAAAGCAGAGAAGTAACACTGAAATAAATCCAACATCTCTCACAGAGAAAAGATGAGTTTACACTGAAAGAGGGATAGTGGTTCTATGAAGTGACAACACCTGCACAAAGACAAATATCCCAACTATTACCAGAGCATAACACAGAGATGTTAAGAGTTGGATAGACAGAAAACATTCTTTTGGAAAGTTCAACCCCTTCGGACAAGTAGATGTGCAATTGATAAGTAAACAAAAAGAAATACTCATTGATGCTCCAGAATGTTAACTTTTGTGGCAGATATGCCACGCACATTTTTGGTACTGAATAGATGGTTCAGAAATCGAGGAGAGAACTCTGCTGTCCCCCAGAGCACTGTACGCTGCCTCATGCACTGTTTGCTGTTTAACGGAACCCTGGTACAGGCATGTCTGTTGGGCAGCCACAATATGAAATTGAATGTCAATAACTGCTTTCACTTCCTACACCAGCTACACCTAAAGGTTGGGGGGAGGGGGCAATTGAACAGTTTTTGCCCACAAGCAGCTTCCTGCGCTTTTAAAGGAAGAAAACTTACAAAGTTAAACATTGTGTATGTATGGAGCAAGAGTGACCAAGAAAAAAGAGGCATCATATAAACATTTAAAGCAAGTTAAAAGGTGGGAAACTACTAATATTGAGCCATCCAATCTAACAATAGAGTATGTATGATTATAGGGCTTACATTTTCAGTTCCTAACAGGCAGTAACTATCTCAAGGGCAATCAATCAGAAAGCAATGTAGTGCAATTGATGAGGTAGGACATACTGTAACGGACCATGGGCATTTCTAGGAAGAGCAAAAAAGAACACTTCAACACCTGTAACATGTATGTTGTTATGAATACCATACTGAAGTGTGAATAAAGCACAGGTGGAAAAATCCAGGTATAGTAGTCCACCAAACAGAGCAAAGGGACATGCAGATAAGAAACAAAGGAAAGCATTTTTACTGTATTTGAAAATCCATGGTGCTGCAGTAGGCTGTGGTCAAACATCATGTCCTCAGTATAAATGATAGTATAGCAACATAAATTATCCTCTATATTACCCTTTGCTAACAGCAAACTTTTTTAAAGAAATGCAATAACAAGTGATGCACCACAATGTTTAGCTTTTGGAGGGAGAAGCATAATCTACTGGAAAGGAGACTACCACAAGGTATAGTTAAAAACACACATTTACAAACTAAGCTTTTGAAAATGCCCTTCTTAATCTCTTCATGCTTCATTTACCGATTTGTAAAACAGGGATAAGAACACTTTCTCTCCCACGAATGTTTGCTGTTTGATTAAAATGTCAGCATTTGAAACACAGTCTGTCACAGTTATATGTAAGAATATGCATAAATACAAGCAGATACATAAATGTATATACTCATGTAAGTAATGAAAAAATATGCTTCTGTCATACAAAGAGACAGACGTGCAATCCCCAGAGCAAGATTCAAATGTGATTTTATGTCTCATTTTGATGTAGGCAACAAACAATAATCAGAGTCATGGAATGGCTGAGGTTGGAAAAAACCTCTAAGATCATATAGTTCAACACTGTATTGATTCATCAACGCCATGTCCACCAAACCACGTCTCTCAGTGCCACATCCACGTGGTTCTTGAGCACCTCCAGGGACAGTGACTACACCACCTCCCTGGGCAGCCTTTGCCACTGCCTCACCACTCTTTCTGAGGAGAAATTTTTCGTAATATCCAAACTGATCCTCCACTGACATAATTTGAGGCCATTACCTCTCATCCTTTTGCTGTTACCCGGGAAAAGAGGCCAACCCCACCTCAACAAAACCTCCTTTCAGGTCACTGCAGAGAGCAATGAGGTCTTCCCTGAACCTCCTCTTCTCCAGACCGAACAATCCCAGCTCCTTCAGCCGCTCCTCATAAGGCCTGTGCTCCAGACCCCTTGCTGCTTCATTGCCCTTCTCTGGATGCGCTCCAGGGCCTCGATGTCTTTCTTGTAGTGAGGAGCCCAAAACTGAACACAGTACTCATGCTGCGGCCTCACCAGGGCTGAGTACAGGGGAACGATCACCTCCCTGCTCCTGCTGGCTGCACTGTTTCTGATACAAGCCGGGATGCCCATTGGCCTTGTTTGCCACCTGGACACCCCGCTGGATGACGTTCAACAATCACAGAAGGAAAAACAACAACAAACAACAACAACAACAACAACAAAGAAAATAAAAGCCACCAGCACATAGTATAGACCTGCTGCCTTCCTCAGTCGCCTCTCCTATCCACCGGGGGGTGATGTCCGCCCGCCCGCGGCCCCGCGTCGGCTGCCGCCCCGCACGGCGCTGACCCGCCAGCAGGTGGCTCCTTCCCACCGCGCAACGCTGTGCGGCCCCTGAGCTGCCCGTCTTCGCTCCTCGCAGTGTAATCCAGCGGCATGCTGCTGGACGGCTATAGGAATGAGACGCAGAAAGCATCGCTTTTCGAAGCGTAATAGCTTAGCGGGGATGTAACGCACTTGTTTAAATGAATACTTGTCATAGTATATGTTATACACATAAATAGAGTTGTATTTATTGGGCTGGAGTCAGATCTCAGATCTGCTTGAGTAGATCTGAAACAGTTCAGCTGTAGGCAGCAGAGATACCCCAGATGGGAACGACAGGGGAATTTGGCCCATCGTTAAAATATCTTCATATAGAAACAATGTAGGAAAATTGAACTGCAACCAGGTCCCTTCATGATGGGCTACGCTGACTCTAACCTGAACCCTCTTATAGTCAGCGAGGTATAGTCAGCAAAGGAGAGCACACACAAGCCACCCTTATTTGAACTACCTGGTCCAAAAGGGACTGTCTTGTATCCTATTAATAAAGAAAGCTCCTTCACAATAAGTACTATTTATATATATATATTAAAGTAATAATAATAATAACATTGCAGATGAGCTTAGACCTTTAAGGCTCCCGCTTCAAAGCTTCTTGACTTCAAGAAGTTTGAAAGTTCAGGCTGAATCAGACTTCTGTGGTTCAATCATTGCCTCTTTAATAGGCTTGAGCTGGAATTATGAACCCGAATTAACCAAAACACAAAGGAACACTTAGCTTTATAGCATGTCCTAAAAGCAAACTTCTTTTTTAGTCTCACCGAATCTGAGAAGCTTAGATCCTATTACACAACTGAACCTGATAACTCTGTCTTGAAACACCTGATTTCAGAAAACCTGTATATGCAGATGTGAAACCTTCAAAATTTGAAGAACATCAATTCAAAAGCAAAATTTCCAAAATCCAGAGTTTTCTTCTGTGTCACTGAACCGTAAGTATACAAGCCCAGAGCGCAGTGTGATTTCACACCATTCCCCCTCAAGTTGCTGCCATTTCTGCTGACAGTCCAGGTCAGAATTTGGAATAATGAAGTAAAACATGGAAGAAAGGGTTTCCTAAAGATGTGCTTGAAAAACATTTATTTACATGCAGGTGTTAGGGCAACTATTCCCTAATTGCTTCCCTCTGCTAATTTCTGACTTATCCCTCTCAGCCATCCAACCTAATTAGATCTGAGGTACTCCTCACCTTTTATCTCCACAAAACCCTTTCTGCTTCCAAAATTTACATCACTCCTTTACTTTCCCAGGATATACCAAATGACACTGAGGTTGAAGCTCGGCTGGTATATTCCACATTCAATTGACCATTGAAAACTGATCTCTTTTTCTTTTCTCTTCTTTTCTTTTCTCTTCTTTTCTTTTCTCTTCTTTTCTTTTCTCTTCTTTTCTCTTCTTTTCTTTTCTTTTCTTTTCTTTTCTTTTCTTTTCTTTTCTTTTCTTTTCTTTTCTTTTCTTTTCTTTTCTTTTCTTTTCTTTTCTTTTCTTTTCTTTCCTTTCCTTTCCTTTCCTTTCCTTTCCTTTTCTTTTCTTTTCTTTTCTTTTCTTTTCTTTTCTTTTCTTTTCTTTTCTTTTCTTTTCTTTTCCTCTCCATAAAAAACATTTCTTACTTTCCTCTGAATTATAGGAGGCTTAAGAGTTGAAATATCTATACTGTGAGTTACTTCTGCTTTTATCCCTCCTGGGGCGAAGCCATCACCTGCACCAATAGCCCTCCTGAGGTACATTTGATATACTCCACTGGGCTGCGTACCTCTGGGGCTCCTCTGAATCTTCAGTGGGCTCCATAGCAGACCCAGGCAAAATGTGCTCAGCAGTTCAGTGTCTCAAACACAGAGTACTCTGGGAACAGCCATCCAGTATAACTCATTTCATATTCTATTTTTTTTTAATGAATTTTGCTGTGATTTATCCAGATATTTACCATTTTCTGATCCATGGTCACGCTAATAACTGATGCATGATAAGGACATGAACTCTTTAATGTGAAAGCCTGAGCTGCTGGTGGATTAGTTTTGGTCCTTCTTCCCTCTTTGATAACAAAGGCAGCTCTGGCACCCTTCCATTTCCAGAAAGCTGTGTAACAAAAGTTGCTGCCCTTCTCAGAAAGTCTGACAAGAAAGGGGTTTGGTGGAGCTGTCAGAAGCTGAGGCTCACAGGTTATTATTTAGACACAAAAACAAGCAAAAGGCAATTTCTGCTACATGGTTGAAACTTCGGGCCTATGGTGCAAAGCACATACCAATCTTTCAGGCAACGGATGTGTGCGGGTCACTTCCCACCTGCTTCACAGAGCAGCAATTAGCAGCACAGTGGCATTAGCAAGACGTTTCACACCAGCTTTCAAAGCAATGACCTACAGAAGCTGTGACAGACCAATTAATTGTAACACTTGGGGGAGAAGTGCTCGGCCTGACTCTTTGGAGGCGAGCACAAGGCCCTGCCCACCGGCACAGCACCCTGTAGGAGCATCTTTGCTATCCGCCATCCCTGCATCTCTCCTGCCAAGGGGAACTCTCCCACCCTCCGTAGCTGACTTTTGTGTTTCCCTTCTTGCTCAGGGATGGATGCTGCACGCCTATGAGTGCCCTCTCATCCACATTTGCTGTAAACACCCAGAGCACCTGTTTACTCTGACTCACCCACCCCTCACACAGACTCTCCCTTTTTTTTGACAGCAGACCTCACTCAGGCAGTATGTGTTGCTAATATCCTTCCAGGACCATGTAATAACATGCCTTCTACCCAATTCCTAACATCCTTCAATCAGCTCGGCTCAGCCAGTGGGCTAACTGCTTACGCTTCTGTGATTTATATAAGTGCAATTAATTTGAACTGCATCACTCCGGTGTTATGCTGGTGAAAATGCCCCGAGAGGGAGTACCTCACTGGTGAATCAGACCCTTTGCTTTTAACAAATATACAAAGGAACAGATCTCGAGCCAGCAAAAATCTGCACGGCTCCATTCATTTCAACACAGGGACTTAAAGCAGCTTGAGGCCTGAATCACAGCTCATGTAGCAGACTATTTAGATACAGACTAATGCCTCACATCCTGAAATGCAATGCTTTCCCAGAGCTGGCAGGGAACAGATCGCTGAGAGGCGACCGGCGTCACGAACGTCCCTTTCAAAAGTGGATTTAATCGTTTCTGTACAGTGAAGGAAAGCAGCAGCTTTGCCCTCAGTGCTGTGAAGAGCTGCGCTTCTCCCTTCAGCCCAGCTACAGAGCAGGTAACTGGGAAGTCCCCTTTGTTGCCACTTTCCTTCCCCAGCCCGGGTGCGTTCCCTGCAGCCTGGAAGCCCATGTGACACCTCTCACTGCCACATACAAGGGAGACATTGAGCGGCTAAACCTTTTTAATCAGTTCTTGAAAATGGCCAACTTTCTCTGCACTTGTTCTGGCATCCCAGAGATTAAGAAGCCATGCAGCTTGACAAAGCACTTTGTTCTGACGTGTCTTAACAGAACCAGAGGGGCTTTTTCTTTTTCTTTTTTTTTTCTCCACGTCTCTGTTCCAACACCTGCTGCAAAAAAAAAATGGGCTGGGGTGGGCTCTGTAGAACACAGGACACAGCCCTAGCGGCACACCGCACAGCATACCAATATGTGCCTGGGCAGGTGGAGTTAAACGCTAAGGGGGGAGAGCGGTGGGGAGGGAAGAATGGGAGACAGTCAGTGTGGTCCGTGTTAGAAATCCAGCAGCGCTCAGCTGTCTACATTTTCAAAATGCAAACGTTTGAAAATTAAGACGTATGTATATATACATATATATATATCTGTGACTGAATGCCTCCTGTGAACCAATCTAGATAACCAGAACGTTCTGTGGCCCATTTGAGAAACTTTCATCCTAAATGAAATACATAACAAAGATTATACCTTCTTAGGATATCAAGAGGTCTTAAACACACTAATGGAGAAATGTGTTTAAGAGACACCACTCAGTCTGTAATTTGGGGGGGGGAGGTTGTTTATCTGTGCATCTTTGAACTGCTTCGGGTAATTAGGAAAATTCCCTTGGCAGTGCTGTAAGAGGACAGGCAAAAGAGTGACACAGTAATTCCCAAGGAGGGAAAGGTCGGAGTTTTGCATTTTGTAAGATTTTTAAAGTTAAAAGAAGAAAAAAAAAAATGAAGTATCCTTCGTAAGAACAGCTTGTCTGAACCAGTATGCATTTGTACGGCACATCAAAACTATCACCCCCTCTTGAAATGTTACCACAGACTACTCCCTCAGCCTGGGCTCGCCAGCAGCATCTCGCTGGCCGCTGTGCCTGGAAGGGGCAGGCTGGGGAGCGCGCTGCTCGTCCGCAGCATTTCCTGAGCGCAGATTTCAAAGGCAGCTCCCAGGCAGAGCAGCACGCAGCCTGCTCCGAGCCTCGCTCTGCCGGATAACATCTCTCTTGCAATGTCCCCCCTCGCTGCCCTTAGCGGGCAGTGTGTCCCATGGTAATTCTTTTATCAAACATCTGGAAAAAGAGACTCTTAAAAAAATAATAATAAATTAAAAAGATAAGAAAAAGTTTCAGTGCACGTGACTTATTCGGGAAGCCAAAAAAAGAGAACTCAGCTGAATCAGTAAACTGACCTCTTATCGTTCAAGCACTATTTTTCTAGACTGAAACTCCGAGGAGCGCCGCGCACCCGCTTTGCAGCAGCGCAGCGCGTTCCGCCGGGCTGCTCTGCTCCTCTGTGCACAGCTGTCTCCAGCGGGAGGAGCTGAAACCTGAAGCAAAGCCTCCGAGCAGGGATTGGGTCCGTCCTGCGAGCAGCCCTCCCAGAAAAACAGCCTGTTTGGAAAAGTGCTTGAGAACATCCAGAAGTGATTGGAGGAGCAGAAAACCCTTCCCCCCTGCACCTGACTTGCGGGTATTTACGGCACTTTTCAAGGCGCCTCTGCAGTGCCACTACACAGCGGAGTGCATGGAGCAGACAATGCGATAGGGACCGATGCGCTCGCAGTGATAGTGTGCGCGTGTGCTGCACCGCTGCGCCGACCCAAAAGGAGAATCTGCAAGAAGGAGAAAGCCTGCCTTCAAAATGCCACGCTCCTTCCTGGTCAAGAAACATTTCAATTCATCCAAGAAGCCAAACTACAGCGAACTGGACACTCATACAGGTAAAAGAACGAAGTCTCCGGCCGCCGCTTTGCTTCCGAGATTGCGTTTGTGGCTTGGCGGTAGGGAGGAGGGGGGGGATTGCTCCCCGGGCTCTGGGAGGGGGTCACTTCCCCGCTAGCTCTGTTTTTTTGCCGTGCTTACAGTGAGGCAGTTCGGACAAATATGTCAGCGCTGCTCGGAATGAATCATGAAGTTTGTTCATCCACTTGAACTCAGTTATTCAAAGAGGATCTGGAGTTTTCCTGTTCTACATCTGCTGGAAATGGAGTTGAAACTTTTGCACAAATGCTGCAGGAGGTTTCACTGCTGCATTACATCAAGTTGCTTAGATTTAGAAGCAGCATGCTGCCTTGAGGAGACTCTCAAGCTGTAATGTATCTGTTCCAGGGCACTGTCTTTAGCTATCAGTATGTTTGTATCCAATTGTATTTCCTTAATCCGCCTTACAGGCAGATGAACATTCTGAGCGTTTGGCACTTTTTAATGCCCCCAATGTTAATTTTGCTGCCTTTTAAGATACTTTTCACTTCTCTTACCTTAAAATTTTCTTCTTTCTCCAGTGATTATATCCCCATACCTGTATGAAAGCTACCCGGTCCCTATCATACCGCAGCCAGAGATCCTGAGCTCTGTAGCTTACAACCCCATTACTGTGTGGACTACAACCGGGCTGCTACCATCTCCTCTACCCAATGACCTCTCTCCGCTTTCTGGATACCCCTCATCTTTGGGAAGGGTCAGCCCACCTCCACCATCCGACACCTCCTCCAAAGATCACAGCGGTTCAGAAAGTCCCATTAGCGATGAAGAAGAGAGAATCCAGTCCAAGCTTTCAGACCCTCATGCCATCGAAGCTGAAAAGTTTCAGTGCGGTTTATGCAACAAGACCTATTCCACTTTCTCTGGGTTGGCCAAACACAAGCAGCTGCACTGTGATGCCCAGTCTAGGAAATCGTTCAGCTGCAAGTACTGTGACAAGGAGTATGTCAGCCTGGGAGCACTTAAGATGCACATCAGGACCCACACGCTACCTTGCGTCTGCAAGATCTGCGGCAAGGCTTTCTCCAGACCCTGGCTACTTCAAGGGCACATCAGAACCCACACTGGTAAGAGCTGCAGCCTATTGCTGCTATCGCTTTCTGGTATTTTTTTCCATAGGTAGAACAAACAGCTCTGTTTCTTGACTAAATGCATACATGAAATTTCAAATGTATCTTTAAATGGCCACTTTTTCCTGTTTTGAGGAGTGGGTGGGAGGGGAGCATAGCTGTGGGGCAGATTCTGTTCTGATCACCTCTTTCCACTAGCTGAAGGCGTTGCTTTAAGGATTTTACGTTAACTTTCAGGCTTGGAAAATGATAATGTTCAGAAGGCTTCAGCTGACTCTTAAATAGCAAAGCAGAAAGGCAATGCATGAGAGGCTTATCTCTGACCCCTTAAGCAATTGGCAAGTTTTGCATGCACTCTCTCAAGTCCTCAAGAGTTAGAAACACTTCATCACCAAAGCATTTTTTGAGTGTTGAGGCAAAAGCATGATTTTCAGTATAACGCTGGGTAGAATTTAACATCTGTACAGCTGTTTGCCACTTCTAAGCCAAAGCCCTCGTCCCAAGTCATTCACACGGAGCTAAGCAGGAAGACACTCTGTGAAAATATGTGAAAATATTGGGAGGAGCCCAGCTTAGGAATACTGTCTGCACCTGTACATGTAGAAGGTGTCAGCACCTTGTCTTCAGAGACTGCACTTATTAGCAGATGCTGCAAAGCCTGAGTTCTGCAAGTGCAATCCACAGTGCTGAAAGCTGTTGTATCTGTGGCCTGATTAACTTTGTGATGTGCATGTTTTTTACTACAACAAATCATTTCTGTCTCTTTGCTTGTTTCTCAGGTTAACACTGAGTTTTATTTGTCTGAAGCTTGTACTTCTTTTTTAACACTTTACTGTATTTTGCTTGATGTTTCCTTTTTAGGAGAGAAACCGTTTTCCTGTCCTCACTGCAACAGGGCTTTCGCAGACAGATCCAATCTGAGGGCTCATCTGCAGACCCACTCGGATGTGAAGAAATACCAGTGCAAAAATTGCTCCAAAACTTTCTCCAGAATGTCTCTTCTGCACAAACATGAGGAATCTGGCTGCTGCGTAGCACACTGAGTCATGCAGTCAATGTTTACCTGGACTCAATGCATTTCTCCACTCCTGTTCCAAATGATAAGTGGAAATCCAAAGGCATTTTCTCTTCCACTTTTCAGCCAAAAAAAACCAACAGCCAAACAAACAAAAAAAGAAACCAACAACTTACAAAACCAAGCAAACAAACAAAGTAGTGGAAGAACTTAGAATGTCAGTAGAAAACAGCCTTAAGTAGTTCTGTTTAGTCACACATTCACGTTCTTAAGTGTGAACTCTGAGATATGGGGAAAGATGCCATGCATGACATTTCAAGTAGATCTAAACGAAGAAGCGTTATCAGCTTTCTTTATAGATGAAGCCAAACCTATGTAGTCTTTTCTTGCTTAGAAAAGGCTGCAAAGTTACTAATACATTCCTGCCAAGCCATTTCAACCAAAGAAACAGTATTTTAATGGAACTTTTGATAAAAATACTACCCGAGTGAATTTTACTAGACACCATTTATCTCAGGTGCCTTAAAAAGTATTCCAAGTTTACCTTAGTAAATGTTTAATATTATTCATTGCTGTGTTTTTTTTTCTAAAAAGTTTTATTTTATTAAAGCCAAGGCCTTCAATAATGATCTAAAATGCTTTAAAGAGGGATAATTAAGAGAGGAAAACGTGTAAGAGAATGTACGAAAAACTTACAGCCACGAATTAACCGCATGTGCCTCTATTGAAAAAAGAAAGAAGACTGTAGCTTCAAACATTCCTGGTGCATGCCTGACCATCTTCTAACATGGAATCGTTCCTCTAAACTTTGCTATTTTTTAAAAACGGGAATAAGTGCAAGAGAGGGGACTCATGGGAGTTTGACAATTATTTTTTTTGTTAAATGCACAAAGGAAATGCAATATTTTCAGCATTACCCCTCCAAGTGCCTTTTTTATTGATGATTTTGTAAAGTATGTGGACATAATGTAAATATTTTTATTTTTATATGACTGAATGTGTTATGAATGAAAGTGAATTGTTGCCTATAGCAGCATCTATAGATAACTTGAAGAAAGCGTGAAGTGAAATTTATGGTTTTTTTCTAGCCACTTTTTTTTACAATAAACATTTTTAAATAAGACTTCTGTTGTTTCTTCTAATTTAATAAAGGGACCGTGTTTGATTTATCAAGGGTATGGAATATTGAATAATGTAAGTGTCTCTACAGGTCAAAGTGAAGATGAAACTGGATTTCAGTTGTGGATTCTTAGTTCACTACATTAGAAAGAGAAATACCCATTTTTATTTTTAAACCAAAAGTCAGCAATATTTGCACGAAGCTGTTGTAACGTAGTGCTCAAGTCACAGTACGATATACTTCATACAGTCATTTCAGAAAGACTAAAGATATTTTAGTGAACTATCTTATATGGCAGGACAACCAAGTGAATGTATTATGACTGTGTATGAGCTAGTAGATCATAGGAAATAATTATTGAGTAGTAAAAATCAGAAATACTGTTCTTCAGATGATTTGACGAGGACTCCAGGCTAGATGTGGCTCTGGGCAGCCTGGTCTGGTGGTTGGCAACCCTGCCCACGGCTGGGGAGTTGAAATTAGGTGATCATTGTGGTCCTTTTCAACCCAGGCCGTTCTATGATTCTATGACTCCAGGATCCGAACTATTTAAAAACATTACGACTTCAACAAGCCAATAGCAGCATTTTCATCTTCTACCAAAGCACAAAGTTTGAAAGCAAATAAACACTATACATACAACTTCTAGAACACTATGGTATGTTATGGAGGAGCAGAAAATAGCAAAATCAGAATTCCAACATTTTAATGAGAAAGTTACAGTAGGACATACACAAGGGGCAGATTTCTTGAGAAAGATCACATACAATGACTGTCCTGCAGAGACCTACATTGTGCCCCAGTAGGACCGTACTGGAAGGTCTTGGGCAGTAGGTGCATGACAGAAGCTTTGTAACTTTTCTCCGTGGGAAACACTGTACTGAAAAGTCAGCTCAGAAGAAGCTTTTCATATCCTCCAAGCACATTCTGGCAAAATCTCTGTGTTATAAGAACAATTCACTAGGACTTGACAGATTTTATTTTCAGGAAATGGCTCGAGAGTTCAAGAAAGATAGGATTAGTGGGAATTTGCGAGGTAACTTTTCAAAATGAACATATGAAGGCATCAAATACCTTTGAAAAGTTTCATGTGGTTACTGTATTGATTTGCACTTCCATGTTAGTCACTTTGAAGTTCCGAGGCTCCAGCAGCAATTTGTGCAGCTTTCTCTTCCGAGAGTGAAGTTTAGCAGTGTATAAGTAAAGCTCTGGCAGTCAACAGCTATTTGTACTGTCAAAGTTCTAGGTTTGCTTTCCTGCAGCTATTTACCTCATGTAATAAAGGCTTTACCATTGTTTTAATCCACACTTTAAATTCTCTACGCTCATAGTAAATGAAATAGCATAAGAGATTGACTTCTTGAATGAATGGAAATGCTACTGTTGTCCTTAAGGGAAATCAGATGAAAACTTCATCAAAATACAGTATGCTAAACCAAACACAAGTGGAACTGGTCTGATTTGAAGATGACAATTAAGATATGCCACTTTGCATGCCTGTAACACCTGTACTCATAAAACACAAAGATGGGAAAGGCTAGAAGCTCTTCTGGCTCATCTCTCTAATTGAAACAGTGCTCTATCACAGATTTCCAGCTCTCTGTCCAGTTGCAGCATAAACTTCCCAGGCAGCTGAATTTCTCTGCTTTTCCTGTGAGACTGCTTTGTATGTGCTGTTGTTAACATTCTTCCCAAATGTTTTCCATTAGTAGTTTTACCTCATTACTCCAGAAGAGCCCTTCTTTACATACACAAGCTATTTATCAATGTAAATTGAATTCTGTTCTGAGCTGCTGGATGGTAACTCCTTTGATTTTCTTGAAATGTGACTGAAAAACTCCCTCCATAGTGAATCTACCCCCTGAATCTCTTTGACTATAGCTACATTTCTTGCAAGATATCACTGATCTTATTACCCAAACCTTTCTTAGGAAAACATGCTCCCTGCACCCATAATATCTTCACCGCTCCTTTCTGAACTCTCTTTAAACTTTGATTTTTTACTCCACCATTGAACTTAATACTTTCAGAGGCTAAGCTATCAAAAGACAAGTCTCTACTCAAAGGGACCTGCATGAGAGCAACCTATATGCAGTGTGATTCCAGTCTCCTTTTAGCTATTAGCTAATTAGTTATTTAAAATCAGTAGAACCTGGGAAGGTACTTTTGCCTGGAAGTTACTCTAAATACTCTAAATGTATACCAGCTTGGTTGTACAATGATCTATCATAGGGTATTAGGGCTAGACTATTTTTTGTTTGTTTGTTTTTTTAGCATGTTATGGCAATTTATTTTTGCTTTCTGAGTATATTTTGTATGTGTGGAGGAGAGACGAATCTCTACGGCATCTATGCAGTTACATGTCAAATGTGTGATCTTCTCAAAGCTGAGGGCAATCACCGATTCACTCTGGTTTCCTCTTTTCTCCTTCCTGGCTATCTTTGGGTGTGCTTTTCACCTCAGAGGCTGCAGGATGAGATAATATGTGCACCAGAGGAAGACAGAACTAAGTATATTTCTGTGCTCAAAGCGCTACAGTTATCCTACCAACTAATACGAAGTTTGGAAAAGCATATTATGCACTCACAAGAAGGTTAAAATAAGTGTCTCTCAGAGTAAGGCATCATGAAATCTGTCTTCTCTGTTTACTCTCTTATTTGGATTATTATAGTTGCAGTTATCTTTAGAGAAGCTCAGAGCCTATTTCTCTAAGCTCCATAAAATCATATAAGAAAGAACTCTAAAGATCACATAATTTCAATTAAAGAAAGGAAGGACAGTAGGAAACCTGGTAGTTTAATTCTGTCTTGTCCTCTAAGTGATTTTCCTTGCCGCAAAACCAAGTCAATATTTCATCTTATGATATCTGTGTTTGTTCCAATGTTCAATCACCCTTATGGTAAAAAAGACATTTTTATAATGTTTAAATGGAATTCCCTGTATTTCACATGGTGTCTGTTACCTCTTTTCCTGTCACCGGGCAGCACTAAGAGTCTGGCTCAGTCTTCCTTGCTCCCACTTATCAGGTATGTACATACAAATTGCTTGCTTTATCCTTTCTTCTCAAAAACATTAATCTTTTTCTAGTTTCTACAAAGTCATTATGAACTTTGAAGGGTGTGGAGGATGAGACTATGCCTTTTAGAGAGAGGGAAGGGTGCCCTGTGCTGCTACGTAGTGCAGCATAACCATACCTCAGGTAAGTACATGATGTGGGTTTATGCCAGGAATGCTTACTTGTTGCAGAGGCATATCATTTTTGAGGTGTCATGTGAAAGTATCTTAAAGTCTTAGCAAAGTTTTTGCCGAGTCTTTGAGGCCATGGTGCAGCCAGATCATATCCTTACACTGTTGTCCCATCTGAGGGAAACATAATCAAACCAGGCTAAAGATTTATAAAAGAAGTGTGTGGTGGAGGAGTTCTACTTGTTTGGTTTTTTAGCTACCTTGTTCCTCTTCTCTTCAAAACTTCAGGAATGCCATCCAATCCAATTTTTTTTTCACATTTTTTCTAATTTTTTTCTATTCTGTTTTGCTCAGTATTTTGGATTCTAAATCTTAAAGTACTCCTTAATGTCCTTCCTGCTCTTATTTTCTCCATGTCTCTATAAGACAAAAGTTGCAATTTTGCCCTCCGGTTGTTTTCTGTTATATCTGCCTCTTCTCTCCATGTTGCCTGAGAATTGAATATATCTTGTCTCTTTTCTTTGCTCTTTTCTGCTTTATGTGCACCACCAGAAGTTTGTCCAGGGTATGTACTTGGTAGACTGAAGGTGGATGAAGATCACAGTTGGGCAGTCCTTGCCAGACGGCCTTTTTATATGTCACTTATGCAAGCATATTTTACAATACTTTTCTTCAAAGAAGACACTGAAAACAGGGACAATCAGAGCAATCTCTTGGCCTCCATCATCTTTTAGTAGTCTCTACCCCGTAAGCTTGGAAGAGCAGGAGTGGTACACACAGAATTCCACGTTCTCTTCTTATAGGTGGAAATGCAGCTGACCAGCCTGCACATTCAAACATACAAACCTTTTCACTGCAATGCTAATGTAGGAAATCTACAGAACAACCCACAGAAAGATCTCTCATTTTGTTGCTAGTGGAGCCATCCCTCAATTAAGGAAGTAGTTTTAAATGCAAACTAAAAGGTGCTTTCTAGGAGTATAAATCTTGTTGAAGTAAAAGCTGTTTGTTCATCCACTGAGCATATGAAAGATTGAGATCACTACACTTCAAGCCTGGATCAGAATATTTTCCTGGAAATCTGTATTACTTACACTATAAAACACAGTGTTTTGTCTAGACAAAGAAGACTACATAAAGTCATTCTGTACCTTGCTAAGCCTCTATATTCTCTGTTTCTTGTGTTTTTGTCTTTTCTGTTATTGTTTTCTCTGCCTTACAATGGAAATATCTCTTTCACAGATATGGCTGTCAGTGGGTCAGAGTCCATTGACTCCGGGTTTTTTAATACTTGATAGATGCTGACATTGCCACTTCCTCTAATTAGACCTAGATCTGCACCTGAAAAATAAATATGTGTCACGTGCTGGGCCTACAGATCCATCAAATGGCAACAGCTCCTTACCACCACCTTTTCAGAGCTTCAAAGGCACGAGCAGGGAACACAGGAGCTTGGCTCTAACAAGTCCTTTTCAGAGAATAGCCTGCACCTCACTGAGTCCTGTGGGTTCCCAGCACCTGCTGAACATCAGAGTGTGAAGTCACAGACATCTGTTAAGTTGCTAATAAGAAGCAGTTAAAGTATAAAGTTGCACTGCAATTAGCTCAGATTTTGCACATGTCCCTAAACCAAAGTAAATTCCTTTGAATGTAACCTGCCCTCTCATGTGGGCTAGCAGATTATCCACAGCTGACAATGAATAAAGGGTTAGAAGAATGAAGACTGACAGTTATTAAGTCTCTATAGCAAAAATGGAACAAATAACCAAAAGTATAAAGTAATGGTGTTATTCACAAGAAAGGCTAATAAAAGTCCTCTCCATGCCTATAGAAGCTACATCATACTGAGCATTAAATCATAATTATTTTACATTTTTAAATGTTGCAGAAAAAATATTTTGGAAGAGAACTCACCACGATTTATAGTGAAGCATTCACTATTCATCCGTAATACATGAAACCAGGCCAGGTTGTTATGTCCCGGGGAGATTAAAAAAGAATCCTGTGACTCGTGACAGACATTTTGGTGGTGTTTGTGAAACATCTTGGCACATCAGCCCAGTCCTTAACTAGTTCTGACTGGACAAGGCCCACACTCCCAACCAGTCAGGATTTTCTGACAGCCATGTTTTACTGAGCAAAAATCACATTTTTTTCAGAAAATGGCTTTCGGTTTCTAGGTAGTTTCAAGGAATTGCTCCACTCCTGTTCTCTGCATGCCTTTTTCTTAGTATTAGTGGAACACTGGGACAATAGCAGTTTAGTGATCACAGCGGAGAACTATGACTGAGGGCTGGTACTGAATATTTGAACCCATGTACCCCAAGATGTATGTCATATTGATGGGATGAAAGGGATTCTGGGAACAAAAGGAAGAAAAGCTATTAAAAAGTCTGCCTTCCCCATGAAAACAGGCTGAGGAAGCTGGGCTTGTTCAGCCTGGAGAAAAGAAGGCTGTGGGGTGGCCTCATTGTAGCCTTCCGGTACCCAAAGGGAGCTTACAAACAGGAGGGGACCCAACTCTTTGAAAGGGTAGATAACAGCAGGACAAGGGGAAATGGTTTTAAGTTGCAGGAGGGAAGATTTAGGTTGGATATCAGAGGGAAGTTCTTTACTGTGAGAGTGGTAAGGTGCTGGAACAGGCTGCCCAAAGAGGTTATGGATGCGATGTCCCTGGAGGTGTTCAAGGCCAGGTTGGATGGGACCCTGGGCAGCCTGGTCTAGTATTAGATATGGAGGTTGGCAGCCCTGCCTGTGTCAGGGGAGTTGGATCTTCATGATCCTTGACGTCCCTTCCAACTCAAGCCGTTCTATGATTCTCTGATTCTGTGAGTCTGGAACAAGCATGGCATTTAATAGTTATTTACCAGCATTAAATATCAATTACAGTTTTTCTTCCAGGTCAGGCTTCTGTAACAGGAGAATCTCAGTTGTTCAGTGCTGTTAAGCTTTGAGAGGAGGTTTTGGCTCCAGCTAACACTGCAGATGATAAATCAGGTAAGTCAGACGCTGTTCTTACTGATACAAAGTAGAGCATGATGAAAGGACATAGTAGATTTTTTTTTAATCTTTATGCAAATATAAACAGAAAACAGGAATATCCAAGATGATGCAAAGTTATATATATGCTAAATCTATTTAATTAAATGCAAAAAATTAAAATTGAGAAAATATTTTAAGAAAAAAACAAACAGCTACAATTTTGTTTAATTCTTTTGTGAAACAAACATGTAACTAAAAATTGTGTTTCCGTTTCTTATCACCTTTTTAGACCAGAATATTACTATTTTCAGTCGGTGTGTTTTCCAGTTTTGGTGAATAAAAAAGTATTCTTTTTACCAACTTTACTCTGAATCCAGAAGGCAGTGCAGAGAGCTGAGCTATTCTGAAAATCACGAAAATATGCTCTTACTGATTTTTATGTCTATTCCTGTCATTTTGCTGGTAAGAATTCTATTCTTAGGCTATCGTGGGGCTGTCCTATATGGCATATTTTACATTTGCCACTGTCAGAAACAGTATTTCAAATCTGCTGGGACATCTGATAACTGAAATAGCAATTTTCAATAAGCTTTTGCTGTAATACGATCTCACATACAACATCACATACATCATTTGGTTCGGTTTACAGTGTCGGAGAGGAAGTGGAGTCAGGGCTCCGTAAGCCTGGGCATCTTGTTCTCTTGTTCCCCTGTTTGGGGCATTCTGAGTCCTTTCTTCAGGTAGATTTTTTTTTTTTTTCCTGCTGTGTAGTCATACAGGCTGGAGAGGAATCAGAATCATCTGTAATGAGCTCTTACATGTTTCTGCATTTCTGCAGTTTGTATGTCAGGTTGTTGTGCTAACCGTAACAAGGGTGTAATTCTGAGTTTCTGTGGTAGTCTTTGAGGTTGTTTTGTTTTAACATTTTTTCTCTGTTTTTCATTCTGTAATTGTACCTTATTTTCTTCCTATTTGGGAAGTTTGAGTGATTTTTAAATCTTAATTCCTCAGCAGTTTTCTGATGACTGCAAACACGTTAAATCTGAGCTCCTGTATATTTAAGAAGCTTTTTCTATGCATCTTTGGTAAATGTCTTTCCATCTTCTTTATATCTGCCTATTTTAATCAAAAAGTAAGACTTTCACAAATGTTTCATGAACGCAACTTGAAATTTTAAGTCTTTTATTTGCATTTTGATACATCATACACAAGAGATGAAGCAGTGCACATACAAAGTTTGTTGTTGCACGTTGATACTGTAAGTAGAAGCACAGGTTATTAGCTTCTTAGGTCATTAATGGAGAGGAAGAATCTGTTCTATAGCATTCTCTAAAACACCCCCAAAAAGATTGGCACAGGATCATAGAATCATTAAGGCTATAAAAAGCAAAAGACCTCATCTAGTCCAACAATCAGCACATCCCCCACTAATTCATGTCCCTCAGTGCCACATCTACACTTTTCCAGAACCATCTCCAAGGATGATGACTCTGCCACCCCCCTGGGCAGCCTGTGCCAGTGCCTCTCCACTCCTGAGAAGAAATTTTTCCTAACATCCAACCTGTACCTCCCCTGCTGAGCACACACCACATCCTGCAGTGCCCACATGGGCGATGAGACACCAAGTGATGCTGATGACTGCTGCAGGAGGTCCATGCTACTCTCCTCTCCACACACAGAAGTACACCAACTTGACAGCTTACATTTTTTTTAGAATTCGTATGTGGTTTTCCAACAGCATAAATATGCACAGCCCCTTCCTGCACTGCACACGTGGCACAGAGCTGGGACACTCGCTCATGTGTGATTTTGGTTCCCCTCTATAAACAGGAAATAGCTTTTAGGTCTTTTAGTCCAGATTAATTTTCTCTTACTTCTATCACTTTGTTCATTCTTACATCTGAAGTTTTACTGTGGTTCCCATAAAGGAAGTTGTTTTCTGAGAAAGATCATAGAATTTGGTACTATATAGTTTTTTAGGGGCCCACAACTAAAGTTTTTAGATATAGATTACATGCATAAATGCGCACTGCAGCCAAATATCCATATAATTCCTTATTTTGAAAGGAGGAAGTAATATTTTGAAGAGGTGCCATGTGAAGTCAAACGATGCATTTATATCGCTCCACTACATTGGTCCATATATTTCCTATGACCAAGTCAAACCACCCAGGAATGGGACTGCCTTCTCCCTTGAAGCAGTCACTCTTTCGAACACTAATGCTCACTGTGTTGAAAAAGATTGTTTCTTAGTCTTCCCCTGTACGTTAATGTCCTGGTAGTGGTGCATAAGGGGCTGCTTGAAGCCTTCACACTCTGACCTGGTGCAGCTGGGAAGAAAAGAGGCAAGTAGTCAGCCAGGAATCCAAGAGCCAGCCTTCCCTACAAGAGACTTTGATGATGAAACTGTACAGCAAACTCTTCTAGCATACACGCAGTTCATGTTGACAGAGTGCTCTGCAGCAGAGCGTCTCCTAATTGCACTTGAAGACCAATATTGCTGTAATGAGACTTTAGGCTTGTGAGTTACAGAGGTACTGTAAGAGAAAAAAAAAAAAGAGAGAGAGAGAGAGGAAAGAAAGCACACTACGCTCTTGGCATAGGTTTCTGACATAGACCTGATCTGAGTCTCAAGACAGTGCAGCTTACACATAATCTTACTCCCAGGATTGTGCCTAAAGTATGGCCCAGACATTAACGTTTAAGTGATAGGATTTGGAGGTGACAAGTGATGAGATGTAGGGATGGGAAAGTATATACTTTAATGGCAGAAGAAGAGTTGAAATCAGTCCTTCTCACTGTAAGACTACAGCAAATTTACTAGCATTAATCCATTTACTTCCATTTTATTTTCTTCTTGCCTGCTTTTAGCGAAAAAGAATCATGTCCGTGTCTCGTAACACCTCAGTAATAGTTCAGCAGGATTGCTATGAACTTTCTGGGTCGGACGAGGACTGATTAGCTGCAGATTTTGATGTATGAATCTCAGCTGAAAAACCAGGCTTGCAGAGTCTGCACTGCTGCAGTTTCTGTTGAAGAAAGTAAAATGATCATTGCTGTTGCTCTTTGAGGAGGAAACGAATAAATCGACTGAACTGGAAAATTGAGGTGAAATGCAGTTTTTAAAAATCAGGTCTTCCGATTTACTTTTTGCACATAGTTAGACATGCATGGAATAAACTGAGTTGGATATGTTGCTTTTTTTAAGTCATTTGAACCTCCCATATGCTTATGTAAAAATGAACCTTTTCAGGTGATCGTGGGCTTCTTCGCTGATGTGAATGGCAGCCTTCCTGTTTTAAATTCCAAGTTGTAAAAAGAGAGTTGCACTGTCAATCAGCCAGCAAATGGTGCTGCACTAGCCCTTCTACAAAAACAAACAATGGCTAATAAATGACTTTATGGTAGGATTGAATTTAAAACAAGAAAATCCTTATCAGTGCAATATGTTTTCTGGTCCACTAAAGCTCTTCTATTTTAATCTGTTCCAGTTCTCTTACATTTCCCATTTTTTAGATTACAGCAAGTCCTTCTAAACATATATGTGTATGCATGTATACATACAAATGTGGGTATGTATATAAAAACGTATATGTAGAAACATTTTCTGTACTTAGGCAAAGATAGAATTAGAGCAAAATTACACCCTAAATGATACAATTTCTTTGAGCAGTGCTACATGGGACATTCCAGTTCTCTTGTCTATTCCAAATTTTCAATTTTCACTAAAAAAAAAAAAATGAAGTGAATCTCTTATTCCTATACTTATCCAGAAACAATAGCATCAAGAAGCAAGCAAACAAATACATAAGGCAAAAAACAAACAAACAAACCAAAAGCAGGGTTTAGATGGTAAATGTGAAACCAACACACTTCTAGTCACTTTCAAACAGCCAGGCGACATACTGCCAAGACCAGTCTCAGAGACAGGCAGCTCAAGTGGTATACTGGCACAGCTTCACTCAGAGAGGTTTCTATGTGTACTTAAGGAGATGATAAATGTTAGCAGAGGAACCAGTTTTCTGGGTGACCAAATCATGGAAGTAAAGCATGAGAGAATACCGTAGTGAAGATCTTTAATATTTGTTGAGTGGCATTTTACTTTGGTGTTGCAGCAGGAGTAAAAACAAAAAAGATGACGGAACAAACTGTTTAGCAGGTGAAAATGGAGTGCTGGAGTTAAAGAGAGTCCAAAGGGCCCTTGAAAGCTAATAGATATGTCTGCAACCCAACTAAATGTTAGCTGCATTGCGACAAATACTTGAGCCTGTTGGATCCTACTGGATAACAATTGTAAACATTAAAATAATTCCACTGAGAATGGCATCTCTTAGGAAGATATCTGAGATTCTCAGTACTGTAAAAATCTTAATGTTTCCACTCTCCCTTTCTATTCAGTTCCTGCCTTTGAGTCACATAAAAGGCATGGTACAGTGACCCAGCCCATGGACTGGCTTCCAGAGCCAAGAAGGCAATATAGTACAGGCTGGCTAACAGACCTAAAGGGAATGCACTGCTTTAATTTATTCAGACAACATTTTCCTACAGTTGCCAACATCTGCAAAGGAGGCCTTAGCACACAGCTCAGACTATCCAAGATTTTTTCTTTACTCTTCTGCAATACTGTTGGTTACTGAGTCTTTTCTCTCACTCTTTAAAGGCAGTACTTGAGTATAATTTTCTTGTGTAGGTTTACCATGCTCCTGTATCATCCCTTTTTTTTCCAGCAGAAATTATTGTGGGACACAATTGCGGTTTTAAATTTGAATTTCTCCTGTATATTTTGCAATCTCATCGGAATAAAATAAAGAGCCAGGTATCTTCCTCTGCACATGCATATGACACTTCTGCTTGTTCAGGAAATTTGGTGCATTCAGGAAACACTGGTCTTACCAGGTGTGAGCAATATAGCTATGCAGAACATTCACAGCATCACATCAGACCTATTGCATAAATACAAACTCTTGATCTGTGTCTAAGCGAGAACTCAGATGCATATCCGAAGTTTCATATTTTTCATGCTTTCAGAAGCATATCAAGGAATATCAAGGAAAACACATCAATCTTTCTCCTGAGCAGATGCTCTGAAAAAAAAGGAATTCTGTATGTTCCAGACAGCACAGTGGAGAATTCCACCTTTTTATGCAGATGAGGGTGAAAGATAAGACACTGCCTACATATGCAAAGGATATGCAGTACAAACCCAATCCTCCTTCTTTCACACCTCAGCCCAGGAGCTGCAGATTATAGCCTTTCACCCTGTACTGCACACAATCAGAGCTCATCTCCCAAGCATAGAGCTGGTTTTATGCTGGAGTTTTTGAAGTGCCTGGTTCCTGTGAATAGATAGTGTTCTCTTTTTTTGGCTGCCCACTAAGTAATACCTGCAGAATATGTCTGACAAACATTTGAAAGGTCAGGGTCCAATGGCTAACAGGAAAACTCATTCTAATGGCTCTATACACAGAAAAGGGTGAGTGCATTTCACAGCGTGTCCTGCAATCCAGGCCCCTTGGTGTACATCTGGTTACATTGCACTATGTGTCAGGACAAAATATTGGGGAGTGACCTCACTTTACTATAGAGGGAAGATAGGGCAAGGTACATTTCAGTAGGTCACCTACTCTGAAGTGAGGAACAACCAACACTATAATGTGTGACTCTATTCCAGAATCTAGGTCAAATCATTATATCCTTTTTTTTTTTCTTTAACATTATATATACTTCCCATAAGCCAAAAGTTAAAAATATTTCTGCCAAGAAGGTGCATTCTACAGGCAGCATGGAAATAGCAACACATCAGCTGTAGGTCAGTAAAAGAAAAAGACCATAGGACATCTTCATGTGACTTTGTGGCTTGCCTTCCAGGCTGCTCTGTTCCACAGGCTGCTCTTGCACTCAGAGTTTACATGGAAAACTCACAGAAGAACAGTCTTGTACGTAATGGCAATCAGTGGCTCAAAGGCAAATGTTTTCCATCCCTGTACTATTTTAAAAAGGGACAGTGTTTCAGAGACCTTCAGGAAAAAGGGCATGCTTAGATGCTGCCCTTTTTAAAATCTAACCTACTCACATTGACTTGAGAAACAAGTTCGGAAAGTGCCACCAAAGAGGTCATACTGTAAATTCAGGTTGAAATCCCTGAATATAGACTTAAATCATTCTCCCTGGCCCATGCCAGGACTGCTGTGCTGTGAGTCATGATCCATCCTGCTCTCTCCCCTTTTCACACCTGCATGCCTTGTAGACTGGTGGTTAGACCACTTGGAGGTGCAAAACTGGTTCAATTCCTACCAGGTGGGGTGATGCCTAAAGCAGGAAGTTCCTGAGGCTAGCCAGGCGCTCAGCAGTGCATGACTCAGTGAAAGAGGATGACTCTTCTGAAGATTCTGTGAATGCTCTTATAACTTATTGCAGGGATCTCCAAAGACATAGTTTAAATCAATTAAGCATATTATCACATATATTAAATGCAAACTTGTGAGAGCAAGTAAAAAAAAAACTGAACAGGTTGCCTAGAGAGGCTGTGGTCTCCATTCTTGCAGATACTCAAGATCCAACCTGATCTGGCTGATGCTGTTTGAGTAGTAGATTGGACAAGACAGTCTCCAGAGGTGTCTTTCAACCACAAGAATTCTGTGATTCTATGATTTTTGGGGGGGAAGAAAAAAAAAAAGTGTTTTATTTTCATGTGAGTAAAAGGCATTGGAAAAAAATGAAATTATTTTGGATCTGACAAGTGAAAAGCATTTCACTGGTTTTAGCTGCAGAATTATAAATTCAGTTATGGCCTTAATTGCAGTTAGTGAGCTCTCTTAAATTCAGAGCTTGTTTTGATTCAGTTGAGCTACAGCAGCATTGATGGATGTGTGTGGCACCACTCTGACTGGGATGTGAAATCATGTGCTTTCCCCTCACATGCAGATGCATTTCAGCAATGATTAATCATGTATTTTCTCCTTTGGCAGCCATTCACAGAAGTCTTCATTTGCAAGGCGTGACTTCTTTTTCTTTTTTTTAATTGTCGTCATAATGAAGTCCCAGTTAAGTGATATTTACTGAGGAAACTGGGTACAAATTTGCCTGATGTGTGTCAAAGATGGGCTAATTTCATGTTTTACCAATCTGGATTAAAGAAAACTCAAAAACAAAGGTTTTCCAACTGAGGTTTATTTAAGTTTCATAAAGTCTTGAATTGTTTTCCCTTGAAACATTTACTTCAATATATCTTTATCAATCTATACCTGTACATACATGAAGATCTACATGCAAGGACACGTGTTTACAACAATTTGCTGAGGCTCTCCACTGTTGAAGTAGTTTTTGCACATTCATGAGTACACCTAAGGGCTAAAAAATCTTTTCTGCGTGACAGATTTTGTCCTAATAATAAATACAGTGTATCACTCAAAAAAAAAAAAAAAAAAAATTAAAAAATCAACATTTGGACACTTATTTCTGAAATATAGTTTGATGCATCCCCAAAGTGTTCTTGACATATTTCTAATGCAACAAGTACTATTATATTTTGTTGTGGAAATATATATATATATATATATATATATATATATAAATTCTTAGGCATTCTTTAATAAGATCTATCAATGAGAAGATTGAAAATCCCAGGAGCAGTTGTACTTTCTTCTTTCTGTTGGTCATTGCCATGTTTCTTAATGTCAGATCCTCCAGACCCTGGAAAAAAAACAAAAACATAATGTTAGGCAAAAATATTACATAAGGATAAGGAATAGATAACAAGTTGGGCGTTAAAATACAGGCTTTTATGATTAAAAATATATTCCCATGTTTTATTTATATAGGCTTATGATTTATGTACAGCAAAAACCTTTAAAAGATGTGAAAGCAGTTTATTATGCTGATTTGAGTACATTAGGAAAAATCCCCATTCGTTTTCTCCTTTACTGTTGGATGCAATCTATTTAAACATTTGCAGTGGAGCAGCAAGCATGTTTATCAATAGCAAGGAAGTTCCTTCATTAACTGAATCACAAATTTGCCGCATATACTACTTTTTGCACCAGGGCTTTTCTCTCTCATGAGGAGAACTGCATAAACCAAAGTATTTATCAACCATATATATATAATTGAATACTATATAAACTTCACTCTGCTTTTGATGCCCAGACACAGGGCTGACACAGCCATAACATCAACAATCAATGCTGGCCATGGTGCAGAATTTCCAGTGCAAGGTTTTTCTAGTGTCTGTTGTCAGATAAGGCAGTGCTGGAGGAATAAGGATGAAGAAGGCGTCCCACCTTGCCTCTCTCCTTTACCTGGAACATCATTTCCAAAAAAAAAAAAAAAAAAAAAAACTGTAAAAACAAACAAACAAAAAAACCACAACAGTTGTAGGATTTGTCATGTTCAAAGTTGCCTAATAATTTCGGAGAAGAAGGGAAAAATGACTTCTGATAATAAAATGATTTTTAAAATACCTCTAACATACTCGTTTTCTTTCATTCCTGTTCATCCCAACGTGCTTTGCAATTTCATATAGTCTGACATTTATATTAAAGTAAAGGGGTCATCGGGTCCAATTCTGCAGAAAGGGACATCAGAGTTTAAAGCCTTGCTGATTATTTCTGCTTCTCAGGAACAGGCTCGGGATGAATTAGCACCCCTATTAATCATAATAATACATCTATGTCTTGGTTCTGAAATTCTTGAGATGTTTTCCTGAAACTGCTAACTGGTACGATACTAGCCAAAAAAACATTAAAGCATAGGCCTTAAGTCTCCAGTGAATCCTCCAGAAATTGCCCAGCATTCACAGCGTAATATTTCTGACAGGAAATATACACTTGAGATGTTTTAAGCTTGAAATGTCACATACACAGTCGAGCTTAAGCCTAAGAACAGCCTCCTCTGTTTCCGAGATCATAACACTACTATTATAATTGAGAGGATAAAATGCCACTTCCTTGCTTCCCATACCCCTCTCCAGATGAAATGTGAGTCACTTCATGAATTTCATCTATGGCAAAGCCTAATGGAATAATTTCAGCCTGTCCTGGACAACCCTGCTGCCCAATTCCCTCACACACACACTCACACACGTTATTTCTGCTAGCTTGGATTTCACATCCGCCTCTGCCCAATCGCTTGTGGCAGGCTCTAGTGGTAAAGCAAATGCTCTGCTCCTGTTTTTCCCCTTAGAATTGCAGATCACCGAAGAAGTAGCTTAAAACATTTTCACTTGAGAAAAATGTGATGAAATTGCTGAAGGTTCTGCAGTCTTGAAACACTAGCAGCCTATTGGCACCAGGATTATTCCCAGACATGATCTTTCCTTTGGAACCTGCAGTTGAATTTGCAGTATTTGTTCGTTTCATGCCTCCTCGGTGTAGTCTGTCTCTCTGGCTGATTTTCTTCCTTTCTTTATCTGAGGCTGGCATTTTTTCCACTCTCAATAATTAAGCCGTCTCGATGTTAGAGACATGCCTATTTTATCACATGTGTGTCTCGTACACAGTTGAAAAAGGAGAGCTCCAAGGGAGAAGAAGGCTGGCGTCTCTGCTGTTGAAACGGTTTCAATCTGGCCTGAATACTTTGCCTGCAGTGCTGCAACCCACAAGGGGGTCTTAACCTCTGAAACCTGCTGACTCAAGAGTAATTGGCCAGCATGATGCCACTGTGACCATCAAGTGGAACAAATAAAATTACCCACCATTTCAGTGCCGTGATTGTCCTCTCCCACTGCATGATTCCACGAATTCCCCGGAGGACTGACCTGCTTATAATAAACAAATTGTTTTCTGGGCTCCTTTTCCATTGCCTGTAGGGGAGTTACAAGAAGACAGAACCAAGCTGTGTTAACTATATTTAGTGAGATTTTTTTTTTTTTTTAATTACATCAGATGGTTTGGATGACTAGATACAGTATGATCTTTTAAAATCATATCCTCGAGAAGCAAACAATTAGAGAGAATAACATCTCCACAAGGAAACTCAAGTTTATACAGCAATATAAAGTTATAAATTTAAAGAATTCAAGAGGATTACACATACCCAAGCTGGATGTCTTAATTCATTTTCCTGGGCAAGACAGCTTAAAAGCAGGGATTTTCTTACACTATACACAATTTTGTAATTTGTTTGCATAAAATCAAGCTGTTTACACTCCAGGACATTGCTATATAAAGGTCATTGCCAAAACTTGCTGTCTCCTATAGCAGTATAAAAGTGGAATTTCTCCCATGATGGCCGTGGCTTTATTCAGATACACACCAGTGTAACTGAGAACTAAATTTGGCTTTCCATCCCTGTCTAAAAGAAGTTCAGTAATGATCAGAGGGGGAGTGATGGGGCAAGGGTGGGATAGAGGGGAAAGGGGTAGTTCTTATTCTTGTACTTCTCCTCCTTCATAACCACATAACAGCACCCTAATATCTGGATTCATGCAGAGGAAATAACATGACCTGGTAAACACATCAGTACAGCAAAGAGTGCAAAATTTTATTTTAGTGTTTTCAGTAACTGCCAGAGCTGATAATGGCCCTAATGTGGCCACAATTGACTGCAAAAGTGCAGGTTTTGTCCCAGTACCATAAAGTTTTGTACTAACACTGTATGAAATTGCAGTTGTTTTGAGTTTCCAGACTTAATTTGAAAAGAGCAAAACTTTTAGATTGCAGATGTGTGTGAGCTGTTGCTTTAGGAAAGCAGGTAAAGGGGTTTTGCAGAATTTAATCATGATAAAGAATAAACAGACCACAGTATAGCAAGAATAGCAAGCTACATTGCTTGCCTGCCTTCACTAACAGTAACCGTTTTAGCTGTCAGTGCCTAACTGAAAACACAGTTTGCTGTTTGTTTCTTCCTATTTCATTTAAAATCCATTCACTTACATCACATGCTTAAATGTAGGCAGATGATTAAGCACGTTGTTAAAACAAGATCTTGAAAAGCCAAGAAAAATGAATAGTTTTGTGTTTTTTTTTTCCCCTGCATTTTTTCCCGTATTTATTAAGTCTTTATTTTAGTATTTATATTTTAGGATTACCCTGTATCACTTCTAGTTCCACTTCGTTTGGCTTCGTAAGATATTTTGAGGGATACTGTACATATATTTTAAGTTTTTTTTCTTTCAAAGTTTTGAAAGGAACGTATTAAGAATGCTTAAAGAAAGAGCAAGAAAGCTTATCTGGTTCTTTCCATCCAAGGGAAACTCTTTGCCTGAACATATTTTTTAATCTGGAACGGTTGTTGTAAATTAGGAGTCTGACCACTGTTTCAAATTTAGCATGCATCCATTTAGCATTTGTTTTATTTCTCGGTAGATAAAGTATAGAGCAAACCTATAATGATTATACCGTACACAAGTCTTTGCCTTGTTGACATATAGTTTCTTTCTCTCTCCCTCACCTTTCACTGCTGCCTTAGTGTGTCCAGCATGAGAAATTTTATTTGGGACCACAATACTTTCAAGATGGGAAGGACAGTCAACAAAGCTAAATTATTCTTCTAATGCTTGGCTGATAAGAGAAGCCATCATTAAAGCCAGTCACCTCTGCTGGAAATTCTGTAAAAGAGGGAGGAGATCACTGAATCATTTTTAAACAGGGCATGTGTGAACTCCTGTTTCCTGTGCAAGGGATCTGTGATGGAGTGTGATGCATGAAAAGCCCAAATTCAGCTAGGTGCTAGGACTCAGGTAACAGTCTGTGACCTGTGGAAGAGATCCATACTTGAGGGGCTGTGACAATTCTCAGCTCCGGGAACACGATTTGGTCTTTTGTGCCCTACTGCTTCTTGCAACTCTATCTAAAGAAACAGTCTATTTTTGATTGTGTTGGGAGACTTTATCAAGTTCATCTTCTGAAAGTTTCAGTCTACCCACAGTACTTGTTACCCATCTGCTTTTCTCATTTATATTTTGTTACTTCTTGTGGCTGTTTCAGATTCTCCTATAAAGTGGTTTATAGTGATAGTTATAAAATACTTTTCTCTATATTTCTCCTTTAAGGGAACAACTGGTGGACGTCCTTGTCTTATACATTGAGTATTCATCTCAATCGGCCAGTGTAACAGACAACAAACACACAGAAAACAGGTCACCATGACTGCGAGGCATTTGAACCATACTGGAGAGCTTTTCAGATTTTGAAGAATACGCCATCTCATGGAAAGCATTTGCAGCCTCTGGACCAGTATCCATCTGGGTGCAACAACCAGCAGGCAGTTCATGCACTAGCCTTTGCTGTAACAGACACCCAACATGTAGATCGTATACTACATACACAGGTCTTTTGTAATTCACTGAGCTTCTCTCCCTCTCTACACTAGAGAGCCTGGAGGGCTGTCACCTCTTCCAGAAAGCACACAACACTCTGATACCACAGCATGCGATTGCACTCATACATATGTGACATATCAATGTATTCACAACTTCTCCCCGCTCATCTCTAGGAGGGGATCATGAAACTAGAACAGAGGATTCATTTTCTTTGCCTAGAGGCCCCCTGGGGAACAGGAGTAGTGGTACCAGTTGAGTATCCTTGCACAGGGGGGCTTTTCCACTTCTGTCACTTGAAGTTGATTGTATTAACTGAGCCTCTTAATGAGCTATGCTCTTCATTTAGCCAGTCTTAAGGAAGAAGACATTTCAGCAGCAGCAGCAGCAGAAAGACACCAGCTCCTGCACAGTCCTCTTCAAGGAATCTGCTGCTGAGGGAAGCTAGCACCTGAAACCCCTAGAGTAGGCTGCTGGAAGAAGTCTTATTGGACAGGGGGAGGTTTGCTGAAATCTGGGAGAGAAGACTTTTGCACAATTGGTTTTAGTACTCTGGGAAATACAGAAGGCCTTACTAGGAAGAGAGAGAAAACAGAGCCCAAGCATGAAGAATAATCGCTGGCAGATAACTCTACTTCTCTGTGAAACGTAATCCCCAAATACTTCGGCAGGAAGATAGATTATTCTACCATAATGACAAGCATTAGTCTCAGGACTCAGTTTTTCAAAGAAACTAAGTTTAAAAATAGACTTCCTAAACCTTAAGGGCTGGAAGCATATGCAGACATTAAGATTTGTCTGCAGCTCCTTACTTTACTCCTACACTTTACCATCTGCAAACAACTGCTGCAAATGACTGCTTAGGACAGACCTGGACTTTATAGTTCTCACTGAGGCAATATGTCACCTCTATTTATACTACTGTGATCTTATTAAAGAAGGAAATCCTGTCAGTAGTAATCTCAAATTCCTTTAGTCATCATAAATTAAAACTCTCCACTTCTCTCTTGCAACAAGATTTTCTGTTTTGCCTTAATGTGCATGCATGCACCCAATTAGTACGTGCTTTTTAAAGTTTTTGTTGTGTTTTTCAGTGAAATCCTAATGGCAACCAACCACAGAAATTCTCTAAATGTTAGTTAGTAGCTGCAGAGACATAAACTCACAGAAGCCTTGACTAATTCTTGCTGATAAACATATCCTTGATGTAATTATTGGCTTAAGTCAGAGGAAGTGTAGCTCTCCGGCTGCAGTGAGCAAATGGAATCTAGGAGCTCTGAGGATCTTTTTGTGGCCATATTACAGGGCGTCTCTGTGAATTTGGTAAATGTAAGTGTAAACTTTCTGAGCCTATGTATCCTTCTCTGTGAGATTGTTATACAAGGCTCAGCTTTTCTTAGGAAGAATTTGCAACTCTCAGTGAACTGGGTACTGCAGTTCCAGGTAGAAACCATGTTAGGAGAACATAATTTCTCTCCATGCTAGGCAACTGTGATCAATGATATTACACAGTGCAAAATATAACAAAATGAATGCATGAATTCTGCCTTAACTAACTTGCAGAGATTCACATAGAGATATATTTTTTTTCAAATACAGCTAAGTCTTCTTTATTAAAAATGGAAGGGTTTCGTACTTTCTTTGGAGATGCAGGCTCTGAGAGAGATAAGTCAAATGACAGGGATTTCTTGTACAGATCTCATGGTCATAAAACATGAGGTGCTTTCAGAAAGTGCAGCCAAACAAAAGGCCTTTCTATATTTTCATCCTTCCTGAATAGTTCTTATAACTCTACAGCAAACTTAAGATCGTCAGAGAGGGACTGCATGTCATAATGATTAATGTGACAAGGGAATGAGGAGGTCAACCAAAGGCGCTGCCATTGTCCATAGTCCTTGTCACAGCAGGTGATTTGAAGGGTTAAGTCCATTACAGAGAAAAGCAGAACATAAAAATTGAAAATTCTATGCCAGTGTGATATGGGGGAAGTGGTTTTGACGCTGAATCAGCACATGGCTTTGATGCTGTATGAGAAGTAGAAGCCACACAAGCACCTGAAAGCTGTTATTAGTGCACCCATTCACCTGTCTCTAGCCATGGCCAGTCTCTAAACACTTCAAAGAAATGCAAATAAATAAACAACTTGGAGGTCAATTTATGCATTAAGAGAGAAAAGGAAGTGGGAATTCCTTCCTGGCAAGTATAAATATGGTACAAAGCAAATGATCAACAAACAGAAATCACACACACCCTTAGGAATACCAATAAATCACCTACTTCCGAGCTTTCACTTTAAAATGAGTGTCTCAGACTGTCTTTTCTCTAAACATGAAAAAGTCTTCGAATTGTTACGGTATTTTCTACTCACTATTTTTTTTATTATTTATTTATTTATTTTTGGAAGACCATTCCAGGACAATGCCCCTAAAATACTTAGAAACCTCTTAGAAATCCTGTCTCCAAGCTATGACTGTAATGGTGAAGAGCAGTGCAGCTTCTAGCTAGAATAAAACCAGTAGATAATTCATACCATTTGTCCAGCTTTTTGAAATTGGAAGATGAAGTTAAGAGTTCAGAGTCCTCCTCATGGTCTTTGGCTCCTTTGCAGCATTCACCCCTAGAACCACTCAGTGCATGGGAAAGTTGCTGCCAGGAGAATACAAAAACCTCAGTTGAAGTGGTTATGACCTTTTTCACCTGGATACATTCAATTGCTGTCTTGGATAAGTTCAGAAAATATGCCAGATAGTACTCAATTCTGCTTTAGTGCACTCCTAGGAGATGTGTGAGACTGCTTTACATCTTCTACCCTGGGTAGTTATGAAGCCACCCAAGCTGATGTGCACAAGGCATTGTTAGGAAAGCGAGTGTTCTGTTCATCTCATGTCTATGCAATTTTTCTTGTAAGACCTTCATTCCATATGTGTTCTGGGTTTTTGTTTGTTTTGTTATGTTTTGTGTTCCTTTCCTAACCAGTTATTTATCTTCAATTTGTAAATGCTTTAGCATGGAAGTAGCGATACTGTACCATAGCTTCTGATATCACAGGGTTTTGGTGATAACAGCAGTTCTATCAGCAGAATTCACTTAAGAATTCAGTTAAGAGAGTTCATTTAAGAGAAACTTAAGTATACAGCCACTGTGACTGCAAACCTAGGATAATAGTAGTGCTATCGTTTTTAAAGTTACTGTTGCAGAAATAATAATAGACTGAAGAAGCTGTTAAAGGGACACTTAGCACACTTAGCACAGTTACGAAGAAATTACTGAAGTATTTCTGAATGACTAAAGAATCGTAAAATATTTAAGAAAAATAACTGTATTGAATAGACAATAAAAAGCATGGAATGAAAAACAAATATGTTGTTTCTACATGCAGAATGAAGTCATTTCCTCTCCCGCATGTATATATTTTTAACAAGACCAGGGTGAAACACATTTTTAACTGGAGGCTATATTTTGGGTTGCTGTGGACTGCATGTCTAGAAGATTCAGCATCATCACGGTATCTCAAAAAATCATAGAAACCATGAACAAAAATTAAACAAATTAAGCATGCTTCTGGTCAGCCAATGAATGACAGTGCTCATCCTACTGAAGATAATGTATTTGCTGCTTAATAGTCCTCATTAACAAAGTAAATATCCTTCTGGGTATATAAAGAGGTGGACCCAAGCCATGAAGCTACTGAAGTATCACGTTAGCATGAAAAAAAGACTATGAGAATGAAAAGAGGGAGGTGGTGAGAGGTGATTAATTATTCATCTCTGTTTTCTGCACATCTTGCAAATTCAGCTTTGGTGCCTTATGTCTTGCATCTTTGGAAATTATTAACTGCATGTTAAGAACATTAATTCATCATTATGGATTTATAACAACTGTATTTGCAATCAGCTCTATTATGGGCTTCACAAAACGTGCTGATAGCCTTTTACCCTATATATGAGAATAAACAAACATGAAGATTTTAGAGGCTCCCTCTGCTTATTTTAACTGCAATAAAACATGCTTCACAGAATGTAGAATTTAGTAGCTGAAAGAAATGGCCTCTCTTGATTTTGATCCATTCATTACTGTGCACTTGTTTCAATAGATACAACCTTTCCTCTGCGAGAAACACTGCTTGATCTCTTTCACATTCTGCAGACAATACAGTAATAAACCGAAATAAAGCCTGGTACTACAATGTGATGAGAGCCTTCGGAGAGCAAAAGAGGCTTCCACCTTCTTTGTCTTACAGGACTGGATACTTCGCATGACAGCAAGACTGATGGAAACAATGTCACTGGAGGCAATTCACACCTTTTGTCAGAGAGGGGGAGAAGAGAAAGTTTATATTATTTTCACAAGGATGATTTGTAAAGTGCTTTCCCATGAGCTGAAAGGGTCCTCAGAGCCTTACTTTCAAACAGTGATGCTGCTTACTGTGAAGTATATCTTGAAATTCAACAGCAAAAATAGCAATATTGTTACTCAGTCATTTACAGCTGAAATTTTCACTGCAGTTGCTTGAATGTGGCGGAAATCCCAGGGCAGATATGCATTTGAGATTAATCTTTTTGAGTTTGTTGCCTTAGAGGACACTGGTAACATATTACCTTTCTACAATAAAAGACGTAGATATGGGAAAGTCATCTAGTCCCCGTCGCTAACAGTGCAGATTGCCCTCTGCTGTGTTCCCTAGTGCTTTGTCCAGTCTATTTTTAAATGGACTAAGTGATGAGAATTTCTGCAGAGGAGAGTTCACAGGCAGCCCTCTCTCCTCTAACAAAGCTCTGAACAGATAAAGAATAATAAGAATATATATATATATATTTATTAAGCCTTCTCTCTTTCAACTACCGAAGCCCTTAGAATACTAAGCAGCCACCATAAATTTATTGTTCCAAACAAGATCAGCAATGTTAAAAAGAAATCAGTAATAATCATACAAAAATAAAATAAAATAAAATAAAATAAAATGAAGTAAAATAAAATAAAATAAAATAAAATAAAATAAAATAAAATAAAATAAAATAATGAAGCAAAAGACAGGACAAGGGTCTTAGCAGATGTTCAGCTCAGGAACAAAAGGATCTTGCAGTTAAGATTGCTGCTGCAAACCCTTTCAGCAGTATCCATAACTCTTGAAGTTCTAGGGCCAAATCTGGGGGGGTTTTAACAGTGCTTAACTGTCACTGCTTAGCAGGAGATTCAACACTCTTCAAGCGTTCTTAATATCTCACAATTCCAGACCTACACTGAGGAAAATTTAAGGCCATATTTCTGAAAAAGACTATTGAGACAACGGAAAAAAAAAAAAAGAAGAAAAAAAAAAAGCAGAGATATCAATTTGATTTGCTCATTTGCATCAATCCCATCAGGTGAGTGTTACAATTTTGATCATCTTGAAAATCTTCCTTCTATGTCTGCTAAATCTTGACTTACCTGTAGCTGCAATAATTTGTCAGGTAACAATAACAGTGAGGAATAGAACAAAAAATCTTGCTATCATCAAACTCAAAGATGCATTCAGGAAAAAGCATCAACCAAAAGTGAAGTCAAGTGCTTGTCTTTTCCATCCTTGTTTACCAATGCTAAATCCTACTGGTTGCTACTTCCACCAGCAGATTATTGCAACTTCTGTAGGGGGAGGAAAAAAAAGTGTTATATTTCTTTCTGACAGAACCATTAAGGAACTCTGTAATGTTTCAATCTGTGGTCAGTGTTCTGTTTTGCTTGGCTTGCTAAAGCCTCAGCCTCAGTTGGCATTTCCTAAATTAACAGCACATTCACTCCCCACATTAAGACAGTCAGACAAATGGTCCAGCCTAAACTAAGCAGTTTGACACTCATGTGCTTCAGCAAAGCTGAACAGCATCTCATGACGCTTACATGACTGGATGATATCATAATCATATGATAAAAAGCCATTAGGCCAGGACCAAAACCTAAAACATAGGTCATTATGTTAGATGTAAAAAAGTGTACCCATTTAATAGAAATAAAGAAACAAAAAAGAGTTCTGACACCAGGGAACATCTGGCTAATATTTACATCTCCTGTTTAATTTGGATGCTTCAGTTTAGTTTTCAAGATGGCAGTGTACAGAAACAAATTAAGCCAATCACTCTATCTGAAGTTTAGAAAACCAAGATTTGTTTATAGTTTCTCATATTAATACCTCATCCACTTGGCCAAAATGCCTTGTGAAAAATATACCTCAAACACACAATTCCCCTTTAGTAACAAAGCCGTAATTCAGCATAATTCTTTGTTGATGGGATGAAAAAGGGAGTCATGTAAACTTGGAGTATTGAGATGAACAGATAAAGTTGGGCCATAGGAAACGAAACAATCTTCAGTGCTGTAGGGTTAAACTGAAGCCCATTACAAAAGTCAACAGAATTAGCATTTTGGGCCCCATCCTACTTTCCTTTAAATCAATGGGATTTTGTCACTGACACCAGCCAAATCACAGACATGTTCAGTGTTAAAATAACATGAGCTGGATACAGTCTTGCAGGATGAGCCCTGTGCCTGGGAACTTACAAGTTTAACTCTGTGATGAATTTAACACAGTGCTCATTTCCAAGAGCCCTGAAAAACATGAGGCAATTCAGTGATGCATATGTAGAATTTCCAAAAATATTATCTCTAAAAGAAAAAACTGGCCAAGTGACAATATTCTTATGTCATAGGTAATTAGGTAAGCTCTAGAACATTCAGGTTACTAAAATGAGATACTGATTTCAAAATACCAGAGAGAATGCAAAGCCTGAGGTCAAATTTTAGTTACAAACCCAGAGGGACCAATGGGGAAATCTCTTTATCAGGCTTCTCTGTATCTGAACATACAAAGGATCTACCAGGCCAAAATCTATTCAGCATTACTATTATTGGCAGTTATAAATAACAACATTAGCATCAGTGAATTACAGTATCTAAACCCTAGATCTGGTTAAAGGGTCATGTGGTTTGTGCCGTTTTAGTCTACTTTTTCTAGAGGTGGAAGGAATGGTTATGGAGGCTCAGTGGATCCTTCCTGGGTCCACCCAGGTTGTCATGACAAAAACACAGAATTAACACTAAATTGGCCAGCTTTATGGTAGCAAGAGATTCACCTTTGTCTGCAAAGAGCTTAAGAGTAGAAGCAAGCCTAGCTGTTATTCTGAATGGCAGATATATGCACCAGAAGAAAACAATGCAAGCTTTGTCTCAGGTTTGTATTGCCCACAAGTCCATCTCTGGAGGAAAGAAACCTGAAGGGAGCCCTGTGTGTTTGCATCTTCTGCAGGCAGCCACATTTCCAGTCCACAAAATGATGAGTTTCTGAGAAGAGAGAGAGGGGCCTGAAATTATGTCCCTTCTACACTGACTTTACCAATAAGCGAAATGCTGCTGCTGGGCTTGCTGGAAGCTATAGCAGAGGCAGGGCAGTGGTGGCAGAGATAAGGTCAAGAGGAACAATGAAAGCAGCAAGAGGCCACTGCAAAGGCAGCTGGCAACAAGAGCAAATTTTGGAGGAAGTAAGGGGGTAATTCCCCACAGCAACTGACTCCAAAAGGCAGTAGGGTCAAGTTGGCACCACAGAATCATAGGAACATAGTATATCCTGAGTTGGAAGGGACACAGAAGGACCATCGAGTCCAACTCCTGGCTCCACACAGGACTACCCAAATTTCAAACCCTGTGTCTGACAGTATTGTTCAGACATTCTTAGTTCCTTCCACCTCCTCCATGCATCCACTGCTACACACTGAAGGTCTCCCTATACTCTCCTCGCACGCTGCTGAGTATGCAGCACCCATGCTGTAAAACCACTGCTCTTTTTAACTGCCACACAGCTCTCAAATATTTCAGTTGCTTTGAACTGTATAAAGAGTATCGTGATAATACTATTATGGGGCCTACAGGGACACCCTAGGGCCTAGAGGAAACATAGGTCTACTCTTGGCGTCATAGGGGTGCAAACTCCAGCTAGGCCAGTCGTGAAGCATTCCTTGGACTGGTCTGCAGCTCTGAGGCCAGCTGGCAAGAGAGACTCCTGCCAGAAGAGCGAGGCCAGCCCAGCTGGCCTACTGGGAACAGTCTCAGGGCCATGACGACCTCTGGGCAATCTCTGGCACTGCTCTGAGCCAAGGGCCAGCCTTGCAGTGCAGCAGTACAGTCAGTCCACTTGTCTTTAATCCAACCATTTAATTTACTAGCAGAAGTACAACCCACCAGAGATAGGGCCTGTAAACAGCTGAGCCGGAGCAGGCTTGGGGCCAGAGGGTGGCCTGTCACTCTTTTTTATTTAGAGGGATAAATATAGCAACTGAGGCTATATGCTTTAGTGAGTATGAGCATGTGATATCCTTCACCCTGCTATTCCCAAGAGACAGAAGGGCCCTGTGACAAGGGACCCATTTCTTAGTTCTTCAGAAACTCTCCAATGCCCATGTGTCTGTTGTTTCTCATACAATGATTTATGCTTTTTACAGAGTCAGTACAGGAGAGTGACAGATGAGAAGTGTGCCATGTTCCAGGGAACCTTTCCTCCCACCCCAAAAATCAGAAATCACCATTTTGTGAGGTAAAATCATATTATTCATAACCTGGAACAGCAATGCCTTGTTGTTCAGCCAGCTAAAATCTTCTGTGCTTTCAAGTTTTCAAGTGAGAACTATTGGTGATAGGTGGATGGTTGGACTGGGTCATCCTGTGGGTTTTTTCCAACCTTGGTGATTCTATGATTCTATGAGTCTAAGTGCTTTAGCAAACTGGAATGACCAAAGTGCACACTTCTGTTTAGAAACCTCATACTCTTTCATTCTCTCTCTCTCTCTCTTTTTTTTTCCTCTATCTTAGGACGTGACAGAAATTGAAAGGCAGAAATAGGAAGTTCAGGCCTATCACTTCTAAATTGTTTAATCTCTCCTTCCAAAAATGCCCAGGGAAAAATGGATGGGAAGCTGCAGGCAAGATATAAAGTGCTCAGAGTGCTGCAGAAGTGATGCAGTCATTTAAAAGGACGACTTGGCATTATATGTTTCTTCATTTGACATCCTCCCAAGAACGTCTGCATCAGCCAACTTGCTTAAAGTGACAAAAGTCATTACAGATAAACACAGTGGATTGTTTATTTTGGAAAGGGAGTGGGGCATGGCTCCTCTGAGGTAAAGCACAGGGCGGTGCTCTCTTTACCTGCTGCTGGATCCAGCGGAGGGGCAAGGTGCTGCATGCTTAGTGTTCAGATGACTAACAAGACCTTTGTCTAGGCTTGAACTCTCATACCTGTTTGCAGTTCCTGGCATACCTCGGAACCCCCCCCGCCACCCGCCGAGCCCGTGCTGAAGCTCTGGATGGTGTGTCTCTGGAAACAGGATGCCACAGGGATCCGAGGGAAGACAAAGCCCCTCAGAAAGGCGAGCAGCCTCGGGCCACTCTAATTACAAGTCCCTGCACTGCTTGAAGGTACTCAGCTGACATGCCTGAACTGTGCAAAGACCTTCAAGTGAACTATTATACAAAGCTCAATGTATCACATGGTTGCGAAGCAGCTGCTAAGTCTCACTGTAAATGAGGCACAGAGATGATAAGTCACATACTCTCATATACAATGTGTTTAAGGAAACCCCCACCCTACAGATTTTACAGCCTTAGGGTAGGATGAAACTTGGGAGGTGTAGGGAAGGGAGGGAGATGTGGGAAAGAGTTTTATGTGAAGACGTTGTAGTCTACATTAAGGATGTGTTTACTTCTAGTAGCTTTGGCAAGTTAATCATAACATGCATTTAAGTTCTTTCAATAACATCCCCCAAAGTGGATTTTTTAAAATGTCACTTCCCTGTTTAAACCAGCACAGAACTGTACATCAAGATAAGGCTTCTACATGAGACACAGAAAGCAGTAGTTACTAACATTTGGTTTCTCCCTTGCTCACTTTGCTTGAATACTTATAAGCCTGCGATGTATGTTTTCAATTCACACAAAAGATGAGTGTAAATGACATGCATATGATTGCAGAGATATGACAAGCAGAAAGACTGACATAATTAAGAACAAAAATCTGGCAAAACAGAAGATGGCAGATGACAGCCTCTGCAGTAATAAATATGCTGCTTGTGATCATACTGGAAAAAACAAGTGAATACTGTGGGTAAGGCTTAATCACTGCAGAGTGGTGCCTTAAGCATACTCACATCAAGGTTTCCTGTAACCCACTGACATACTGTGACCGTAATCATTTCTGAAATCCCAGATGTGCAGAAATGCAGGGTTGGGAAGGACCTGCCGAAATCATCCATCACTGCACTGAGTTGGGCTCAGCAGTAGGAATCAGTCTGATGCTGAGATGGGAGCTCAGACCCATGAGAGCTATTATTTCAGACTCTCCGCACTGTCAGTAGGTGGCTCATCTTTTCAAGATTTCCCCTCCAACCATGACAACAAAAAGTAAATATATATGCTTGCCAAAGTGAAAAAATGTCCTTTATATCAAGAAAATATTGCAAAACAGTACCGTAAAAGCAAGTTTAATTTGAAAGGATCTGAAAAAAATCTTGTAACTTATTTAACCTGGCACATGTACATTTTTTTGACAAGCATCCACAATCATACACTCACCTTCCCACACCTTCTTCAATTAATTTTCAAGCAGCTCTTTTGAAAAACAATTTTCCCTGTGCAAAAGATGTGCAGGTAAAGGAGATTTAACAATCTGTAAGTGATAGCACATGAAATGCCTAAGTATATTTTTCCTTAGGCTCTGTTATGAAAACCCTCTGAAGCAAGAAATAGAAGCTCACAGAGACAAGAGTTGGAAAGTGTAGCAAGGAGCAGGTGACAACGGGTTACTAGGAGATTTCCAGAACAAGACAGACCCCTAGCAGGGCTTGCAAATATCACTTTTCTCTGGGGATTTGATAGAGAAGAAAGGTCCATAAGATTAAGTGTAAATATGGGAACATGAGGACGATCTGCCATCACTGGAGATTCACACTCTGTTACGAAGGGAAAATACTTCATCACTAAAACTGAAGCTGGAGTTCTTTCTCCCTTACAGAAGGCTTCAATCCATACTAAACTTCCAAGGGACTATTGGAATAGTTAGCCAATTGCTCAGGTGATTTGATCCTGATCTCATTCAAGGCAGATGCATCTCCCTTCAACTTCAAAGAGAGCATGATGACACTTTTCCAAACTGTGTTTCAATCTGGCTAACAGAGGGTTGAACTTAAAACATTTTCTAATAGAGATACTGCAGAACAAAGAGGAAGTCCAAACTATGTTAAAAATTCACTTAAAAAAAAAAAAAAAAAAGATCATCCCAAAGTGAAGTAGGACAAACAGGTTTAATACTAGCACAGATGGGCCAAAGTGCCTTTTACCCCTTATCACAGACATTTATATTATATGTCAAAATAGTGCAGAATGCAACGATAGTCAAAATTAGAACGTGCTGTCTGGGTCATGCAGATTCATCATCAGCTGAAACAAAGTGTATTTTCTCCTGGAGTGGGTCACTGTTCTCCTCAATCATCTCACACTTTTGTTGTGTTTATTTTCAGCACAGAGTTTAATCTTAAAGATGCCATTTAACAAAGAATTTATCCAGATAGTAGCAACATATGGAAGCAGCTGTTTGCAGTTCTTGTTCATAAAATGAGTTACATCTTCCTTTAAACAAGACAGCTTTTCATTTTGCTTTTAAACCTGCAGTTGAATCAGTACAAAACTATAATAAACAAGTCTGGAGAAAGGTCTCCAGCTCAAAGGGAGAGTTATTGTCCATGAACTCTGCCACCCTTTCGTTCTCATTTCCTAGCACAGAACATTTGTTTCAGAGAACAGCTCCAACATGCAAAATATGAGCTACTTCTTGGCACTTGGTTCTTAATTATTGTTATTATTGTCATTAAAAGAAATCTCGTAGCTGAAAATATCTTCAAAAATGGAAGTGTCTGATGTGTTACACATTGCCTTAGTGCATTACAGCAAAAATAAAACAGATAACACTTTGTACAGCATGTCCAAAGGAAGGCTATATCTACACTCTAAATAAAACAGGGCCAGGGAGTGAACTTGACTGTGGGACTATGAACATCCATTTTGCTTAGTTATTAGTACCTCTCCTGGCACAGTTTTGGCCTGCATTGACCAGCAGTTTTCAGTAATAATGCCCAGGCATGACTGATGGGAGAGCATACAAGGCAGGAAACTCTCCCAGCAGACAATGTAACTGAGATCAGAGCAGATTAGACTCTGCACTTTCCTATAATACTACCCCCATAGGCTTTGTGCCTTCACATAACTATAATGCACCCTTGCTTCAGTGCATGGAACACAAACCCACTGTTCTCATGCTGTGAAAACAAGATTCTGATGGGCAGAAACATAGTCCTGACACTACTGAATGTACCTGGAAATGAAGACAAAGGAATGACTGTACCTCAGATCCATTTGGAAACGTTATGCTCGAAGGAAGTGTAGCATCACATGCTGTGCAACAGGTACAAGAGAAGAGTCCTTGTTTATGCTTTACCATCGTAAGTGCATCCATAGTATCTCAGATACTTCAAGACATTATGGGTATTTCTTGGAGAGGAGGAGATTATAACATGCTAAACAGCATTGTAAAAGGAAAACATCACCAATAACCCTGATGCATAGACCTTCACCATTTCATGTGATGAGGTCTAGCAGATCTAGCTATGGGATATGTTGCTGTCTATAGGAAGAAGTAATTACAGTCCATGTGGAGGTAAGAAATAAACTTTACAGAAGAATTAAATACTTACTAGAGAGGTTATCAAGGGAAAATAGGGATAAAGACATGTAGAGAAAGTGGGCTTTAGGATAGGAACTGGCCATGAAAGGAGTTGAAGTATGTGAGTTATTGAGAGGCTTCAAGCAGGGTCAGAAAGGTGAGAGCTGAAAGTTCACCAGGACACCTATTCAATTCACCAGTGTAGGATCACAGAGATGCTTTCTGGATCATGATAAGTAAATGTGTTGTTTTACGTATTACTGAAAATCAGCTTTTCTGGCAATGCAATATTTAGCAACTTTGCAACACCAGGTAATGTATTAGGTAAAAGTAGTCAGTTTCTGTGGAGTTTGCAGTTTAAAATGAGTGATGTTTAAGGCTGATTAAGTGTACAATATTGTTTTGCTCTTTTGTCATAGGTAGGTTGTAACTATGCCCAGAAAATTGTGTGTAAATGGCTGATTTTTCATAGGTAGACTAATGGGCATTGAAAGGAGGAAGGCTTTACATTAATCAGCTCAAGCCTGGAGACTACTTCTCAGTGCTGACTCCTTTGTTAGTGATGCTCTCTATGTGGATGTTACACCTATGGGGATTTTATAATCCTTGGAGGGAGATGAAGTGGTGATACAGCATTTTAAGATGATAAAAGATGTAAAAGGTAAATAATAGTCTCTTTAGATAATCAGATAGAAAATTGAAGCAAACATTTTTTACCATAATTATACATACTATAATTGTAATTTCATGTACGTACGTGCAATCACAGATATAGGTGTATTTCTTATAGCAAGCAATATCAGACACCTCTCAACTGAAAACAAAACCTTTTCCTTCCTACAGCCCTTATTTACTGCTATTGAGATACTTTTCTAAACATTTTATACAAGGTGTGACCTGATACTTAGCAACAACAGGGTGCTGGATTCTGTGACCCACGTAGAGTCATAGCTGTAGGTATTATCCTATAACAATTTTAGCTACTTTCCAATAGCTAACCTGGGTTAAAATTAACCTTAGTAACATAAATCTTAAAGAACAGTAATGAATGGTGTTAAAAGAGCAATAGATGGGAAGCACCTTGCTTTTATGCCACTTGAACCTATGGCAAGAACTTAGCCAAAAGCTATTGACAGTTTAGCCCTGGGAGATCTTCTTGTGATGGTTTCAGATGCTATTTTCTCTCACCTGTCCTGCCATCTCTGTAGTGCAAATCAGCACTTTCAAAGGAAAAACAGCAGAAAGGAATATGTATCTACCTATGCAATACCTTTCCTTATTTTTTTTTTTTTTTTTTTTTTTACCTACCTCTGCAATATGCTTTCCATGTGTCTAGGGTAACACCTTCTCTGGAATCTTCCTTCCTAAGGTGCAGGGAAGATCAGAAGACAATAATGATATTATCGTATTTAGTATTCTACAGGGACAATTCTACAGTTACATGTATATCAGAAACAGAACACTAAGTTCACGCTATATGGGAAATAAAGCCACTCCCTAGGTTATCAGTGCACTTTGTGTTTCAACAGATAAACTTAAGACTTTAAATGTCTCAGTTACTTAACTGTATAAAAACTTTTGATAGGAGTAGTAGTAATGTGTTATTACACACACAGCTGTATTGGATTTATTTATTTATTTTTAAATAAGTACGACTCTTTTGAACTACTATATTCTCTCTTTAAAAAATAAAAACAGAAGTCATATTCAGAAATTAAAAGAAATGACCCTAGCATGAATTAGGAATCTCATTAATTCTGGCCGTGTTAAAGCTCAGGGTGAGGTAGAATTTTCAGAGCAAATTAAAGACAACTGTAATGCACGTATTTCATAGACATCAGAAATACAGAGCAAGAAAGGAGTTTCAGTAATTTACCTAGTCCATCCCTCTGCTTTGAAAATACCCGCGTTTTCTCCAGCCCATATTTGTTTTGTTCCTCAATTATTTTAAAACTCCCAAAGGCTGTGCAAGTGCTCAGTTATCTTCAGAGTGCTAAAAAGTTTTTGTTCTTTTATGTTTTTTTTTTTCCTCAATGTCTAACCTAAGCCTTCCTTACTTCAAATTAAAGCAATCATTTTTTTCTGTGCTTTGTCAGTGGACTTGGAGTATAATTGATCACTGTCCTTTTTACAACAACCTTCTACATACTTGAAGACTGTTATCATGTCCCTCTCAGGCTCTTCTGCTGTAGACTAAACAAACCCAATTCCTTCAATCTTTCCTCATAGGTCATGTTTTCTAAACCGCTTATCATTCCTGTTGCTCTCTTCTGGACACTCGCCAATTTGTCTACATCTTTCTAAAAATGTGGTGCCCAAAATCAGGTCAAGTTCCACAGCTAAAAGCTCGGAGTGCCAAGCAGGGTGGAATTCCTATCTCCGTCTGACACATGGCGCTGTCTTTTTATTTCACCACAGTCTAATGTTACTGTTCCAAAAAAGACATTATGTTCTTGAGTCATACTTGGTCTGTACTCCACTATCACCCTCGACTCCTTCTCTGTTGCATCGTTGTCCGGCCAGTTGCTCCTTCTCTGTATATGTGTGTACAATTGCCCCTCCTGAGAAACAGTACTTCACACTAATCTTTACTGAATTTTATTCCAGTGGCTTCAGATCATCCTTCTAATTATTCACAATCATTTCTAAATCAGTAAAAAGTGCTTACAGTCTTTCCCATTCTCCGGGCAAGTTAGATTTTGTAACAAGAGTCTGTACAGTCTTCCAGGATGCTGACCAAAATGGATTTATCAACAACTCACTCTAATAGTGAACCACTCACATCTGTTCCTGAACACTGATTTTCAGCCACTTTCTATAACTTTCATTTAAGATGTTTTTCTTTAATTTGCTTATAGAATGTTGTATAAGGATGGGCTAAAGTGCAGGATTAGTGTATATCATATCTACTGCATCCTTGTATTCATAAAGCTAGTTACCTTGTCAAATAAAGTAATTAGAATGACTTGGTATTCTTTTTCCTGGTAAACCCATATTGGCTTTCTCTTGTTATCCTTAAGTACTATAAACTGACTGCTTAGTAAATTGTTCCTGTATCTTTCCCAATATTGATATTAGGCCAGCTAGACCTAATATTTCAAGTCTCCTTTCTCTCTGTACTTAAAGACAGACTTTATATTTTTTCCTCCTCTGGTCCTCCAGGGCATCACTTACCTCCAAAGTGTTCCTGACTGATAATCAATAATGTGCACAGGCTGCTGTGCTAGTTCTCTTACCTCTTCCTCGCAAATGAAGAAAGTACAGATATTACATAAAGACATCTCATTTTATGCTTTCAACAGATACACTGTATGCATAGAACTTGTAATCATTTTGTGAATAATAATAGCAACTATAAAACTATAAGGAAAAATCAGTCTGTGGAGACAAGAAAACCCAGATATTCTCTCAGTATTGTGAACAGTGCTACAAGCAGCAATTTTCACAAGAAAACTGATTTAGTGATCTAAATCACTCCTACGGTTTTAGAATGGCTTTCTTATCACTAACAGCTGAATAGGTCTAAATGTCTCACGGTTCCAAAAAGATGCCTTAATTAGTAGAATATCCTTCTTCATTATATTCATATTTCAGTTATATTCATATTTCAGCTGCTTCATTTCCTACAATAAAACTTTGTAAGTGGGGAATAACGGAAAGTTTCTGGACACTTCAGAGTATCCTCTAGCAAAATCTGGTTTGATTTAATTAATCACATTTATTAATCTTTATTATTTACACTCTGTCAGTGCCAGAAGCCTTTGTTAGGGACCTCAGGCTTATTGTTTTACGTACTTCAAGTTCCTGTGGAATAAGATTTTTCTTTGCCCTCAAGTATCAGTGTAGCCTCAGAGTGAACCTAGCCTAGTTTTAATTTTGCCATTTTCTCCCTCCATTACATTGGTAAAATGTCAAATGCTGTTTTTTCTGGCAAATGCAACCCCTTTGAAAAGGAGGGGAAGAGAGATGTTTCTGCCAGTCTCTCAGACACTGAAAGAAGATAATTGGAAGGTGAGTGAGACAATAAAAAATATTGCTTCATGTACCCATTTACTCTCTACATGCAAGAGTTTAAATTCAAGGTACCTCGGCTCTGAAAACTGACCCCTTGCTCCACAAGTCTTCAAAGCTCCAGTCTGCATCATTCAATTGGGCGAGGACATATGAGACTCATAATTATCAGGTTTTTATCTGTGATGCTGTATATTGCATTTTAAGTAATGTGATTGTTCTGCTGCCAATTGTGTTGTAGGAGGAGAGATCCCTTGTTGAATGCTTTAGTGAGAAAATGTTAACACAAAGAAATGCAGGCAAAATCTTGCTAGCGTGATCTGCTAAATGACAAGGATCATTTTGGGAGAAATTGATGTCTTTATATCAACTCTGCAAGAATCATAGTGGTGAATGGAGTTAAATCCAGATGGTGACTGGTTACAAGTGATGTTGCCCAGGGATCGGTATTGGGGCCCATCCTGTTTGATATATTTTTTGATGATTAGGATGAGGGGATTCAGGGTATTCTCAGTAAGTTTGCAGATGACACCAAGCTAGGAGGAGGTTTTCATCTGCTTGAGAGTTGGAAGGCTCTACAGAGGGATCTGGATAGGCTGATCAATGGGCTGGACTGAATTGTATGAGGTGCAGTAACACCAAGAGTCAGGTGCTGTACAAAAACCCTATGCAATGCTGCAGGCACAGGGCAGACTGACTGGAAAGCTTCACAGTGGAAAAGGACCTGCATGTGCTGACTGACAGCTAGCTGAACATGAGCCAGCAGTGTGCCCAGGTGGTCAAGAAGGCCAATGCCATCCTGGCTTGTATCAGAAATAGTGCAGCCATCAGGAGCGGGAAAGTGTACTCAGTACTGTACTCAGCACTGGTGAGGTATTTCAATCACTGTGTTCAGTTTTGGGCCCCTCACTATAAGAAAGACACTGAGGCCCTGGAGCATGTGCAGAGAAGGGCAACAAAGCTGGGGAAGGCTCTAGAGCACAAGTCTTATGTGGAGTGCCTGAGGGAACTGGGATTGTTCTGTCTGGAGAATAGGAGAGTCAGGGGAGACCTTATCATCCTCCACAGCTCCCTGAAAGGAGGTTGTAGTTAGGTGGGGGTTGGCCTTTTCTTTCACATAACAGTGACAGGACAAGAGGCAATGGCCTTAAATTGTGCCAGGGGAGGTTCAGGTTGGATATTACAAAAAGTTTGCCTTCAGAAAGAGTGCTGAGAAATTGGAACAGGCTGTCCGTAGAGGTGGTGGAGTTATCATCCCTGGAGGTGTTCAGGAAATGTGTAGATGTTTCAGTGAGGGACATGGTTTAGTTGGCACAGTGATGATGAGTTGATGGCTGGACTAAATGATCTTAGAGGACTTTTCCAATTGTAATGATTCTATGAGAACCATGTTTTAAAGGGGGACTTCTTTAATATACTTTAAAGTTTATGTCCAGAATAGAAAGGCTACAGATAAAGGCTACAGTTAACAAAGGAGCAAAATAGTGACAGAACATTATTTTCCCCCTGATTCAGTACTTTTAGTACTCAAATACTGAAAATCATAAGCTCCAAAGTACCAGTGCCTAATTTTGTGAGAAATTATGTGTCTGTGCTGATATTAGGCTTATAAGGATCTTGCCTTTATGTGTAATACTTAACCTGCAGTAGGTGGAGGTTTTATCTGTTGAGGTGGGGCATCACTGCTAACTTTCCCTCTGAAATTCCATCTGGAAACATGTTGAGTAATACAGTCTGAATTTGCTTCACGGGAGTAACAAGAAGATTCTCTCTTATGACTGCAGGTACAACTTTGGTACTGCACGTACAACACTAACTTGTGTTTCCATTGATAAAAACCATAGAATTGAAGTGTGAAGAGGGCTTCAAAACTTTTGAGCATAAGACCAAAAGGACACTTTAAAGACAGGACAACTATTATTGCACTGACTAAATTATAAAGTTTCTCTGACAGCTAACCACTGACATGTTTTTGTTTATGCATAAGACTGAGAGCCTATAGCATTTGTATGTTAACTATGTTCAATTTGAATTTAGGTTTAACTTCAAAATTTTCTGTCCTCCAGCAGCACCTACAGCATGAGGCTGTCACCTAAGTTCAACTCCTGCTAAACCATGCAAGTCCAGACACAAAAGGATCATGCTGTCCTGGCAGTAAAGCTAATTTCTCCTATATTTTTGCTATAAACTGAAAGGTGGGAGGAACCTTAATCTACCATACTACATGATCAAATCAGCATTTGATTTAGGAATATTTTAAAGCTGATTTCCCTAATGATCTTGCAAATTCTGCATTGTATAACGGAGAATGAATTAACGTGCAGTAATTCACACTCAGAAAACCCACTCTTCCTTGATCTTTGGCATGGTGCCTCAAAGCTTACTTTGAAGAACTGGATAGGAATTTGCATGTTGTTGTGCCTTGCTATTTGTTGTTAGTATTTTTCACTACTGCTAGAATGACAAGTGTTCAAAGCTAACAAATTTTGATAACCCAAATAGGCACATGCACTGTAAAGCTCCAATCACTTTGGAAATTGCTAATTCATACTGAATAATTCCCTTCTACACACACCTCAGGGTGTAGACACAGGCTAGAATTTGAAAGTAACAAACTGTGAATTAGTCACTATGAGTAAGGACGTTGTAATCTCACCCTTCACATAGGCTTTAAAAGATCTGTTGGAAGTTCTGAGGGGAAAAGAAAATTGAATGGTGAGAAAAATCCAAGTAGAGTTTACTGTTACCTAAGAAAATACATTTAAAAAAAAATCAGTGCTTCTTTACAAAGGCAGCACTTTTCAACAGATAACATTAATAATTTCAAATCCTTATATCAAACCTTTTTAGTATTTCCTTAAAAGATCATATTTTAAGCAATCATCTTGGTTTAGATATCCTTAAGGTGCTGCCTGCCCCCATTCCCTTTAGTTAGCTCTGAGTGTAACAGTCAAGTTATACATTGCACTGACTTTCTAGTCTAGGGTACTTAATTTTGGTAACTCAACAGAGACTGTGCTGAGAATCTGCTCTGTAATGGAGAAAAAAGCAGTCATTCTATTTCAACGTCCAATGTAAAGGTATCAGATTAAACAATAGTCTGTGCAACCTACATGGAGAAATTTCAGCAGTATCTGGATTGGTTTGCCATTACAAAAAAAAAAAAAAATTTCATCCTACTTAATATTTGTAAGATTTACCCAGGTTTAACGGACCCCTCTCTGATCTGCAAATGTCCAAGGTAACATCTGTGACATATTGATTTTCTAGGGTTGTGGAAACACAAGCTCATTTTCTGGGGTTTTCTGAGCTCTCTCACATCTGGAATGAGAAATATAATGTCTGCCTACTGCTCGTGCACCAGTCTCCATAAGACTTGATTAGAACAAAAGACTATTATTTCATTTTGAGTCTCATGGCTTAGATAATCAGTAAAGAGTGACATGCTACAAAGTTTGCCAAAATGTAGAATCAGTTTGTTAGATTAGTGCTGGAAAGACTCCCTTCAGTAAAATTCTCACTTTCATTTTAACCCAGTGCAAACAGACCTTCTTACTGATAACACTTGGATTGGAAACGAAAACATAAGAATTATGAGCATCACAAGGGGCAGTGAATTCTGTTCTCTGTTGTCCAAAGCGTTTCACTTAGGAAAGTCCACAGAATCAAAGAATCACATAATTGGAGGGGTTGGAAGGGACCACTGTAGATCATCTAGTCCAACCCCCAGCTAAAGCAGGTTCCCTATAGTAGGCCACACAGGTAGGCATCCAAATGGGTCCTGAATGCTTATACCATATCCTATTCCCCTTACTCTACAGGACATAAAATAACTTCATTGCCCTCCAAAATACTTCAATTGTGAAAATTAAAATCATTTTCTATAGCATTTCCTGCTGTCCCAAGACCCTGCAAATAGAGTGAATTTGGTAGAGAAAATTCTTAGGAGCTCACAGGCCACACCTGTAGTTCAGAGGAAGGCAAAAAGAAAAAAAAATACAAAGGCTTAGCTCAACACCTTTCCCTCCATCTGATCCAGAAAATAAAAATTCTTCTTGACTTCATTTTTGCAAGCATTTTAAATAGCCCAATAATCAATTATTATACTTTCAATTTTGAATATTTTTTTTCCTCTATGTATGTCTTCAATAGCATTCACATAGTTTTCTCTATTGCATTTAATGGGTTTCTCTTTGACCTCTCTACTGATCTGTTAATAAAGCCAGAAATGAAAACCAGCCTTTAAACTGTTTTGTACCAGCATCAGAAACTTTGCCGCATTTTGCTTTCCACTGATTTGTTGTTCATTTGATAATTTCCTTGTACAAGCTAATATGAACTAATGTCAACAGAAAGGGCTCGTGACTTTTAGTGTATCAAATGCTTCAATGGAACTTCACTTACAGCTCACACAGTCTGTTGTTTTAACATACAGACATATTTTCTCTTGTGAGAACTTAGAAGTAAAGGCCAGGCAGTTGATTTCTGCTGCAGACCTCCCTTCAGTAGAAAGCATTCATTTGGTAGTCTCGGTCAAGCTGAAGGTTACAGAGACCTGACCACAGGAACTTCTTGAGATCCAAGAAAAACTAAACAAAAAAACAAACAAACAAAAAAAAACCCAATAACCTTTCATATCATATGGCATCTGAAGTAGACAGGACATAGTGTTGAGAAGATATTGGCTTTTGCCCATAGTGATAAGAATGAGTCTAATAGTTCCTCAAGACAGGACAGAAATAATGTCTCTGCTTGGCACCATTGGCAGCCTCTTGTCACACCTATGTTGTCATTGTGTGCTTGAACTCTGAGCAAAGAATGAAAGGATTTGTAGCTGCATCTGGAACTGAAGGCCCTGTGAAAAACTGCATTTTTGTGTTCTGGTTACTATTATTTGCAAATACATACTGTGTAAAATCAATAAATCAGTGAAATCATAGCAGCCAAAGATCTATTTTCATTAAATAATTATATCATTATTAGAAGTAGACCTGGGAACAATCCCATTTTTCCAAAAAAAATTATCAATTGAAACAAATTATTAGGGTTCTTTGATTAGTATATTTGTGGTTCTGTAAAGCAAGAAAAAAAAACATTTTCCCAATTGTTCATGGTTTTATGTTCCACTAATAGTGTTCCCTAAACTGGAAAAACTGTTGTGATACAAAAATTATTTTTAAGGCATTGGTTTAGACCCCTGTCTGCACAAGAACATATGCTTCATGCTAGCATAAATGTAGAAAATCGATTTTGTGCATGGAAAATGGAGCATTCAGAAGACCGTATGGTCACAAGTAAAAGCTAAAAATGTTAAATGTTTCTGTAGGAAAAGTAGATAAAGGAAAAAAAATAGCTATTTATGTAGGCCTCATTTTTAGAGGAAGAAACTACAGCAGAGTTAAAGCTTTATCAAACATGCAGACATTCTTATTTTCACTAATTAATTCATTCTTTTAATGTCATAAGCAAATATTTTCTTAATGGTTTTAAAATAGAGGGAACTATGATGTAATTATAGATAGTAGTGTGACAAGAAATATATATTAATTTTTTCAACACTGTATAATTGATCATGTGCCCAAATAGGATACTTTTCACCCTCTGAAGTATCAGGTTCAGTGCACACATTTCAGGCAACATATGCAAACGCTTTTAGGAGACAATCAAGATTTTGTGTTCTTTACCAAACCTATTATTAGCATTTCAGGCAAAAAGTTCATACTTTGCCATGCCCAACTCATGTTGGATGAGTTTCAGCAAGGACCTTTCTATGGGTTTTTGTTTGTTCCTTTTTCTTGTTGCAGTTCCCCATAATGGAACTGGAAGGGAATGGCACACTGTCAGCCTCAGTGAGTTGCGTGTTTTTGAGAGAAGGAAAGTTTCTTGAAACAATAAAACCAGGTACATTTCCCTAAATATGTAATTGTGATCACATCATTTATGTCATCATTTGGAATAGAAAGACCTGTTCCCCCAGGCTGTGAATGAACACAGATGTACAGAGCTATATGAATGTGAGGAGTGAGGTCTGCTGTGGACTGAGAAAGGGACATAAATGTTAGTAAAAAAAGGCTGCAGTGAAGAGCAAAAAAGGCGAAGCAAATCTCTGAAGGTGTGACAGGAAATATTTAAATGTGTAGTATTGTAGCAGAAGAGTGACATTGTTAGTAAAAGTCTGCTCAGTGTGACAATGAGAATCCAGAAAAAGCAGGAAATCCCTGTATCCACAAATGAGCAAATTTTACTAGCACAGTGAAGGGGAGAGCTAACATTTTCACACATTTACACAGGAAGAAGTCTTAGGATTTGCAAAAACCTACAAGTGCATATGAAGGACACATGAGAGGGTACAGAAAAAGTAAATATTTAAATACTCTAGATACCAGCCTGAGTAACCAGAAGTTTTGCAGGAAGTGATAGCAAGGGAAAAGATGTCAATAATAATATCAGTTTCAGACATACTCAGCCATACCAAAGTGAATACAGAGAAAAATCAAGAAAGGAAATGAGATTAGACTGGATGGTGCCCCTCCCCCAAGCTCGAATGGAGACATGAGTGCATCGTTGGTTTGATTAACATGGGATCAAGACAAAAGCTCTCTGGGCCCAAATGCTGGCTGTTCAGCAACAGTAATGCAGTATTAATGTGATCTACAAGATTGTTCTGTTTTGGCACATAGGTAAAGCATAGGGCTCTGCCTGTAAGTAGTCAACAAGCTAAAAGGAAGAAAGTATGCATTACTGCAGGCATGCAGCCTCGCTGTCCTGAGAAGCATCATGCCCAGACTGTTGCTGGAGGGAGAGTAATATACTTTAGCTAACTCTTGGTCTGCTCCAGGATGGTAATTCCTGTAACTGCAATCCAAGCAAGGATGGAGAAAATTAAGCCAAAGATCAGACAAATTATTTTTCTTCTTGGAAGGGGCATGATAAAACACAAACTTTCTCTTATGCTGGGGCTGCACCTAAGTTTATGCTGTGTTACAGCAATAATAACAACACACAGTGCATAATGGTAATAATAGATTTTGTATGATTAAATCTCCTTGGTAAATCTTTTTTTTTTTCATCCCTAAGAGGTTAGCGTTGCAGTGAGCTGCAGTGCAGAAGGGTGAACACAGAAAGAGTTAATGGGGATGGGCCTCCTATGCCCATATGCCCATGTCTTCTCTGATGGCAAAAGCTGAGCAGTGAAAGAAGCCAGAGTAACCTACTGGAGCAGGAAGGGGCTGGTAGCAATTAATGGGGAAGTTTGTTTCTGCTCTGCAGAAAGGCAATTGTCTAGTTAATCCCTTTCCTGCGGGGACTAACAATGACCTGCCCCCAGCAACACTGGGCTGTTGTGTGACACTTTGCCTTCTGCGGGTTGAGAGCCAGCCAAATACCTCATACAGCTCTGCTCACAACCATACTATTTTAAGACTTCCTCCTCCATGGAATTCCTTTGGTCTTGCTCATTAGATGCCCACTTAAAATATATTTAGGGCCAGGGCAGTTCCATGTTTCCTACTACATACTATGATTTTCCTGCTGCTGTTTGGGAAAAGGCACTGTTGCCACTCCTATGGATCAGGGCAAGAGCTTCCTTTCTACAGGTATTAAATAAGCAGCACTTACTAGAAATGCTGTGTTTTGTTACAGGATGATGAACACTAACTACAAACCACAGAGGAAGCTAAAAAGTCACATTTGATTTTGTAGTTCAGCAAGTATTTGGGCTTCTTTTGACAGTTTTCTGCATTTTGCAGTTAGTCATTCATGCCACCAAGTTTAAATTATATGAATTAAAAACTGTCTGGCAATCTTCCATTTTGTGGAACTCTGTGGCAGGACGTCGTTTAAGAAGCTTATGGTCGGATCAGTGCCATGATATGCAGACATGCCTGACAGCTGAATTCAGGCTTTTTCATGTTGTGGCTTATATTTTAATTACTTTGAAGAGTACTGTACTAGAAAGGAAATGCCAGATAGACTGTATCATGGAAGCCAGGGAAATATTGCAAATCATCAGAACCTTCTGAGGTGAAACAACAACTAATGAGGGAAATGTTGGGTGGAAGAAAGACTCAGGGATTATAACAAATTCGGTAATAAAAAAAGTGTAAACAGCCCCTACTGCATGATCCTTCCCCTAGACAATATTGTTTTACCAGAAACCCAAAGTTAAAACGTCTATCTTGATTTTGCTAACATAGATGGTAGGCAGATTGTTTGGAATTTATTCAAAGACCAAAACTTAAAAATTCACCATAGGTGATGCAAAACTTTTCAGCCGTCCTTTCTGAAATGCTAACATATCAGGAATATAATGCAACCAGTCTAGTTGATTAAAAAAAATATACTTTTTTTTTTCTCCTGCAGCAATACTAATCTAGTACTTTTATTTAATTAAAAAAAAAAAAAAAAAAAAAAGGAAAATATTGATCTGTTCTGTGCAGAGAAAAACACTGAGGAAGAATGAAGAGCTGTCTGAAAACACTGCAGAGGGAAGACAGCTGATATATACAGGAAATCATTTGTGTTTAGAAAGCTCAATGCATAGAAAAATAACCGCGATATCCTTTCCTTTCTTCTCAGTTAATACCTGCACAAATGAACCATGCCTAGTCCTAGCAGATGCTTTGCTCCAAGCTGTATGAGAAGAATATTCCATTATTTCCACCACTTATGCAACCTAACATCACACAAAATACAATTCAGTATGAGTTTCACAAGTTATGAGCCATTCACTGCCCTTGATCTGGGTGAGGAACTCCCACTGATCTCAAGGAGAAATTTGAGCACTAGAAATCCCTCAAAAATAAACTGCAGACCAATCCCACAGAGGCAGGAAATGGACTAGATGAATGAATATGCCTGTTCCATCTCTAATTTCTGTGATTAAAGTATGTGATCAAAGGCAACACAAGGCTCTAAGTGTTACCACATTCAAAGAAGGAACTATGTTCAAGGAATAACACATTTCAGTAAGTGAAAGGCAAACGCCCTAGAAGTCTCTCCAGTCAGTGGCTGTATTTCCCTCAAATTTTACCAGGTTATTCCTCTATCTTGATGAAATCAAAGCTTATTCTATAGACCTCTTAATACTAGACAGACTATATGAGGTCTTTTTTCACCAATGCTATTTTTAGAAATGGGGAACGTAATTTGTATCTCTTTGAAGATAATTCCACCAAAGTTAAATCCAGACATAGGTACTTACTGTTTTAATTATCACTTGAAAAAATATATATATCTAATATAATGAAAGTTCAAAGTAAACTAGAGGATCTTACAGAGCAGAAGGAGATACATTTTTGATGTAAGAAATACATATGATTATAGCTCAGACCTTGAGTGAGAACTAGGTGAATCAATGGGATTTGTGACAATGAATTTCCACTTGCATCTTCTCCACTGATTTTTCAATAGCCCAGAGGATTAAGGACTGGCTAAACTTTAGAGGAGACATCATGACATAGCGGTCCCTTCAGTAGACTCCTGTGTCTGGTTTTCAGAAAGCTAGGAAGGATTCAGCCCAACTTCTAAGGATCCCAAATCCTTGATCCTTCTGTAGTCCCTGAAAGGCAAGTTGTATTCAGATGATGTTCAAGAAGAGTATTATATTTGTGGTGCACCTGTCTTTCCCACTTTTAGACAGGAACTCTGAGTAAAGAATTTTCTATGTTGTATGTCATGGTTTCAAAACCAGATTTTGAAGTGGTCCTTTAAGTCCACTTGGACATCTTCTTAGGTCTGAGTACATCCTTGAGGACCGCACTTTTGATTCTGGAACTTTCAGGTAGCCTGTGTTTCTAGTACGCCTTCATATTGCTATAGGCTATCACTTGGAGTATTCAAAGAAAGGAAAAGGATCAGAGAAAGGAAAAGTAGGTGTTCCTTGGATGTTTTCCTTTGCTTTTCAGATGTCCCTGTGAAGTTTATCTCCGAGGAGCTCATCAAATATTAGTTCTTTCTTGTCTTAAGATTCTAGAGGCCTACTTAAGCCCACAGAGTTCTCTGCGTGCATGCAGCAATATAGGATTACTGACATGAAAATCCCACTTATGCTGAAATGAGGATATATTCCAGTGAGGATGTACATTTTTTCCATGCCTAGAATTTTTATCTGTGTTTCCAAGAGTGCATGACTTCTTTTACCTTTCTAATTCTTTCCCTTATATTTTGTAGCTTATTTACACATCCAACAGTTTACACTTTCGCAAGGAAGAGTGAAACAGTAGTATGCAATACCTTAGCAAGGAATTAATGGCTGTTAATGACTTAAGTACCTTAACAATTGTTGAGCGGAGGTCCAGAAGAGTTAGTAGATAGGAGTGAACTTTCTGCTTTGTACTCATTCTAACCTGACTAGTCTATCTAGACATGACGTTTTCAATAAAAGACTGTAAAAGAAATCTCTCCCAAAGCACTTGTTTTGGGAGTCTACATTATTTGCTGTCCATATGGTGTCTGTGTTACAGTTCATGCAAATTTTGTACAAAATCCTTCCTCCTTGTAGAGTTTGGGATAATCATCCAACTGGCTAACAAAAACTGTGCAAAAACCATGTTCAGACTGAACAAACAGCAGGATAATCTTCTGTTTTGCATTTCACATCTTCTCCTCTTCCTCTCCTTCCCTATCCTCCCACTTTCCAGACCCCATATTTTCAGGAAATCACTGAGCTGTCTCCACTGACTTTCCTACTGCCATGGTTTTATTATGCTTACAACCATTTTGTATTCTAGTGCTTGATTAGACACAGAGACTCACATTAAATACATTGATAACTATCATCCTTGAAGGTATAACTAGGCACAAAGCAAATTGTTTTTTCATGCACATTTTAATAGCTGCTTCATTTTATATGGCACATTCTTGGCTCCAGAAAGCTATCAGAAAAAGAGCTCTTACACTGAGGAGGGAGCACATACTGTAGCATTATGCAGTACACTTCAGCAAGTGAACAAGTTCTAACAATAGCACTGCAGAAGAGAGATGTTAAAAACGACTTCTAATTTTACTCAGCTGGAACAATACTGTTCAGATCTTTATTTTTATCCTTCTGTACTCTGGGGACAAGGTGTTAACTCATTCAAAGGGTATGGCCCTTCAAGTCTACACCACAAAACAACCACAAGACAATTGCTCTTTGTGCTTGCCTCTCTTTACCATGAGTTACTCAAATCTTCAATTAACTAAACAGAGAAGTGGCAATCATGTCACTGTGAGACACTGGAGACTTGCAGTCAATAATCCCCAGGAAGCAGTTAGGCAACTTTGGCCAACTAAATCCTAAAACAGGACTGCATGTACTTTTCCGAACAGATTCCTTAAGGTTCCTGTGATTCTGTTTCTGAATTTATTTTGTCTTTACTCTTTTTTTTTTAATTAATGTTTATTGTTTCTGTTCACTAAATCAAAATATGACAACTCAAACAATAATTATGCTACAAGAGAAAATTATTTCAGTAATTTCTATTGTCATTTCATGGGGAAATTCATGAAAGGCAACAGAACAGAATGACATAATGGCAACCATTGTAGAATCACTATAATCTAACTATAGAAAGCACTGTGACAAGGAAAATGAAAATAGCCTAAGAGTGAATCTGCTTGTTAAAAAAAAAAAAAAAAAAAAAAAGGAAAAAAAAAGAACTTTATGGTGACTTTTTTCAATTAAAATTTTGAGTTGAAAATTTTTGAAACAGATATGTAATAGTTATGTTAAAAAAATTAGGTTTAAACGTTACTTAATTAATGCAAATCTTTTTATGATTGTCATCTCTAACACTGGAAAGTCATCATTTCTCAGTGTTAGTACCTTAAACAAACTTCAGAAAATAAGCATTACAAAATCAAAATGTCATTTTTTTTAAATCTATTTTTATTCTATTTCCATTCATTTCCACAGAAGTATCATGACCGGAATTTAGTGCTTTTAACTCTACCAATATCTACCAGTATAAGAGCGCATTGGAGAATAGGTTTAATTTCAGTGAGAGTAAGAAATAACATCAAACTCTGGCTGAAGACTCTTTAGATGTCCCATTCTTCAAGCAACTGAACTTGTGTTTTAACTGTCACCTCCCTGAATGTCTGAGATTTTTCTCCCTGTGTCTGGGCTTCTCTCCTGACATCACCCTTAGCTTCCAGCTTGCACATACCTCTCTTTGTATGGAACACTTGTGTATTTTGTGTTAGCTTTGGGGTCTTCCAGGCATTCTTCTTTGCAAGAAGAATGTTCACTTTTAACTAGTCTCCTTCTACAGAAGTGACCTATTTTAGCCAATCAGTGAAGTGACTAGAAAAGAATCAAATAGCAACATCACACGGTCCTTTTTGTCCCTAGAGTCATTCCTGTCTCTTGTCCCTGGAAGCTATTGCCAGTTTCCTGAAGGGAAACTGAACACATGCAGTATGACCAGACACTTTTTCACAGATCTCCGTATGATATCAGATAGACATATAACTTCCTTCGATTGTCCAGCTCCTTATGCCAACAAATCTGCTCGCCATTCTCAGGTCCTGCAATCCTTTGTAGATCTCTCATGCCTCCACTCCCCACCAAAAATACATGGCTAGAAAGGAATCTCTGATCTGAGAATCAGTTCCTTCTCTCTTATCATTTTCTTTACTTTCTACTTTGCCCATGTGATCCAAGGAGACTGAAACTGATAACAAAATGAGGTAACACTTTGAAGACTTCTTTTTTTAATATTTCTATCTCTAGTCAGATGACTTGACATAGAAAGAAGTAGCATACAGGACGATGAAAGTAATTGGAAGTGGAGTGCTTTGGAGGAACTAAGAAATGTCAAAGAAAAAGTCCAAGTTTTATAGAATCTTCCAGCCATGCCAAACCTCCTAAAATCATGTGGATGAGCCTGGTCAAATGAAGGGTTCTAGTGTTGGAAAGAAAATGTCCCAATTTTTTCTCTCATAATAAACTCACTACCTGTTTTGACCCCCATGAATTTCCACTAGATCATTTCTGCCCTTCCATCTAATTAATAGGCTCCTCCAAAAGGCCCACATCATGAGACTTTGCAGTTCAGGTCCAAACAGAGACTGAAAAGTCCAAAACTGACATCTTTGTCTGTCCTCACAGAGAAGGTAAGAATCAAATCAACATGGAAACAGAATTCATTTTCATCCCCTGAAGTTTACTATAGGCAGGTTAGGATGGATGGTAGTTGTGGCATAGCTGTGTTGTTGCTAATCATTCTCTTTCTGTTGCGTGGCTGGAGATGTGAATCAGGAGGTCTGTCATGCCAGCACCTTTCAGGAATGATAAACTACTTTGAGAAGAAATATACTTTCTGTAAAGTGGCAGGAAAATTAGAAGGAATCTAGCACTGTATTTTGGTTTGGCACATAATCACTACACTGCAGCAAAGAAGTTCTGCAGGCAAAAGTTATGAGACTGATTAGAAATGATCACACAGATTGGCTGAAATTCTACTAAAAGATACAGAAGAGGAGTCCAACAGTCATGTAATATGCACTGAATGGTATCTGCAGCTACTTGTTGTAATGATTTTCCAACCATGACAAGTCAAAGTTCATAAGAGGAAAAACATTTATAACCAGCATTCAGAATAATGGAAAGTTCATACTTGTCTGTCTCCATTTGTCTGAGCCAATATCATCCTTGTGTTTCTGCTTTCTCAATTAAAATTGCCATCATGAGACAGGATAGTTTCATGCATTGGTGATGTAAATCAGAACTGTAATCAGCAGAGGGGTAAAGAGATGAGATGGCTGCTAGTTTTGAAATAGCATGATGAAGTCTGCTTACATATTCAGAACAGTGGAGTGTGGTTCAATGTTTTGGTTAAATATCCATACAATGTGTTGTCATTTAGTTTCTAAAACTAAGTATTATATTTTTCTCAGAGTTAATTATAATGGTTGTTTTTCTCAACCCCAGAATCCCTGTAAAACAAAACAAAACAAAACAAACAAACAAAAAAAGTCTTAATTTTTATGGTTATGAGAAGATGGCATTTAATGGCTAATATTTTAGCCACAAGAAACAAGAAAATCTTGTAATGCAGAATTTTGAGATGTGAAGCCCTTTCCTGGATCCTCTCAGTAAACACCTCCTTTTTTTTTTTTCTCTCTCTTAGAATAATTTTTACTTTTTCTACCTAGACAGATTACTTTCCATCATCCAAAATTACATTACTTCTTCCAAGAAAATGTAGGCTTGGAAAATTAAACATTGTCATTACAAATGTATCAAGAACGGTGTTCCAGGGAGCATCTGCAAATTTGATTCAGGGCAGCATGGTTATTCCTCTCATAAACATGGAAGAAATGGCAATACCCTGACACTGTCCTTCTGTGAAAATTCCCTGCTTTTTCACTAATGTTTTCAAGGCACTAAAATTAGATCAAGCTCTGCCAACATCAGGATGTATCATTGCATCTGTCTATGGCATTATAAGGCAACATGAATATCCAGAGCAGTCAGCAGAAAAGAGTGTGGAACTTGATAGCAGCAGCACAACAGAGAACTATCAACTGTGTCCAGGCCCAAAAACACTATTGGCAAAATCACAGTTGTTGCATCCATTAGTTGTCCTGTCTTCTCTACGCATTATTTTGAAGAAATAGTAACTCCAACAATTGCAATAAAACAATGTTGGTCACAAAATCAGTCTGAGAGGAGAACCAGACCTTAGCCTGCAAAACTAGGTCAAGAACTCTGTTCACAATACATGAAAATGTAAGAGTTGTCAGGCTGTAAGTAGCAAATGGGCACAATCAGCTACTGATACCAACTGCTGGCATAAAGCCATTCCCCAAAAGAAAGGTACATCTGTGCCCCAGAAAAGGAAATAAGCAGTCATATCTCTGGATACCCAAACCAAATCTTCTTCATTAGATCGCATTTATACACATTTGATTTTTCAGTAGAATTAATTTTCCATTACCTTATTTTCTCTGCAGGCTGAGGAAGAAAATACAACTTGAGTATTTTGGTACTTCAGAAGAAAAAGTGTTGAATATGCAGCTGGGAGGGCTCAGGGGTTTAATCCCTTTTCCCTTCTGCAGGATATAAGAAAAACAAAATAAGCTTGACTTGAAGCAAGTGAGTAAATTAATTTACAAAGGATAATCTAATTTGTGTCTTGGACTGCCTGCAATTATGAATGTTTATTAACTCGTCTGTCTGGCTTTTGGAAGGGAAGACTGCAAGAATCCCTGGAGCAACCCAACTCACATAGAGTAGTGAAAAAAAAAAAAAAAAAAAAAAAAAAAAAAAAAAAAAACAACAAAAAAACCTCACACAGAATGCTACATAGTAGGAGAATTTCAGTGTTCCTGGTGGGCTTAATGTGGTCTGAATTGAGCAAGACTTATATTCACAGTAGTTGTATTGACTGCTCAGGAACCACTATCATGAGCAAGGCAATATCAGGAATGACTGGATGCTCTATCCTGCTGAGATAAAAAACAGGTGGCCAAAGCCCAATCCAGCAGCAGGCTAAAGCATGTGAGTACACTTACTGACATCAAAGGCAGAGCCCACATGTTTAATGTTAAGGATGTGCTAAAGTCTTTTTCTGAACTAGAGCCCATGAGATTTCTGAGGTCTTCACTCCCAATGACTTTGGGGTTAGCTGAAGTAGCATGTTAAGTCTGTGTTTCACTAAAGGACAGCATCAAGATTTCCTCCTGCTGTTTTTGCTAAAAAAAAAAAGAAAAAAAAAAAAAAAAGAATCCAGGAAAAAAAAAATCTAGGAAAACCTTTGCTTTTAGAAAGTCATGAAGTTAGTCTTAAGATAGAACTTTCTCAGAAACAGACATCCAAAATAATAATCAAAAAATTATTTATATGGTGTCAGCATGTTACATTTTCACTAATGCCCATATCTAATGCCTCACTGAAACAAACAGTTACAACAACCAGTTTTTTAATATATTCTCCCAGAGATATTTTTAAGAAGGTAACAACGTGCATAGACTCTATACACACAGTACTGTGTCTGTCTACTTGAGTGCACAAAAACTTCTGTATGTGCAAGCCACATGGTTGCACAAACCAAAAGATAGCTAGGCAAGTGGTCATTTGTACATATAAATATCCCAATTACAGACCAGTCTTGGCAAGAATACCTACAGCTGTAGATAGTTACAGCTAGTATACTTGAATGAGGACCTTGGCTCTCCATTTTTGAAAATACAGGGATGTAGGATGAGAAGGGAACTCCTGGAGCTGTGAACCTCTCTTGCAGTCTTAAACAATACAGTCCCTGAGCTGACTGCATTTCTTACTAAACTACGCTATGCTTTTTTTTTTAAATCTCTGCTACTCCTTGTCAATAGGAAGCTCATTTTAATTTCCAGTTTGAATGTATTCATGTCCAGTTTATGAACAATTGCTCCTGTGCCACTACTGTCCTTTACCTAAAACAATTATTCTGCCTTCTAGGGGCTTCCTTCTTTTACGTGTATACTGAGAATAATTAATTCATCTCCCCTCTCAATCTTTTTCTCTTTGCGAACTAATTAGATTCATACTTCTTTGTCTGTGCAGACATAGCTCTTAGACAGGTGTGGTGCTCAGACTGCATCACCTGAGGAATAATCCTGGCTGGCACACTGATTTAGTGACACACCTGTGAGTCAACATTTCTGCCCAGCTTTCTCTGTGCTGAAAGTCAGTAGTTATTTTGCTTATGGTCTTTCCAGCAGTCACTGGCTTCTGATTATTCAAAATACTGCATTATATATAACTAGTGGGAGGAAAAAAAAAAAAAGAAAAGAAAAAAAAAAGCCCTTTAAGACAAAGATTTCATTGGAAAAGAGAATCCAGTTCTTAGGTTGGGATATAATTCATTATAACAATGAAATTCCTGCCATTCGCTATGAACAGAGCATTTTAGAGCGTTGACCTGGGATGTTAGGAAGTTTTCTCCTGCAACTGCCAGCTCCTTACTCTCTACCTACTGTTCCATGTATACCCTTCTTGTCTGAATGTTAGATACATTTCCTAGCTCATCTCTGGAAGACCTGCATTTTCATTTAAGCCTTCATGCCTATGCTTATGTCAGAGTGTCATGTCCTAAATTCATCAGTATAAATGCTTGGCCCTCTGCATGCAAGAACGTGTTGCCCACTAAAGTCACTACTTACAACACAATAAGAAGTAACATCCTGTGTAATTCTGGTGCATGAGTCATCTCACTTTTTCTATCAAATTTGTCTCAACTGCCTGATGTGTCTTGTGACAGGTGGGAAATTTCTGTAATGTGCTCAGGTATTTATCTCCTGTTCCAGGGACCCAGCTACTTTATATTCACGATAGGATATACAAAGTATGTATGTCATAGCTAGAAATCCTTGTGAACATTACTATTTCCTCCATGATCAATACAATTTCAACTACATAGAGTAGTTGGTTTGATGTATTTAACATCAGCTTGTTCATATTCTTTTCTAAAGAGCTATGATGAAGCCACACTATGTTGTGCCTGAAAGTGAAGTAGTTGGATTTCTATATCCCAAAAAGTGCAGCCATTTCATCCTTTTCAGTATGATCATATTTCTTTCTCTGTGTATCAGACCTCTGGTGACAACTGCTATGGCTTGCATCCTTTGTGTTTTCTTGTAGCCCACCTTCTGAGACCCCACACAATCTGTGTCCATATAACATCTTACCTTGCTCTTGAATTCTCGTCGGTACTTAAATCTGTCTTGCCCACATACATAAAGACACTTGCTTTCTCAGCACTGGAGATCTGCATTTGAAAGTCTGTCCCTCTAGGGAAACTGGACAGTCTTCTATACTGACTCCTAGCCTCGGCTCCTCCTAGTGTCAGATATACTTAAAAATTAATCGAGATACAAATCCTGACGGACATCACTATGTTATGCTCATATGAAAGACAGTGACAGATGGCTATTACACATCTGTTTTTCTCTTACACCTGCCTTATCCCAAGACTGCGTTGGCACAGAAAACACAAAAAGCAGCTTTGTATTAGCCAATCTAATTGAGTCTGTCTTTATGGAGTTCTTATATATTTGACTTTTCTTAAATTTCAAAAGTGGATGACTTTTAGTCATTTATTGTAGATATTTAAGGGAGTGGGAAGTAGCCTATTAACAGTAGAGTATCACTTCAGTGGGTTTTGCCTTAGGCATAAATTTGTGGCGCTTGGTCGCAAGGAGCAGTCCAAGTTGTTTAAAGGTGTGTCCATGTAGACATAGCCACCATAGTTCCAGGGCTGCTCTGCTTGATAATACTTAAAGCCTGATATATCATTTACATTTTTCTTTACTCCTTCAAATGCCTGTTTCTCGGTATCTCACCATACGCCCACTATGTGCTAACTGTCTCAAGAGTTCACAGGCTTCTGATAAGCATGTGCAGAATCTAGAAAGATAAGTTAGGCATCCCTATAAATCACTGAACTTCTTCCCACCCTTAAGTCTGAGCATTTCCTAAACACTCTACATTTTTCAGAGTGCAGCTGGAGTCTCTCAAAAGTCAACAGATGTCTAGCATAAGAAGCACAAATTTGCTCACCAACTCTCTGTGCTTGTTTCAACAGGTGTAATGTCCTCTTCTTTGTAGGACTGACAGTTCCTTCTGCCCATTCTTCATCAGAGTTAATGAGACTGTCTGTAGTCTCACTGTCTACATGTCAGGTTTCTATCTTCAATTCACCAGGAAGTATCCTCCTCTACCTCCCCCAGTATGTTTTCTTTTGCTTTGAATGTTGAGTGAAAGACAGGCTAATTGTCCTTTCTTTCTCACATCGAAGGTATTTTGGTGTTGAACTGAGATCCAACAAAGTCTATAAAGATGTGCAGTTCCCTAGATCCCTGCATGGGAAATCACACATGGCATTTCTGTGTGACAGCCACTTGCCCTTGGTTACATTATCCCAGTCTATTATTTCTCATAGCTACCAGTATTATATTGGACTGATTCTATGACATAGCTGAAATAAGACATTTTTCTGGCCGTCAGATGAAAGATTGGAGAACCTGAATTGTTTTAGAGCAAGTGCAAATGAAGTTATGAGCATGATCATGTGTAGCTGTGAGCAGTATCAGGAGTTCCCAAGCTGTCAGCTGGATATTAGTCTAATTAGTTAGTGTGGCTGCAAGACTCATTTTCCCAACAAAGCAAGGAGGCTGTATCCAGACTGTTCATTTAGTGACACCCTGCTTTGTGCTATCTCCTAACTCACATGTAGAGATTATCTGGAAAATGTTCGTTGATATTGCTAGAGCAATAGCAGGGATTGTGCAAACAGTTGAACTGTTTGAATGATCATCAGCCACTGCTCAAGGCTTGAGCTCGTCTTATTTGCAAGTATGAGCATTACCTGTACTGCTAAGAGAAATCTGTTCATGATGTCACTTATTTAAACCTTTTGTCAGCAGAATGAACATTCTTATTTTTCTGCATTCACATTCCTTCATTTTTTTTTTCAAACTGCAGCAAGGTTTCTCTCCTCATCATCAAGTTTGAGGACACAGTGTTTTTCAGCCGTTTTCTTCAAGTGGCTATGCATTCTGAGCATATGTTATGGTATATCACTTGTTTTATTTCCACTGTTTCATTTCTAATCCCCCTTCTTGACTCTTTACAGAGACTCTGAGCTCTTCCATTGATGTGAAGGACAATTTAATCTGGAAACTCACCAGTTCCACTGCCTGTACCTCTTCTATTTCTTCTGTAAGTAAGCACTGCTTTATTTGTCTTCAAGTTCTACTGCCTGCTTACCAACTTCAAGAACATCACACTAAGCAATAACACAAAAAAGCCCATACTAAGTGTCTCTTTATTGACAGAGCTAGATTCAGAAGTGCTGCACTTTCAGCCCACCAGCTGTGCAAAGGCTGACTTCCTCATGCCTCTTCCAAGCTCTTCCCCCTTACAATCTGTACTCTTTATTCAGGTTCTGTGCAGGTTACTGCAGGAAGGAAGACAACAGTTAAGCTAATCCCCACCTACTTTTTCCCCTGGGGTAGAACTAAGCAGACACAAAGTCCTATATATTCTGTCATCAGGACTCAAAACTCAGGTAACCTGCAAAGAGGAAAGGATCCTCACTCCCTTCCTCTCAGACACACATAGTCTAGGTCACAGCCTAGGGAAAGCTTCTTAGGTACCATCCTTTAAAGAATATCACAGAACTTCCGCTGCTGAAGAAAGACATCTGCATCCTCTGGATTATGTAAAACAAACATCTGGCAGCCATGGCTTCCTCTTAGCCTTGCTGTTTTATGTAGTAAATGGAAGTCCCAGCTCCCACAACTGTCATTTGGCTCTAGCAAGCACTATGACTCCCCTTTTGTGAGAACTGAAGAATAATATGGCTAAATCCCAATTTCAGAGCTAGCAAATACCAAAAGTCCAGTCCCTCCTGCTGTTGTTAAAAGCTAGCTCTCCACTTCCAGGGATTAGCAAACTATGCGGACATTCTTAGGAATAGAAAAATCAGCAGACTTCTGCTTTACAAGCTCCCAGCAGAAATTGGTAGAACTGCTCCCCATTTCCCTGCCACATCCAATGGCTTTTTCGAAGCCCTGAAGCAAGAAAGGCATCAACATGAAGTAAACTTCTGATTCATCACTTTTCAGTCTTGCTTCATCTCAAGAGAACATGCAGAATATTAAGTAAACTCTGGACTAAATTATCTCTAAGCAAATAAATACACAAACATCCTATAATAACAAGCTAAATCCAGAGACCTAGCACCCAATAAAAGCAATGAAAAAGGCATCAGTGTCTGCAATAGCTTTCCGGAGTCCCAACACATTCTCAGAAAAGAATATGGCCCTGCCTCACACTACATCCCCATAATCAATCCCATACAAGAAGTCCCTACTGAGCATGTAACAATGCAGACTGTATGTATTGCCCTTCTATTGTCTCTGTTGTGTTTGCCTAAGGAAAATACACTGATTCTGCTGACAGTAAAGGCTCTGTAGTCACAGGGCTGAAAACTAGGTTTTTCTCCAACTCAAACATGACTTAAGTTAAAAGAGAGAAAAAACACACAGGGGGACAGTGTATATATCGCAGCAGAGCTACATCCTTTCTCACCTCAACTGCCCTCCTAGGATGAAGAGAGAGGTAACACAGGCAATTACTACACACTGGTAAAGGAGGGGCCAGAGTGCCCCTCTGAAAGTTTTGTTTGTTTTCTGCATATATAAAATCCCAAAATGAAACATGTTACCTGTACTTCCCTGAAGAGAAATAAAGTCTTATCTATTTATTAGCTTTAGGCTCCGTCACACCTAAAAGAAAAACTTCTTTTTTTTTCCATCTTTTAGTTTTCAGATTTAGTGGCATTCAGGCAGAAACAGTGGTAACCACCTCAGATAATGGGGTTAACTGTGATTTGCATGTGATCACTTTTACCGTTTTAAGGCCTCCTTGTAACTACACTCTGGTTTCAGGAACCCTTCCTCTACTAAAACAATATCACCACTTCTCTCTGAACTTTCTACCGAGACCAGCTTGCCTACATCTTTCCTGTAAATTCAAGTACTCACTGGAAGTAGCCTGTAAGGAGCTATTAAGCTCGTGCAACTACAATAAGATGTAAAAGATTTGTTTTTCCTACCTTTCCCTAAGTGCACATCCACCTTTTCTGACTAGCTTCTCAGAAAATTTTCATCAATGTTTTCATTACTCGGACACATTTATATGTCCCCATAGTTAATGATGCTAGTAGAATGAACAGAACTGCTGCAGTAATACGTGTTATTAATAGAGAGCACAGTAAGTCAAATGCAGTTACTGAAGTAGTTATTAGGGTGATTAGTAGAGGTAGAGTTGATTTTGCTTACAGTACAAGTTTGCCTTTGACATTTCTCAGTGCATAGTCTGTCTTCCAAGATCAAATCTGGTGATGCATTGCAACAATGACAATAAAGGCCCTGTTACCACTGTTGAATCAATGGGCTTTGCACTATATGTACAGTACAAAATACATACATAAGCCTGGCAGCTGCTAAACTCATTGATATATAACACCAGTCTCAAAATAGTGATATTTCACTTATGGAGCTTTATAAATTGTTAAAGAAATGAAATCCACCTTTGGGAAATAATGTTTCTTTATGTATCATCATATCCACTCCCTCCCCCCTCCTCTCCCTTCAAGATTAAAACAAATAGGGCTGAAAATATAAATCATCCGCATTGGCACTGAAAAGCCCTCAGAGATCTTCTTTCTGTGCCATTTCAGTAGACAGAAAGTCTAACATACAGAGAGGTGATGTTGGTTTATTTTATTTTTAAGTTGAAAGTCAGAAAACATATCCCTCCTTGATCTCTTCAATGTGCATCAACCTTCCTTTGGTCATTTTAAAGTCATTGCACAGGCTCCAAATGATTTCAAGGAAAGTAATCGGGAAATGAAGCATGCCTGGGAATTTTAGCTGTCATTACTGTGTATGGAAAGGCACGTCTTGAAACACCATCTTTACGCTGTAGGTAATGCCAGTAATAGGACTGGACAAGTTGCTCTGTCCTCAAATGCATATGGGTTTGAAAACTCATTTGCAGAAATTCAACCTCTGTTGCTTACTTTTGGCTGCGCACAGTGTCAACCAATCTATAACTGGCAAAGTGATAATCCAAGAAATGGATTTGTATTATGAAAACTGAAGTTGGGAATTTCAGTAGTTTATTTTAAATTGTTTTTCTACTCTTACTCCTGAGGGTAAGCTCCTTTCCTAGAAATTGCTCCTGTTTCTCTGAAACATTGATCAAATACTTCTGAGGCATCCACCTACTTCCATTTTTCAGAAACATGAACTGTCTCCTTTTCACCCACCTAGCATTAGTTCACCTCATTTCCTTTGCTTTCCCTGCAAGAAATATGGGGGAAAGCATAAAGAGCCTGGGCCCATATTCTCAGAGCTTCTGAGCTTGGTAAACATGAGCTTTACATTAGAATTTCCATCAGTTACAGCACATTCATGAGCAAAAAGAGACAGCCTTATTTCCTCCCATTTTTTTCTCATTGCATGAAGAAAAATAGAACAACAATCCCTAATGTGAAATCAGAAAGCTACACTGCTCACCAAACCAAGTAAAATAATTGTTTCTAGGCTGCACTTTTCCACTTGCAAGACTTCACAGCACAATCTCAGCAAAATTTCCACTTGTACTATCTTTATTTTCACAGCAACTGCTCTCTCATGGAGTCTCTGTTAAATGCAGTTCCTAAAAGCAAATGTTACTGAGACTCCTCACCTGTCACTGCAGTGTTTGAAACACCCTCAGGCACTCTTAGACGTAGATACAGACACTATAAACCAGCTAACACTGGCCTGAGTCCTCAGATCTTACTTGTTTAACTGAGCAAACCCTTCATTTCAGTGGCATTACTGTCTGTGTATATAGAGGGAATGAGAGCCTGTGATACCTGGGAAAGTGTTCTGGAGCTTGGCTTCCTCTGTGTTATTCTCCAAGTGAGCATCTCTCCCAAGTGCTCAATCCACACTCTGACTTGTCCCAAGTCTGCTCATCTGTCTTCCCTTTCTACCAGCTGACATGTACCTCTAAACACATTTTCTGCTGAGCTGTTTGGACTCTGGTTTACTCTATGCTTGCCCTCATATTGAGTCAGCATCTGCTGCCATCATATAATACAGGTACAGACCTCGTCCACACAAGGCCGATTGTATCTCATCATCTGGCCTGGCATTTGTCTGCCACACTGGGGCAGGGAATGTGATACCAAGCTGACAAAAAGCAGCACACGGCTGTGCCTGGAGAGCCCCTTTGTTCATCTAAGCCTCCCCTGCTGCTTTTGTAACTCCAAATGGATTTCTGATTCCCTATCTCTAGGCCTTTTCAAGCCAAATGGTTTGGTCAGATCACAGGACAGCAGGTGCTGCTCAGCTCAACATTTGCACCTTCCAATCCAAACACACCTCTCCCCACCAACCCTTAAAATCAATCAAAGAGACTTATCAGTTTGTTTTAAGCTTTGATGTTTGTCTGGGGTTTGTTTATCTAGCAGTTTATTCCTGGGAGTACGTTCTTGACATCTTGGAGTAGGTGGTAATTAGCAACAAGGAAGAAGGGCTGAGATAAGAAGTGGAATTTGAAAGTGGTGATACTTGGGGAGGCAGCTGCACCATGTCCTGCTTTCTTCTCAGCCGCTGAGGCGAGCCAGAGGCAGCGGAGGGATGAGGCCTCAGCCACCACACATCCCGCCAGTCCCACACTGCCTGCATGGCCCCCTGGGGAGAAGGAGCCCGCTTCTGCCCTCTGCCAACGGACGATGTCTCCCACTCCGTGGACCTGCTTGGCAGGGACAGGCCTTCTCCAAAGAGCCCTGTTGTCTAAACAGATTTTCTACCCGTTGGTTTTGCAGCAAGAACAATTTGCTTAAATAAGACCTGAAGATCAGATAATGCCCTTGTATCCTATAGACGTGTTCCTTTAACATGCTCTTGGGTTCAGCAGCATAAAGAAGACTCAATTGCTTGTTTAATAGAAAGTATAAACGCTGGTGTGCTCCTATTGTTAAGGCATTCACTGTGTGTCTGCAGAAGGATTTGTATATCAATGTCAGGTAAACAAGCACACACGTTATATGAAATATATGGTGTGGCATGTTCATACACAACTACATACAGTGAGCTGGGGGTAAAGAGTAGTGAGAGCAGAGCAAAAATTGTGTTCCAAACAGCCTTGGACTTAGCACGTGTTTGAAATATGAAGCCAGGCCTGGACCTGAGTTTTGCAGATGGCCCCTATCTTTATAACCTTCCTAGCAGAATTCCATACAATAATGTAATTAGTTGCATTTTTGAGTATATAACATGGAAGCAAAAGCACACTGCCCTACTCCCATGCTGCACAGCCTGAAGAAGGGCCTGTCTATGGATACATTGCATTCTCCAGAGAGGAAGGGAATCTTGCAACCAAGATGCTCCTGAACTGCCCTAAGGGGCACAAAAGGAGACTTATTCTTTCTGCTGGCTCATGGAGCAAAACCAGAGTGCAGAGATTAGTGTAAAGCAGTCTGAAGAGTTTTCAAGAGGTTAGCTGAAATAAAAAGCGTCTTGGTCTGAACTAGGCAACAAAATGATTTTCTCAGTTCAAGGAGTGAACACTAATGGCTGAAAAAAAGCCCTATCTGTTTGGGGTCAACCCAATTCTTGATTTGTTTTTTAAGCAGGAAAGACCAGGTTTCCATTTGGAACAAACAGCCAGAATCTGATCAGCCCCCACCAGAACAAATCCATTTCCAGGTGGTGGTTAATACTTTTAACTCCACATTTTTATTACTTTTACCTCATTTCTCAAGGCTTCAAAATACCATTTATTTATTTATTTATTTATAAGCAACCCTTACAAATTTTTTTCCCCCCCCTCAGGGGAAAATGATGTATTGAAATTAACCTGAATATTTACATGAGCAAAAATCCTCTGCCTTACTCAAGAGCAGGCTCTGGGCAAGCTATTTCACCCAGCTGTGATCTGAAGAATCCTTGTGGGAAGGGTGCAAGCGTACTTGGCCAGGCACTCTCTGTTCAAGTAGATGACTTCACTCTCATTATGCACATAATCTTTTCCTACTTAGTGTACATCAGATCTAAATTATACTGTATGTGTTAAGCTTGTAAGTGCACCATTTCATAATGATCACATTGCTTGTGTCCCAAGGACATCATATGGGGGGTATTTCTGCCACTGCTTATGATTCTGGACACTGCCAACAAACAGCAGTGTTTTAGCTGCACACTGAGCAGGGCTGGAGCTGCATGCAGCAAGAAGACAGTACTTAATAAAAAACAGCCTCAGCTTTAAATTAAATGCCTTTTATGCTAATTTTTGCTCAATACCACTATCTTCATTTACAAGTGACAACTTACCATTGCTAAATATCACATATAATCAAAGGGTGTGAAGTGAAAAATGCCTCTAAAGCACTGCAAGTACCTGTCATTAGATATTGCATTACAACCATTTGCTTTTAATGGAGCTGTCTTTTCCTGTTGGCATTGATTTACATACAGGCAACAGAGCATTAACAAATACAGTCCTGTCTCAGCTGTAAGAAGACAGTACAGCAATGCAGAGTTCAGATCTCTATTAGACCTCTAACACTGTAAAAAAAATAACAATAACCAAATACACCAGGCATTTACATTCTGTTTATCCTTTATAACACGTGAACATAGAGTTTCTGTACTGTTCTACAAAAAACTCAGCAAACGTTGTCCACTTTTTGTTCCAATGTTTTGTGTCAACAGAAGTTTAGGATCTAGTCCCCACTGAAGTCATGGGAATCTTTTACTTGATGTTAGTGGGAATTGGATCAGACCAGTAATTGGAGACACTGAAAAGAATCCCAGATGCTGAATAACAAATGAACTATCCACTGAGGTGTTCCCTCTGCTCTGGGAAGCCGCCACTGGGAATTGCTGCTACCTTTCTGTGGAAATACAGGGGGAAAAAAACAGATGTCAGATGTCAAAGCTGCCAGTCCCACAGAGAGTTTTAGTGACACAGAAAATTCTTTAAAATCTAAACAAAGAAAAGAGCCTCACCAAGTAAAAGAACTAAGTATTTGGGCTTTTATTGGTGAAGAGACCCTTGAAAACAGCAAATCATGCTGCTAACATTTGGGAATCTGTCCTTTGACAGAGTAGGTCAGCACTGTCTGAATCTTGTTCCTTGAATGAAGGTGTGAGACAGAATTATTCAGCTCTTCACATGGCTAATCTAAAGCAAAACAATGCAGATCAGCACTTTTATTTTCATGTATTCATCCATTACTAAGATTCCATCTTCTTTCCCTAGTAGCTTCCATGCTCAATCAGCCATGGAAGTCACAGATGTACTTTATATGCCCTTTTGCCTTCTTCCCCATGCTTTGCAAAGGAGCTGGAGACAATTCTGAACTGTGCTCACCTCCTGTCCGCTTCAAAAAGGTACATCCATCTCAGCTCCAGTCACAGCATTGATGTGCAGAGGCAGGGCCACAGTTAGCAAAGAGGATGTAGTGATTCATTCTTTCTTGAAAAATGACTCAAAGAGGAAATTGCATGCTTTGAAATGACATACTTCACTGTAACCTGTTGGGACCATGCCCACCTGCCATACCACACTCTGCCTTTCCCTTGGAAATTCAACAGACATGCCATGCACACTTCAACAATAAACCACTACAAAGGCAGCAAGGTTCCCATTTCTCTGTCATTCTTTACACAGCTGACAACTCCCAAAGTCTTGCTGCCAGGATGATCAAATTCAGTGTCACTGGAGACACCCAAGGTAAGTTGAAGTGAGTAAGAAGGGTGTGAGGAACAAGCACAGAATGTACATAAGTGTTAGCAGGAAAGAAAAAGGGACTACAAAAAGAGAAAGTGTGTCTAATGTGAATTATTTGTTTTTCTAAACCCATAACTCCCTCTAAATATTAAAGAACTCTTTGCTAGGAACAGTTCTTAGAATTGCTGGCTGTGGCAGGAAGTTTTAACATCAGAGCATAGACTCCTGTTCTACTCTAACCCTACAACATGAGACAACATGACTTTGTAATTAAGGCTTAAGTCTATTCCTAGTTGTCTGCTATAGACTTTCCTTATAAACTTGTATAAATCATTTTCTTTTCTCTGGGTTTAAAGAAACGCAATGCCTTGTTCATTCATAGAAGCAGCAGAAATCAACCTGAAGTTAACAGATGACAAGCAATCTTCTCTGTCAGTCCATCAGTGTAGCATAGACCCTAAAAGGGCTAACTCAGTCTGCTGCAAATATACAAATGCTGTTCAGGAAAACTTGCTGGTGGCTGAGTAGTAGTTTTCTAATGCTTGCTGCCAGCCTCTGCACAGCATACAGAATATACACTTCAGCTACATTTTCTGAGAACAGAGTAGCAATATTTATCTTTGCATGTTTGTGGGGACATCAATGAAACATTGACATTTTTCTGCATTCAAAGAAGCTTGAGATTCCCCTGCTCAAATATCTTAAAAACTAACAATGAAAACCACAGCTGCAAGTTTCTTATTCCCCTTCTTACTTCATAAGAAAATTCATTATAGCCAAATTCTTTGCAATATAGTGAATTTCATTTCACTGACTTGGGTGAATCAGTGTTTGCTTAAAACAGCTCTTACAATCCATTCTCAGCAACAGTCTGTATAGATTTCTGGGTATGGTTTAAAGAGTAATCAAAACATCAATTAAGGATAAACCTCCATTTCCAAATTCTCATAAATTACCATAGATCTACTTTTCATGATGTACATTCCAGGACTTTTCTTAGAGTTCTGGTGATGTATTCTGAAAAACTGAAGGAAAATTATTCCGTTTCTTTCTATCTCAGGTCTCTGGCTATGAAATAGGGGTCTTCTTTGCTCCCTGCGCATGTGTTTTGTCTGTATAAACTCCAATTTCTTTGGAATGCACCTATTTTCTGTACTGGTTAGCATGTTAGAACTCACATGTTGAGTGACAGTTCTCCATGCTCCTGTAACAGCAATAAGAAGAGCAACCAAGTCCTCAGGTGGTTTTAAAGAACTTTAAAATGCACTTATAGCTAGAGCAAAAGCTATCATCTTTGGCATAAAAAAACCAAGGTAGACATCTGCCCTGGAAATGCCCTACTAGCTCATGGTGACTCTTCTGCAACATTTAGGATGAACCTGTTCTTTGCACAAAATACAAGAATCTCATAGGGATTTTGTTGGGGGACAGCAGCAATCATAGTACCTCTGAAAAATCATTAGGAGACTGGAGCATCATGCTTTCTTAGCAAAGTCGTAGTATAAACTGTGCTCGAGTGAACTGATAGGAGGGCTTTTGCAAATGTCCCTTGAAAGGCTTATACTAGAAGCCTCTGAGAAATGTGTCATGTCAGAGGAGACAAAAACCATGAAAAGACAGGAGAGCTTATGATTTTATGTTTTCTTCATAGTTTTGCCACATTCTGGTGTTTTATAGCACTAACAAAATACGACATTTGGCTTTCTCATGAGACTTTGTTTCCCAGCTTGTGGGAATACCACAGAAGTACCAGATGACATGATATCTGGCAACATATATGGCTCACTTAGGCATTAAAAAAGCCAATGAAAATCAAAAAGCAACTCACATACTGAGTTACTCAATTATATATGTGGACAAATTTCATTTTCTCCCCTTTCCTCTCTGCCTCTTTGTCTCCCTTTTGAATTTCACAGGATTACGCACAGAGCCCTAGTAAGATTTCAGTCTTGCTCACACAAGTAGAAACCTTGTTAGGGGATCAGTTTTAGCCAAGTGGCTATGACAATGGCCAGTGCCCATTAACTACAAAATGCCAATGAGTGGATAATCTAGTTGCCACAAAGGAAAGGTTAACCAGTCTTCACTGCTCCTCTCTCTATTACCCTTCAGTCTGGCACTAGAGTCTCTAGCCACAGACACAGAAATTGTTCTGTAATGACAGGCATCACCAAATATAAACAGTTGGTAACCCTAAAATTAGAGCTGCTGGTTCTCCTTTGGTTTGGGGACATGTTTTATTATACCTTCCATTTGGCAAGCAAAATTTAAAGTTAATTTAACCCATTACAGGACACTTTTATCTATTGCTTAATGTACATTCTCTTCATTCTCATGAGGACTTTTGCGAGCACAGAAATAGAATTTAGCTAAAGCTAGTTGAAAATTTTCCACCTAAAATTTATTCTAGCAGGATACTGGAGTTCATGATTAAGCAAGGTTTCTTTTATATCTGAAATTTCTCCCACCTTCAGAAAACCTCATCTTCCAAGTGACTAGACAGAAGAACCATTCAGCAATACTTTTCAGTTTTCAGTTGCAAGGTATTATGGCCAAGGACTCCTGCAACATCCTGCATGGGACAATTAGGAAGAGTTCCTTTGATAACACTTCTGGGATGCATGCTGTTAAGAAATCTAGTGTACAGAAAAAAGCTCAGGCATAAAACACACAAACATTGTGATACACCACTTCAAATTAATTCTCTATTTCTCAGTCTGAAATTTTAAGTTGTTTAGATTGTTATTAAAATTTGAAATGTTCCCTGAAGAATAATCAACAAAAGGGAACACAACCAGTTGTATATTTTGCTCCAGCCTAGAAACAGACCTTTGTCTTCCAAGCTAGATATTCACACCTGCACACTGGTCACTTGTCTTTAGTAATTACACATTTATAACTTGAATCTTTTATACCTGTATTTTGATCTTTTTTTTTCTTTTTTTTTTTTTTATCTATGATTGTGTGATTAATTTTAGGCAAACACTCCCTACTTGACAATTCAATATTCATTCTCTCTTCTCATATGACCACTGTTACTTGAGGCATATGACTATCTCAGTTGTACTGCCAGATGCTGTTAACCTTTCATTTATTTTTCTTGTGCTTGTGTAGACTGTTTGGATAGGAAGCTGAATCCCTCCTACAGGAATTGAGAAAAGTGAAATTCTCTGAGCCCTTCCATTTTTTATTTTTATTTTTATTTTTTTTTCCCAGCTCTATATTTAGTTCAAATGCTAACAATGTCTGAGGGTCAAGATTTTTGTTCTGACATTCATAAATGGGTGGAACTCATAGAGTCATGGGACATTCTATTAAAACTGCTAATTAGGGAAGAAATAGGTGGGAATCACACATGTATATTGGTCACAGGGAAAGTTGGCAGACTCGAGAAACCTTGCACTGAGTACAGAATGAAATGGCACATCGTGAGTCATACATTGAAATCACTTCTAGCTGGGAGTAACACACATCTGGCAGAGATGAATGACAGATGATGGGATACCTTTCTCATCCTTTCTACTCTAAGCCTATCAGAAATCTCATGACTGGCTTCTGATTCTCATGACTGTTAGCAATAACAGTACACAGGCAGGAAGAGTCTGTTGAAAGTATTTCTTCAGATTTCAATTCAACAGCTTTTCCCAGAGTGGCGATTGGCCAAAGCCAGACTGCAGAGCTGTTGGACATCACGTGGGACCTTGGGCAGCTCCCAGAACATCAGGCCTTCCAGCATCTCCTCTTCACAGCCGTTCATCTGATTTTTGCTTTAGCTTTTCAAGGAAAAACTCCTGTTCCTCAGCACAGTGAAAGGTGGAAAATGGCCTGTTTTGTGATATCAATCTGTTCACTAGAACAAACCAGAAGATATAATTTAATAGTGATAATTTGCTTCAAAGAGATCTGAGTTAATTATTTCACTTCGTTTTCCATAGCTTTTTTTTTTTTTTTTTTTTTTTTTTTATGTGAGGTTGTAACACTGAAATCCATTCTATGAAATCCAACGGTATTTCTCAGAAATTTTCATATCTCAAAGGCCACCACCCCACGAAGGTTAAAATACCTCATTCTGGGAGCAGAATGAGAATAATGAAATGGTTTATAAACATGCTTCTAACTTAGTTTTAGTATAATCTACTGAAAAGGAGATAGGTAAATCTTTGACAGCTTTTGAAACTTGGTCCTTTTATCATTACCTCTTTTTTGCCTCAGTTTCCAAAACAAAAAGGCAAACATGCTGTTTAATATAGTGCTATAGAAGCAAATGAGGGCTGTTCCAATGATTTCATAGTAGTTTAGTGAGTTTTAGTGTATACCTGGGTGTAAAAAACACTGTACATTTAGTAAAGCAACAATCATATATGCTCTGTCCCTGGAGGCATTCAAGGCCAGGCTGGATGTGGCTCTGGGCAGCCTGGTCAAGTACTTGGCAACCCTGCCCACAGTAGGGGAGTTGAAACTGGATGGTCTTTGAGGTCCTTTTCAACCCAGGCCATTCTATGATTCTATGATCCTACGATTCTATGATTCTATGATATGTATATGGCAGTCGCACAGACTATTTTTCCATTTTCCTCTTGAATCTGAATAGTACAGCCGCTGAACATCAAAGTAGAGCCTGCTTCAGAACAGGATCTTGGACCTACGTTTCTTACAACCCAGATAATTATTATATGCACCATGTGAGCTGTGCCACATGAGCACTATCTGGAATCTTAACATTGTTTTATTCTGTGTACAAACTCCACTTTCACTGGAACAAAGATTTGATATGTACAATATTAGTGTCTTTTCTACTGACCTTTGATTAGCCTAGAGGAGGACTCTGTAGAACATAAAAAATTTAAGGACTTGGTTACATGGTAATGAAGAATGGCAAAAAAGACATGTTGGAAATATTTTTCAGGAATGGAATATTTCAGGAATTTAAGGTCTAATATTTAGATTCAAGACACTTCAGTTTGGTTGTAGAAGCCCTTCAAACACAAGGCTTTAGCTGAATAAATGGATCCTGGTCCCATGCATCACTGTTCATTGCCTGGCCATGTTCAATATCATTTTTAGTTTCCTCCTAAGGTATATGCAAAACACTACTGAAGTAGGAGATGCAAGAGGAATCCAGGCCAGCCTCCTTCTGAGTGATTGTCATGGCAGCAACACCAACTTAAAAGAATCTCCACTTCTTAATCATGTTACATCTAACTTCTACACAAACACATATCAAGGCTTGGGCACATATTTCCACTCTGTACTTCTGCCCTTTTTTGTCCTACAAACTACAGCAGTAAATATTCCTTTTCTGCCTCCTTGCAGGGACCTTACTGCTGTGAATGGGCAGGTCTATTAAAGGGTTCAGAAGAACATTTAGAACCAGACAGAGGCCAAACAAAATAATAATTTTGCTCCTCTTAGAGATACTGGGAAAATATTCTGGTAACTGTATCCTGCAATTGTGATGTAATTCTCATGCCACAAAAAAAAAAAAAAAAAAATTATTAACATAGAGAAATTCTTTTAATGCAGCAAGTACAATGCTTAAAGAAACATCCTATTAAATGATCACTTCACTATTTTTGCCTGGAACAATTATGTTTAAATCTGCTTCTGCTGAAAAAAAATCAAGCTAGCTCTGCTGAGAAAGAAATGGACTCTTATGCTTCTGTTTACAAGGTCACAGGCAATCCTTGACTAGAGTACTTTACTTTGAAAGATATCTCATAACTAGATTCTTCAGACAACAAATCCTCTCTATTCCTGCCATAACAGTCTCAACAGTCATAATCAATTCCATTTATTTTCCTTTGTTAGCTGTGATATCACCGTTATGGGAAGATTTAGTTTTGCTTTGTCCTGGTTTTGACTTGAAAATATCATGTCAAAAATAACTGGAAAATAAAGTGATATTTCAATCCAAATTATATTAGTTGCTGTGTAATCCTAACATACATAAGAAATTCAGGTATATTTGCATATACATATATGTATATATGTACTTGAATATGTATCACTTTTGCAGCATTTTAGCAAGTCGTCATTAATGCAGTAAGAAGGAACAGTAGGACAGCTCACTCTCACCCAACACAACAGCCTGTGAGAGAAGAAGGAAAAGGACTTCTTAGATACATCTTTTTCTGAGTACAATAACGATGGGTGTCTAGAAATAGGCATGACAACCAGCTCAGTGTAGCAAGAAGAAGCTAAAGGCCTCCAGGCAACAAGTGCAATTGATTAGAAAATGAGAACAACATTGCAAGTACCCTGCACAGGAGATGAAAAGGCACAGGAGTTCAACGCACGTTCACAGACTTTGTGCAAGAATATACATGTAAATCACAAACAGGTTGTACCAGAGCATGAGCAGCAAGTGCTGACTGCAAAGTGTATCATCCTGATAGACCCTGAAAGACAATGGAACCACACTCATGGATAAGCCATGTTTTGCATTCATTCCACACGGGTTTTTCTGGGTTTTGTTCAGTGGGTCCTTCCAGAGCAGCAGCCAATTTTAAAGTTACTTCAGTGAGGAGGAGGTGATAGTGTGGTGTTCTTGGAGATAATCAAGCTTTAACATCAGACTTGGGCTATATACTGTTTGCCCTTCCTTCTGCAGATTTTGTATTCTAAGTATAAATCTCAATTCTAGAAAGGCAGGCTGAACTTCTACTTTGGTCATCAGATTGCAGGAGCTTGGCCTGTAACAAGATGAGTAGAGGGCTTAGCAAAGAGTTTTTATCCCTCCAGTATGTTCTATTTATATACAGAACCACTTTATTAGGAATTTTAGACTACTAAGCCTTAAAGGCAGCGGCTGTCCTCCTGTCTCAGTCACACTTTTCAACTGTATGAGCTATTTGTCAATAGCATTGCACAGCCTAAACGTGTATGGGAGAGATGGTGCAGCTCAGTTAGAGCTTCAAAAGGAAGAGTGGCTGTAGGAGTAGCAGAAGGAGCCACCTGGAAATGCTTTCACAGCATTGTGGGTCAAGTGTGCTAATGGGCACCCACCAGGGATCCCAGCAGTGCTGTAGTGAGATGCACCTACTGCAGATACAATCTCCTGACAGTGGGGAGCATATATAGCCAACACTCATAGTCACTACAGAAGCTGCAATTGACTTCTTTAGGAGTCATTTGTGGTCCAAAAGTTGATTATTTTCTTGAATGTGCATAAAGTTTAATTCCCTGCACAATGAAACTTCAACCCTTATCTGACTTTGTCTGACACACCAGCATGCAAAATCAGAGCATCTCTGCAGCCAAACCTAAGGTTAGGGACAGGAAGACTTCATTTTGGAAAGGTAGTCTCTATGAAGTTCAAATCTGTGTAAGATTTCCAAGATCATGCATCAAAGTTAAACTCTTTGAATTCTATCCCAGTGAGCAGCTACTATCAGTTTTTCATGCTTTATGTCCTCAAGGCTGCTTAGGAATTGTGATGATAACATCAAAAACAAGAACAATCTTCTTCAGTTCGTAACAGTTAGGGTTGGTCAAAGAAGTTCTAGGTATCTTTTTAAATAAAAAGAACAATTTAGCACAGGAAAGGGGGTTGGCCAGGTTTGTGAAAAATGTTCTTTATTTTTCCACATGACAGGGAAAATCAAAACCTTTCTAGGCTTACAAGTAAAGCATGCAGATAGAAGTGGTGAATGGGGAATGAAGTCGTATTTTGATGTGAATTGAAAAAATAATTTCAGCATCTTTTTTTTTTTTTTTCCAAAGACAACAGAAAATTCATACCTTGCCCATCACACCTTCTGGTTAGATTCCCACCTCCTGAGATTCTACAGGGACCAGGATTTGGAAATGGGAATACTAACTGGCAGGCTTGAATAAAGTGTTGTCTAGAAAGTGATATAATGAGATTAATTATTTTCCACCTCTTTTATTTTGTTTTGTATTTACTAAGTGCTCAGCTTAGCTACCACTCTGATCTACGTTATATTGTTTTATTCCAAAGGGATTTTCTCATTTTTAAAACTGCAGACACTTAGGTAGATGCAGGTCCAGATATCCATAGCGCATTAAGAGATGCCTTTAGCCAGCTGAAAACTCTTTTTGATCTCTCTGATAATACCAGGCAAGCACTGATCTGAAAAGGCAGATTACCACCAAGGATTAAGCAGTACAATAGCATGCTGAGAATGTAAGAGAATGATGAGGTTTAGCAAACAAGCGTGGAACATATTTGAACTCAACATCGAACACCAAAAGAAGACATAGGAAGAGAACTGAGGCTGTAGGGAACTGCCCTGAAAAATGTTATATGAGAGAGGGCAAAACTGTCTAACTACTAGATTTTAACTTAAAATCAGGACTCAGCTAGTCAAGAAAACACATTCTGCACAAAAAATCTCTTCTCAGTGCTGAAGGCACAGTCTGAATGGACACAGAGTCTCAGCTACACTTTAATTGTCCTGAGACTATCCTTTCAGGCATGTGGCTGGAGCAGGTCACACTGCTGTAGCTGCTGTCCTCAGGCAGTAAGACACAGTGAAGACAGGGCTTTACAAAGACCTTTTTTTTTAAAGAGCTTTTTTTTTTTTTTTTTCTTTTTCAGGACTAGTCACAGTAAATAGAGTGGTTATTTGGTATGTGAGATAAGAATTCGCCAACATCATTTGAACACACTAGTTTTCTTTCAGTGTTTTGTCACTTGACCAGTTTAATGCTAAGGTTAAAAAGCTCTTACACAACATGTATCCACCCTCTTGTGTGTCAAAAATGTGAGGAATGTTTGCAAGAAACAGCAGCTTGCGTACAATTCCTGTCACCAAAGCCCAAAGTTGAAATGGCTAACGTTTCCTGGATCTGCTTAGCTCACCTACGGAGACAGAGCTTGCCGTGCCTGTGTGCAAACAGAAGCAGAGTCATTAAAACGGGAGCAGTTCTTGGGCAAGCTCCAGTTTGCATGTTACATATTCATAAATAGCTGTGTTAGAATGGCTTCCAACAGTGCAAACGTCAATGGAGCCTGCTGGAGCAAGCCTTAGGTATGCCATCTATGTGTCTGATTGCCTGGAGTTCAGAGGAACTTGCTGAATGTATTACCAACAAGAATGAAAAGGCTTGCATCAGGGTAGCTGGCCAGGTACAATTGCTGGGTATTTAAAAGGACGTATCAGTACCAAATTGTTTCACAGCTGTAATTTTTAAACTCACTTGCTGTTTGTGTAATGCTTGAGAATCTCCAACAGGAATATTTCATTCTGTTGTTCTTTCAAAGAGCACATATTAATTTTTGTTGTAACAAAAAAATTTTCATTAGGGCTTGGCTAATAGCACTGATTATTTGTTTATTTTCACTCTGTGCAACCTATTTAATTGTGTATACACATGGCTATAATTACCACTTTGAAATGCAAATACACAGTTACTAAGGATAACCCTTCTTGTTTTCAAGTAGCTAACACTCCTTTTTCATAAATGCTAACCAAATCATAAGATCCCAGTAAAACAGCACAGTTTAAGCTCTCCCCACATTGCAATGGCTGCCTCCTGCTCCAAATTACTCTCTCTGCCACTGTTATAGCTTCCTTCAATTTATCACGTCAGAGGCCCTAGGCAAGGGCCACGAGGTCATTTGACCAAAGTACTGGCCAGCTTACAGCTGAGTGTACACCAGGACTCCTCTAAGTGATAGGAAGAAGAGTGAGTGCGTTTTATGCCAAACTGTGTCTCATCCAGTCTCCAACTCCATTTGTAACCTATCCACGGAAAGGTCTGTGTTGGTACAGAGTCATTTGTTACTCTCAGTTATTCACCAGATAGTTTATTGCTATTTATTTCCACCCACAGACTGCTCTCAGACTTTCCTCTGGGACAGGATTTGCTTCCTAAAGGGAGGATTTAGGGATTTGACTAAGCAGCATGAGCAGCAGAAGATATCACATAACAATGGCTTTACTTCCTAAATGTCAAACTCACAAAGTGCTTTCAAAGTGACCGTACCAACCCACCTTCCTTTTCGCATCACTTCCCCTTGCCCCCAATCAATTACCGATTTCAGTGGTTACCCATAGAAGTTTCTCTTTCAGCAGCATTTTTGTGAGCAAATATTTGCTTGTCCATCTATTCACAGAGAGCACATTAAAGCAGCGTGCCAGTTAGAGTGTGGGCTGTCTTTGAACAGATGTTATGAATACTGTTTTGCAGGATTTGCCCAGCAGTAGATGAGAACAAGTAATGAGGAAACTAGGAACATGGGTAACGAGGCCAGAAGGTGTGGAAGCTTTCCAGGAGCAGTGGGAGCTGGGTGGAGAAAACTTGACTTACTGATATGCAGCCACGAGCCCTTCTCAGACTTTATTTGTTCTTCTTAATGGTCACTCTCAAGAAAAGTTATTCATCAGGGCTCATTCCCTTGAGAATTAATTTTCCTGTGCCTTCGAGGTGAACACAAGCATATACACCTCCATATAAATCTTCTAATTCCATAAGCATGATAGATAAGAGAAGGAAAAGATTTGGGGTTCAACCATCATATTGATTTAAACAGAGGGGAAAAAAGGATAAACTGTGTCCTTGTAATCAGATTGCATACTTGTAACTGCAATCTTCTCTTAGAGCCACCAGTTTATTATCTGTTCTGTGTAAAACATATGAAGATAACTAATGGGCAAAAAGGATTCTTCTTATCTCTTAGTGGGCAGCAGAGTGAGAAGTAAAATCACCCAAAGAATTATTTCAATCAGTGAATGAACAGATGATATCTCAGTTCAGCTTCAAGCCCTATCCAGTGGCACTATAGTAGAAATACCAGCAAAGCAGCACACAAATAACATACATATCTTGTAGATTACATAATTTGTTTGGAAATCTTTTCATACAGTTAAATAAACTTCAGAAAACTACAGTGGAGCCTTCTTATAAATTAGCTCTAGTGCCTAAAATCCCATGAGCTATGAAATGTTGAAAAAGAAAAAAAAAAAAAATTAAATACATAGTGTTGCTGAGCAACACAGCTCACTCTTAAACAACTTTCCCTTGTATGAAGTGCCTGAGAAAGGGACTACTGTGGAGTCTGTGTAAGTACTTGCCCTATGGGTAGTGCGATTTTGTTACAATCCTTCAAAAAACAGCTACACAGACTGTTATGAATTCAATTACAGGCAGTCTCCAGGGTTATTCCATTACCTCTGCCTTTAGCTCACAGTTTCAAATCAAAACTTTAGCTGTTCTTTTTTTTTTTTTTTTCAATTTCATTCATTAAAATATCGTGATATGAACTTTCAGCATGGAAACAGAGCAGAAATTCTCTAGTTTCTACCGAATGCAAGTGCTTTACATTTACAGACTTTTGCTCGGTGCAGCTTAGGTCTCCCACTGCCTTGTCCTGGAGTGGGTCTGAATCAATGCCATATCACAGCCCTGTGCAAGCATCAGCCCCAGGAGGATCAGCCTCATCTTGTAAGCTCAGAGCCTCAGAAATGTCCTGAATTATTTAAAAAGTGTAATTCACCACTAATCAGCAATCTCGGTAGTTATTCCGTTCCCACTGACACCAGCACACTTAAAAAGGTTGTGCTACATTGCTCAGTGCTGACTTCAGCTTCCGCCCATCTGCATTTCATCTGCATGCATCTCCATGCATCTGCCACGTGGTTTATAATGACAAGTAAGGGGTTAACCCGAGGAGCAGGTGGAAAGCAACCCAGCTGCAAAAGGATTTTTAAAAGAACCCAAAACCATAGTAGAACACAGCCTGAAAGAGACCAGCAGGCAGGCAGGGAGAGGTGATGAGGGCTTCAGCATGAGGGGGGCTGCTAGGGCCGCCCTGAGGTTGGAGAGCAGCCGGGCTGGTGCCCTGAGTGAGGCAGGTGTCTCCTGGCAGCATCAGGTGTGGCTTTGATCTGTGGTTAGAGCCTGGTGGGGACAGGGCACAGTGGAGGGGGGATGCCCTCTGGGAAGAGGACCTGTTTGCAGGATCTGGTCCACTTAGGCTTTAGCTTTCCTCTGCTTCACCAGGAGCTTGCAAGAGGGGAAATTAACCAGGTTGAAGCAATATCATACTTCTAGCTTGATTTTTAAAGGTCTTTAGGTTCCTTCTGCCTATAAATATGGGAAATGAGTGTCTAGATAGCACTTTAAAAACTGGATCTTTCTAAAACTCCTCTCTCAGACCAAACCAGAGCCAAGCTCTCTGCTGAGGATTGAAATGCTATAAATGAACCTTGTATATTGTTGCTTTCAACTTCAGGCTCCTCATCCTCATCACATTTCAAGTAATGAAAGACCTGAAGGAAGTCAAGAGTTGGAGAGGAACAAAACAGTCCTGGGGCCATAGTGTAGGACAAGGAGTCAGTGGATCTGGGTTGTGTTCCCAAAGCCATTGCTTACTTGCTGTGTGGCCTTAGGCAGTCCACTGACAGGCTGATACAACTTCCAGTAAAGTCACTGGGAATTTTCCCATAGACTCCAGTGAATGCTGGATCGGGCCCTCAGATTCTTAGCAGTGTCTTCATTATTCCTCTTGCAAAGCCAGGATAACAACAAACATCTTTGTCTCACAGGGTAGCAAGGCGACTAATTCATTAATGTTCATAAAACTTTTTCAAATCTACAGATGGAAGGCATTATGTCAGCACAAATTATTCTTATTTATTATCATTCTCATGGTATTTCCAATAGTTTTTGCTCACTAAAGCCAAGAAGTTCCAAAAATCTGGTGAGAAAGTTTCTTCTCTGGAGATTGGACCCCATTTCTGGTCCAAAGATACGTGGAAACAGATACATTCAGATGGCACTGGAATGTGGGAATATTTACTGAAATAAACCTCTGAATCTTTGGGGGTTTGAACGAGTCCTGGAAACTGGGAGCATGCAACGCTCTATAAAGAACAGACCCTGAATTTTAATAAAAGCCCCCAGAGTTTAACAAGCAAAGCTCTGAGGCCAAAATGTTCAAATTTGACTCTCAAAGCTTGCTGCCAGTGGGGAATGTTTATGTTCTGCTCTGGGTATGTTGGAGCACTTTTGGAGAAGAGGTGGCTTCTGGCTGAGGTTCCCTCTTGAGAGAAGGAGAGGAGTCCTTTCCCTCCCCATACACCCACTACCTACTAGGAGTTAGTCAGACATCAGGTCTGGGCACAGAAAGCAATGAGGTCAGCTGGCAGCAGACAGGGGATTTCACCAGGAGGAGGTCCATGTCAGCAAGTGGTGGTGTAGTATTTGGGAACAAGGAAGAAACACACTGCAAATCTTGCATACACACTCATATCTCTGTGTGTATATGTAAGTATATATACACACATACATATCTAACTCACCTGTCCTGACTTTTGGATCTACATAGTTTTGCACAATTTAATTATCTGGCTTAAGCTATCCTCCCTATCAGAGTTGAGCACTGATGATACTTCACAGCTGTAGAAGGCACCTAAAGAGAATGCTGTCACCATGCTGTAGAGATTGCTGTCACAAATAGTGCATCTCCCTATTCACTGCCATACCATTCCTACTCACGTGAAACCATTCCCTTGCATGTAGTGAACTTGCTAAGCTGCTTTGGAAAAGCAGGTACTTTTAATGTTCTGATGAATCCAGCTCTTTTAGTTCATACATTATGTCAAAACTGGTCAAAGACAGGAAATTACCCTCTCTCCCTCCCCCGACTGTGCACACACGCACAGACACACGCATGCACATCCACAGCCAAGGCCTTCGGCAAGCCATCTGATAGCAATCAGTATTTTGAGAAGTGATAGCTCATCTGTAGATTCAGCATTCTTTTGCAGCAGAAGGTATTATGCAAACTAGTCCCATTAGAAAAGCAAACATCAAAGCAAAACATGTTTTCTAAGAGACAAATGCATAAACCATGTGGTACCTGACACTGCAACAGAAATAGAATAATTACTCTTGCTCTCAATGGAAAGCATAGCTGCAGAGGATAATAAAGGAGCCTCAAACACTGTACCCTGCAGTTTCCCATACAATGCATAGACGCGAGAGAAGCCAGCTTGGGAAAAACAGCCTGAAAGGTGAACACAGGTCCCCAGTGAACACAGGAGGACACGACTGCACTGCAGCTGGTTGTGGAGCAGCACAGCTACATGGTGCCCTTGGCACCAGCTGGAATGCAAGGTGCCACTCCAGCCTTAGGGGGAAGGAAAAAAAAAGAGTGCAGCTAAGGTTACACAATTACCTGTCTTGAAAGTGCAAACTTTTAAAAAATATGCATACCTCTCTGACCATAAATAGCCACGAAATATGCTCTGTGGGTCCTTTGACTAAAGTCTAAACAGAGGAAGCTCTCTGCAGGCAGCCTCCTGCTTAGCGCTGGCTGCTGTTGCTCAGTCACTGCCACTGCAAGAAAAAAAGCTCTCATGGGCAGGATGGAAGACAGAAGGTGTGAAATGAGGCTTGGGATGCTGTCACAGTGCTGATGAAGAAGCACAGCCACGTACCACTGATCTATTTAAATCAAGAGCAGAGTAAATCAGAGCCTATGAAGACTATTGTGAAGCTGAACAAAGTTGCCTTAGGGAGGAAATGGTTGCTGAGGTTCACAGAGTGAGTTGGAAGTACACATACTCGTTTCTCCTCAGCCCCCCTCTTCTTGTCTTTCAGAGCCCATTTCTCCAGCACGCAGATCAGCTATCAGACTGAGAGAAAGAGAGAGTGTGAGATGGCTGACCTTGTCCTCCAGCACCGAGGGCCTGTGGGTTTGGGCCAGGAACAGGAATTCCCTGTACAGACACTGAGTCTGCTGAAGGAGACAGGAGAGCCTGCTCCACAGAAGAGCACTTTGTTCCCTGCCACCAAGGAAAACTTACACAACAGACACACACAACCATGGAAATATGAATATTTCAAAAGTGTGTTTTTTTTCCTAGAATACACAGTGCTCTTATTTCCTTAGGGGGGCAGTAAAAATTGGGCAAGAGCATATTGCCAAATGCATGAGAGTCCATGAGGATATTAATCCTGTGTGCTGTAGTTACAGAAAGCAGGTCACTACAGCAAGGTCTGAATGGATCAACAATTCAGGATAAATTACTGACAAATGAAATGCCCACTGGTCATGGTTTTACAGAGGGTTTATTTAAAGTCCTTTATATTTTTAATATTTCTTCAGTCAGTTCAGTGCTTCTCAGAAATTGCAAAGGATTAAAATCCTTTTTCTTCTGTGCCCAAATGTATATGGGCATCTGTGTTTATGTGTGCAGAGCAGCCCTTAAGATGTCCTGAGAAGGCCCATGTGAATACAGTGTAAATAGGAAGTTCAGGATCTAGCCTTTGTTTTGAGAAGTCTGGTCTGATTCCAGAGGCTTCTTCATGTATCTTGTGAAAATGTTCAGAAAGGAATTGCTCTTGTTTTAATCATCCAAAATGTAGGTGCCACTCTAGGTACTGAGGCTTCCAACAAGCAAATAGGTGGTGATTCATCCTGTCTTCAGATATGGTCCATATATCTTTCTCCCTTTCTCCTGTCTATAGGTAAAGCCTGCATGGATAGGTTGGTAACCAACTTCTAGATGGCTGGCATTAACTGATAACTCTCCCTAGTCCACACTTCCCTATCTCATGGGGTCACATGAGAAAATATTCATAAAGATTATGTGTTGCTTTTCTATTAAGAAAACGTGTAAGCAGAGCTTAGATGGCGTATTGGCAGCTGTAAGAGTCTTGAAGTTAGCACTGTTTTCCATGCAGTCAAGGTTACGGCTCTAAACAGTGGCACAACACAGCCCAGCTCGCAGGGATGTACTGCCGAATGTGGATACCACACAGCGCAGCAAGGCCCATGGGCTGGAGGGCCCAACACAGCAGGCCATGCATACGGAGAAAGGTTGGAGAAGCTCTGGTGGGACACTGGACTGGCATTCCTATTTAATTCCTAGCAACAGGTCTTTGCCAAATACACTATGCCACTGTTTACTTGAGGTCTTCTAACTTAAACTGAGGAACCAGCCTAGCAGTCACCACATGAACAAAGTCAGCTTTATACCACCTTTCCAAAACCTCCTCCTAGACCAGGTCAGGAGCTTCTTGTTGAGAACCTCAGCTGTGGTTGGTAGGGTACATGGATACACTACCCAGCGGTTACCATTCAGAGTTTCTGAGAACTGCTACAAGGATGTGTATATATGTACATGCGCATACACAGAGACTCTGTATACTGTACATAGGATCATGGTTTCGTCTTTACTGAGTCCTAATTTAACTCTATCAATGATCGCTTTGCATTAAAAAAAAAAAGAAAAAGAAAAAGAAAAGAAAAGAAAGAAAAATGAAAGAATTCATATAAAAACCCATACAGTACATTTTAAAATCTGGGACAAACATACTGTTAGGAGACAAAAGCTTAGAATGCCATGAAGAGTGTTGAGTTGTGGTCACAGTTTACTCAGCTTCCAGATAACTTGTCATTTCTCTTGGGCCACATTAGACCAGGATCATTATATACAAGGGCTGTTCCAAAAGTAATGCCTCCTGTTTCATTATGTTGGCCCACAATACCAGAGGCGAATGTTGGTGGTATGGCAGTAGAGGCTGAACCTTCCCACCAGTACTCCATTACACGTTGTTACCATGTGACAGGTGGCAGCAGAGGGGCAGTCTGACAAAATGGCGTCTGACGTAGAAGTGCATATGAAGAAAACAGGCATCACTGAATTCCTCTTTGCAGAAAAAATGTCACCCACCGATATTCAGTGATGTTTGCTGGATATTTACAGAGACCAAACAGTGGATATCAGCACTGTGAGGGGTGGGTGGTGTATTTCAGCAGTGGCAATAACAATAGTGAGTCACCTCTGCTGGTGCAGATTTGTATGAGCACAGCATGCAGGCTCTTGTCCATTACTGGTGAAAATGCATAGCTAATGATGGTGACTATGTCGAAAAATAATTTTTTGGAGCTATAATTTGCTTTATCAAATAGTGTTTTGTGCTCTTTGAATCTGTTGTTGTTTCCACAGAAATAAATAGGAGGAATTACTTTCAGAACGACCTACATATCTCCACCGTGCTAGGGTAAGTAACTGTAGAGTTGCATACCATTTACTAGAGGAATTTAACTTTGTAGATCTCTGACCTCTTAGCTTGTAACAAGTGTTTGTAAGATATTCATTGACTCATTTTGCCCCTGCCTTTCCTGTTATCCAATTGAGGATTTTAGTAGGGTTTCAAAAACATGACTTGCTTTCTCTTGCCTACCACTCCTCTATTTCAGTATTTCCCTCAAAGTTTCTTTCATGGGTAGTCAGGGATTTCCCATTTGCAGACAGTACATAATAGCATGTGGTTGATCAGAGAAGGCAAAAAACAAAACATTATCTACAAATGTGGTAAGGGAAGATTATGCCTTCATAGTTAATTTGCCAAATCTGTCCTCTCTGAGGTTCTCCAAAGGCAAGGGAGCTGCCCAAGAAATGCAGAAAATTTCCAGTCTGATGGAAAAATCTACAGAAGTTTTCAGTGAGTAGGAAACTGAGGAAAGCCCATTGGATTTCACATAAAGGAGGGGGAAGTAAGTGCACTGCTGAGATGCTGTGGACAAGTAGATGCCTGGGGTTGGGAAGACCAAGTTAAAAGTTTGAGGAAACAGATTATGGGTTCTTCATCCAAACCTTTTTTTCAACTTAACAAATAATAATTTTGATCCAAGGAACAGTCTAAGGTTCCAAGTTGGTTCCTATTCTAATTGGATCGATTAATGTCTTCACATTTATAACTGTAATAATTTGAAAGTATTTGTAATTATCTAAGAAGATGAAATCTAGCATGCTGCATACTTTTTTACTTTTTAATAGTATCAGCCAAGTTTATTGGCTGTTGTACATAGTCTGTATTTCAGGTGTATACATAAAATTGTCTTTCTTTTGTAGATTAATATCATTACAAAATATTACATATGTTTCATCCTAACATAAATTATACTGTGATGGTCAAGATACTGTTTTAACAGCCACACACTGAACAGTAAAGGGGTACATGCAGCTTTTTATCAAAATTAGACAAGTTCCAAAGAACTGTGGAACCCTTTGCCCCTAGGTGAGTTGGCATAGACTGTAAGATGTATTTTGGAGTCTGGGGGAATGCTTAATATATGTAAAAAGTTATGCTTTCATTTCTGCTAATGCCAAAGCTCAAAACATGCATTTCAAATTCCACAAGAGTAGCACGTACTTGGAGATCACAGCCTACTTTTTTGCCTTTGTAGTGCCTTTTGCATGTGCCAATAATGCAGTTGAATCACAAATAGAAAAACACAAACAGAGAAGAGGAAAAAAAATCACCTGCTGTTTTAGAGACTTGGCAGAAGTCCATTACAAGTACAAATGCTGGGAGGCTATCATATAGTATTACATTGTGCACGACTTCATAACCCTTCACAAGGTAAAACTTCTGACAGCAAACTTTTTCTAAACAGCACTTTCCCGAGCATCATTGGGATATGCAATTAACATTTTTCTGCTGGACATCATTCCTCCAATTTGGGCAGCAAGCAGAAGACCCTAATGTGCACTTACAAAAAATACCTACGCTTTTAGTGTTTTTCCCTTGGCACGCACACAGAAAGTTCAGCTAGTGGCTCTGGAGGAATCTCGAGTCTGCCACATAGGTGGTCTGCTGCCTGCTGGAGAAGTCTGGATACCTTTATATTTGGGACATAATTTTTCTGTCACACTACGCTCACTGCTCAGAAATTCCAATCTCACTCTTTAAATCAAGACCGATGTTTCTCAAACACATAGATTGAAAAAAAAAAACCCAATTAATTATTTTTAGTGCTACCACAGAAAAAAAAAAAAAGGTCAGAGAACAACCACAGAGGTGATGTTTAGCCTATGTATAGTTAATGGCAGTTACTAGGTTCCTAGGTGACTACAGGTGACACAGTTCCTGTAGATTCTCACAGAAAATCTCACTTCTTACAAGCCTAACTCTGCATCCATCATCTCAGAGCTAGATGCCATGACTTTGCCAAAAAAAAAAAAAAAAAAGTTAAAATTAATAAAAATATAAGCAGGACTGAGACTCAAACCAGGATACTCAGGTTGGAGAGTACATGCATATATGTGTGAGTCTATACACATTCTGGCACGTTCACAAACAAGCATGTTATGTACTAAAATCATATAGAATGTAGGGTGCATAAAAATAAAACATCTTTCACCCAAAAAGCAGGTATTTACCATGTGCAGAGTCCTTTGATTCAGACAAATAAGAACAAGAATAAGAAAAAAAAAAAAGAAAGTATCAGCAAAATGATAGCATCGCCCAGGAGCAGTGTGGTCAGAAGAACAAGCAGTCATGTTTGGCACAGATAATAATAAATTAATTCTGAGGCAAAGAAAACCAAAGTCCTTGTTATTCACTCCTGCAAAAATGTGATCCTTAGCTGAGCATCTCTGATGTTGGATTTTACGCAAGTGACTTCAGCTGACTCAGCTCAGCAAACATAGAAATCTGCATTTCCTCAGATTGTTGTAACAAATACTAATATGCTTGAGAGATATATTTCTATTATTTCAAACAAACAAACTCCTACCCTTGAAATATTTGTAGTGCCAAATGCTGATGGTTCTCTATGCATAAAACTGAATTTATTGACTCCAGACAAATTAACAGCAAAATTTAACTGAGTTCAGAAAAACTGATTCACTGCATTTGACAATGCCTTTGTTAGTCAGTATCGTTACTGAGCTCGTCTTTAACTTAGGGAACTATATAAAGCTCAGCTTTCTTTCATTTCTTCAGCTCTTCTCCAAATATTTTAACCAGTTTTAAAGGTGTTATCCGCATGAGAACAGATCGGTTGTTCAAGACTTGCCTCACGATGTAAATACAAACTGTGTTTATATTGTGTGTTAAACCTGAAACCAAAGAAAGATGCATCTAGCTGGGGATGGATTCATCCCAAACTACCAGAGTTGTGGCAGTGTTTCAATAAAGCCACACTCAAATATAACCCAGAAATGAAGAGATGCACACAGAGAGGAGTACCACTGTGGAAAGAAATGCGTCTTTCATTAACATCGAGAAAGCTCAATTTGCTGTGAATAGGGCCATAATTCTGACTTTGGTTGGAATAATAATTACATGAAAGATAACAGAAGGTACTCAGCACCGAAATAAATTTTTAGGCCTAAAAAGAGCTTGTATTAAGGATCCCAAAGAAAAGAAGGATCAACCAAGGAGAAATATACAGGTGGAACGCTAATTTTCTAGGCCCCAGTCACCACAGCATCTAGAAAGGGAGCATGAGAGAGCACTCTCAGAAGCAGCTCATCAACAGAATACTCATAAACTCCAGGGAAGGCTGCGGGGAGACCTGACTGTGGCCTTCCAATATTTGAAAGGAGTGTATAAACAAGAGGGGGTACAACTGTTTACAAGGGTGGATAGTGATAGGACAAGGGGGAATGGTTTTAAACTAAGACGGGGAGGTTTAGGTTAGATATTAGGAGGAAGTTTTTCACTCAGAGGGTGGTGACACTCTGGAATGGGTTGCCCAAAGAGGCTGTGGATGCCCCATCCTTGGAGGCATTCAAAGCCAGGCTGGATGTGGCTCTGGGCAGCCTGGTCTGGTGGTGGGCGACCCTGCGCATAGCAGGGGGGTTGAAACTCGATGATCATTGTGGTCCTTTTCAACCCAGGCCATTCCATGATTCTATGATTCTATGATAAACTGTTTGCTCTGATAGATAGACTAGCTCCAATAAATAGTAAAAGGAGTGCACCAGAAAGAAAAACAATAAACTATGGTCATATTCAGAAAAACTGAGGCTCCTGTCCAGATTCTGGGTGTTCATTCCACAATAGGTGAGTAGCATCTCTCTGCCCACCTGATTTAGATAATGCCTTCACAAGAACAAGACAGGACAGTGATATCATTCAGAAAACATTACAAATGTTTCTCCAAGAGAGATTGTCTAATGGGCAGTGTTCTTAGGAATTTAACTCCTTTTGTCCAGAATTGCTTCAGGTGACCCAAGAGAAAATAAAAACAAGGAACACCAATCAGTGGTTGTTTGGCTTAAATTACTAAGATTTCTCTCAGAGTATCCCAAAAGAAGGTGCAAAATCCCATTTGAATAAAATGAAATTTCATAAATCATATTCAGTGGAAGTAAACAGTTCAATGACCAAGAATTCAGATCTGATTTGAAAAGTAGACCTGTAAAAATAAATTATGGATAAAGTACCTGCCAGCTGGTGCTTGCATACATGTAGACTGGGAAATCATATTAAAAAAGCAGGTCTCCCATGGAAAAAAAAAGGTGGCATTTGCCACCTATACTTGTTAAATACACCATGGTGCCTGGCTTTTTCTATTCTTTCAAATCTCTTTCCATTCAGTAGAAATACAACACACAACTTCTACATTTCAGTGTTATAAGCTTTTTTGTGTGAATAAAAAAGGGAGGAGGAAGAGAGGTCAAATGCACATGGGCAGGGATTTCGTTGTGTGTTCCCAGTACTTGATATGGATTTTTATAAATTTTTTTCCAGTAGCATTCAAAAGTATAGTCACCATGTGATAAATTCAGAGCATGAAAATCATTATGGATTATATAAGAGAAAGATGTCCTAGCATAATCCAGTTTGATAATCTCACTCCTTCTCTCTCTTCTCATCTCACTCTGATTAAAAGAAATCCTTTAGTGACCACCAAAAGGCATACTCAAGCCCATTCATTTTGTCTGTCAAGCAACAGCATACTTAGTGCTAATTTGAATTTGAATTGTAAAGAAAAAGGGGGTTACATTATTAAGAAATCACTTTATAAGAAAATAATAATCACTCAAAAATCCTCTACATGGATATTTACATTATTTTTTCTAAAAGTGGACCTTCACAAAGTTCTTAGGCTAAAGGCTAATAAGCATGTACTGTAAATCCTCCTCTTTTGTAAATCTACCCTGACTATACGTTGCTAAAGCCCCCAGATGCAGAGCCTTGGCTCTTAGCTCAGGCTCTAAAACCTTGCAGTTCTCTTCAGGTCCCTGACACGTCAACTACGAGGGCAGCTGACACATATGCTGGGACAGATCCCAGACTCAGGCTGCTGTGGTCCCACATACTTGGAAGAGCTGCCTTGGAGCATGTAACCCACTAGTTACTGTGCATCACAAATTCTCCCAGTCTCAAGAGTATGATCCACAGAGGTTATGCGATTTCAAAACAGCCAACTAAAGAGCTTTGGCTTGAATTTTATGGCAAGTTATGCTTTGTAGCTGCATTCAAACCCTTCACATCAGTCTAATGGAGGTTATCACCTTGAATGCTTTCCACTCCTGTCAATAGCTGTTGCAGTAAAAGGTACTCACAGGTTCCGAGCCGCAAATCAAAGTGATGGAGAAACAGAACTGCAGTGAGGAAACATCATTTTTTCCTTCAGGGACTAAAATTTGGGCTGCAGATCATCTTCTTTTGAAAGAAAGTTTTGTCTTTCAAATTAGCTTCAATTAGTTAAAGATTTGGAACCTATTTATTTATTTGATGTATGTCTGTGCATTAGAACCGCACTGTGGGAATTGTTATTATTTGCAGAACTGTATTCCCTTTAGTCTAACCCCACCAAGGTTTTCTTACACCACTAACATGTGTGACATCTTGTATTCCACGTGCTAAGTCAAGACCAGCTCACTGACGTGTGCTTTTTTATTACTATAATTTGCTTCAAAATCATTTTGTGGAAAGAAATTGTGGAGAAAATCTGCAGGGCTGTATTTCCACTTGAAATAATAGAATGTCTTGGCTACCAGCACGGCAACACTTGGATTTCTCTATTAGAGAGTTTCTGTTGGAGTCTTCAGCTTGAATAGAGGAACAGAGAAGCAGCATTACTTTCAAAGTCTGAGCCCATTCATAGTCCATGTAAGATCCATCAAGGAAAATAGGACAAGCATCCATAATAGAAAAGAAGGACTAAATATAATTCTAAATAACAAAAAGCAACAATGATTTTTTTGCCATCATTTTTTTAAGATGGAATAAAAACCCATTTCATTCTTTAAAACATAAAGGAGGAAAAGAAAGGAGAAAGAAAAAGAAAAATGGCAGCTGTCACAGAAAAGCCAACTGGAATAGATATTTTCTTCATGGAAAAAAAAAAAGCTGTAGTTTAGATTTCCCTTTGGAGCCTTCTTATTGAATGTCAATTTTCAGGAACTGTTCAGAGAATGCAAACCAGAAATAAAAAGGGGGGGAGAGGGGGGACTTTGAAAGTATTTCTGTTCATTTTGAGTTATTCATATTTATGGTTACAAAATGTTGGCCTTTTATTTTTTGATACAACACCTAAAACATTGCCCCAAAAAGGAAGCAGTGTTGCGATAATGTTTTTTTCACTGGCACACAGAAGGACTTTTTTTTTGCCACTTATGCCCTGTACTGAGTTTGTCAGTTCACCAGAGAAGTGCTGCGAAAAGTGTTGTTTTACCATCTCAAAAGAAAGGAAGGAAGGAAGGAAGGAAGGAAGGAAGGAAGGAAGGAAGGAAGGAAGGAAGGAAGGAAGGAAGGAAGGAAGGAAGGAAGGAAGGAAGGAAGGAAGGAAGGAAGGAAGAAAGAAAAGAAGCTAAAAGTAATATAATAAAGAACAACTGCCATTTGGAAAATGAATGAACTTCAGTTAAACTTATCAGCCTATCTGGTTACAATTACATGTATGATGAATAAGTTAATATATAGCTCCTTGGTCAAGCCTAGTTAGAGTAAGGTGATGACTTACTTCTTAATGCATTCAGTGTGGACAGGTTGTAGAACATGCATCTGTATCTGCAGAATGTACATTATTTCCTTAGACAGTGATATCTCCTGTGTTTGCTTTCATACGGATGCTCCTGCTCCTCAGGTAGCTCATAGGACAAAGGCAAACCAAGCCAAACACTCCTGTGGCTTCTCAGTTTCATCTGAGGCTTCACAATGTGTAGTAAGCAACAGCCATAGATGTTCGAGTAACAAAGTGGATGCCACGGACACACATACTATCAAGAGGTCTTCTTTTCTTTTCTTATCCTTCAGCTGCAGAGGCTTCTGTCCCAAAATACCCACTGGAACTGTCAGTCAACACCTTTGCTCCTCAGTAACAGAAGCTTCTGTCCAAAGAGCATCCCTATTTGAAGCAACTAAATGCATTTCAGGCTATGTACTACGCTCATCTCACAGCATAAACCTAATGGAGTATGGAGAGATTTAGCTTTCATGAGCCGCTGCCATCTTGCCAAGGGTGTGTGTGTTCAAATTAAACAGGACTCCTTGCAGGACTCTAAAAAAGCATATCAGGAGTGATGCTTCAGGGACACAGACAAAAGGTTGATAAATATTTTCCACATGCTGGGTGCATTGGGGGAAAGCAATAAAAACAACAGCAGCCTTTGTATCCTTGACCCTTCACCTACTGTGCATTTTGGACAATCATACACATGCAATCAGATCCTAATGAGAGTCTGCATGCCTTGCCAAAGCACAAGTTCGACCTCAATCAGAAAGTGATTTCTGCAGAGATGAAGGAGGATTAGGAAAAATGTATTCTGAATTCTCATCAGGCCAATGTTTACCAAGCTGAGGAAGTTATGTTGCCCCTGTAGAATCAGTATTTTATTAAAGAATCCCTAGGCTGAAGTTCTGAATTATGCAACCGAGTGTTGTGCCAAATAAGCTCTCGGTGATTTAGTCACATCAAATTCCTGCCCACTGTTATAGGGGATACTGCAACTGGTTACATCTGTGCTGAACTCACACTACAGCAGACTTTTTTTACTTCATCAGGGGAGATTCTATATGATTGGTAACAAGTAGAAGAAATGTTCTCTTTGGTTGAAGAAAAAGGAAAGGGGAAGGAGAAAGAGAAAGGGGAAAGGGAAAAGGGGAAAGGGGAAAGGGGAAAGGGAAAAGGGGAAAGAGGAAAGGGAGGGGGAGAGGAGGGAAGGGAAGGGAAGGGAAGGGAAGGGAAGGGAAGGGAAGGGAAGGGAAGGGAAGGGAAGGGAAGGGAAGGGAAGGGAAGGGAAGGGAAGGGAAGGGAAGGGAAGGGAAGGGAAGGGAAGGGAAGGGAAGGGAAGGGAAGGGAAGGGAAGGGAAGGGAAGGGAAGGGAAGGGAAGGGAAGGGAAGGGAAGGGAAGGGAAGGGAAGGGAAGGGAAGGGAAAACACATCTACGGATTTAATATATCACGACTCAAAATTTCTCAAAGTTTCATCTGCCTGCATGTTTGATATGACAATCTCCACGTATGATTTAAATATACTGTTTCAGTTGGAAATATAATCCTGGCCTCATACTAGCAGCCCTCTGCAAAATATACTGAATATTCATCTCAGTATGGTAGTATAGCAAATAAAATAATACGTCTAGTGCGCTTGTTACCAGTTAAATTAACAAGATTGTAGGGGCATGCTTGGAAAGGGAGCAAAGTGTATTGCATTTTCCTTTGCAGAACAGCAGATGCTGCACCCTCAGGAAGCTCTTCTGTTTAAGAACTAGAAATAGTTTCTCAGGTATACAGTGTGATCAGAGATCTGCAATTCTGTGCTCTGCTTCTACCCACCAAGAGAGCTAGCCTGTGTTACAGACATGAAAACAAGATGTTTATAGCATGAACTCAGTTAACTTGTGTAGTGCTGAGACACAGTGTACATTCAGGGGTTGGGCATCATTAACGCTAATGAAAGGCTAGGACGTACCTCCACAAGTTTTTACAGATGATGAATTAATGGATATGTATCATACTTCCTAAGGGCACTGAATCGGTAAAATGGCAAACCCAAAATTAGACAGCTCTCAGTAGAGCACAATACATTGAACAGCTTGTTTCTTAGAGCAAATGGTTTTGTGTGAAGGAAATAAAGCATTAGAACAAGATATATGTGGAATGAATGTAAAGATAAGCAAAACAAAGGGTTATGCCCATGTGTAATGAAATATTACAGGAGTGTTTGTATTGTTGTGCTTGCAACTTCTTTTTTAGGAATGCTAGTTTTTTCTTTTTTCTTTTTTAAAAAAAGACCCAGAGGAAAATAATCAAAGCAAAAAGTAAAAAAAAAAAAAAAAAAAAAAAAAAAAAAAAAAAAAAAGCTTTTGAAGAGGAAGACATGGCATTCTGACATAACATGCCCAACAAAAGAAATACCATACAACGTAGTCATATACAAGCATTAAGTGATTCAAAAGTGCCCCTCCTGACTGTTATGGTCACACTGCTGTAACACTGGGCTGGCATGAGAGAAGGGGAGAATTTATTTTAATTTTAAATTCCTTTTTAGTGGGTGTTAAGTCTGTCTTCAGTTACAGATGAGCAATGTTGCAGTTCTTCCATGGGTCCTTGAGTTGTGTAGTCAGCTGTAAATAATATTCCTGTTGAGGCGGCTAAACATTTTCTTCTACAAAATAATATGGGTGAACTTTAAAGGTAGCAAAGCAGTAGAATTTATGTTAAAATGAAGAGGGATGTTAGCAGCAAGTGGTTCAAGCAGCCTCCCAAAGTCCCCGACACTTGGGCCCACTCATCTGAGGTGCCACTTTTCATCCAGAGGTGAAGTTCTGCCTCTTTTTGAGAGAGCCAGGGGCAGGATCAGGGGTCTGCATCTGCCTCCTATTACACCCCAACGACCACCTCGACGCAGTCCCAGCACAGTGCAGGAGCGGGATCATCACAGAACCATGGTCTTCTTCAGAGGGTGATCCACCCTAATGTGCTACCATTGGGCAAACATAGAAAACAGAAGGAAATCAGTGCCTGTTCACACACAGGCTGTTTCTTTTATCTTGTCTTGGACAACCATGATCTGCCCACCAAGTACCTATTTTCCTTTGGAAAATCATTTCATATTCTTTGTCTGGGCAAAAGGGGTTAGGAGCAAGCAAGTGAGAAAGCAAGCAAAGAGAATCAAGGAATGAAAGAGAAGAGAACAAAAATAGAAGGAAGGAAGGGAGGAAGGGAAGAAGGGAGGAAGGAAGGAAGGGAGGGAGGGAGGGAGGGAGGGAGGGAGGGAGGGAGGGAGGGAGGGAAGGAGGAAAGTAGTTGTGTCCAGCCATCCAGCCACTACAGCTGGGTCTGGGTGAATACCATGCACAGCCCTCTGTTGGGCCCAGCGCCAGGCTCTGAGGCTTTCCCTTGGCACTGGTGGGAGTAGTTTCTGCAGCATGCCAGGACCCTCCATTCCTCCTGGGATAACAACCACTGCAAAATCCTATGAGCCAGAAGGACATTAGGCATGCTCCATAATGTGGGAACTGACAGCATATATTTTTTAGATCTATTAATCTACCGATCTATTAATTAAGGCACTTCGATGGTAGCTAGAAATGATTCCCAATTCACAGCCTCTGCTCTCCATGTTATTCTTTTTTATTTTTATTTTTAATTTAGTGATTTTTTAATGTAAGTGGGCAAAAAATGCAGAATTGGGGACAAATACTAAAAGACACATTTGAAATATACAAGAGGATGTCCTACATCATTCTTTGGAAAAGAAACTGTCTATCAATGTTCACAGGAAGGAAACAACAACAACAACAAACAAACAAACCAACAAAAAACAATCACCGTGCAACTGAAAACTAGTCATGACAGGTGATGTGCTCTAATTGATGGCAGTGCATTGACTTAGGCACTGAATCTCCAGGCAGGGAAATCACGGTTTTGGAATTCCCTCCTTAGACACTGAGAAAGAGCTACTCCCTGCCCAACACAGATAATTTTTATCTCCCTTCTGAGACTTCAGCAACTAATGTGGGTGTCCAGGTTTCACTCTAGTGGCCAGGCATTTAAGAATGGAGTATTACACTGTATTATGTGTAGATACTTCTGTCCACCTCATCTCCCACAGGTTGTAGGTTTTAACATCAAAACTAAGTTAAATCAAGAAAAATATATTTCTCTATAGCTTTATAGACACTGTCAGTTTACTCCATTCTATGTATGATGAGGATATAAGATAATTCACACTGGAACAGGTTGCCCAAGGAGGCTGTGGATGCCCCATCCCTGGAGTCATTCAAGGCCAGGCTGGATGTGGCTCTGGGCAGCTTCATCCAGTGGTCAGCGACCTTGCACATAGCAGGGAGGTTGAAACTAGATGATCATTGTCGTCCTTTTTAACCTAGATTCTATGATAATTCTTATCTCTGAGATAATTCTACGCAGAAGTGTGTAAGATTTTTGTATTTGTTGCTAGTGATACTTCTACGGCTTCAGCTAAGCAATGCATTAAGACTGCAACATAATATACCCCATCTCATTATTGTTGTAGCATCTGTGAAGAGAAGATTGTGATTACTTCAGTTCTTTCAACACATCTAAAATCCATTGCTTCCAAATGGAAAATGAATTATCATCCTGATTTCCTTTGTGGCAGTTATTTTATGTAATGGAAGAGAAGTATTACTATTAGCACCACTGTTGCTCAACAAAAACCATTGCCTACGTTCTATGGACAATTTTCTGTTTTAGAGGACAACAAAAGTACAGTAACCAGAGAAGCGTTTGAAACAGATGTGGATTTATTTCCATACTTTAGGCTTAACTGAGCCCTGGTATTTAGCGGATATGATTCTGTCTAATGCTTTCTGGGAGAGCTGTGCATCATCACAAGAGGCTGAATGTACTGACATTACTTTGAAGGGGTTAACATGCTCTGGGAGATGTTCTCCTATTCCATTAATTAAAAGGGGCTTTGTAAGCAAGTATCTATTGTTTTAAAAAGCCAGATTACCCTTGTAGTCTACAGGAGATAAGGTAGTCATAGACCAGAGCTAGTTTTCATTTTCATTTCCTCATTTTATTAGGTTTGAAACAGTGAGAGTGGGCTGCAACGATTAGTACAAACAGAAGAGCCACACTTGAAAGCTGTTGGGGTTTTTGTGTATCTGTTTAAGCTCCCCAGGCTAAGAAACAAGTCTATCCCTGCATGTTTACCATGCCTGCTAAGCATAACTGACGAGGATTTCCAGTCCCAGATCTAAGAGCAGAGCTTGTCCATGCCTTGGAGAGTTGACATCAGATATTGCATCTTCTCTGCTCTGGTATCGACAGCCACCATAGGATCCCCTCCAGTTAACTCAAAATGCTGCTCTAACCTCATCTTTCCTGCTCCTAGATGTGTTAACTTCAGTGCAAGCCTGTCTCCCTTTTCACTGTATCCGGAACAAATTTCTTGGCCTTATCTTCAAAGCCCATCACTTCGCCCCACCCAACCTCTCCTGCTGGGTCCTGAGCCTAAGTTACCTCCCATCTTACTTCACAGCACTGGGCTTTGTGCTCTTGCCATTTACATTCACAAGCAAAGCTTCAGGTTGAGATGCACCTCCTGGAACATAACCTTTACTTTGCTGGGCCCACAGCCCAATAAACAGGACTGAGACATACTTACTGACCATCACCTAGTGATCACAGGGCTCCTTGAAAATGGGGGTTTGTGTGCCAACCCCTGCCCTGAGGTTCTTCCAAGGAGCTCCAGGATCACATCTTCCAGCAGAAGTGTTGGCCTTGGCTTGCTTGAAGCCTTGGTTCAACAGCAACCCTTCGTTTAATAGGAAACAAAATCTCCAGCAGTACTGATATTACCAAGTCAGGTTTATTATAGTGCAATGAGGTCTGAGGATTTAAAGATTACTGTGCAGAAGAGTTTATTCCCTTACTTTTCTATCATTTAGGTCAGAGTGTAACCTCTGTTACCCAGAGAGATTTCTCAACATGTACATTTATTTTTGTTTGGCATCAGACTCGACAGTCTGATCCTCGGCTGTCAGAGATCCCCCATCTGTATCACTTTTTCCATGGCTGGGCAGTGCAGTTGATTGGCGCTAAACTTGCAGCTTGTAAAACAAGAGCACATTACTTCACACTGTGCATGTGCTCCTGAGCAAACTCCCAGCAAGATACCACGTACAATGTTTGCAGAAAATTGTTGACACTTCCCCTGAATGTTCTGGCTGCTAGTGTGGGCTTGCATATCTATCCACCTAATACTCACATTTGACAGTAATGTGTATTCAGCATGTCAGGGGAGGTGGTACTTAAAGATACTGGCACGAGCAAGGCAGGTGGAGCCTAGAAGGCTTTTCCGTCACTAGCAACAGCTGCCCTTTTTACACAGTCTCTCCCTTTTTTCTCCTCCTTTTTTTTTTTTTCTTCATTACCAACATTTCCAGGAAAGTAACTCTTCTGTCTACAATCCAAGTGGCTTGTATAAGAATTGGCCATTGGCATTTCTAATCTGGTTAGAGTTTTAAACAGATTCATATGAGTTGAATAGCCAGCCAGTTCAGTGGGCTATCAGTCAGTGAGAAACAAGCAGAATGCCAGTGCGGGATGGAGATCTTCCATTTCAGCTTGCAATGTTCAGAATTACAGCTGAGATGCAAATTATAAGCATAAGTTGCAATTTATAAGCATAAATATAAGCATAAATATATTTATAAGCACAAATTGCAATTTATAAGCATAAATCACATTCATGTATTGTATTTATGTTTTCATTATAACAAAAATAATTTCACTTTCAGGTTTCCAACAAATGTCATACATGATGGATAATTTGGACCAAAAAAGAACTAGTTCTGGCACTAAAGCTATGTGAAAAATAGCTATTCTGTTTGGACTGTTTTATGAGAGTAAATAGAAGCAAGTGATCTATTAATCCATTTCCTGATCCTATTTGTTATGTATTCATGGCAAGGACACATGGAGATTCAGTGATTAAGAAAAGGAAAAACTTACCAATCTGACGCCGTCTACAGCTATTAATTCTCCCAGATCATGATTCATCCTGTCAGAGGACTTCTCCACAAGGGCACCTGGCTTTGCCATGGCTTTTCTTCTCTGTTTTTGTTTGCTTCCTTTGTTTTTCTTCCCTGTCAACAGATATTTGCACTGAATCTGTTTGGATTATTAATGCCTAGTAAGCTAAAACCTGAAATGGAAAGTTGATGCTACACGATACCGCCAAAATTGTTCTCAACACAAGTAAACGCAACACTTCTCCAGTCCTGACGCGAGAGAACTTTATTGTGCTTCTTAACCATTGTCACAACTAGAACATTGCCTCGCTATCCCACACTTTTCACACCAAGCACAAGCAAGGTTTCCTTTCAGTGGTTTTAATGCTGATGTCCCTCAGCTGCTCCAACAGTTGCTCATGTTTGCCTGGTCTTCATAGGGAGCAGAATACTTGAAAGTGTAGTCTGGTGGAGGTAACTCAAGCAAAAGACCGGTTAGGTAGTTGCATCTTGCTGGCCACACTCACAGAGCGGAACAGCTAAAGTATCTTGCTTTCTAGGCCAGTTTTTTCAACCACTCTTACATACCACTGGATGCACTCTTACTGGTAGAAGGCCAGGGCAGCCTGGACCTACAGTTCACAGCCAAGCCTACAAGCTCCACTGAAAGGGGTATGGCTTTGCGTGCTGCCCAGCACCATCAGAATCCTGCCACACATCCATAATTTAAATACCATGACCCAAAAAGTAACTGTGTGCATACATACATAAAGGAAAGGGGCAAGTACCTAAATGATCCTAAGGTTGCCCTATGCATTTGCTACTAGAATGAATGACAATTTGCATAGAAGATGGAACCCTTTGAATACTGGGTAGTGCAGTGGCAGACAAACCATACCAAATAGCACAATACTTTCCATTATACACTAATCACCACATTTTAAATTGTTATCATCAGATTATGTGGATGCATGATTCACAGCCCACTCCCTGTCTCCAAAGAATCGGTTTTTAAGCAGGCTGCCACGCGCCTACTGCACCTGATTGTTTCATCGGCACATTCCAGCTAACAAAGGCAGACGAGCCAGGGCAGAGCCCGGGACACTGATACACTTGTTCTATCCCCACAGGTGTAGCAGCCTTCTGTTTTGAAAGCTTCTGGGTGTAGGCGTTAGGGCTGCATTCTTTCTTTAATTTCTGCTTGCTTCGTTTGGAGTCAGAGGGAATGGCAGCCAAGTGTGGAGTACGAAGAAGAAGCAAAAAGCCACATTCAAAAATCCCTGCTGGGGCACCGTTATGACAGACCCTACAGCCTCAGTCTTGGACAGGGGAAGAAGTAGTAAAAAGAAGAGAATGATATGGGGTTTTTTTTGTTTGTTTGTTTTTTAACATTAAAAGTTTCTTTCTATCCTGCATTTTTGGCCAACACTGTTGGCAGAAAATATGTTCTGTATAACAAATCAACAGGTAGTTGTACATGAATGTATATTTTATATTTAATAATTGGTACAAGCCATTCTTTAGATAGTATTATACTTTCCATGTGAACATGTATTTTATGTATAATTAATATAGCCAGTTATTATTTATACAGAAGTATAGTTGTACATACTGTTTTATTGTCAAACAAGCAAAGAGCCCACATTGTCCTCATGGCTTACACCATTTCAGGCCAGAAGACGCCACTATCCGGTCTGATCTCCTGCACTCCCACACACTGATTTTTCCTGTAATACCCATAATAATTCTGAAGTCCCAGCCCCCAAAAGCCAGCACTGCTTTAGATCAGTGCTTGTGCAAGGTTTTGAACTGTCAGCACTGAAAACTGAAGTCACTACCGTAGCTGTAGGACAGCGATATCATGAATAAAATGTCACCTTCCGAAGGGAGAAGATAAATCACATCTCACACAATCATTGCCACTTCTACTAAGGTGGCCTCGCAGTTATACTGTAATGAGTTTTGTGACAATCATCTGTTCACCAGGATTTTATAGACTTTTACAAATTTCTTGCAGAAAAAGCAAATCCTGTCTGTATTGCATTGGACCTCTTAGTCAGACAACTAGGAGTCTACAATCCCTCACTGATGCTTACTAAATGTCCATGAACAAACTGAGATTTGTAGGAATACTCAATTTGAACAGGAACAACTCTTCACGGTCCATAAAAGGCAGTGTAAGATGCAGAAGCTGACATTCATAGCTCCTGTTCATAGCTCAGTGTTCTGTGTTTAATTACCCACAGATGCAGCTGAGAAATTACCCTCACATCTATTGCAGAAAATATTCTGTATGGCAGATTTCTTGCAGCTCCACCTGTTTTTAAATCCAGCTTTGGATAAACACAGAATTCTGCAGTTTGAGAAAGTATCTCACAAATGTCTACTTTCTTTTTTTTTTTTTCTTTTTTCTTTCCACCAACCCTGAGTTCTGTTATCTTACACTCATTTTGATAAGTTACCTTCAGCTTTTCTGCCTGCACATGCAAGGAAACAAATCCAGCCCCACTTCCAATGCAAGTTTAGACAACGTGGTTAAATTAACAGCCTGAACATTAGAAAAGAGATTAGGATAATTAATGCCAAGATGATAGAACTAGGAATGTTTTGTACTGTAGGTAGGGCCACTATTTGGGAGGCCAAAAGAGGAGTTTTACCACCAGCTTGCAACAGGTTCTAACAGCAAATCCAGTTTTTAAACTGGAATTGCATTCCCCTGAAATGCTGGAGTCATGCTTTCAAAAACATATGCCACAAGCTGATCTTCAAAATTCAAGTGGAAGCACTTGAAATATGCCCTATTTTCCACATTTTAAGAAGAGACATTTGATGCCTACACTGTTCTAGCAAATTGAGCATTTCATTGGATTACTCCATGGGCTTTTTGCCGAAGAAACACAGGCTTGACACCTTAAATAACAGAGTACCTGCAATCTATCAAAAGCTTAGAAATTAATTCAAGATTTTTTTGGAATTAAAGAAACATTTTAATTCATTTCTTCAGAGCCTGCTCAATGCCCTCCCTAAAGACACTGAGATTGTGAAATAATTAAGAGCATATTTCTTGACCTGGAATTATTATTCATTGTCCAGCTGCCAGGATTTTCACACAAAATACCCTAAGTAAAACCATACTGGGAATTAATGGCACTGGCTGTACAGAGCCAGTCAAATTTCATGAAGAGATTCAAAGCCAAGGAGAAAAGGAGGTGCTTGATTCATGTCTGAACCATTTACCGTATGCTAACACCAGTGAAATAAGATGGACAACAATTTTAATATTTTAAGAGGTATTTTTGCTAGGAACAAATATTACCTTAGTTTCAGACCAGTTTCAGAGTTATGCTGCCTTCCCAGTGTATGTAGCTGCAAACACTGCTTCCTAAAAACAAATGAAATCACCATACCCTGTATCGTGATAGTGCCTGATTCCTTTAGATGTGGATTGTGTTTATGTAGAGGGTCCCCAGTGGGTGCTGTGTAGGGCTGTGAGAACAGTCAACATCTCATAGGAAAAGTCAAGTATCTCCAGAGAGATCATCCAGCTCCCTCAGGAGAGAATTAAAAGACAAAATATTTTTACATTACCAAATACAAAACATGGAGTTTTCGTGTCCTGTGTTTTAAGGTGAATGTTCCTGTTATTATCACTGCAATCTTATTTGACAGATGCCAGAAAAATAGATTTTAGAGAGAACCATCTGAAACAGAAAAGGAGGAATGCTGTGAGTTGGATCCATGATTAAGCCTGAAAGTAGAAATGGCCTGGTCTGGAGAAGTGCTGAGAACTCAAAGGCCAATTAGTTCCCATTCACATCCCTGGGAACTTGATGCATTCAAAACATCTGAATTTACATTTCCACAATTGTCTTATCTTGGCACCAGAATACAGGTTATCAAAACCTTCCATTCTTCTGTTGTAATGCCCAAACTGAGAGGACATGAAAGCTCAGAGGACACTGTCTCAACACTCCCTCAAGCCCCAGCTCTCTTAATTCCTGGGGTTAAAGCTACTCATCCTGAACTGGGATACCTAGAAGTATACATTTCACTTGAAAGATCAGACTTTCTGTTCCCTAGCCTCTGCACCCAGGTTTGAACCTAGACTACAAATGAGTCAGTGGCTGGGAAGCTACTCCCTGGATTGGTAGACTGGAGCCCACCATAAACACATTTAGAGTCATTCTCCTGTCTCTTCTCAGGAGAAGGTGCTGGAAAATCATTTCATCTGGGCCATTACATCCCAGAGCAACATTAGTTTTGTTTGATCTGCAAACTGCTCTGTCCTCAGCAATTTGTGGCTTTCTGTGTACCTCTACACCTCCAGCTTGAATCCATCCAAAAAAATATTCCTCCCCAAAACACACATCCTTTTGTTTATTTTTACCAACGCTCCTGCCTGTTTAGCTGTACACTGCTCTATTATGTGGTCTCTGTGTTTTCCAGGCAGATTTTCCTCATCTAAAGAATCTCTCAAGTGAGGGTTATTTGAATAAATTAGGATGATGTAGCCCACCCACCCTAAGCCCCCTATCTGTCTTCTGAGAGCTGGCCTTTACAGAGAGCCAAGAGCTTGGACTTGGACTGAAAAAGTCTAATGGGATTTCTTTATTAACATGTCTAGATGTAGAGGTTTCTAAATAAATTAATAAATTAGACATAAAGGCAAATAAAACCCAATTTATCGACTTAGATGTCTTCTTTCTTGCCACAGAATATGAGGTAAGCCCATAACTAGTTTTCATGGTCTCAGCAAATACAAAATATAGTTCTGGGAGTCCTAAGAATCCTTAAGTCCAACCATACCAAACTACAACACTGTAGTGTTTATGTGTGCAGGGAACATGTCTTGGGGCTCGGGGCTGTGTGTCTGAAAATGAACTCTTCTGTGAAATGTCCTAACAATTCTAGCAAACTGATATTTCACTGGGCACTAGATTTTGATTTCTCCATCAAAGTCACCTTATCATTGTAAAGCTTATACTTGCGGATGTAAGATCAGGCTTTTTATCAGAGAAACATTAACAGGGGAAGGTTTTACATATTGATACGATGAATTGCTACAAGCAGGATCATGCCATGTGATGTTTGGTGATGGGGGCTGGGAGATAGAGGGGCTCTTTTTGTATTGAAGGCATTGTTGGATATCAAATGGCAAGTATCAGAGTGACAGCTTTTGTTTTCATAGCCTATTGAAAAGTTAATGAAGTAAAGAAGATATAATCATTCAGGTAAAGCAGGATACGAAGCAGGCCAGGGCTTGCACTAAAAATGCATAAAGTTATTTCACTAAAAGACAGAGGCACTTGCCCATGGCAGGTGCAAAACTTAGGCAGTGCTCTGATTGCCTCAAGAAAGGAAAAAACCTGCAGAAAATGTTGGGACATGTTCTAAGCCTCATCAACAGTCGTTCTCCTTTTTTTTTTTTTCTTCCTTTCTTTCTTTTTTTTTCCCCCCTTGTTGAATAGTTTAGGTCGTATCTTTATTGTCTGCCAGAAAAGGCTGTGGTTTTCAGGACTCCAAGCTATTGGGGAGAGACAGCACACACAAAAATCTTGAGTGGTTTAGAGAAGTCTCTGAATCAGGAGATTTCTTTTTATGACAGGGATGATATGGGAGAGTTTTAAAGTATGTGTCTGCTGTAAACCAGAGAAAGGACAATATTTGAGGCTGACTCACGTCTGTCTGACTCTGCACATGGATTGAAGGAAAAATGTCAGCTTCACCTCAGCCGCTGCTTGCGGCCTCAAAGTGTTTGGTTTCCTTGGTTTCCCATCTCTGTTATGTGTTCAGGTCCTGCTGCTTTTGAGACATGCTTGGCCCGATTGCTTTCCATGTGTATCAATATCACCATTTCAGAGTGTTCCCTAGCTTGCACCAGCTCTTCCTGCAAGCAGATTTTCTTGTTCTGTCTACACACTGGGCTGTACTGTGCAATGGGGATACAGTATAGCCCTGCTGAGGGCTCAGTACAGTACAGCTCCCTTGGGGACCAATGGGCTCTCACATCCAAGAGGGCCCTCTCACCTCCCAGGCTGTCCCAAAAAGGGACCAATGTTTGAGTGCTAGTGTCACCACATGATATGCTGTTCACCCTCTGAATGGTAAAACTCTTGTGCACGCAGCAGAGACCACAACTAACACCAGAGTAGTACTTGTTCAGATTGGTGTCTGTAAAGCAAGGCAGAAGGGGCACCCTGAAAATAGAGGAAGCTCTTGCAAAGCAAATTTCTTTAGATCTGATGACTAATGAAGTGAAGAACCTCCCAAAGCTGCCAAAAAATACAAAAAGACAAAGGACTACAACTGATATCAGAGTAGTCCAGAGATAGCAATTTGGTTGGCCAAAGTCATCACAGCGTGACAGGACATTGTTCTACTGGCTGCCTCCTTCTGCAAATGGTTAAAGGCTCCTATGAAAAGTAAGACGCAATGGGGATTGAGTTTAAAGGAAATTACTAATCTGGGCTGGAAATTAAAGGTACTTAAAAACAAGTTAAGCTTCTCACTATCATTGGAGAAAAAATGGAAGCAGCCAAATTTATGTTATACCTTATTGCTCAAGCTCGGCAGTACCTGGAAGACTCAGAAGCAGGCACTGACCTGCACACATTTTTCCAGTCCCAGCCCTTGATGATATGAGTAAGAGACAGGAAAACAGAGGAAGCTTTGAAAAAACACAAGCCCAAAGGACATGGGTCCCTGAGCCGTTTTCACCTGAAGCTGCGGTGCAGAGAGGGCTATACAATCTAGCCAACTTCCTCATAGCAGATGGCAGAGACAACTTTGCCAGGAAGAAAATTCCCCCCTGGATGTGGTGCTGTGTTTGTTTGTTTGTCTGCACGGTGCCCACACACACAAACACACACCTGTCTCTCCCTTCCTCCCTCCCTCCCGCACGCAGCCAGCAGCAGGGTTGTGTAGGAGAGCCCTCGGGTCGGCAGCTCCTCCCGTCCCAGCAGGCCCTCACGCTCCCTGGCAGCTGCAGAAGCAAATGGATCACTGCGTGCTTCCTCAGAGAGAGGAATTTCGGTGCCTACAGGTAGACAGTGCGCTGTGGAGAGGTCGTAGCACGGCTGTGCAGCGGTTTCCTGTCAGGCTGCCGTTCACCCGCCTCCCGGGCACGCTCCTTTCCTCTCAAGGCAGGCCACAGCTCACTTGATCTTTCCACATCAAACCCAAGCACTCCTTGACTTCTACCTCCCTGCCGTCCTCTTCCCCTCATTTCCCATCCCAAGTTCCTCTCAGCTTCAGGTGTGTGTTTTGAAATAGCTCTCCGATCAGAGTCTCCGTTTGTGAGCCAGATAAGCCATAGGGCCAAGGGATGAAGAGATCAAAAAATACCACGTTGCTTTTGGCAGAGCTCTGCAGCCTGCAAGCCTGTAGCTACCAGCTGGGTGGAAGGCAATTGTGGTGGCTGTCTGGACTCGGGCCACCTGTCATAAGCCAAGGGCTGCAGCTGAGAGTGGAGCTTCAGCTGTGCAAGAAGCCAGTGGATGGAAAGAGCTCAGGAAAAAATAATAATAAGCTTGTGCGGGCTACAGTTGTGTCTATGTGTGGTAGCAGTCGCTGCATTGCTGTAGGTCTACTCCATTAGGACTCAATGGTGCTAGAGGCAGGTAAATACAGCTTTCAGCGTACACCAAGTTTCAGACTCCAGCACCTTCATATTCAAATTCAGAGTCACACTTCCAGGGAAATATATCTTTATTTGGACAGCTTTACTGAAATAAGCACTTGAAATTAGAAAATGCCTAAAAATTAATATTTGTGGCTATCTTCACAGACGCTGATAAGTACTATGAAAAAAATAATTACAAAAAATGAAAATATATTATAAATAAAGGCACAAAATTAAACTACTGAGAATGGCATAAGGACTTAGAAATTATGGAAACGAGCTGACTGAGAACAGGACATTAGAAAATGCCCTGTTTGCAGACCATGAGAGACAAATGCACCCATAACTGCAAAGGTCTCTGATCACCTCTGTACAGAACTCACTACAGCATAACTAAGATGATACATCGGGGAGGCCTGGCCAAGTAAGGAAGATGTGAACCTTCACTGATAGGAGGGGATTTTTCCAGCACAAGAGAAGATAGCTTGGCAGAGGAGACGAGAGAAAACACTGGACTCAGAATTACAGTGTGATCCAAGATCTCAGAGCAGGATCTCTGTCCAGGTTCCCAGCCTGCCTGTCCGCACTCAGTCACTTGGGCCAAGGATTACTTATGTCAATAAACTCAGGTCTTTTCCAGAGAACAGGAAAATCGTCCAGTTCATTGGCTGATATATGAGAGGAACAGCTCCAGAGAAAATCAACCTAATTACACTGTAGGAGAGGTAACTCAAGCAAATAGCAGAGGGTAAAAAGAGCAAAACCAAGGGGAAAGGAAAAGCTGATTCCAAAAGAATAAACTCAAAAGTTGACTGCTTCCTTTGATGTGTCATCAGTGTACTTTGCAATTCCCTGAAACATAGGGATAAAGATGTGGCATGCTACCTTGCTGTCCCTTCCCCTGGGATACAAGGCATACCACACATCACGAGTCTCCTTTCCTTCAGAAAAGGACTGACAGTACAGAGACCCCTACATTCCACCTCACTGTGAGTGCAAACATAGTATATGATAGCATATTTAGCAGAAACAGTGATTCTGGAACAACTGCATTAAGATAAATAAATAAATAAAGCCAGCAGCCACATGTTCCTATAATACGGTGAGAGGGAAATGCCAGGAGAAAAAAATAATAACAAAGAAGCAAAAAATTCCCCACCTAAGTTGTAGACAATCAGATCATCTGGATCCTGGGGTAGTAGGAAGTGGCTGTTATTCTGAGCTAAATTTAAAAGGAGATAGGTGGAGAGTTTTTCAAGCTATTGTTCAAAAGCAACCTGAGGGGACCGAGCTTTTCTATGAAGAGCTGCTCTGACGAGCTACTGAAAGTTGCAGATTGCCCTTGAAGCTTCCTCTGCTTAGTGTTAAAACACTGGGGAGGGTTTATTCCAGGAAGTCTTTTCCACTGTGCTCTCTGAGTGAGCAGACGCTTTCAGTCCCTGAAGCCACACTGAAAGGCCCAAGTAAAGGCAGAATCTGCAGGGAGCTCCCCTGATCTGTTTCATCTCTGCCTGCTACATGGCAGGGATGAAATGCCACCAAATGGGCTAAAAAACACATTAAAAACTGTTTTGTAATTATCTTGGCAGTACATTTACTACAATTACAAGGAAATTGCAATTAACCACGTTTTATGGGTTTAATTTTCTGTTCAATTAATGCAATTGTTTCGCAATTGTTAATTCTTAAGTTTAGCTTCAATATTTCTTGCCAAAGCAGAATAAAATTTTCAAGAGTTCTATGGAGCGGATTTGCTTTTTGCATACTAGTGAGATCAGGTTGTTATAAAATGAAGGAATTCTTTATTAAATAGTCAGCTTTACTGATCTTAATTGCAAGCTGCATCTCTACATGGCACCTGTACATTCTGATGTGTTGTCATAACCCTCAGAGCTATGTAAACAAGCAAGTCCTGTCGTGTTGCTGGCTGACTCCAGTAATCACAGAGGCAGACAAAGTGATCTCCAAGGAGTCAGGTATACATGCGTACATAAAAAAAAAAGAAAAGAAAGAAAGCAAAGAAGGAAGGGGCAACAGTGAAGCAATAGGATGACTTAAAAATATATACGTGTGGATACGTTTAATGGGGAAAAAGGTGAATCATTTCAAAACTCTAAAGGAATAGAAGATGAGCACATCTGAACAGATGAATTCTTCATCCCGACCCAAGGTTTCACAGGTGCTGGGGGGATTCTGACTTCTGCAGAGCTTAAACTGTCACCTCTGTGAAAAAGCCCACATCCGTGCCTATATTTTTTTAATCAGGGTTTGAAATTGGGGCTGTCCTATCTTCTTGAGGCCAATTTTAAAACACGCAGCTCTCTGCAACAGTTCCTCTGGTTCATGCATGCGCTTTTAAGAGGAAGATTTATAAGTCAGAGCACTGCTAGTAGGAGCAGCCAGATTCTTAACTGGCATAGATCAGCATCACTGCACCGATGTATATTGTGTAATGTTGATTTATACCAGCTACAAAATTAGCCCACAGTGCTCTGCCATGAAAAAGAAAAAAAAATGTAACTCCCGGCAGCAAAGAGGTGAAAACCTTCAAGCTAGCCTGATATTTATCTGTCTGAGCCAGTGAGGCAGATTTTGATCTCTGTCACATTCTCTCTTCATTTATAATTTCAGTGCTGCTTGGTTCCAGAGGCAAAACTTTCAGAAGAGACTATTTTTAGGCCAACACAGCTTCCACAGTGGAACCAGTATGAAGTTGAAGCAAAGTGGTTGGCAAAATCCTAACAAAATCTCTTCGTTCCCATGTTTCTGTTTTGGACAGAACGTGATGCACCCTAAGAAAAAGTGGACTTTCAGGGAAAAAGTGTACTTTCAGGAATAAGACTGAAGTTAGTGGTTTGTCTAGGAGGGGATGACTGAATGAAAAGAAGATGGAAAGGGAGAGGGAGAGAGAGAAGTAGAGGGAGAGGAAAAAGGAAAGGGAAAGGGGAAGGGAAAGGGGAAGGGGAAGGGAAAGGGGAAGGGGAAGGGGAAGGGAAAGGGAAAGGCAGAGGGAGAGGGAAAGGGAAAGGGAAAGGGAAAGGGAAAGGGAAAGGGATGTTGCCTGTTGATCTCTGACAGATTTTCAGGTGGAATCTTAACGCTTTAGTTCTTCATTCATTCACATCTGAGAAGCTGATAGCACCACTCTGAGACACCAGCTTTGAGCTTAAAATTTCAGGAAAAAACTATCTTTCATTTTGCATTTGCTTTGTCCGCATCATTTAATAATCCAAAAGCACTTCTTAAACAGAATTAAAATATACTGGCAAACATCAACGTTCTGACTCCTCCAGCTCTTATGTGTGCATTGCGGTGCATGCTTTCATTTGATCACACCATCTGTTGAAACAATGAGAAACAACTTGATTGTAAGCTCAGACTTTCCTTTGAAATAGCAACAGATTTGCCAGAAAACAGCCTTCTGAATCAGCCATAGTGTTCTCAGACACTCTGAGAGCTGCTGGCAGATAAGCCCTTGCAAACAGTGATTATTCAACTCTTGCTAGCAATATCTGTCTGCAGCACACTTTCCTTTTGTACGTTCAGAGAGGGGTTTCCATTAATGGCTTTCTTACTGATGGAAATCAGAAACGATGCCTTCACCACTCTACCCTCTAACTTTCTCAATACCTTTTCCCCACTGTCAAAACTCTTGATCACAAGGACACCAATAAATAAATAAATAATGACAAAAATTGCAAGACACTGCCTTTTTTTTCAGAGCTTCACCTTTTTCTTTTTCTTTTTCTTTTTCTTTTTCTTTTTCTTTTTTTTTTTTTTTTCCCCACTTGTTTTCATCCAAAAAGCAAAGCATAGCCCAACCCCAACAGCACGTCAGATGGGTTCACCCATCTTTCACCTACCTTTTCAAGCACGGCTCCCCGCCAGCCCTGCCCAGCCCTGCACCCAGCTGCACACACCTGCTGGGAGGTGTACGTGCTCATGTGAGTGCCCCCCTGTGGTACTGTACTGCCAGTTTAGGCTCAGGAAAGAAAAGCCACTTGTTACCCTGCAATAACCTGTTCCTGCAGAAAGCATCAGGTTTCAGGGCAGGTTAGCTTCCCTGTACTGTACTAGCAAAACAATTAGAATGAGCTGTTGGAATCACTGTTGGTAAAGCCAATCTGGAAATGCTCTGAGGAGCATGGGAACGAAGAGATGAAGTTCTTCACAGTGTTGAAGCTGTATTGAATAATGTCATTAAGGGCTGGGTTGAGCCACAGTTGTTTGTTATTATGGTTTGTTTATTGCTAGCCAGACCTGTGAGGCAGAGGAGCTCACTGTGTGAATGGCAGCACCTGAATGAGAGTCACCTCTGCTATTCATTTTTGTTTTCAGCAAAGCTGTGCTCTCCAACACTGAATGACAGGGAAGCCTGGCCCAAGTGTGAAAATGGCTTCTAAGCAGCAGAATTCACCAATTGACTCTGAATTAAACTTGGACAATCCTGTAGATGTTTTTCTAACTGCATGCAATAGCAGTTGGAGTAGTCTTGAGTGGAGCAGAGAAGAACTGGACCGTATGTCTGGACACCACTTTCCCCAGAGTGTTAGGAAGCCACAACATGGTCTTCTCCAAAGGAAAACTGCCTCAGTCCATTGGCAGATTTTACCATAGTCCTTCCCTGAGGCTTACTGTAGCAGGAAGGGAAGAAGCTTGAACCCTTACAAGGGATGTCTATGACATTGTGCCCTTACTTCTGTCACCTTTTTTGGAAACCAGGGTACTCAGTTCCCATTCTTTTAAAAGACCAAAATTGCTCAAAACTGGAGCAATGCTTTCCCCTTCCAGTCTATCCACCCATTTTTCTTGAGAGTGGCTCCAAGTTCCTGTTCAATCCGTGCAAAGCTGCAGAGGAACAATCATTTCTGTTCTCTTTACTGGGACCTCTCAATGACATTATTTCTCCTGTCACTTATTCAGCTGCTGACCTTTTCTTTCCTACTCACAGTCTTTTAATTCAAATCTTTACTCAAGAATGCTAACAGATGGAAAAGAAATTGCTGGATGGACATGGTACTGGGCAACTTGCTCTGGGTGTTCCGGCCTGAGAAGGAGGTTTGGCCATATGACTTCCAGAGGTCCCTTCCAACCTCAGCCACTCTGTGATTCTGTGATTCAGTGATGTTCTCAGCCAGTCATGCAATAACTCCATTTTCTCTTGCTTTGACAATTATTTGGTTACATTTTGTTGTTGTTGTTTAGTACAATGCACTAAGTAATAGGGTTCTTTGTTTAGCCTATGCTTTAAGTCAGTTTAATTTTAATTTTTCATCTCAGTTCTTCCCTGAGAAACCAGGGCTGAGACCTTCAGCTCTCACTACCCTCAGTGACAGTCTGTGGAAATCACCCCGCCTTTTTAAGACCTTTCTTTGGATATTGTGTCAAACTTTTAGAACTCAATTTTGAAAATGTTGCCCATACCTATTTACTCATCCTTGTAATTAGATAACAGTGATGGGAGGAGTTCATCTTTTTTCTACATGATTCAAGTAATGACATGTCCACTACCTTTCTCTGGAAATTACTCAGCCTAAATAGCCTTGCTTTTTGGATGATTTTTCTTGACAATCAGGTGACTTTAAAAGCCTACTCTCTTTTCCATTCAAAAGACATTTCATTCTCTCTTCTCAGCCTTTGTAAAAATCATCCCAACCTGTGAAGGAAATGCTAGACTAGTAAGTTTGTATCATGAACTCCATAGAACAAGTGTCCTGACATTGTCTTACCAAAGTATCTGAAGTAAAATTTGTAGTGGTTGCTTTAAAACAGTTGTTTATTGCATTGGATGTCTCTCAACCCCTATTTAGCACTTTATCTTTCCATTAAGCCTGTCAAAGGGAGAGGCAGTTACTGGTCATTTTAGTGCATGTATTAGGATAAGGACATCTCCTCAGGACTTGACTGCATCCAGCTTCTTACTGGCTCCCAGATAGGAAGCAAATTTTCAGTCACCACCAGACTAGCACCAATTTAAATAAGTGACCTAGAGTAGTATCTCATCATCAATCCACTGGGGTTTTCCACCCCCATAAATACAGTTTCACTTAAAAAATTGCATTTGACAAGTAGTTCATCCAGATTATGCTTTAATCCCTTTTGGTATTCTAAAGAGAAAAAAAAATAAAACCAGTCAAATATTGAGTTTTAAAAGTAGCAACTGAGTGAGTACAAAGTAATATCTTGCTGTTGAGGGCTTCAGAACAAAAACAAAATGATAATAATAAAATAATTTTAAAGAAATGGGTAGAAGGAGAGAAAAGAGAGGACAGTAGGACAGTACAGGATAGGAGAACTATATTTCTCTTGTTTTAGGACTCAAGAATGGCAAGTGGCCTTACCTCAATTTTTACATCATTTGTACTTATATGTATATTAAAATTACAATGCTAGAACATTCCACATTTTAATGTCTTTAGACACAATCTATTATATGAAAAACAAGACTGAAGATATCTCCCTGTAAAAAGAGAAATTGGCTGACACTGTTCATGGCACAATGTGATGCAATAGAACTCTGTGAAAACAAGGAGTCTGAGTGCTCTTTCAGATCTGAATGGAAGCAGCTTGCCCAGAGAACAGACTGAGGTTTTGCTGAGTCCCAGGAAAACACTCAAACCATCTTTCTGCCTCACTGATGACTAGACAGGTTTCAGGTGCAGGCTCAGCAATGACAAGTGAAGATAAAATTCCATCAATCTACTGTCCAGGCTTTTCCTAATATAGTATGTGGTTTCCATTTTTTTTTTTTTTTTAATAAAAAAAAAAACAACTGACTGTACATTGTTGGCTATATGCAATTTGGCATCTGTAAAATCCTTCAGGTCTTTTTTCTGAAGTTTCTTAGCTCACTGCTCAGCCTACACTGATGCAGAGGGTTACCACATCCCAGGTGCACAACTTTGCACTTCATATAGCTTTTGTTGGCCCAGATCGATAGTTTCTCTTCTAGTTCTGCCATACTGGATGTGTACCACTTCTTCTAACTACCCATCATCTACAAATCTCTGGATGGTGTGTTTTGCTTTGTCATTCAGGTCACTGGTGAAGATATTAAACAAGGAATTCTAGTGTCAGTCATTTGTGTTCTGCACTTGTTGCTTGCCACCAGCTTGACCTCAAGCCATCAACTACAAGCCTGCCAATCCTGCTGAATTTCAGTTCTTGTAATAATTCATCCATTCCACATTGCCTCAACATATTACTGAAAATGCTGTGGGAAGTGACATCAAAAGTCTTGCAAGATATATTGCATTTATTATTCTCCTCTCTTTCACATGATCATTTCATAATAGAAAGGAATTGGGTCAGTGAAGCATGATGCCTTGGGTATTTCTAGCTCTCCTATTCATGATTACATTTTTGTCCTTCATGTGCTTATAAATGGAGTCAAAATGGATGCATTCCATGATTTTTTCAGATATGAAAGTGGGGCAGGCAAGTAAGTTCTCTGAATTCTCCTCTTGCCTTTGAGATGATGTATTTAATCTTTGTTCAGCTATCAGGGAGCTTCCCCAGTCACCATGCTTTTCCACTAAGATAGTGGCCTTGTAATCATGTCAGACATTTAGGCACTCTCAAAATCTTCAGATGCATCCTGCCAGCTCATCTGAATAATGCTTAACTTCACCTTGCCATTTAACAGACTCTCTCATTCCAATCTCTACCAGTATACACAGAAGAGTGGGTTCTGCTTTTGAATGATGAAGGCAACAAAAGGTGTTGAGTATTTCAGCCTTTCCTATGCCATGGTTCCCATGTTGTGGTTCCCACATCTGGTAACCACAGTTGTTTATATGGTAAAGCACTGCCACTTAGCAGACACTTTGATCCCTACATGGTATCTTGGTCCTTCTGAGTTCAGAGATGATCATCATCGTGGAGCTGGAATTTCAGCCCTACATACTGCTCAGAGTGTAATATGTAGTAGACATTATCTACAAGATCCCCAAATTAAGGCAATAAGTATTACAGGCAGGAGGAGAGATCACACAACTCTCCTGTCCCGCACATTACTGAATGTACATATATATTCAAAGGGAAGCTTTCAAAGAAAAGAAAGGAAATTAGTTGGCCACTTCCTCCTTTGAAAATCAGCAGGTATTGTCATCTTTAGACACAGATGTAGGTGTTTAATTTGGAAGATTATCTTCCTGCAAAATTAAAGTAGGGCGAGACTTCCAGAATGCCAGTCAGAGTACCTGAAATCCACTCTGAACATTCTGGGATTTGGGTTGGAAAGCAAATGAAGGAGAAATGACTGTCTCCTTAGATTTTTGTAAAAGGCCTTACTCAGTATAAATGTACAGTGGTCATCTCAAATGTTATATTCTCCTCTCACTTATAAAGTTAAAACTTTCTTGCAAAGTGTTTGAACACAGTCTGTTCCCCAACCGTATCTTTTTCTATAAGAGAGAAAATAGAAGCTCAGACATAATATTTTAGTGCTCAGATAAATTTTAAGGAGGGCTAAGTAAAAGAATGATAGCTAAAAGCTAGATTTTCCCAAGTTACAAAAGAAAAACTGCTCTATTTTTGTCTTTTTTTTTGGAAAGGAGAACACGACAAACATGTTTGATATGGAATAAAAGTTTGTTTGTAGATGTTGGAGAAATTATTCAAGGACAGTTCACTCATATAAAAAATGACCCTTGTGTTACTGCCAAGGTCAAAAAGACCTAGAGTGACCTGCCACAAAATTGCAATTTTGCCTGCTTGTTTGGGTCAATTCATCCCTTTTCTCCATTTCCTTTTGGTTCTTTAGAGACAGCTAACAATCCTCCACTTCCAGTGTACTTGGCACTTTCCCCAAGACCTATGAAAATCTCTCAGAAGTATAATATAGAATGTATGAAGTCATTTTTTCCCTTTCATTCTTTGGAGGAAGGTATAGGAGGAATGAATATAAATGGAGCAGATCCTCCTGGAAGCTGTACTAAGCACATGAAAGAGAGGGAAGTCATATGGGATAACCAGCGTGGCTTCACCAAGGGCAGATCCTGCCTGACCAACAATGTCACTTTTTGTGATGGCATAACTGCATCGATGGACAAGGGAAAAGTCACCAGTGCCATCTATCTGGATTTCAGTAAGGCCTTTGACACAGTCCCCCACAACATCCTTCCCTCCAAATTGGAAAGATATGTACATGATGATAGATTGTTCAATGGATGAGGAACTGGTTGCGAGATCATACCCAGAGTGTGGTGATCAATGCTTCAATGTCCAGATGAAGATCAGTGACAAGTGGTGTCCCTCAGGGATCAGTACTGGGACCAGTGCTCTTTAATATCTTCTTCAATGACTTTGATGGTGGGATTGAGTGCACCTTCAGCAAGTTTGCAGATGACATCAAGCTGTAGGGTATGGTCAACATGCCCAGGGTACATGATGCCATCCAGAGGGACCTAGACAGGCTCAAGCAGTGGGCCCAGGTGAATCTCATGAGTTTCAACAAATTCAATTTCAAGGTTCTGCACCTGGGACATAGCAACCCCCCAATATCAGTACAAGTATGGAGATGTAAGGATGAAGCACAACCTTGCCAAAAAGGACCAGGGGGTACTGGTGGATGGGAAGCTGGACATGAGCCAGCAGTGTGCCCTTGCAGCCCAGAAAGCCAACCACATCCTGGGCTGCATCTAAAGAAGTGTGGCCAGCAGGTCAATGGAAGTGATCCTGCCCCTCTGCTCTGTGCTGATGAGGCCTCACCTGGAGTACTGCGTCCAGATGTGGAGTTCTCAGTACAGGAGAGATGTAGACCTGTTGAAGTGTGTCCAGAGGAGGGCCACACAAATGACGCAAGGGATGGAACACCTTCCCTATGAGGACAAGCTGAGAGAGCTGAGGCTGTTCAGCCTGGAGAAGAGAAGGTTCCAGGGAGACCTGATATAGGCCTTTCAGTATCTAAAGGGGAGCTATAAGAAGGAAAAGGACAGGCTCTTTAGCAGGGTCCACTGTGATAGGACAAGGGGAAATGGTTTCAAACTAAAGGAGTGGGACTATTCAGATTGGACATAAGAATGAAGTTTTTTACAATAAGGGTAGTGAAGCACTGGCACAGGTTGCCCAGAGAGGTAGTGGATGCCCTGTTCCTGGAGATGTTCAAGGTCAGACTGGACAGGGCTCTGAGCACCCTGATGTAGCTGTAGATGTCCCTGTTCATTGCAGGGGAGTTAGACCAGAAGACTCTTCCAACTGAAAAGATTCTATGATTCTATGAAGCGATGATGCAGTATTGGATATTCAGTCAGGTGAGAGATGTCACCTTTCTTTCATGAGTTCTTTCTCCATCTCTTTGCTCTCCAGCTCTTTGTTAGTACGTTGGCCATTTATGCTTCATGGTATCATAATTAGTTGTATACTTCCATGGGTATATTCCTCGCTCACTTCATAAGAAAATCTGTTTCCCATCTCATGGCTCTCAGATCTTCTGCCTGTATAAAATACTGCTGTTGATAACATTAAGCATTATACACTCTTTTATTATTATTCTCATGACAGCATTTTTATTGCAGGGCAGTTCTGTTCCTTTCTCTCTCTCCAGCTAAAGGGAATTTGAAGCTGCTCCTTGAAAAATTTGTTGAGGCCACATAAAACTGCCAGTGACATCAACTGGAGCCAGTTAAGTACGTCAGAGGGATTAAAAGCTGATAAGAGAGGGAAAGAGTAGGACTGCTTTTCCATTTGTACATTAATCATACATTCCTCATCACTCACCTTTTCTGAATTCTTGGTTATATTCAAATTATTTTAATTATATGGTAGTCCTTATTATCTAGGAAATGACATACAAATAAGACTTCGTAACAAAGGACAAAGACAACACAAAAACTAATAATTTGCCAAGCAAAGACAACACTCTTAACTGCCCCCATAGAACCCCACAGAATGGGATGCTGAAAATTTTTATTTATATTATACACTGTAAGAATTAGTAGGTGAAAATCAATGGAATGTGCCATGTAGAGAATGAAAAGACGAGTATATTTCTTCTCTCTGTCCAGAATAATTTGGAATGCAAAATTTATGGTAGTAATCTACAGTATATTTGCATTTTCATAGAGTATTTTAAGCCTTCTCAGAATATAAAAATCTCTTCTGCCGCAACTCCATTTTCTGTTATTTACTCTTCCTAACACTGAGTACTTACCAAGTACTTACCAAGTACTCAGTGTAAGAAGTGTATGTACATTTATTGAGGGCTTTGATTTCCCCCCTAGCACTGGGCAGCTCAGCCTCATTGCTTATGACATGTTGGAGTCACAGCTGCACAGCCCCCTCCCCTGCTTTTGTTCTAGTCTGAAAGATTCTGTTGCTTCAGCCTCTGTCCTTGTACAGGTGCATATATATGCACACATATGGGCAATTAATAATTATGTATAATTATATATGTGCATTAATAATGCACATATATATGCATAGATATACATTGCGCAACCAATTTCCAGCCCACTGGAGTGACTGCACAGAGATAGTATATGGTTAAAAGACAGCTAAGTGAAATAACAGTAATTTGGAGCTCAAAAAAAACCAAAGTGTTTCATATGGAAGGGATGCCACAGACCAAGTTTTTATGTCACTAGTATAATACTAAGAAATCTTACCTCATTTCCTTAATTAGACTTTTCCCATTGTGTTATACCTCTAAAGGCATGCCTACTTGAGCTCAAAAGGATGGGGTGTTTGACAGCTGTACAAAGTTTCAACTAATTGAGATTTTGGCTGTTTGCTTACACTTCATTTCTATACCTAATGCTGTGATTGTTATATAATAAATTTCTTAAAATCCTTTTTCAATGGTTGCTTACTACATTCACCTAAATCCAGACCAAAGTGCCACTAAGACATTGAGAGTCCCCCAGAAGTGAAATTAGTCTTCTGTCCATATGAGCATGTATAATTACTGCAAACTTCCAGATTTCTATGGAGACTTAAAAGGTAAAGATGATCAAGTCCTGTACTGACACTGTACAGCTGGGAATTGTTGGAAAGAAAGTCTTTCTCCTGTCCAAAATTGCCACAAATTCTTGTGCAAATGCCATGGGAAAGACAAAAGAAGAGAGTTTGATACCAGTTGAAAATAGAAGGTTTAAAATTAAAACAAAGAACAAATAAACAAAAACCTACGTTTTTAGAAGCAGTTTGCTTTACTGTAGCTGAAGTAACACTATTATATTATAAACTTCCTTTAAAAAATATTTCCATGAACTCTTACTTTCAAAGATAATTTAAAATATCATTATAAACCTTTGCAATGCCAACTATTTATGGTTTTAAATTGCCACAAAACAAAAACTAGAAGATATTTACATAAATTCCAAGACCAGCCACTGAATATTGATTTTTTTTCAAGTCTCTTCAGGGAGAGACAGTAAAGCATAAAGCTGGCTGCTTCTTTGAAAGGCATCAGAAGCAACTCCATGCAACTTGATAATGTTAGGTAGGTGTAAAACCAGATCTGTAGTTAATGTCTATATAGGATAGATATGAGAGGATAGCACTGAACTTCAGGGCATCTGTAGACAGGTAAGCCCAGGTCTGGAGCTAGAGTATGACTTTGTGGTGTACATGATAGCAACCATATGCTAACATTGTGATGAGGTATCACTTTGTACACAGCTGGGGTGGTTTTAAAGAATAAAATTACTCCAATTGCAGTGTATATTTTAAAACTCTTCTTGTGCCATATAAAGCTTGCTTCAGACTCAGTATAATTGCAGGATAAAACTTCAGTAGTCATCCCTGAATTTTATAAACTCACTTTGCGTTTCATGTAGTTAAACCCCCACAAAAATAAGGCAAACAAAAAACAGTTTGGAGTTTCAATTATGATAAGAAACATCAGCTAAAGTTTCTCTAATTAATTTGTTCTTATCAGATCCTTTCTACTAGCTTTATATTTATTTATTAATTTGCTTTGAGGGTTTCATCACCCTAGAGGCAAATCTAGAAATGTTGGGGGGTCTTGTCATTTAGCAAGAGGGCATAACAGTGGACTTCTCAAAAAAACAAACATGGTCAGGGCAGCTGAGATTTTTTTCTGAAGTAATCAGCATTCTGTACAAGTGAAGGTTGTTAAGAGATAACACTTCTGTTCCTGACTCGCTTCCCAGCTGCTCCTTGTTGTTGTTCCTAGTCTCATAAATTTACTTCTGAATGTCATATCCTTCATTTTACCCAGACTAAAGTTTTCAAAATAAATCTGAGCATATCTGTACTATTTACTTGCTATATTTAGACCACAATAAAATCCCTAGCTACAGTGTGAACTAGCAAGAACATATGGAACCCTTCATAGACCTTAGAAAGAAACAAATAACAATGGGAAAGTGTAATTAACTCACAGGAAGGCTACTGTACCACCAAGGACTGATCTCTACCAAGTTCTGTTACTGGATCTAATTTGGACTTCTGGATGACTATACTCTGACTCAGGAACCTAGAATTTGGAAATTTTTATGTACTGATATATATATGTATACGGAGAGGAGAGGAGAGGAGAGGAGAGGAGAGGAGAGGAGAGGAGAGGAGAGGAGAGGAGAGGAGAGGAGAGGAGAATAATTATCTCCTAGAAGCTCTGGGATGGGTGTCTAAGTACAGTGGTTCTAATCAAACTCTTGGCACAAGTGATGGAAGTATGAGAGACAGACAGCACAAGAAGTCAGAAGAGCTTTGAAGTGCCCTTTGAAGTGCAAATTTTGAAATCCAGTACCACTGCCACATAATTGAGAATCCTTAGAAATGTTGCTAAAGTTTGGCTCAAGGTAAGAAGTTATATGCATGCTAGGAGAAAACAGAAGTGCTATGAAACAGAGCAGTCTTTGAAGAACAGTTGCAGTCAGCTTAAAAGTTAACCAAACAAGGCCAACTATGGCTCCACACATTCTCAGCTGTGATGCATTAATGCTCAGCAAATAGGTATGAAATATCTGAGAAGAAATACAATATAAGAAGGATTTGATGAGTTAGAAAAGATCAGTGACAAAATTCATTTCACCAGCATCCTTAAACATTCTGAGCAGATCCTCAGCTAATTTGCAGCAGCTGAAGTTCTGGACTCTAATTTTGGATATCAGGCACTTCTTAGCAATATTTAATCTTAGGTCGCTTCCTATTCTACTGTTAATCACCCGCCACAGCCCACTGGCTGTGGGCCACTGATAGGTGAAAAGTCAACAGACATTGCAATATGTTTGTCCTGTTTTGAGCTAATGTTTGCAGGCCGCACCTTGCAAGACTGTTATTATGGGAGTTATTAAAAATCTATTTTTGCTGAAAACAATGCAGATGGAAGGAAGTGAGCCTGTCAGGAGACATATTTCCTATTCAAGCCGGCAGGTAGTTGGAGAATGGCCATCTGGAGTTTAAAAATTGCCAGCCAAACCCCTCATTTCATCCTTTCCAGGATTAACACACTCACTCAGGATAGCGCAAAGATGCTGTCATGGCACAACAAACAAGATGCGACTTTCTGGGGGGAAGGAACCAAAGGAAGTTCACTCACCATGACAAAACTTGTTTGCTATTGCAGCACTAATAGCCAAAAGGCAAACACTTGGACTAGATCCATTCATCTGGAAACATTTTTGTGCTGCAGGAGCACTGAGGTCTCAAGCACAGGGAGCTGAACGGTGAGAGCCATGGTGAACTGTCTGGCTGGATGGCCACAGGCACAGTTCTTGCCTCACTATCTGGATGTCCCCATGGTGGGATGCCCTCATGCCAATGCTCTAGAGCTGGCAGATAGGCCAGAATCCCAGTTCCCATCTCTCCTGGCAAAACAGATCATTCCCATCCAGCTGCAGTTCCAGGGTGCTAAATCTTCATTTCCTGAAAAAATGGAAAGATCATCTGATGTTGGCTCTCACCCTGTGTTCTGATGGCTGTTCTGTGAGAAGACACATAGGATTCAATCCCTCGGGTCATGGAACTCTAACGAGATCAGGAGTAGTCAGCCTGGAAAGTGAAGGGAGACTTCAGGAGTGAGCAATCAACAGCCCTGCACTGCCAAGCAGATCATCCCTTTTGCATGTTGCTGTGTTAACAGGATTACCATCCAGTCTTAGATTTAAAGTAGCATAGGACTCCTGAGCTGAAGCTCATTTCCTTCAGAAATGAGTAAATAGCAAACTACCCAGCTTGCTTGGCTCCTCACAGATCTTCTGCTAGGTCCAGCAAAATTTGTTCTCATCTTCAGCAACCTTAATCTCACAACTAAGCAACACATTGCCTGCCAAGGGTCTGTCACTAGAGCATGATCTGGCAAATGCCTATGTTGCAAAATGCTGCCTGGCCTAAAAAACCTTTTACATAATAGTGTGGTGCTCCACTTACAGCCTTACCTCTTCCTATTGTCTGCATCATATGCCTTAGCAATTTACAGAATGCGCACATCACGAAGGCAGAGCTTAGTCAGTGGAAGCTGGGAAAGAGGCAAAAATATAGAAATTCTGAAAGAGCCCGGTTTCATTTGGACAGTTGTGAAAATTATGAATACTGTTGGATTTTCTTTCCAACTTTTAAAATCATAACATTTTAGGAGAAGATTATCAAAGTATTTTGCTTACCAGAAGATGCTGTAAGCAGTCTGTGTGCACAGAAAAAAATCTATCCTTGAAAATGTTGACCAGCTTTGCGAGAGAGCCCTTACTCTCTCTCCACTAAAATTTTGGGCCCCATTTCATCACTCTGTGGAATCGAGGCCCTTGTGTGCTGAACGAGGGTAGCTGGCATTATTGAATATTAATGTGGTAAGGTAATCCCTCAGTGATACATGACACTTATGTTCTTGGTTTTACTTAAGTTGTAATTTTCAGAGTTGGACAAGCCTGAAGGGGAAAAAAAAAAAACACCTGGCAAACAAACAAACTTTAAAAATTAGAGGAATTTTCCAAGTCTGCAGGATTTGCAAACCTAGGCATACTGCAGCTTAATTACTAGCCAATGAAGGAGAAACAATTACACAGCAGAAAATAACATTCAAGATCTCATGAAATGTGGCCCCAATGTGTTTCTAATATTTTTTTTTATAAGTGAAGAACTCAGCTGCCATGGTGATAGGCAAATAAAATAAATAATTATAACAAACATTCCTTGAATCCAAGTTGTGAAATCTGTGAACAACATGTTATTTTCTCTTCCATCCTCTTTACTCCAGTTAGGAGGAAAGATCTGGTCAACTGTGTTTTGAGCTGAAGCTCATCTGCTCCTCTCCTATTTGCTTTGCAATGGTCCTGCTGCACAGTGCCAGCTGGAAGGGGCGGGTTGATGCACAGTGAATGTCCGATCTCAAAAGTCCTTTTAGAGAATGCTAAGAGCCAGGATTTCTCACAGCATGATGGAAATATACATCAGGCTTATAGAGAAATGGTTCCTCATCCAGAAGAATTATGCTCTGAGTGGCCTACATCCTACCTAAAGATACTTAAAGACTTGTATGCAAAGCATGTATTCCTTATCTTCTTCCTTTAATCACAGGAGAATGCACGTCATCAAGTAGAGTTTAGGCTATCCTTCTGATCATAAAAATCCTTTCTGTACTGTATTTGCAGTGCAGAGATCCCAAGTTGAATGTTCCTTTTCATCCCATGTTACCCTCTTAGATTCCACATATGGAGTTTGTATCTGGGTTACTTCAAATTATGTTTATTGTTTTTCTCTTTTTAAAACTTGTTCTTCACCCCAGTTGAATGCTCATATTCATTGTTTGAATGGCATGTTTTATACTTAGCCTCAAATTCTTGGCAAACCACATACTCAATATCTACTGAAAATACTATATCCTTGTGGAGATAGTAAATTCCCTTGAGCCTTTTCTGTAAAGACAGATATGCACTATAATCATTTGCCTCAATTACACCTGCTATGCCATTTGCACTTTGATTTTGAAAGGTGAATTTATTCTTTTTAATCATTATTAAGAACATATGTATTTCCTGCCAAGGCAGCCTTATAAAAACATTGGAGGCATATGAGAAAAATTCCTTTGAGGCCTCAGGCACATTGAACTGTCCTGAGAATGTGAAGTGAGGAGAGATTGATGCATGGACTACCTGTTCAGGAATTCTGTAGTACTGGATCAGATTTTCCATGGTTTCCCTCTCTCTTTGTTTTACTGAAATTACTACATGCATGCATCCCATGCACACATACAAATGTATACACACACACACACACACACAAAGTGCTCTTACATGGAATAAGGATCGCATTATATATGACCTAGCTGTAGTTTAGTTACAGGGGAGAAAATTAATTTTCACACCTTAATATATATTTTTGAGAGTATAATTTCTGTTTTAGCTATGCAGCAACAGCTACTTTCAACTTAAATATTACATACAGCCAATGTCCCCTCCAAAGCAAACTAGGTGAAAGGAATGAATAGTTACCACTGGAATTATAATTGTCACTAGAGCACGGAGCCAAACCAGGCAGTTCCAAGGAGATTCTTTGATTTAAATAATAATAATAATAATTAAAAATCATCCAGTCTACTTATCTTTGTTATCTCATGGAAAACGTGGGATGAAGGCCACTAACGTTTTCTTCCAGTGGTGTGAATGAAGATGTTACATGTTGAGCTACTCAAAGACATTTGAAAGCGAAGCCCGCTACTATTCTGAAGGTCCATTTTTTATTTTTGAAATTAGGACTTGGGACTGTGGCCATTTCTGGCTATTGGTACAAAATTAAGAGCATGAATATCTCTTCACTCACTAGCAATAGCAGTTATTAAGGCCAGAAGGCAGACAGTTATGAGCCTTCAGTCTGACCTCCTGCATAACACCAGTCTTTGAATTTCACCTGGTAATTCTCGCAAACCCAGAACTCCAAGCTGACTCCGATCATAGTTTACGAAAGATGTCCAGGTTTGATTTAAACATTTCAAGGGATGGAGAATCCATCATATACCCGTGGTAATTTGTTCCAATGGATAAGTACCTTCACTGTTAAAAATATGTTTCTTATTTCCTGTGTTAATATTACTTCAGCTTCCAGCCACTAGATCTCTATTTTTTCCTTTATCTTCCAGAATTAAAAAGTACTGATCTACACAGGTAATTACAGACAGTGGTATGTACTTCCTTAAAGAGACCAAAAAATTAAGACTCTCACCTTAGTCTCAGCAGCTTCCCTTTTCCATCATAAAGCAGGAGTAAATTCTGAGTGGAATTACTGCGAAACAGGAAAGGTTAGACTTTTCTCTCAAGTGATTTTACTCGAACAGTCGGAAACAAGACATGTAATCCATAAGGATCTATATTAAAATCATCAGCTTTATTATGTACTACTTCACACTTTATTTCTGTATCTCCCACCATTTTGGAAAACAGGTTTGGTGTAGACCGGACAGTGAATTTTGGCTCCAAATTTTCTGCATTTAAAACAGACTTCAAATATCATGCGAGGGGGATTTTTAGGCCAGCAGCAATTGCTCTCAACTTTCTGGCTTCAGAAATACTCACTGCTAACCCACGGGACTTAGTAGCTTCTCCAGGTGACATTTACTTGGAGCCAGACTGAATCCTAGGGGATGACTGCAGTGCTGCCTGATGGTCTGTATCACTCCATTCAGTGGGATTTCACAGGATGTACATCAGTGCAAAAGTTGGCCTGCAGGCACTGAACTTACACAGTGGGCGAGGAAGTAGAAGGGACAGTGCCTTTAGTGAATTACATTTTTACCTGAGTAACCATTTATAGTGAAATTAATGAATGGCATTTCATTTTTCAGCTTAAATTATCAATCATCATGATAAAAACAAATGTTTTGTAGTCTGCATTTTTTTTCTAGGAGAACTGATATATTTTGCTTAGCTTTCTGATTTATTATTTTGATGATCTTTCCTTTTGCCTTAGCAGTTTGAGATGTCTCTTGTGGTATAGCTCTTGTCAACCTGATACCTGAGGAGAATTCATTCCCCTGTAGCCACTACCAAAATTCAACATCAATGATAATTTAATAGCTAGTAATACATACCTAAGCCACACAGACCAGATCAGGTGACATGCACATGAAAAGTAAGCCCCAAAACTAGGTCCCTAAGTCCCTACGCAATTTCAGCTCTCTATATGCTTAGTGCATATGTATCCACCATCTCCTAAATAAAAAACTTCCAGTGTCCCATTTGATCCTTTGCATGCTGATTTGCAGCTCCTGTTTGGTAAAAACAAACCTCAGATACTGGGTGCAGGAACCCTAAGGTGTTTGGCTTAGCAGAATACAGTGGGCTTTTTCTGATGTTATGTTGTTTAATTAAAAGAGCATATACACTGACCAAATGTAAAATACTCTTTTTTCACTCTGCTTGTTTGGATAGCCTAAATTTCTTGCAGCTGAATTCCTTTTTACTCCTGGTTAAGTTTCCCTTTGTTACCAGTGCCAGATTTGCCAGTTAATACAAAAAAAATCACAGCCTTATAGTCTGTGGATCAAGAACAGACCCTGGTGCTTCCTTTTGTCATTAAGTTCAACAGCTAACAAAGTGCAACCAGTAAACCATGAATAAACTCAAGAAAAGTTCAGTTCTAAAATCATTAATTGGTTTGCAATCCTCTGTGGTTTTGCTTATGAAGGCAACTTCCTAAAGAGTTGCATGATTTTCCCTTTGTGAAACCAAGCATCTAGAGACATGTAGACTGGGGCTAAATCTGAAAGGGTTCACTCATTTGCAAGGTTTGTTTCTATCTACCACACATCCATACGCTAGTGTTGCTCTCTGCAGCACAAATACATGTCCCACTACATTTCCAATATTCCAGCTTCTCTGGCAAGGCAGAAATACAAACCATCTGCTTTTTGGAGAGAAAGGCGAGGGCTCTGCCTAGCACCATTCCCCATGGGCAATCGGGCTCATGCCAAGCTGCCGAGGGGGCAGGAGGGAAACCTGCACTCCTGCCTGCAGCCCTCACATGCCAAGTTGCAGCCTGGAATTTTTACAGCTCCATTCTGAACCTCTGACAAGAGGGGTTTACAACAGAATTTTTGCCAGACCCTTAACTATAGCGACGCCACTATAATATTTATAAGTACATTATACTCTTTCCAAACATATGTGCTTATTACTTATGTCTCCGCTCCTGCCTCTCTTCTGGGGAACTTTTCTGTATAAACAAAACAGATTCTCTTGCTTATACTTAGAAAATCTAATTGCTCTGTGTCTCTGGCTGTTATGCAAAAGCCCAAATATCCAAAAGATTCTTTCAGTGCATTTACACAGCAGCGTCTCTAAAAAAAAAAACAGCATAAACTTCCTTTTCCACTTTTCTCTTCTTTGCTTCCATAAATCTTCCCATTTCACTCATGTTTGGATGTTTGGATAAGATTCCTCTTTTAAAAAGAAAAAAAAAAGTAAATCTAAAAAATGCAAGTCTGAGGTGGACAGGCCATCAGTTACTCAGCCCGGCCTTACAAGATCTGACAATTCCGTCCCTTTAAGTAAACAGAGGAGCAGAAAAGATACACAAACAAAAAGACCACTTGCAGGGCTGAGGGCTCATCTGATCCAGCAGAAGCAGGTTCCCAGGGAAAGTGATTGCTTAATCGTAATAGGGAGTGACAGGGATTTCCTAGCTTTTCCACAAACATCTCAAAGCAGTTCGGTCCTAGGCCCAGATTTGCCCATTTCTGTTGATGAGTTAGACAGATGTGGCCTGCAGGTGAGAAACGGCTGGAAAGTTGCTAACTCAAAGCAGCACACTTTCTTCTGCACAAGGTTTGAGTGGAATTCAGAGTCACCAGAGCTCACAGTGAACCCAGGCCAGGCTGTTCTTATCTGGTTTGAGATATGGTTTTTATCAGGGATTCAGACTTGGAGCTAAAAGTCAAACCAAGGAATTGTACCAAATTGGCTTCAAGTGAGCTTAAACAAAATGAAATAGGGCTTGAATCTGAAGTAGTAGAATAGTAGAAATTGCAGAAATTTACCAAAACCAACTGATTATTATTTTTCTCATGAGAATTCAAACACGTGTCAAACAGTACTTAAGATAGAATCGTAGAATGGCTTAGGTTGGAAGGGGTCTTAAAGATTGTCCAGTTCCACCTCTCTGCTGTGGGCAGGGCTGCCACTCACCAGCTCATCTGACAAGGGCCCCATCCAACCCAGCCTTGAACACCTCCAGGGATGGGTATCCACAGCTTCTCTGGGCAAATAAAAATACTGTAGAATCATATCATAGAATCATAGAATGGTTTGGATTGGAAGGAACCTTTAAGATCATCTAGTTCCAACACCCTGCTATAGGCAGGGACAACTCCCTCTAGGTTGCTCAAAGCCCCATCCAACCCGGTCTTGAATGACTCCTGGGTGAGGCATCCACAGCCACTCTGGGCAACGTATTCCAGTGTCTCACCACCCTCACAGTAAAGAATTTCTTCTAGTGTCTAGTCTAAATCTATCCTCTTCCAGTTTATAACCATTTCCCCTTGTCCTGTCACTACATGCCCTTATAAAAGGCCCTCCCCAGCTTTCCTGTAGGCCTCCTTCAGATACTGGAAGGCCTCTATAAGGTCTCCCTGGGGCTTTCTCTTCTCCAGGATGAAGAGCCCCACCTCTCTCAGCATGTCCTCATCAGGGAGGTGCTCCATCCCTCTGACCATCTTCTTGGCCCTCCTCTGGACCTGCTCCAACAGCTCAGTGGAATGCTTAACAAAATTTTGTGTCATCCTTGTGCTGTGCCCATGCTAATCTTCTCTGTATTGTTCTGATTTTAGTATATGTGCTGCCAAAGCAAGTGAGATAGGTTTCTTCCAATGTGAAAACAATAGGAAATCAAACATGTAAAGATGCAGATTTGTAGCCTGATTCCAGCTAGGAGTGCTGCAGATTTTTTTCACTTCAGTTTCCTTTTACCTGGCTAAAAAAATATTTCTATTTTCTTTGTTCTGCTGTTTTGGGCTGTTGTATCAATTTCAATGCTAAGCTAATTCAGAAGTTAAACCACTTAGAATTATGGAATTTATATAGCCAGTAAAAAGGAGGTGTCTGATGCAGAAAGAAAAGTCTTTTAAGTAAGGGAGTAATACCTAGAGCATGACTTATACAAGAATGTACAGTAAATTGACTCCTGCATGAGACTTTTTAGAAAACTGCATCTCCACTCTGTCTGTTCCTGATGTAGCTTCTCTTATCAGGAGGCAGAACGGGAGAAAAGTATACTGGTCTGGTCAGCATTTTTCTTCACATATCTTCTGCAGTCATAAACAGCCCATAAAAAAGGTGAAACAACTTCTTCAAAGAAGAAGCTACTATCACATATAAAGGCTTTCAAAATACTCTTTCTTGTTGAGCTTTATTCTTTCTTGGCTTTCGTATTATGAAATATGGGATTTAGTCTTTGATGAGTGAGCTCTTCAGTCTACACATGTATAACACGATATGGCTGCAGGAAGAGTGGGGAAATAGCAGGATCAAGCTATCCTTAAATTATATGATGAGCTGTTTGAATGACTGATCTGATCATAGCACTGGGAAAACAATGGGATTTTGGATGAACATGTATGTTTCTAATCGTGATAATTCTGAGGACATGAAGACAAATTTACCTGTGAGGGAAAAAAAAAGAAAAAAAAAGAAAAATAGAAATCACAGATATGTAAGTTATATATGTATATTATGAAAGACCAAATATAATCTGTAAATGAGAGAAATCGTATTAAAGCTGTTCTGGAAATATATGTGAGACATGATTCCTCTCTCCAAATATTTGGATTAAGTTCTAGGGATTGACCTGAGTGGAACCTCCAGCAAAACTCTTAAGAACTCAGCCCCTGGAGCTGAAACCTGGCATTGATCACAGGTCTGAATTTTATTACCTGAAAATATTCCTGAACAATCCTGATCCTTCTGAACAGGCGTTAAACACTGCACTGAAATCATAAGGTGTATGTATAAAATCTAATAAATCTTGCTATTTTCCCCTTATTTTTGGCATGGATCATGTCAGAACACTTTAGCCTTGGATGAACTGCATCCTGACGATCAAAACTGGGAAGTCAGGAAATTCAAAAAGTATTAAGAAAAAGAGACTGAGGGAAAAAAGCATACAAATAAGTTTGATGACAAGGAACAAATCTCATTAAGGAGAAACCCACATGAGGAAAACCAGTTTTTATTTTGCCGTTTTAATGGACAAAGTCAGCAATATAAAGCAACCAGGTCATCCATCTATTCCTGCAGGAAAACCACTGGAGCCTTCAATATCATAGTGTCAGCTGCTTTTCTATAGCCTGACCTCATGAGCAAAGCAGCATGAACTCTGCTAAAAAATATTCTTTTGGGTTCAGTAAGACTGCCGCCTGTTTTTAAGTTTTCTCTATGTGTGTGGGGGTATTGTGACACCTGCAGTCTGATAGAGCTGTTATTGCTCTAGCTATGCAAACTAAATTAGGCACCCGTTTGGAGGGGTTTTTTTAGTCTTGCTTAAGTGGATGATTTTAGCCTTTGAAAACAGGAAACAAGTGCTATAATTTTAAAGAAATGATCTGGCAATCAACCCATTAAGAACAAGAAATCAAGCGTGTTTTTTTCTTTTTTCTTTTTTCTTTTTTCTTTTTTCTTTTTTCTTTTTTCTTTTTTCTTTTTTCTTTTTTCTTTTTTCCTTTTCCTTTTCCTTTTTCTTTTTTTTTTCTTTTTCTTTTTTTTTTTTCTTTTTTCTTTTCTTTTTCTTTTTCTTTTTCTTTTTCTTTTTCTTTTTCTTTTTCTTTTTCTTTTTGAGTCATGAGCTTAAAATTGGAAGGACTCAAACAAATCTTTCCTTAACTAACCCCTGACTCTACTTAGTGTGGTGAGGAAGTGGAGGAGGAGCATGACCTAAATGGACTGAACCAGAAAATAATAAAAGAAAAACAATGCTATTCTCTGGAGAAAAGAGTGTCATGATGAAAAATCAGTTTATTCTCAGTTAGAATAAATTGTGAAAGAAAGAAAACATAAGAAGATAATTTTCAAAGGAACTGCTTTCATAAAATTTGAAGCATGTGTCATGGGGATAACATTTTAAAGGAAACAATAATTTAAACACTATCCCCTTTCCCAGAACCTTTGCTGCAAAAAAATCAAGTGCAGAGGTGCTTGGAAAACAAGCAGTTAGATTCACCTGAAAGTCCTTTGGGCAGATTTTCTTTTGACTCATTTTGTTTATTTCTTTTGATTAACATCCAATATGTATTTCAGTTACACACAGATCTAAGCCATTAAGTCAGACTTGGGAAATGAGAGTCGCCAGCCAGGGGAAAACTGGGCTGAAGGGAGTCTCGCTTTGCCTTCCCAGTGCCCCAGAGCTCTGCTTCTAAGTCCGTAAGTCAAATCCTGACGTCAGGCATGACAGTAAATGAAAGGTGAGTGGAAACATTAGATGCATGGCTAACAAATAAATTTGGTGTGAGGTGTTAGAAGCGAAGTTCTGGCAAATCTCGCTCCTGAGAAACCAAGCCCACCCTTTTTAGGGTATAGGATGAGGGACGTTTGGAGGCAGCTATGTAAACCCATGACTTGGCTTGCCAATGATGACATTAAACAGAGTTTCTGGGATCCCAGAGAAGGGATACTGCCATGCCCTAACATGTTTTTGGGCTGAGAGAACACAATTTGAGTCCTATAACTGAAAGCTCTGAATTGTGGTTTGCCTTTAATGCTTATTTGTGGAAGACAAGGGACAGAATCCTCCAGGCTCCCACCTATTTTCTGGTGTTGCGCACCTGAAACAGTGTATTTTCACACACAGAATTTAACAGGTTTTTCCTCCCATGCCATGGATACAGGAAAAAATCACATGAAAATGGATCTAGTCCTAAGATGCAGAATATTTCCCTTCCTCATCCTGGATGTTTACAATTATTTTTGCTGTCAAAAAAATATTCTTACAAACCAGTGACTGTGCTGGGGTATTTCAGTCTGAGCATGTGGCTAGATATATAGAGAAGCACTCTGAAAACAACTTTCTTATACAAATAAACAGCCCCACTCTTGAACTTTATGCTCGCAGGGATCTCTGTCATCATCAATCACACGCAATGTTTGACCTTCCCTAAAAGGGGGGGGGGGGGGTGAGGGAGCAGGAGGGAAGGGCAAAAAAAAAACTTGTAGTCTCTGTTCAAACTGGCTGAGAACTACTTGCTTAAATGTGGGGTACAGGATGGGCCTGATCTAAAGTTAGGGAGCACTGATCTTGTGAGGAGACACAGGACTGTTAAACAAGAGCATGGAAGACATTGGTAGGTACTGGCTAAAAGCCCCAAAATCCCTTATGAGAAGACTGCACAGAGCAGTACAATGTTTCTAGCTTTGTATTAGCTGTTCAGAGTCCACTCCCATTTATTGAACAATAAAAACACAATCCAACTCCTAAGACAGTTTCTGCATTAAGAAGATGTAGAAGGGTTTAGGGAACAAGATCATTTCAAAAGGCCTTCAAGGGAGGCTGGATAAGGATAAAGACCTCACAAATTAATTTTTCAAGTAGTGCATTTATTTCTCCTAAAGTAACTCTCTCATCTATAGTGACAAATCCAGATGGAAAAGCTGAGATACTCTCTTGTCAACATATATTATTCTTGTTATTCTCCTATGACACTAAATTGTTCTAGTTTTATATAAAAGTTAATGGAGTCAGCCACATTCTCTTCTTTGGGAAGAGTAATGGATGCTAGAGAGGCTGAGCAGGGAAAGAGAGGGGAAGGCAAGAAAAGATTATTGCTGTTAGCAAAGCTTGCATTTTTTTTTTCCTCATTGTCAAATAGTATTGTTTAGCAGACAAAAACTAGCTGGGCCTACATATATTTGCTGACGCAATAAGGTCCACATGCTGACAACCAATATGAAGCAAAGGTGTTAATTACTGACTTGCAGGTAATACATAAATAAATAAATAAATAAATAAATAAATAAATAAATAAATAAAAGCTCCACCTGCACAGTATAACTTCTGAACCCTTGTTTTCCCAGGAACAGGAAAACTATAATTTAAACAGCCTGTCTCACTCATTGTTCTTATATAAAGGAAAATTTGAATTTTAAGGCAGATTATGACCCTAAGTGACAGAAAGAGCTATGCAACCAAGTTTGCACATTGAATTGATTTAAGAATCAACCCACTTCTAGATAAATTAGCTGACACAGTGCAAGACAAACTCTGTCCTTCTTTATAGCCTCAGCCTGGACGTAAGCACATCTTGAACATCATTAGTATCCTGTAATAAATAAAATCATCAGAGTCCACAGCATCAGCAGATGGGCCTGATTCCCAGCTGCTGTAAGTCAGCAGTGGATCCCAGTATCAGACTGTAGACTTTTCTAGCTTACAGATAACAATGGAGCTCACTCTGTAGCTGATATGCAAGGAATGACTTTTCACTTTATCTCAGCGTCCAAAAAAGACGTATTTACAGGAGAAGCTACAGAAGTCGTAGAAGTACAGCCCTTCCCTCTCCATCCATATTGTAAAGTCCCATGGCATCCTGCCTGATGTTCCCAATGATACTAATGTGTTGTGATTTATCAGCAACTCAAATGATGGCCAGTTAGCCCCTCTCACATTGCATTCCTCACCCTGGCTTCTTTCCACATTGTCCTACTTCCTCAACTACCTTCTCTTGCGTTCTTTGAACTTTATGTCAGGAGAAGTTTCTGTCACTAATCCTTCATCATTTATTTTTTCTTCTTAGAAGTTCCTGCTCCACAGATGTAGGTCTGGCTGTAGCAAGGATGTAGGTGAAGGCATGGGGCCAACTGTCTGTGGATGTAGCCCTGCCTCTGAGTTAGTGCTGGGAGAAAAGGTAGGATGGCCTCTGGCCAATGAGCAGTCAGTGGCACCACGGCTTCATGATGCTTTCAGCAGCTCTGCATGGTGGGGAAAGCAGCAAACGAAAACTTCTTCATACATTGTGCCTGTCCAAAGTCAGCAGAGCAGTGCCCTCCTTGTCAACTTGCACCCAGCTTCCTGTTTTGATGCATGATTCCCTGATGGCTATTCAAACCAAGTTTGGCTCTACAAGATTACAAAATATATTTTTGGCAACAGCTTTCTGAGATTCCTTACAAACAAACTTTTTGAGAAAATGCCTAATTCTAGTAAAGCTCTTCAGGAGAAATGTTTTCTAACCATAGCTACTACGAGCACTGCTGCATTAAAGCACTGATGTTGGAAGTAAATGCATGAGATAAAGCTGATACACATTTATTAATAGTGTTGTTACCAAAAAGACTACTATCCACTGGGAATATGCGACCCCTGACAAGACTGGCCATGAGGCCCTAGTTGAAACAACAGACCTCTTGAATTTGGTTCAGAGAACTGTGTCCTTTCACAGCTGAAACCACAGTAAGAGTAGACTTGAAAGCAACAAGTGCCACCAAACAATTTTTCAGATACCACTAACTTTGAGAGAATTCTAAAATGTGGTATTTTAAGTTGAAGGAACTGTGTATAGCAGATCTCTTCAGGGTCTGCAGCATGAAGGAATGAAACAAGAAGAAAACGTAAGATTTTGAGGAATATGAAATAATATAATTCCTGTGACACAATCGTAATAATTTGGGGAATAGCACTGTATTAGAAGAGTACCCCAGGGATTCTAGTTGCATTAGAAATTTCATCTAGTTGGTATTATTTTCAGCTTGAAGGTTGTAATTTTTTTCTTTTTATTTAGTATATTTTTGTTTTTTAGAGGGTGATCCATCAAATAGAAGTCTGTGAGATGTTCCTGAATGTATGGATAAGATCATTCTGCAAAATCAATGGAATAAGTAGCAATGGAGATGTCCTGAATGCAGTACATCTCTCCTGGTGTATATACACAGAAAGATCCCACAGGTTTGCAAAGTCCACTGCATATTCTGAATTGTGCCATAATCCAAGCAAGAAGGGCTTTTTAATCACTTAGCAAGGTCTAAGAGGACTTTGTTGAAATACAGTGGTATAAACAGGCTTCTGATTACATTTATATATCTTTAAGAAGTGAATGTTGCACATCCCAGCTTCCTCATGTTACAAACAATGTTTAGGGCATGTAGTAAATAAAATATAAATGCAGCCAACATATTTGATTCTTACTTCAGTTCAGTCACATATTGCCAAAAAAAAACCTGGGGACACCCCTTGTGATTTCTTTTTACTTCTCACCCACACTGTTCCTTTGTAGCACACTCTCTTGACTAGGTGACATCTAATATAAACACGGTTGTGTAGCAATATAACAATACCTATTGTCTTAGAAATCCACAAACGTTCTACCTAGATATCTATAGACAAAATTTTTTTTCTCAGAGAAATCAGTATGATTTCTACAAAGGTATAAAGCACGAGTTTGAAGTAAAACAGGAATGAATTAGCAAAGGTTTGGATAATTTCCATTTCAAAATTGTTGGGCCTAATATACTGAAATGCTAGACCACATAAGATTATGATGAACAAAGCTTAAAACAGAACACTAATTTTTAATTAAATCTTGGAACCACAGATAGATGTCATTGGAAAGGTGTCTCCAAGGTGAGACAGAAGACTCAGAAGGGACAACCATGGTGTCCATCTTTAGGAATGGAGTAGAAAAGAAACAGAGCAAGTTTTTACACTGCAGCTCCAGGTTGCCAGAGAAATGTTAGAACAAATAATCAACAAACCATCTGTAAATACCTAGAAAATAAACAATGCGATAAGCATGAGCCAGCTTACATTTGCCAGAACAAACTGTGCTAAACCAAAGTAATTCCTACAACCACATAACAGAACTTGTGGATAAAGAACTCATAGTTTTTATGTAGCTCGTCTTTAGGAGTGTTACAGACATGACATGATGTGTGCCAGAGAAAATTCTGCAGTGTGGACTAGGTGAAAAGAATACAGTTCTGTTTTCAGAAGGGAACAATCAATGGCTAAAAGAGTCTTTCTTACATCAAGTATTACTCAGGTTGTTTTTTTTTTTTTCACTAACAATCGAGGAAGAAAAGAAAAGTACTTCTCAAATAACGAAAACGAGGTATTTATCAGTTTTGAAGAGTGAGCTGGATGTCTTAATGCACTAAAACAAGATCCTCCTGCACTGGTGTTAACAGTCAGAAAGCCATAGGGTTCTGCTCACAAGGGTAAGGACTGTTTACAGAGGAATAAAGTGCTGCATGAACAGATAGCAAACTGGGGCCAAATGAGTATTTAGGTAGAAAAGAAGCTGAGGTTATGTGGTGGATCAAGGGGGAACAATGTTATGATGAGAAGAAACTGTTGCTTGCAAAACACAGTCTGCAAGAAAGAAGATTCTCCTTATTCCCTCTTCAGAGCCCACAATGCCTCAGTTACTGCATTTTAGTAAAAAACGTTCAGTACTGTAGACTCCTTAAGAGAACAGAACACAGATCTAGAAAATATACCTTAAAGACATACAGATTTGTTTGGTCTGAAGAGAGGACGTAAGGGACAGGGTAGATATCTTAAAATGTATAAAAGAAAGCTGCAAAGAGAAAGAATGTTTTCTATCATCTCCTTGATGTTTAGGACTAGATTAATGGAAATATTTAAATTATATGTTAGCAAAGGCTTCCTTTTGATATCAGCAGTGAAGGTCTGGAGTAAAAATGTGAGAAGGCTGTGGACTGTTTGTCACAGAGGCTTTTAAAAATGATCAGACAAATTGTGTGTGACTTGGTACTGATGTGGCTGATAGTGTCCTTCCTAGTCCATCATTTCAAAGTCCTCATCATTCCTGTGATTCTATGAAACCACAGCACACTGAAAACTTGCAACCGCTGTCATGATCTCTAGACCCTTATGAAACAGTGCATCTCTGTAATACTGTTTTTAATGGTAAGGGCAGACAGTGGTCCACAAAAAAATTTGAGGTTTGGAAGTGGTCGGTTAACTGAAAAAGCCTGCAGATACTGGCACAGGCCCTACCTTGATGTCTGAACTCATTTTACATCCCACCTTCATTCAGCCAGAATCTCACTGAAATATGGCAAAAGAAACTTTCTCCCCCTCCTTTTCTTTTTTTAAACTCATGGAAACCAGGAAATTCTCCCATTTTTGCCAGCGGTACAATTTTTTTTTTCACACAACTAAGGTGGAGTAACTTTAACCACCCAAGATGTATAATTATCACCCTGAAATGCACTGCCTGGAACGTATTATTGCTGTCATGAAATGGAATTTATACACAGTAAGGAAACAGTTACCCGCACAGATTTACTGGACATTATCGGCAAGGCTATGACATCAAGGGCAGCCAATCCAACAGCTCCAAGTGAGCTCAGCATTCACAAACCATTCTGTGCTTCTAAGTACTTATTACCAATAAAACAAATGTTATGATTGGGTATTTTTAGGTAGTCCAGTTGATTTGTCAGCCAGTCTGGTGTACACAGGAGAAGTCTGTGTGGCATGGTGAGGCTGACACTGAGAATTTGAAGACACGGCATTTTCCTACACAGCTTTGGTATTGATTTCGGGAGCTTCTTTACAGCAGCACTGCTGAAGCAGAAGGTTACACGCAGAACAAAAACATTGCAAATGATCGTTTCTGCTGACGGAGAAAGAATCCTTATACCACTTCAGTACTTACGGGTGTCAAGCTGCAGCAGTACTCAAAGAAAAGGAAAAAAACGACTGGATATTCCTGCTACAGGCCCATCAGGCAGGCCGAACTTTTGCAATTGTCTCTAACACCTTCACAGGTCTGATGGAGACACTCTGAGCAATAACTCGGAAAGGCTCCAGCTCACCAGCACCAGACAGACCTCACCACGCATTAGGATCTGGCTAGGTTTTAGAGCCATGACACATTCTGGCAGGTTGGCATCCGGCAGTCCAGATGCACCTGCTTAAAATTAGTTACAAGAAATTCCATATAAAATACCTCATTGCTTGGATCAGGATACCTTGTTCTCATATTCGTATTTTAACCCTTTCCATTTCCTGGCTTTATCAGAGATTAGTTAGAGTGGTTTCTTTTAACTTGGCTTGACCTTTTCTTTGTCAGGGTTTCCCTTTTAAGTGTTCAGTGTAAAGGTCTGATACTGAAGGTAAGAGAGAAAAGCCTACGAACAGCAGTGCATGAGACTGAATTGGTCTGTCTGAGGACAGTTAAAGAAAACATAGCTCATTGAATACACTCTGTGATTCTGAGCAGAAATGGATTAACTCCTAATATGGAGTTAATACTCTTCCAAAACACACAGTAACATTTCCTTCTACTGCTAATTATGACAATAAAACAACTTCATTTGGAGAGGAAATGAAGAAACACCAGAAATCACCTGGTCACTCAATACACGTGCATTATTGAGCTATAAAATTCCAGTTTTGGAAGGTGGCTAACTTGTTCTGCTACTGCTGAGATATTTTTAGTGCCTCACAATATGATCTTAAAAAGGGACAGATTGCCTTCTTTATATACCATTGTGAGGAACAGAGATTTTTATTGAACTATCAAACAAGCATGTTCTAATTGTAGCTAATAAATACTCACAAAATCCTGTTAACTCCAAAAGCCTGGGGCACAAATTTCTTTATTTCAGGAAAATAAGAAGTAAATTAATTTGGGATAGGATGCACCTGGAGGAAGTTTAGAACTAATTGTTGGCCCAAACTAAATGTGAAGGATGTCTAGATCCAGTTGCATGTTCATATTCCACCTTGCTTCTATCTCTGTAACATGATGGAATGGGAAAAGCCAAACTCTAGATCCAAGGATACAGTCTAGCTCAAGGATTAACATGAAACGTAGAACATTCTAACAATCAACAAGGCACAAGGTGGATGTAAACATAATCATTGGAAATTTATCTCTCTTCATTGATGTTCTACTTCTTTTGACAACGCTAATTTCATGTGAAATGAAAAGAAAGTAGTGCTAAACAATATCTCAGCACTAGAGAAGAAAGAGATGCAGAATAAAGATTGAGTACCAGCAGCAGCCTTTCTAAAAACTCCTTACCTTGATTGGAAGTGGAGAGGGAAATTCATTATCACAAAAGCATTTGTGTTGCTGATCTCCCATACTTGCTATTTTTTGTTTAAAACTTCAGTTAAAATGCAAAAATATCTGACATTTAAGACTGGACGTTTTGAATTGAATATATTGGATGGGCATTCATAATTCAATACATTGACAATAGCATCAACTATTTCCTGTAAAATCATGAGATTAAACCCAAACTATATTGCAGCAATTGTTTTTTTTGTTTTGTTTTGTTTTGTTTTTGAATCGTTAAGGTCAAAATAACGTGATGTGTTTATCCTCCCCTACTCTAGCTGGCAACTCTCCTGCTTCCTTTCTCCAACTGGAGGGGAAGGTGAGAGGCTGCTTTGCATTGTCTGGCAGGGGACATTTGTCTCATGGGAGAAAAAATACCTTCCTACAGACCACAGAAAAGTCTCTGTAGACAGGATATACAGCACACTCCATGCAAACTTCATTTTGATGTAATGAAGTGAGACTCGTGAGGCACATCACTTCATGTGTTGCTAAGTTTGCTCAGGCATACTCCAAGGACCTGAGCCCATCTGGGGCCACACAGTAAGGAAAAGGCTAAAGACTGCAGACTTCCGAGTACAAAACCACCTGGTAGATGTTGGATGTTTAAACCAAATTGTCCCATGTAAAGGTACACACTGTTTTAGGCCATATGGATCTCAGTGGCATCAGTGTTAGAAAAGAGGTCTGGTAGACTCAAATAGGTATTGATAGAACTATGGAGGAACACACACAGAGGACTGAAAGGGATACAGACCTTATAGTCTTATACAGTTAAATATAGTTAATCCAGAAAATATGACATTTTAGAAAGCTTTCAATCTAGGAAAAAGAAAAAAGACAAAAACCTAAAAAATTCAATATTGCTTTGTACCAGAGGAAAGGAACAGGAGAATTGCTGTCCACAGCTCTAAATCACTTCAGCCTTCTATATTAAAGTAATACAAACAAACAATTTTTTGTTGTCTAGCCCAGTGACGTCTGATTAAGTTGCCACAAGTCAGTGTTCTCATCAAAGTCAGCCAGTGTTGTGGAGCCTGACAAAAGGGACACAGACTTGAAGCACTTTAGCTATGGAAAATATAGAGGCCATATCTTGTCACAAGTGTTTGGGGTTTTTTTTTTTGGTTTTTTTTTTTTTTTTTTTGCATACTTCTGTCTCCTCTTTGATAGTCCAGGTAAATCAAGTATTTCAAATAAAATTTAAAAAGCAACAAAAATCCTCAGACAGACTTTAATAAAGACTTTAATGAGCAGAGTTCAACAAGATGTTTGTTACTCCAGCAAAGATTTATGCCGGCAAAAGCCAACTTAGGTCTTCAACATAAACCAAATTCCCCTATATTTAGCTGAGGTTAGAGGATTCAGTATCAGGTTCACATGATTCTAATAGCTGAGAGGATGGAATCTATAACATATATTTCTCTCCCTATAATTCTTGTTGACTTGACATAGTACCACTCCCTCCTAACGTTCTTTTATTTCCCCAAAGCTTGAAATTCTAGTGAGAGCTGTAACAGCATCTCAATCCAACAGCTTTCTGATTGCTCCCTCTTCATATGATTTCCCTGAGTTCTGTGCTTCCTTGACAGCTCTTTCTCATTACAGAAAGCTCTTCCTACCTCATTATTCAATATCCTATATTGTCCCTAAATGCAGAGATCTCCCCCTCCCCCACTTCAGGTCTCAGTAGGAGCCCATGACTCATTTTTATACTCTCTCCCCAGGAGCCCTCAGTTTCCCAGGTGCATTTCATAAGAGAGAGTGCAAATGGTTGCTTAGGCAAAAACATCTTTCAGGTGAATGCATATAAAGGCAGCAGACGGGCAGCACTGAGGGACTGGATTTATTTGCTTACTTTTCTTATTGTTTGCTTATTCCCATATCTAATTCCCTTCACAGGCTGTATAGACCAACTCCTTCAATTCCTCTTGTTGGTTTTTTTTTTTTCCACAGTTGGCTTCTGCTTTCCTATATCCTCTTCCTTCTTAATTTTAGCATGCTTAGGAGGAGCAAATCACCCAAAGAGGATCCTAGGGGGAAAGTCCTGATGCAGCTATGAAGTACATAAAGAGGAGCTTGTTTGCTCAGCTTATTGAGGGTAGAAACTTTGCCAAGCTATAAGGAACAAAAGTGTTACTACTTGATCATGGACAGCTGCTTTATGCTGCTACAAAAGCCAGTTTTGCTGAATATTTGAGTTATGGCCCCTTTTTCATAACTATTCTGTAGATGATTGTGAAAATCTCCAAAGTAACAGTTTAACACACGATATTTACTATTCTTCTTTTCCTGAGGGAGTTGCTATGTTGTTCTTAAGGTATTTTCCTTATAGCAGCCCTGCTTCACAAGGTGGGAATCAACAGCTCTATTGTCTCACTTGAATTCTCCTTTTACTTGCTCTGTGGTATCAAGATTGTTCTGCATTCTCTGTGGCTCCTCTGATGCAATTCCTATTGTATCATAAAGGGATTTATGTTCATTGGTGCTTAATTTCCTGTCATCTATTTCTGTGGATCTTCTTAAAAACACTCTACTCAGATCAATACAAAATGATCTTGTTTCCCTAGCAAATTTCCTTGCTGTTAGAAAAGAGTGATGGAGTTCCTACATGAATAAAAAGCACTCGAGCAATTTATTTTTCCAAATCGTCAAATCAATTAATTCCTTCGTGCTAAATTATTACAGAAGTTGAACTCATAGGGCTACATGGAGACTTCTACTACAAGCTGAGAAGACAGCTATCTCTGTCACACTACCTGAAAACAGCAGAGATATTATGGTACTGTTATTACCTCCAGTTCTCACAGACGACTCCTGAAAGGCACAAGGCCTTGCAGAGGTGTGAAAGAGGAGACTGTGAACAAAAAGGAAAGAGGAAGCCCTCTGTAAGAACAGCTGGAGAAAGAAGAAGCATCTAACTGCATTGGGGAGGCTGTGCTGGCTGCCTGCAGCTCTCTCCTAGGAGTCTGCACAGGTGCTGTGCGTGCTGCGGCTGGAGGCTGATGGCCCAGTGATGGATCACATGCCGCGGCCTGCGCTGGCACTGATCTCCAGGTGGAAGCCCCACTGACATGGGGGCCTGCGAGGCTGCAGGAGCACAGTACAGATGCACGCAGCAGAAGATGGATGAGATGTGTCTCATCGGAGGTGTGAGGGATGCAGTATTCCCACAGGCAAATGGATTCATACAGACTGTGCTGGCCTGCTAAAACCTGGGTCAAATACAGCTCTTTTATAAAGCAGGTTTATGAAGCGCTTCGTTAAGGAGGTTGGTGCTGTTCCTTGTATTTCACAGACTGGGCAACAGGGGCACAGGTAAATGAAGGAACTTGACTCAGATCACCCAGAATACATGTGGCAAAGCCAGGAATTGATGCCAGCTGTAGCCTGCTGCCTACAGCTGTCTTTGGTACAAGTTTATCCATCCCAATCCATCATGTGTAAGGACAGACATTTTACAAGCAACCTTTCCTAAGAAGACTTTTTTCTATTATTATTATTCCTCTTAAAATAATCCTGCAAGTGAATTCACAGGCATAAAACTCCATTTAAATAATGCTATATTGACAGAACCTGACACAAAGCCTGGAAATTCAGAGTTATCATTGGCATTCCCTGCAGAACTCAAGTCCCTGTGCCTTCTATTTTCCACACAAGCATTAGTGTCAGTCTTAAGTGTGGATTTCCTGAATTTTTCAGCCTGTGTCACAACCTTCATTTTATTTAAACACAGATTTTTTCCCTGTAAATATCCACTGAACATGTCACCGGAATTATAGTGTCATTTTGCTGCATCCCAAGTATGGTCTGCACATAAACCACTCAAATCTTGATTCAAAGACCTCACCAAACCTGGTTCTAAATTTTCTGAAATTATTAAAACAAAACAAAAAAGGAAAAAAAGGTGGACTGTGAGTTTCCTTAAAAAGTAAAAAAAAATCTGCTGGAAGAAAAAAATGAAAAACAAACAAAAAGTCTTCTGTGCACATTAACGTGTTCTGCTTTTGCAAAGACAGGAAGTGCAGATAGTTCATTCACAGCCATATATCTAAGCAAATGCTGTTTAGCAGATAAGCCCCCCTGGAAGATCTGTCAGGGCTTCCATCAGTGCACTGAATTCTTGACTGTGCTGAGCCAGCTCAGCAGTTACAACTCCTGGTGCACACAGAAGGGGGTATGTAGAGTCAATATGAGCCATACTGAGAAAGTGAAAGAAAGGTGGGGGGGGGGAGGAGGGAAGGAGGAAGGGGAAGAAAAGGAACGAAAGAAAGAAAGAAAAAAAAAAAAAGAGGAAGGGTGGGGGGGAGAAAAAGAAAAAAGGAAAATAAAAAGAAGGAAGAAAAAGAAAAAAGTGTTGTTTTGTTGTTGTTGTTGTTTGGGTTTTTTGTTTGTTTTTTGGTTTTTCGTTTGTTTTTTTTGTTTGTTTGTTTGTTCTTTGTTTTGTTCTGTTTTGTTTTTTAAAGAGAAAAGGCAGGAAGAGGAAAGGAAAAGGGAAACATTGCATCTTACTGTCAACATGCCATGCCCTCCCCTGGTACTTAATGGACGTATGTCCAGATATATAGCATTATGTCATGTGCCTGGATGATATACTGGATGCACAAGAATTTTTATGCAAGTAGATCTGTTTTAAGAAACTGGGACTCAACATACATATTTATAGCTGCAGACATGCATTCTGTGATGTGCACCTGACAGAAAACAGCTAGGAATCACAAGGATTATGCCAGCAAAGCACATTCTGCATCAGGAATGAAATTAGTCATCCAGCCCCATCTGTGACGTGTTGTGCAAGAGGATGATTGGGGATCAGGACACAGAGGTTAGTCCTGAGAAGCCAAATCTGGATCGTTAGTGATTGCATTTGTACAGATGGACACAAGCAACAGTTCCTCAACACATTTGCCCACATTCTGTCATTACTCACAGGCCATTAAACTAAAGTTGTCATTATTCAGAGTTGGTAAATTGCAATTTTTAGATGCTATTTCAGTTTATCAGAGTTTTTCTTGTTGCCTATTTCCCAGCTTCTCAAAAAACATAACTTAAAAGTTACAGAAATTGACAGAAGACTGGGAAAATTGTATCTTTCTTTTTCTCAGACATTTTAAAACAAAATACTAGTATAATAGATAAAGACTATTTCTATCACTTGCACAATTTACAAAGTCTGTATGAGAAACTACAGCATAGGGTCTAGTTCATATAATCCTCTTTAAGACAGAAGATAAGGCAAGTCCTTATCACATATTTACATGTAAGTTCACCATATACAGTGGCTCTCTTAAGGTTTGGTAGTGAAACTGCAATGCTGAGATCAAAGCTGTATTCAAAAACCTTTTAAGAAGAATCTGTAGATAACACAGTGTTTGCTGGGTTTGCATAAACAACTGACTTCATAAAACCTAATCAGTTAGTTGTCCTGAGATGACGCTATACTTTTATAAAGCTGTCTTTGGCAATTTGCTATTATAGCAGAAAGCCAAACTAAGACATGTTGTTAGACCTGATCACTGAATTGTCTGTTCTTAGTTGAGGATCACATTCTTCCTCATTAAAACAAAAAACAAAAAACAAAAAAAAAAAAAAGGTGCTGTAAAGACATAAAGATAAAGAGACAAAAAGATCCCAGATTAAGGACAGCATATATTTGGACTTTGGCATTTCTACAACACACCACCAAACTATAGGTTGACTAACAAAATTCTGAAGGCTAAGAGGCCAAACACTGCTAACAACTGTGATAAGTGCAAAGAAACAAGTGGCCATAGCCATGAATGTAGCTCATTTTTTGATGCTGCATGCACAGTCTCTGCCTTGCAACTGAGCAGCTGGTTCCTGCACACAGTAGTAGGGAGCGGTCAGATTATGGCAGGAAAAAGACTCCTCATCTTGGAAACACCACCTTAAAATGACACACTCAGGTTTCAACATTTCTGACTGTGGAACCACCAGCCTGAAAGCAGACAGCATCCATTAGGCAAATTCAAGACACCTGCAGGAAGATCGTGAACTCCCAGACCCTGATCCAGCTGCCTCTTGGCACCCATGCCAACCTGGCTCTTCTTGCATGCCAGAAGACCCACTGATAACTAGCAAGGGAGGCTCCAAGCCGTAAGGCTCTAGGCTGGGAAAAGAAGAAATGGCAGAAGGTTTTTAAATCTGTGGGATAGTCTTTTCCTCAATACATAATGTTGCAAAATCCAGTTTCATGCTTTTCCAATTAGTAACCCACATGCAACACTTGTTCCTAAAATTACATCGGAAAGACTTAAGGACATGATGCATAAACATGCACTTTAGAACGTAAAGGCTGTACCCAAAAAGGTAGAAAAAAAAATACATTTTTTTCTCAAATCCAGAAACTTTGACATCACATGTATGCATAAGAGATTAAGCGAAATGCCAAAAGTAACAGTTTCAATTGGATTTCATTACTCTGTGATGAGGTTGTCTTCTGTTATTTTTGGTATAGCTCTTAATGAGCTGAGCAACCATGCCAGTCTAATAAGCATTTGGTTTAAAACCTTTCTTTCGTTTAGAAAAAGAATAATTTTTTTTAAATCACAATTCAGTCTGAAGAAGTGATTGAAAAGACTGTTTTGGGGAGCAAAATGTTTCTTTTGGTGTTTACATCCTTGTGTATAAGTGGGTTATGTTGGTGACCTCCCTAACATTTCCTTTTTTTCCTTTTCTTTTTTTTCCTCTGGATTTCCGTGAAGCATGAACTGTTTTTTGGGGTTTTTTTTGGGTTTGGTTTTTTTTTTTTGGTCTGGAACTAGAAGTTTCAGGGGGTGGAGGTGAAGAAAATGGGAGAGAGGAAAAATAATTTCACACTTAATACCTGATAGGGCGGGTCATTTTTACAGACTGGAATATGATTTTTTTAATTTCTTCACTGAGTAAAATACATTTGTCCCATGTTCCTTACACCTCATTCAGCCATGAATGTCTCCTTTCTTCACGTACACTGGAGAAAGATGTCTTCACTTTGGAAGGGACTAAGTTAGACAAATAAGAAGGAGATTCTCCAGGCATGAGATTGCTTAACAAAAATGGCATATTTCATAACTGAAATGAAAAATCATAAGGACCTCTCCATGTCTCTGCATGAATTCTTTGCCTAAATGAGTGCCACATGTCAGGGCTTCTCATGGAGAAAGGGGAATTTTTCTTTCCAAATGTTACATATGGTTCGCAGTCTAAATCAAAGATAAAAACACAGCAAAACTACGCACAGTTTCATTACGGGTGCTGGTGGAACATTAATGGTACCTGTTTATCAGAAAAAGCAATTTTTAGAACTGCAGAAAATAGTAACTTGTAGCCAGTAGGCCTAGTATTTGCTTTCCCATTGAGATTATTAGTGGTGAAGTAGCATGTCATCTCATTAAAGCATGGTTTCATTTCCACTTCTTCAGATAATTTTCCACATGCTGCAAGTGATAGGCAACATGAGACTTGAAAATCCATAAACAGTTAGCTTTCGGTATCTCGGCAACCTTGTCATTTCCAATTTCATGGAAGATTTTTTGATGTGTCAATGCAGTGAAGCTACTCCGCAACTGGAGACCTTGGATGAAGGAACTTAAGTGCAAAGGATGGCAGGATTAGATCCCAAGTCTCTTGGCTTACTTACTTCAACAGCTTCTTCACAGAATCCTGAAAGTTCTTGGAGGATTACATCTCTCATCTAAAAAGGAAAAAAAGTTACTAAGAGGAAGTTTTTTTTTTTTTTTTTTTTTTTTTAAATAATCAGTGTTTGAGAAGTAGGACTATATAACTAAGAACATATTATCTTAAAATCCTCATTAATGACACCAATATCTATTTTTCTAAAATAAAATTCGTGTTGATATTTCTTCAGATCTAACCAGAAAAAAAAAAAAAAACTAAAAAATACTTCTTGTACTTCTTGTTTAATAAATGACTTTTTCTACTTACCCTGCATTTCAGTCTTCCAGGAATAGTTTGGCATATGCTCGGGTGTCTGTTATAAATGGAGATTAATAAAGCTTATGTTTTAAAGAAGTTTAATAAAGTCCAGAACAAATTAAACCAGAAGTAGCACAACAAAAAGCCTATTAATATAGCTACACCAGGGACCTCTTAAAGACACACAGCTTTGGTGTATTCCAAGTTTCATGTCACATAGTACTTTGAACAGGATGTGGGTTGAAAAGGTTTCATAATGCATTTGGTTCTCAGTAAATCAGTTGTTAATTTTTGGGTTAGTTTCAACTGAAATTACCAAATGATGATTGTTCCTAATTTGATTGCTAGAGCATTTTATTCCCTTATTAGTTGTGTATTTCAGGGCATAAAATGATACACAATGGGTTTTGTTTAATCTGCTTCTACAGAGTCAGGTAGTAAGTTTAATTATTCTAATAATAACCCTCACCACTAGGAAATGTTTGTTCCCCAGTGCAGTACTCCTACCCTCCAGGACCACCCAAAATATTTCATACTACCGTGAAAATATACCATTACTTTCACATTAGTCATGTGTGAGTTTGGGAGTCAAAAAGAAGAATATGTTGTAGCATACATCTCTGGGATGAGAAAAAAGCAGAAGAGAAGGAACAATTTAGCCATGATATTTTTAAAAATTTAGAACAATTACATGAAACAAAATGCTGAGCTAGTTGTCTGCTTAGTCTGGATTTTCAGAAGGGTCAAACTTTTATTAAATTTTAATTAAAGTTCAGAAGAAAAAGAAAATATCTTCTAATTATCGGTAATCATTCACAAACACAATCACATAAAGGAATGAAAAGACAGTATGTTCATATCTTATCATGAACATACTAAGCCAACAAATTAGTAACCCATGCATTAGCAAGCTAGCTATTTACAGTTAACCATGTGAGGCTAAATCCACAGATGGGTGTAGGTATAGTGACTTTTCCTTTTCACACAGCTAACTTTTGGTGTCAGTATAATCCACTGGATTGGCAAATCTGAGTTGGTTGCCTTATGTCCCCTAGATGCCATCAAGGATTTGGGCATCATGGAAGTAGGCTCCATGAGGAACAGGGAAACAGGCTGTCCATCCTCCATGCCTACAAAAAGCATTGCAGCAAGCAGTGTGAAACTGGATTCTGGTTTCTTGTGCTACACGCTCATGTTTTTCACCTGTATGTGCACGACAGGTTTCTCTTCAATCACAGCTTGAAGGAGCATCAGCACAATCCATCTTGTAGACAATAACATGAGCAGCAGGCTCTCTTCCTGAGTACTAAGATACATGCTGAATTGGAGCACTATATATTTCACATGTCTTGAAGCCTTGATTTAAACACAGCTTATAGTACTCAAGGGCTGGCAAGAAAGAAAAAGCAAGACAATGTGATTTAACAGTGGGGGCAGTCTAGCTAGGAGAGGAAAGATGCAGATGATGGCCAGAGTAGCGTATGTAACACAAATCTATTTCCTGAAATGTTCATAGACATGTAACAATTGATATCTACTTTTTATGAATCTTCATCTGTCCCTTGGACGCTCTTCTCAGTTCTCCATTTAATTCTTTGGAGTTTTCCATCCTGTGATATCTCTGTTACCAACCTTCCCTCAAATACTCTGGATGAAGCTCCTTCCCTCTCATCATTGCTAGTGTTTGAATGAGACAAACAAGTCACTGACTCTAGGTTGTCCCCTTCTTGTTCCTTTCACTCAGCCTACTTGCCTAAGTTGGGTATCTGTCTCAGTTGCTTCACAGCCCAGCTCTCTGCATGACACCATAGCATGTGCTCCAGACTCCTCACCAGTTTCAATGCCTCAGTGTATCAATATGCAACTCCTTTCCTGTTAGGGACAAATTTTTACCCAAGCACCATATTCAGCAAGAACAGTATTCCTGGAAGTCATTCTCCGTTTGTTACTGAATACCCTGTTCTGCCATGTAGCACAGGAGAAAATATGTTGGAAAAGATGTCAAAAGATGATTTGAAAAAATATATATTAAAAAAAAAAAAACTTTTCTCCCCAACACAAGATGGAATTTATTTAGTTCAAGCTAATCTTGATAAGGTGCGCATACAACCTATTCTTAAACATCTCCAGTATAGCATATCGTAGAATCATAGAATCATGAGGTTGGAAAGGACCTACAAGATCATCTAGTCCAACCATCCTCCCATTACCGTTGCTACCACAAGCCACTGAACCGTATCTCATAGCTCCTCATCCAGATGCCTCTTGAACACTGCCAGGGACAGTAACTCCACCACCTCCCTGGGCAGGCCATTTCAGTGCCTGACCACCCTCTGAGAGAAAAAGTTTTTCCTTATGTCTAATCTAAACCTCCTCTGGTACAACTTGTGCCCATTTCCTTGGGTCCTATCTGTTGCCTGGGAGAAGAGGCCAAACCCTTCCTCATCACAGCCTCCCTTCAGGAAGTTATAGAGTGCAATGAGGTCTCCCCTGAGCCTCCTCTTCACCAGACTGGACAATCCCAGCTCCCTCAGCCGCTCTTCATAAGACTTGTGCTCCAGACTCCTCACCAGTTTCAATGCCCTTCTCTGGACATGTTCCAGGGCCTCAATATCTTTCTTGTAGTGAGTGGCAGTTCTGCAGCCTTCTTAAATATTACATTTGAGATCTCTGTTACCTTTACAATCAGGAAGGTTTTCTGAACATATTGCTTAAATCACTCTGGGGTACAGTTTATTCTTTTCCCTTTCTACATATCTTTCATGTGTTTAAATATTGAGTCTCTTTTCAGTCTCATCTTCCAGTTAAATAAATTCAGTATTTCCAGTCTTTCCCATATCTCAGATTGTCTAGACTAGTCTGGACCCTTCTCAACTGTTTTATATCTTTCTTGGTGTATAGTACCCCAAATGGTCATGAAACTCCAACTGAGGCCTTGAGAGAAGAAGGATGGGGTGAAGATTTCTTTCAAATACCACCAAAAATGAATTTTCCTTACTTCACAATGAAGTGTGGGTCTTGGTGAGTGAGGCTAGCACAAGTACAGTAAGGTTTTCAAAAGTTCTTAGCATTTGCTCAACTCCATTTTCTTACAAATATTGTAGAAAAGCTGGCAATTTTTGAAAATCAGAGCCTTCAAGTGCATGTTAGTAGTGCTACATAGAACAAATTTGTCATTTGCAATGAACATCTTCCACTAGCCAAAGCCTGATGTTAGCTCTTATATCTGATACTACTAATCATCAAAGACACTCCTATAATTTTTCATTGGAAGACAAATTTCAGTCTTGATTCTGCAAAGGACTATGTACATCACATTTATGCCTTGCACAGGGAGGACCCTCAGGAAAGGGATTAATTTCTGCTATGTAGAAGAACTGATAATTTTATAACTTGGAAGGGAAAATAGGAGAAACGTGGGGGTTCCTGGAAGGTATGAAAATTTTTTACTTTGAATGTCATCTTAGCCCAATATTGTTTTCATAGGAAAAAATATTCTCTCTTTGTCTAACACTTTCCAAAATGGAATAAAACCTTTAAATGAGTTTAAAGTTTTCATACCATGGTATTCTACAAGGTTTTAAATTTTAGGTTCTTGATTCTTCCATCCATAAACAGTAGCCAAATACAATAATGTAGAGAATAAAATGCCAGTTTAGCAGGTTTGGAAATAATGTTGTTTTGTTTTTTAATACAGAACACTTTCACATGCTCTCCTCTGTGTGACTTTCAAGAATGGTGATGTGGCAAAATATAGTTGGCATTGTACACTCCATGACAACAGTTAATGAGTAAATAAATGACCCCAGGCCCACTTCCACTGAGTTTCAGTCATAATAGTACAGTATGTAGGTTTAAGCTCCAAGCTGACTAATTCTAATAGTTATAAATGAAATGTTGCTTTGATATATCGATCTATTTCTTACCTTGCTTTGGTAAATGTATGAACAGAGTATCCAGGATGTTCTGGTCTACAATGCTGAGACTGTGGTAACAGCCTGTGAAACTTGGGGAGATGGTAAAGCAATTTATACGTTTACAAATTATTTCAGAGAACAAATTAAGCTGCTTATTCACCAGGGTTCTGAAGAGCCAAGACTGTCTCCCTGCCCCAGCCTGTATTAAACCTATTTAGAGAAGACTCCTGCACATCTTCATCCTGACAGAAATCATAGGAAAAGGGACTGTAGGTATGCACACAGTAAGTCATCACATTAGATGGTCATATTTTAGAAAGAATTTAAGCTTTCCTTTTTGACTTTGCCCTGAAGCAGAGTAGAGCACTCATACAACTAGTTACAAATGGGAGGTAGTTCAAGGAGTTGCTGCCTTTCAGTAGCAGTCAAGGGAGACCCCATAATCATTGAATCATAGAATCATTTAGGATGGAAAGGCCTCTTAAGACTGTCAAGTCCAACCATCAATCTAACACTGAGAAGTCCACTACTAAACTGTGTCCCAGAGTGTCACATCCACACATCTCTTGCATGCTTCTAGGGATGATGACTCCTCCACTTTCCTGAGCAGCCCATTCTAATGGGCTTTTTGAGATGTTCTTCATGGTATCCCATGTAAACCTGAGGCCATTTCCTCACATCCTATCACTTGTTCCCCGAGGAAAGAGACCAGCTCCCATCTCCCCACAATTTCCTTTCAGGTAGTTCTAGATATGAATGGAATCTTCTCTCAGCCTCCTTTTCTCCAGGCTAAATGCAGCAGTATGGAAGGATTCAGCAGGCATAATACACTGAGCATGGTAATGCATTTTACATGCTTGAAATGATGATGAACGTACTCTGTCCCTTTACCCTACTTAAACCTCAGAAAGAAAGGCTCATTTAGTAGCCTGGGATCAGAAGTCTCCATTGAACTCTCCACTCTGGTAAAAGCCCTCTGCATGTCCTGGGTAAGCCATTAACAGAAACCTTGCCTATCTGTGCCTCTTTCTCCATCTCTCTCTGTTTTCTGTGAGGGGATCTTCAGTACAGTGATAATACAAGACAGTCTCAAGAACAACAATGATACAAGCTTCTATATTAATAACTTGCATGGGAAAATCCCCTGCAATTCATAAATGAAGGAGGTAGACTTCTTAAATTGCTAAGAATGCTATCTGGGTCAATTGATCCTCATCTCAGATTCTGGGTCAAGATTTTCACATGCTGAGGGAATTCATATATCTCTTTCCTGTGCCATTTCTCTGGTCTTTCATAAAGGAGAAATTTATTCTTCAGCCTTCAGTTACATCCATTTAAGTCAACAGCAAGTTACAAATCCCTTAAAAAGTAGACTCAATTACTTTGTGTGTTCATCAAACTATTTGTTTTATGAAATCAATCTACTGAAAGATGCTACCATATTCTAAATAATAGAACATATTAATGAAACCAAATATTTTATGGCTATACATCACTAAAACATCAAGAAACTCAATTAAGATTCACACCCTCTGAATCTGATTCAAACACTGCATTTTCTATGTGTAGAAGTCTGCAGGCTGGCTGAAATGCAAGATCCCCTACATTCATACACAGAACTTCTACTGATGCCAGTGGAAAGGCCTAGGATAATATAAATATTTTTCACACATGCTGTTATATCCTGTGTTTGTAGAAGAAAATGTTTGTTTCACTTAAAGTAAATGCATGTAGTGTGTCACAACCTCAATCTGACTACACTGACTTCTCTGCCAGACCAGGTCATCTTCCAATACTGAAAGACTGAACAAGTTTTTGGATGTTAAAATCCACAGAGAAGTTGAGGATATTTTTAGATTCATAATATCTAAAAATATTTTTGCTTTTTGTATATTCTGTAAAAATCACTGCCATGGAAAATTAGAAAGTACTAAAGGGATTAAATTACTATAATATGTTCTCAAAGAAGCATTTATCAATTCACAAGAAGACAATAGCACGGACACTTCCACAGTCTGCTCAACATGAGAGCATAATTTAATTTTATACAAGATGTGCAATGTATAGGTAAAATAATAACAGATCTGAAAAAATTAGACAATGTTACTGGCAATCACGTGTAAATGAGAGAAAAGATGGGGAAGACTCAAAATAGGGACAGTAGCCATGGGTAAGATTTATAGTCATACTCTATTGACAGTGTTAACGGTGTCTTTTGCCTCACTCTGTATTGAATTTTGACCAGTTTATTTATGCAATGCCAATGATTTATTCTTCAGACTGTACCACTTCATGTAACAACACTTCGGCTATAAAACAATCTGATCCAGTGAACCAGGTATCCAAGAGAGAAACTCAGACAAATAAAGTTTATCTGTTTCTCATTTGGGCAATAGAGAATCACACAGTCCAGCCTGGGTCATCACACCAGTAAACTTACTAACTTTTCTAGGTATACCAATATCACTGATCCAAACTGTGCCAAGAGTTCTCCTGAAGTCAAGGGGAAAAAAAAAAGAAAAAAAATTAAGTGGCAGATTCTACATTGCATCTCTGAGGCATGACTGCTTTCCCAACAGATTTTTCTTCACCGTTTGAGGAAGATTTGGTCAGTGATGCCTTAGATACATATGGTCAAGCTGTTAGATGTGACATTACTTTTGTGAGGAATCAGGGCGTAGCAGTGTGTCTTCTGCAATCAGCCGCTGTCCTTGTTTCTTGAGCATACTGGTAACTAGCACAAGTCCAGCAGCCTCACTCCAAGACATCAGGCCAACACAAAGCAGTCTTAGGACTGGAAGAGGTGAGTTTTAATCATCTGTTTTACACTTCATGATGAGCAGATTAGCCAGAACCTGGAAGCTGACACAGTATGCACATTTATTCAATCTCTTCTATACTTTTTACTTCCCAAATCTCTCCATCCTACCCCTGAGAAATGTTGATGTTAATTGTATTTACAAAGGGATTCAGGTGCCAAAGCCACTCAGCAATTTGGACATCTTGGTAGTGCACTCAAGCTCTCAACACCACTAAAAGAAATATTCAAAAAAGTGTGATTTCAAAATCTGCACCTCTAGTCTCAGAAATAAATAATACACTGTAGAGAAAGTCCAGCATAAAAGAAAAAAAAAAGCAAAAGAGAGATGTGAACAGAATAAATAATGGAGTGTTGAACTCGTTCAGATGAGTTACAGAACTTTGGAAAAGAGGAGAGGGATGTGGTCACTCAGACATCTGAGGAGAATCAAGCTCCACACCCAGAACTGGATGGTCTCACCTACAGATCATACATGAATACAGATATCAATAGAGATGAATAAGCATTAAGGAGAAGGAGAAATTTCTGTTCTTTTTAAAATAGGCAGTTTAAAAAAATCATAAAGAATTCATGACCAGATAAACATTTTATGGAAAGATATTTAGTTTATCAGCCCAGCACATTCTGATTTACCTCTAATTTCCCCGAAATAACGCCGTGTTAGAAACCATGTGCTACACACACAGTTCAGTTATAATTCCTGATGCTTAATTTCAGCCTTCCTACCCAAACACATGTTGTTCTGTGGAAAATATTCTGAATTCAGGACACAGAAGGTCAAAGTATATGGAGTGTTTGGTAAATGCTTGAGATGGTAGAGCACAAAACATTGTATGGGGAACACATACCTGAGCTTTAGCTTCCCCAGTTTATACATCTACAATCACAGCATCCTTGTACCACTGTAATTAGTATCTACATTGGTTTACTGTGATAGCATTTGAACATGGAAAAGAGCATCTTGTTGGAAGTGATCCTTCCATGACCTCCATCTGAACCTACCCCATGCAGAACAACAGCCTAACATCCAAGCTTCTGACACAGTGCTGAATTACGGTTAAAATATCAAACTCGTCCTCTGCAGGTACAAACGACTGGCCTCACAGCTTACTTCTAATGGCTTAGCATCCATGAATTTCACATGCACAGCTAACAGTGCTGAAATGCGCTGGCCTCTCTCCACCCCTTGAAAAATTGTTACCGAGCACCTGAACCTTACTTACAGTATTATGGCATGAAGGAAGAAAGAGAAATATGTGGGTAAATCTAGGAGAGTCTTTAGTTTCACAGTCAAGAATAAATTTTTTTTGGTGTTGGGGGAACACATACCTATTTAACAAAAAGACATCCTTCAGAATCAAAAATAGATGGTTAATAACTCAGGAAACACGTGCATGAACAAATGCTTGTTGTATCTTTCTGTGAGACCCACCCATGCTCTCTGAAGGTTGCCCATGCTAGCAACCATTTCTCTGTGGCTGAGGTAGGCAGTGAGAAGGGAAGAGCCATTGCCCCAGCTTATCACACATTCCAGCACTGTGATGGGGACCAACAAGGATTCTGGCAGTGTAGGTGTTTCTCACACCAGCTATGTCCTCTTCAGCAGAGGTGGCCCAGAGAGCCTCCATGGGAGAGGCTCCAAGGCTAAGAAAATGCCCACTCTCTTGCCCCAGCAATACTCTTTTTCACTGCCTCCATCACCGCTCTCACAAGTAATAGCAAAACCCCTCTGTGAGCTGTGACTGCTGCAAACTGTCAGAGAGAGCTGTGAGGGAGGGGACAATGTTTCCCCAGGCATTGCTGAGTGCTGGCACCGAGCAGGAGACTGCCAAGGCAAAAAAATAAAAAATAAAAAATAAAAAAAGTTTAGTCTCCTTTTCTTGCCAGACCCATGGGAATCACCCTGGGATCCTGCCTCCTTCCTCTCCCCCCGTCTTGGCAGCCCCCTTCCTTGCTGTCAGGCACAAGCAAACCCTCCATTAGTCATAGGAAAAACATTCAGGAGTACTTGCTATGGATTTATTCAGCATTGCTTGTAACCATATTTTGAAAGGCGAGATCAATGGCACGGTGTATATACAGTTATTTTTTATATGGAACAGACTCATTTTCACACTTGGCATGCAATTAAACACCAGAGTGATGAAGAAGCGTGGCTCCTAAAGGCCAGCACATTTCATGCTGGGAGAGCCTTGTACAGCTACCCCCTAATTACATGCAATGCCGACAGCAGCCAGGCACATACAGCGTGCAATCGTTTGATTAAAGTGAACACCGTGGCCAATAAACCAAATGCTTAAAACTGTAAATACTACCTAAGCTAAACATACGAAGAAAGAAATGCAGAAAGCGGAGCTGACAAGTCCTTGAACAATGTTTCAGCTTCTCATGTCTTGAAATCATTTTCTCATGTTGGGACTGTTATTTGCTCCAAAGTGATCCTTATGTGAGGGCAAATTCACTGTAACCTTTCCCACACGCCTGCTCTGCAGCATGTACGTGGCTTAAAGAGAAACTTCCATGCTCTGCAAAGCTCACAAGTGCACCGGAATCAGCTATGAATTTCCTCCACCGTTCCCATACCATTCTTCATTAGTCTCTGCAGAGGCGCTAATTACTCACTCCAGTGGCGTCCAAAAACAAGCTGCTTTCTCTTGCACACCCATTTTCCCTCTGCAGCTGAGCTTTTGCAGACAGCTGCAGGAGCAGTGGCTGCATTGCATCCATGAGCTGCATGGCTCCAAAAGCGCTGTATAGCTCTGTACCTGACCTGCTTGGGGTACAGCTTACAGCTCTTGTCATATGTCCTGAGTAGATGCAGAGGGGATTTCTCAAGTACCCTATCTACATATATATTTGTATGCAGGTAAATATATATACACCCCCTTGGTATGTTGAAGCGTCCCTAGCACCACAGCCCTCATGGGATCAGTCACACTGTTTTCATTCATCCTATGCATGCTCCGGGACAATTTCCCACCACAGAGGTACACCGAAGATAAACCGTCTGTGCAATCTACAGTGCAATTTCCTTTCACTGGTGCACAGTGTGCAAGGTGATGGGGAAATGCTGTTTCCTTTCACCCTACAGACTCACGCTTCCATCTGAGACAATCTGGATGATCCGGGGCTTATGGAAATCTTCTGAAATCTTGTTCTTCTGTTCTGTCTTCTTCCCAACATAAACAGAGTCCTTCTAGCCCACCCCCCAGCCTAAAACAGTTCCTTCCCTCTGACTTCCAAGAGATCCCCTGTCCAAGCACTGTTTTATCAGGGGAGCCTCAGTTTTGGCACGTTTGCGTCTGGGCTCAGCTGGCTGATGTCTTCTCATCCCATGCATTCCGCAGGTCAAAGGTATACCCCAAAATGTACTCACTGCCTCTAACCCAAGGGAAGCATTGGAAATTGTCAGACTTGAGGACAGCAGCTGGATCAGCAAAGACAGCCAAGACTGCAGAGTCCACAAGATTAATTTCAGGGACGTACTTATTGAACTCATGCTAGCTTTAGGAAGAGGGGGGAAAGAGGGAGTTCAAAATTTGGGCTCAGGCTCACGGCAGTTGCTATTTTTATTGTAGTAGTTTGCCCATCCTTAGTGGATTTGTGATATCACGATCATTTCTGTGCTGGCAACAGCATAGAGTGTCAAGAGCACAGTTATGATTTCACTGCAGCACTAAGCCAGAGAAGCTGGATCGTGAATGCGCAAGCTCTGACCAGAGCACAAACAGTTTAAAAGCTCACAAATAGGGTATCGGAGAAGTTATTTCTTTTTCTTAACATGCTGCTGCTCCCCACATCCAGCCCAACTCCAGGATTAATGCCCACAGCCACCACTGTTGTGCCTTCAGTGGTCGTGAGAAGATGGTGGATCACCCCAGGGACAGCAAAACGGGCAGCAGAGAGGGAACGATGCCTGCCTTCAGACAACTGTTTTGAAATCTTCGTGTTAATGGGTGAAGTGATGGTACAAAACACATCCCTTTCTATATCTGAGATCCCTGCTGCAGAACCTGATCTATAGGAAGATCTTTTATGGCTTGGGAAATAAATAATCAAACCAAATATTTTTCACACAGAGGGTGGTGACGCACTGGAACAGGTTGCCCAAGGAGGCTGTGGATACCCCGTGCCTGGAGGCATTCAAGGCCAGGCTGGATGTGGCTCTGGGCAGCCTGGTCTAGTGGTTGGCGACCCTGCACATACCAAGGGGGTTGAAACTAGATGACCTTTGAGGTCCTTTTCAACCCAGGCGATTCTATGATTCAAATATCAATTAACGTGTGTTTAAGGAGAGTGGATGAAAGCACTAAAAGGCAGCAGAAAATTCATGGAAAAATGAGTGTTTCCTGTAATCAGAGTTCCGTAAAGGAGGATCTCCTGAGGCAGTACATGCAGAATGGAAAGATCTGGTTATTGCTGGAAACAGGGATTTTATTTTGGAATTCAAGAAATCGGTTTGCACTTAAAGAAAGAAAACTCCTATGTAACCTGATGATGATGATGCATAAATTATCTGTGCCCTACAGACCATTTAAAAAACAAAACCTGCCTTCTTTTGGTTGATTTCACTTTTTCTGGTGCTGCAAACACAAGAGTCAACTTACACGAAGCGGAAAAGGTGTTTAGTGGTCAGGAAACATGTTCTTTCAAGTGCACAGAGAACACAACACTAAGGCAGAAATAGCCCAGCAAAAAAAAAAAAAAAAAAAGAAAGAAAGAAAGAAAGAAAAAAGCTTCATGATTTATTATTTGGATTTTCAAGCATGACAGGTGTTACTCTTTGTAAAAACACCACTTTTACATCACTGCAGAAACTGGCAAATGCCAAGGAAACATAAAGCAAAGTTTTGCCATTCTGCAACAACAAAGAAAATTAAAGGGTTGTTTAGGAAAAAAAAAAAAAAGAAAAAAGAAAAGAAGTCATATATACCTGTTTCTGAGAAGCAAAAGCTGCTGGAAGGTACACTACAGCCAAGCAGTGAACCTCTTTCCATGGCCAACCTCACAGCAGTTCCTCTAGAACTGACACACAGCACTGTGTGCCATGACATGGGCAGGCAGGTCCTGCTGCTAAAGTAAGGAGAGACTCAGAGAAATGCTAGTCTGTGTTAACAAGTGTTAATAAAGCAGCACTGGCAGGCAGCAGCTTGCTGTAGCTGCAACACGCCAGAACCACAGCTTGCAGTCTCCAGACTAAGCCTTCACATTGGCTCTTTACAAGCAAAATGCAGCTTAATCAGGACTAAAGCACCTCTTCTATGAGGAAAGGTTGAGGGAATTGGGCTTGTTTAGCTTGGAGAAGAGAAGGCTCTGGGGAGAACTCATTCTGGCCTTCCAGTATTTGAAAGGAGAGTATAAACAGGATGGCTGTTTACGAGGGTGGATAGTAATAGGACAAGGGGGAATGGTTGTAAACTGAGATAGGGGAGGTTTAGGTTAGATATTAGGAGGAGGTTTTTCACATAGAGAGTGGTGACACGCTGGAACAGGTTGCCCAAGGAGGTTGTGGGTGCCCCATCCCTGGAGGCATTCAAAGCCAGGCTGGATGTGGCTCTGGGCAGCCTGGTCTAGTGGTTGGTGACCCTCCACATAGCAAGCAGGTTGAAACTAGATGACCTTTGAGGTCCTTTTCAACCCAGGCCATTCTATGATTCTATGATTCTATGGTAGATTGTACAGACACCTGTCAGAACTGTTCAAGGTAAGAAGCTTCGGGCCAGGGAGCTAAAGCTAGTAAATTCACTCCTAGTTCTGTTTTTCTGCCATTCTTTTTCATTGGGATACAGGGAAATTCTTCCCCACCACTAAACACAGTCATGTACAGAGTCTGGAGTGGCTATTTTTACATATAAAGAAGCAAAGAAGCCTTGTGTTAACATCTTTAGCGTTATGAAATGGTAATACAAAAGACAAACGCACTCTTCAGAAGTTGTATATGCTGTCAGTACCTTGGGGTACTGAAGAATTTTATCATTAAATAATGAAAAATGAACATACACAATGACAAAAATACAGCTCTGATTTCTTGACAGTTACCATCAACTGTCTGAAGGAACGTGACACAGTTGTGAGCACAGTAGCAGAACAGATACCATATGCCACGAGTTTTCTCTGCATCGTTTTTTCACAAAGCTCATGGATTCTTCTGAATTAACAGCAAATGTAACTCAGCAGAGCCACGCATCTCAAACGTTCCACAAAATGCGAAGCACTTCCATAGAAGAAGCAGAAATAGAGAGGCTGAGGTCACCTGGCAGGAATTTGGGGGACATTATGTGAACCTTAAGGCTCAGCCTGAGAAGGGAAAAATGTACCATCACTGCAGTTTACACGGCTTAGTGTAAATGCTGTTAAAGCAGCTGATGAGTACAAAAGTAAGCTGATGGACCAAAGAAGTCTTACCGTCAGAGAAGGCTGGAAAAAACTTTTTCTTTTTTTCTTTTTTCTTTCTTTCTTTTTTTTTTTAAATATAGGCTGTTTGCATTACTTCAACAGTAGTCGCTCATCAAAACCCAACTAATCTAATTTCTGAACATGTCCAAGCTACTATAATAATACCGACATTTAGGCTGTGTTGGGAATACACTAAATGCATAGCAAACTATTCCCAGTAGAAAAGCTACGTGGGCAGTTCTCTGTCTGTATCAAAACTAACAAGAAAATAAGGTATTGACCCAACAAGCAGCAATGAATCCGGTTAGACAGCTGCTCAGTAAATATTTTGATAATATAAAAACACTGAGTACTTCGATTTTCATCCACTCTTCCCTGAATGTTTTTGGGGTGCTTTTTTTTCTTTTTTTTTTCTTTTTTTTTTTGTGTGTGTGTGTGTGTGTGTGTGTGTGTGTCATATAATGGCTAATTCTCACAAAACTACAAAAATCAACTACATACTGTTGCAAAACCCTTCACAGAGATATGCATAAATGCCGGCTGACTTGCGAACAACAAGGGGAGCTCATAAAAGGATAAGGGAGAAGGTGCCAAAAGCTCTGATCTCTTATGAGCTGCTGAGTCTTTTTATTCAAATTATACTCCATATATCTATATGTAAGTGGAAAGAAGAACACAGATGTTTCTTTGACCCTGGCTGATCTGAGGAGCCAAGTGTTTCTGGTAACAGCAACATTTTGTCTTCATCCCTCCTTTGACTGATTCAGTGGGGAGTTGTTAGAGTTAGGGTAATATGGTTAGGTTGCAGTTGGACTTGATGATCATTATGGTCTTTTCCAACCTGAGCAATTCTATGATTCTATGATTCTCCTGCTTCCATACCTTGTTTCTCACCAATCATTTCCCCTGAAATAAGTTCTTGTGAAGCTATTAGACTTTCCTTACTACCAAAGGGAGGAAAAAGCAAGTTTCTTGCTGCAGTGGCAAAAGGAATCAAAGCAGCATTGCTCTCCTTGAGGAGATAGCTTGTTTTTTTGACAAAGGAGTATCTCAAAAAATTTTAAAAGGAGAGAGAACAGACAAAGATTGGGCTTGTGTTACTCTGGTTCTTAAGATGACGCTGCTAACATTTAAGATATCAGAAGGTAAAAGAAAAAGTTGATTATATATTTTAAAAAGAAAATGTGATAAAAAGCACATCCACAAAGGGCTGAAAACCAGAAAGCCTGCAAATCCCAGCTTCTCTCAGTGAACAAACACCTAGAGATAACCAAGGTTCTTTGATTGACTCTTCCTTGTACACAGCCTTCGTTATCTCCTCCTGCTCCTGGGATGGTTTCTCTCTGCCTTTCTTAGCAGCTGTTGCTAGAGGCAAAATCAGCATCTCCGTCACCATTTGCAGGATATTACAGTGCTAGACATCACTCCATTCACAAACTGTGGCTCCACAGTGACTACAATGATGGGAAGCCTGAGTAGCCCAACTGGTTTTAATTTACATCAGGTAACTGGAATTGCATTTGTGCCAATGGGAACAGTACCTGGCCCAGAGAGCCAAGCTGTAAACAGGTGGGAAGAAGTTTGGAGAGAGTTCATCACTGAGGATGTGAGAAATGTGCGCGTGAAAAGAGTTTAGTCAGCAATCAGTCACCTCCAATTTTTTATATATTTTTAAAACCACAAGAGGTTTATCCAAGAGCCCTGCAGACTTTAATCTGGGTCCTTGCGCAATGCTGTCTCCTGCAGCACTAAGGCAGGTGCATTCAGAGACGCACACGCGGATCCTTTGCAATCTCTGAATCACAGCGACGTCTCTGCCGCACCGCTGGCTCTCTGCACTGCCACCTGCACACTCATTGCTTGCTCAGAGCGGCCCGGCCGGCCGATAGCACGAGTTCAGAAAATCAAAGCCAGGCAGACGATAGCGTGGGAGGCTGAGCACGAATTGTTGCAGGGCTCTGACTAACGCTCCAGCAGGGAAGCATGCAGGAAGCCGTGCAGAGCCAGGAAGGACACTGCCCCGGTGCTTCCTTTCTGCCACTTCAAAAATATCGACTAACAGAGCTCTTTATAAAAAAAAGTGCTTTGGACAGATCCTGACGTTAGCTCTTGGCCTTTGCCTCATATTATCTTACCGAAAAATAGAAGGAAAGTACTGCAAGTAGTTAATAGCTCCTCTTAAACAGGATGCTGAGGATAGCGATTACAAGGCACTCTGTGGAAAGACTTTGAAATGTGCAAGCTGTGTATTCACAGTCTGGGCATGAATGCAGCTCATACACGTCCCTGTTACCATTCTCTGAACACAGAAAACAGTACTTTCTTTTACTTTCTCCCTTTCTAGCCTCTCATCACGTCCTCTCTCTCTACATACTGCTTTAAAAGAGAATATTAAAAAGAAAAACAACAACAACAACAAAAAACCACTGTACTGGTTATACTATATGCAGCCATTTGTATTGCCTTTAGTTCTGAAGCTCAGAGGCAATGTTATCAACAAGTCAGAGTTGTGCTGAAATCCAGTTTTGAGATGGAGGCACTGAATCAGCCCATAACCTTGAGGAAGGCACTCGAGCTGCTGATGCTTCCATCAGTCATGGCAGATGTATGGGTAAAAAGCAGCACCCCAGTGAAGCACAGATGCTTCATCAGGGTGAAACTATCTTAAATTACACACACAGACACACGCGCACACACAACACATAAGGGTCTCATACCTCCTTACCTCGTTTCAGTAGCTGTTTTGACAAAACTCTGCATGGCTTCACATCTGTTCCAGTTGCACCAGAATATTGTATTTATACATTTAAGATGTGTAATTGTCCAAAGGTATATCTGATTCACAGCTGAAAACTCACTGTGATAAAACTTAACTTTAAGCAAAGTGCCATCATAAGCCTTACTGAGTAGCAGGAAGCCTGAACTTAAGGAATGGCAGCCCTGTTATTGCTCCTTGTTCTAAAATTGATAGGTTTGATCTTTTACATTTATCTTCTATAGTCATTAATCAGCTTTGAGGTGAAAGCTGAAGTTCCAACATAGTATGTTCTTTCACTGTTCAGTTTTAGTTAAAATTCTCACCAAACACTTTGTTTAATATTCCACGGTGAGACTGGGGTGAAATGGTCCCAAGGAGTTCAACAATCTATGCATAGCAAATCAAGAGCCAGGCGTTCATTATTAATTTAATTAACAAAAATGCACGCAAAATTATATCACATTTTAAGGCTCTAAAGGGATTTCACTCAGACCTACCAGCTACTTCCAGAAAAAGCTTTAGGATTTATAAACACTATACCAGCCACTGTATTCCCTACAAAATTACAGACAGAAAACCTCAAAATCCTTCTTCATAAATTCTTGAATCTGGGACTCTTTGATCAACATCAACCGTACCATTCAAGGATTTCTGTAAATCCTGAGAGCCTTGGGAAATGCAATGTACATGTAGCAAAAAGACTACCTAATGGCCATATGGAATGCCGTTTTTTCTTGCCCACTTGCAAGTAACATAGAAATGCCTGTATGAAATGTCTCCGGGGGCCTGGTGCTAGACAGATGAAAATTCAGGAAATGGGTAGAGAGAGGAACAGAGGAGCAGCTTTGAATGTTGAACTGCCATTCACATCAGTGGGACTTTTAGTCAAAAATGAGGACAGAAATGGATTATCACCTTTTACAAAGAGCAAAGTCTCTGACATGATTTAAAGCCTGCATCAGAGGTTCAATCAGACCTCAGTCAATTCATGCTGCACTATCTGCAGGACTGCGTGCAGGAAAAATGCGTGCTGATTTTAGGAACTTAATAAAATAACAAAGCCTCGATGCTTGACCTTCATATTTATTTTCAACCAAAAGCTATCTTAAAAAAAAAAATCAGTATTAAAAAAGTTTGATGTTGATTAACTGGGCCTGAGTGTAATTAAATTTATGAATAGAGAGAAAAATGCAAAATTTTATTAACTGTGGAAGGAATGTTAGGTCCTTAATTGCCCAGCAAGTTTGTGAAGACAAAGGAGATCAGTTTACAAGGGTTAAGTAAACATAATATTTTATATTACAGTTCAAATGAATCCAATTTCAACAAGACTGTGTAAGAGTCTAAAAATTGGTTTACCAGATTGAACATTTTTATGTACATTAAAACCCATTACATCGCTCTGAAGTACAGCTACTGAACAGCCAGAGCCACATAAAGAAACCATTTGTTTCTTAGCCCTATGGCTGAATTGCTCCTAGCCTCCTTGCTATTCACATGTCTGGTGGGTTCCCTGTATTTATTTTTACACGCCTACATGTTGTGCATTTTGTATTCCTTTAAGTTTCTAAGGTCATGTCAAAACAAAATGCATTCCTGAGTGGGTCAGCATAGGAATAGCCACACCAGACATCAACGTCATAACTTGATGCTTACTGCAAATCTGAGAAAAGTAACCAGCTGTTGTGAAACACAAATTTCTGGTAAGGGAAGGAGGCAGCACATGAGCACAGTGTTTTGAAAAGTGCTGGTTTAGCAGTAATTGACCTTTTTTTATCTATGGAATAGGCACGCACTTACAGCCTCCCCCTTCTGTTTAGCTAATCACTGGCTCTTGAGGCTGCACACAAAGCTGCCAATTAGCACTAATTATGATAGAAATATTTCATTCAGTTAAACAAGTCTGAATCACTGATCTCCCTCAGCGAGAAATAATCCTTGTAAGCACTTTTCAGAAGAATTCAGCACCCCAAAGAACTAAACCATAGATGTGACAAGCGTGTGTCCTATGGTGATAGCTCCCCATTTCAGAGAATGAGTTCTGGATAACTGAGACTTTGTTACTCAGCATGGCACAGGTTGGAACTGCACACCTCCCTTGCAGGCACAATCATTCTCCCAGTCAATCACAACTACTGCTGCATAATGCACATCTCCTTAGGAGCTGTGAAACTCAAACAGCCCTTGGATCCTCATGGAACATTTAGTTCTGAACATTCTTTCTCTTTACAGCTGTTGGCTCTATGACCATCACCAGTTGTCTTGGTCTTACTTGGGCCATGCCCACACCGTGGTCAGCAGAACATAGCAGGGGCAGCCCTCTAGCTTCCAAACTGATGCGCCAGACACCGCCATCATATGCACCAGGGGCAAGTCCACTGACATCTGTGTCAGGAGCACAACTGACTGTGGCCATTCTGAGCTACAGCTTTACAGCAAAATCCCAGGGCAGATAAAGCTTTAATGCATCTCAGGAGCAAGGCACACCAGCCCAGGTCCAAGGCTGGTGGATGAAGAAAATAGCAGAAACAAGATAGTGCGGGTAATGCTACATGCTCAGCCACTCCAGTTCAAGCCCAGCTGTCTCAGCAGACTCAGTGTGGCCATCCAGGCCCACACTAGCTTGCACTCTGAGAGAAAACATGTCTCAGTCAGCAGCTGCATACACTAGGAACAAGTGTGTTTCATTGCACCTGACACACAGTGCCTGTCTTCTTAGGATGTACAAGCAACAGATTTGTCAGGCAAGCCAGAAGAGATCCTCCCCTTAGCAGCAGAAGTGAAGGTCAGTCTTGCTCCAGCAGCTCTAGTGCTGAAAGGGCACATTGTGAGAAATGAAGTAACGTGCTGGCATCTGTATGAGCTACATTAAAATCACCAGAAGCACAGACAGAATTGCCTATACCATGTATCCAGGAAGGGAAATGCATGGTTTTGTTTCTTGATGAGCTGTGGCTCTTCCCTGCTGTCCTCAAGGCTCCACTGGAACAGGTTGACAATGGGCAGGCTGCCTACCTGTGCAGCAAAGAGCAGGGCTGGGAGGGGCTCCAAAATCCAAAGAGGAGCTGAGCTAAGGGAGTTACGCAGTGACTGGAGGTCTGGTTTGACTAGGAGAAGTGCAGGCTTCACAGTCAAGATGATGATGAGTTGCAATACGAGTGGGTGGGTAGGGTGGAGCAAGAGAAGGCTTGAGAGAACTGAACCCAAATGACTCCCACACTCCGGAGAGCTGGAGACTGGGAGCCGTCCTTTCTGGAAAGCAGTGTGTTAGGCTATGTGAGGAGCAGAGTAAGGCATTGCTCCTAATAAAGATGGGTGGGAGCTGCAATGCTTGGAAACCGTGTGTAAAATGCATATGGGCCCGAGTATGCGGATATAACAGACCCATCTTAATTTCCTAGGAGCAGTAAAGGCAAACTTTTAGTAGCCTAAAACATAAAATATAATTTGGAAAAGCTGTGTTGCTGGGGAAGGCGAAGAGGCATGCCACAGCCTTTGTGGAAAAGCTGTTTTGGCAAGGGAACAATTAACGAGCCAGTCATCTCTGATGGTGGGCATAAATATTTGCATCTCAGAAACGTTTGCCACCTTCTCCACACTCCCCATCTCCCTGCCTGTTTTTCCCCTTCTCTGCAGCCTTCTCTCTCACACGCTCCTTTTCTCTCCCCTCCTCTCCCTGCCTGCCTGCCTGCCTATCATCTCGCTCTAATTGTTTCCAGATTTGTGTGGGAGGTCAGGGCCCGGGAGTGCTGCTTCATGCCAAGTTTATAAACAGAGCAGTGTTTCCAGATGGCCACTGGCTCCAGCCTGGCTAGCAGGTTGATTGGGACCAGAATAACAACAGGTGGAGAACAGACAATGAATTCCTTGACACTTATTTTACTCCCTCTGCTTTTTCCCCCCATTCCCTCCTCCCCGCAGCCACCACGGCTACCACCAGCAGACCTTCCAGCTCTGAATCAGGGCAGGGAGTCAGGACACGGGGGAGAGAGGGAGGGAGGAAATGATGAAAGAACGAGCAAGTGATTTCCTTGACCGGAGAAATGGCAGGGCAGGAAAGGCGATGCGTGCGGCTACCTCGCTGCCATCCGTTACTGCTGCTGTTAATTAAGGTGTCCTTCAACCCCCTGGCACTCATGGAGGAGACCTTCAGAGATGATATATAGAGAATAAGAAAGATACGTTGGACAAAAAGAGAAAACGATAAGATTGATTTAACAATGCTCTGTAGGAAACAGCATGCTCTCAGTTTCTGGCACAGCAGCCTGGGCCACCAAGCCCACTGGCAGCAACTACACATCCTCATCCCAGGGAGCTCTGTACTCTCTATTTTTCCAGACAGAGCTGTTCTTCCCCAGGCTCCAGTTTGCTACCCCCTCCCAGGCTCCTGCTTGCCTGTCTCCTTTACCTCCTCCAAGCTGATGCGTTTTTCCCACTCACCCCAGCAAATTCCCACTTTCCTCATCAAAAGTTGTTTATAGGAATGACAAGGGCAGGGAAAAGAGTCTCTGCAAGGCAGTAGCAGAGGTGCTTTCCTTTTTATTTTCTTGCTCTTCCCAGTGCATTTGGGGGAGTTGTTTGACTGAACTATATTGCTTCCAATGACTGTGTTTTAGAGGAGGATGAAAAGTGACCATAGAGTAGGTTCAGATCCAGGACAAGCTTCAGCCCAGCTGAAGGCGAAAGCAGACAGCACCCTTGAATTTGTACCTGAGGTAACATGAAGGGACATTTTAAGTGCATTCATGGGGTACAGGCAAACCCTGCTATCAAATTCTTCCTGAAAATCCCCAAAGTGAAGGCAGATTCTGAGAGCAGATGGGAGAGAAAGGCAGGAGTGAAGGACATGCCATGAGAAGGAATTTTGGTTCTGGTGTCTGTAATGCTGTCTCCTCTGTCCCAAGAGACCAGTGGGATGTATGAGCTGGATCCAGTCCCAGCAGTATGTTGGGGTGCCAGCGCTGCTCCACTTCTTCAGTGAACCTCCCAGGGATGCACACATTTCAGAAATCGATACTACTGGAAGCCCAGCTTCAGACAGGTGGGAGAGGATAGGGAAAAGGGAGCAAATGGGGTACTAATGAGTAGGAGTAAAGAGAAGTAGTCATTCTTCTCATTGAATTCATTTTGTATTACCTAACTGCAACCGTTCCTATTTCCCTGGCCCAGAACCCTTAAGAAGCAAAACTGTAAATTATCAAAAAACATTATAATCTCAAGTGAATTAATGACTAATGAGTCTAAATTGTTAAAACTGCTGGACATGACTCACCAGGATAGGCTTGACAAACTTGTTATCCACCAGAGAAAGAAGGGTAACATTTTCTCCCCTTTTCTCACTTGTGCTTACACTCTCCAGATGGCTAAATTTATACTAGGACAAATACCCTAGAAATAAACCCATAGAGAAGAATTGGGATTGCAAAGTTAAAAGTTACTGCCTTAAAAAATATATTCCTTAAAAATTCAGTGGCTGACTTAAACAGAATGTTATCCAAAGCGACCGTTGGTAATTAACCCAAGACTCCAAAATGAATTGTTTATTTTCTTTCTATTTGCTGCACTCCTCACATGTAAATAGAGAAATTGAAAAGCCAGTGAAATGGCATGCACATTTTTTTCTGTTCAAATAAAATGATTGAAAAAGTGAATTGCTCACATGAACAAAGCACAGGACTTGCTCCATGCATTATTAGCAGCATATTTTCCTATTTGTAACTCTATATTCAGGTCATTAATGGTTGACATGTACTCATGAGTTGTCTATAAAACACACAGCAACCCACCCACTCACACCCTCCCTAGTAAAAACATATTTTTTGGCATAAGTGACAGCATGAATGTGAGATGAAATTTAATAGGAATACAATTTGCTGCTACTCAGAAAGCTCTTATATGAATGGTGTGTGAAAAGTGAACATTTAAAATGCATTTGCTAATATTTGCATTGCAAAAGATTTCACATTCTCGCATATGAATACCTGGAAGCAGATTTGGAAGCATTTAGGGGTTTTCACAAATGTCAGCAAATTGTTAACAGGTTTTGATTTTCCTAGAGAAATTTCATGACTAGTTTCAGCTGTCAAATTTTACACTGCGTAAGTTCTACATCTACAAATAAACACAAAAACACATTAAGCCAGGTTAAAAAAAAATCTTTACACTTCTAAAGCATCTTATATCTCAGGATCTCAAAATACTTTAAACAAACATTGTGCCTAATCCCAGGGATTGGTTTAAATGAGGTCACTCAGCACCTCTTAAGTAGATGCTTAGGATATTTTGCCAGACTGAACTTTTAAGATAGTTCATTTTATGGCAGTAGTGTAAACTCTTGACAGTTTGGAGATTCTCACAGTTTTAGACTGTAAATTCTTTGGGGCCAAGAATGTCTTTTAGGCTAGAGGATTTTGATTTTACTGCAAATTCTTGTTGTAATTGAAAGGCAAGTAGAATAACAACGACAAAGAGTAGAATGGTAGAATCATAGCATCAACAAGGTTGGGAATGACATCCAAGATCATCTAGTCCAACTCTCCATCTACCACCAATATTTTCCCACTAAACTATGTCCCATAGTACAACATCTGAATGTTTCTTGAACACCTTCAGAGATGGTGGCTCAAAGATCTGATCAAATACATTTAATTTTATGCTCATGTGACTTCCAAAATTTTGCACATGCATAAAGTTTCCCATTTTTATGTGGAACGTTACTGGGATTGAAGATTGATCATTCTTCATGTGCCACTGCATTACTGCTTTTGACACGATGCTATTGTTTGTATAACTCAAAACACTAGGCCCTTCCTGTTGCTCTTTTTTTTTTTTTTTTTTTTTTTTAATTGCAGAAGACCAGCTTTTTCAAAAACAAATTCTGCTTATCGCTTGATTCATTCATGGTTTATCTTTGTTTCTCCAGAACTGAATTATTCACCACTGACATATCGAATCCGTGGTAAATCAACTCTAGACTTTGCTATGCACAGAACTCCTAAGTTTCTGTCGTGAAGGTATTCATCTGATGCTGAGTTAGAGGTGCTTATCTTCTGTCTTGGTTTTTCTTTGGGAAGCACTTTGACTGTGACAATGAGAGCCACCTGTGGTCCTTTCTGTGGAAAGAAGGCAAAAAATATTTGCCAAAAAATAAAGGTTTTCAGTAGGTGGAAAGCTGCAGATAGGCAGACCTATCTAATTAGTAGCATAAGTGATTTTTTTTTTAAGGAAAAGAGCTTGTTTGAGTAATGCTGATTTGAAGTGTTGATGTCCACATGAACACAGCATGGTGTAGGTGTTTCTGTCCTGGATGTGAGTCCTTGCACCTTTACACACCTAAGAAGCACAGTGGGAAATCCAGTGAGTCTGGCTTCAGTCACCAGCTTGTATATCAAGACAAGCTTGAAAGGTCAAGTCTTGGGAATCCACATTTCAGAAGATTTCTATGTAAATGTAAGCAGAAGGATTCAACTTACCTGACTCCATAAGTCTTCAAGTTAAGCATCTAGTGGAAGATGCTTAGATTGGAGGTGCGTCTGCTGTAATCAGCAAAAACAGACATCTCTACAGGCACCTCAGTGAAAGGATCTCTCACTTGCACATTGTTGACTGTAGAAGAACTCCAGAAAACTAAAATAGCTAAGCAAATAACTTCTACATGCTAAAATAAATTCTACTCTAAGCATGGCAGTAGTTTTTTGGACACGGTGAATGATTACACTCTTCACACAGACTTACTTAGATATTGAGACCTTCTGGTGTAATGGCATTTTCAACTGTGAATGTTTCTGAACATTCCTGCTGTAGAGAGATTAAATAAATGCTTCCTGAAATGTAGTTTATTTAGAAGTGAGATGCATACCTGAGGAAAAAAAAAAAAGAAAGAAAAAAAAAACACCCTCAGCTTCTCCTCACGTAACTTTTGAAACACCTCAAACCAGAATGAAGTTATTTTTCCCATCAAGAAGTGGGCAAGGTAGTGAAAGGACCTGTGTAGAGGAGGTGAGAAATACTGTTTCTAAATGCTGAGCAAACCCAAGTAAACTGTCCACAGTGACAACTGAAGTTCAGTGACTGTGGATTATTTATTACACTAGTTTGAACTGCTACTCAAAACCAATGGTATAGGCAGAGCTGCAACTGAAGATGAGAGAGCACGCAGGCACTGTTCATAAATACTCCCATAAATTTTCAAATTAAATTGGAACTCATGTTTGTACAGTTAAAAAGTCCACTTCCATGTATTCAAGGATTTGGATGTACTGTCATGAGTGTTCACAGAAAGAAAGCATAGCTCTGTGAGAGGACTGTTGCAAGGCCTCCAAATAGTTCAACATATGCAGACTCCTCCTAAAAGTGTTTTGAGTTTTTTTGGGTTTGTTTGTTTGTTTGTTTGTTTGTTTTGTTTTTTGTTTTGTTTTTGTTTTTCCAGGAAACACCTTAGAAATTCAAATAAACACGCAGAGGATGAGATAACCAGACTGGTGAGTCAGGTAGTTTCACTTCGTGGTGTCTGATGGCAATTAATCTGAAGAGCGAACTACAACTTGGGGCATTAAACTATTGAATTCCTGGACTTCTGCTATCCAGAGTCTGAATTCTCTCTTCAAAGAGGCACAGTGCAGGTTCAATGTGACGTGACAGTCTGTCCCATGTGGTCTGAGATCTACTGTTCAGGTGCAGCAGGTCTGGCACCAGCCCCACTTTTATGTTTTGAACAATGCATAAATGTTCTGAGTAATTTCATTGTGAAGAGTCCTGCTAATGTATTCAAGACTAATTAATATGTTTCTCTTGTATGTTTTCCATGTAGGATCTCACTTGAGTCAGCTCAGGATGTTCTTTTTCTGTTTATAACCACCCTAAGGAAAGTACAGTAAGCACAGCAAATACACTGGACCTAAAGGGAGAGCATCTGAAATGATGCCACTGTTCTGATTTATCTGGAAGTGCACTGGTCTTGAAACAGCTGACAAATACTGACTGTATAATAACTAGCAATAAGTTACTGTTTTATCTTTTTGCATAGAGCAAACTACCATCAATGGAGTTCTACCTAAGAGCTGCTGTGGTATCAAGGGCTGCACAGTAAAACCCCAAGATGAGGACTAATGTCTGTAAACCATTATAATGGTAATACTTAGTCTAAATCCTAGAGTCTAAAAGGTCTAATAGATCAAAACATTCATCTGTCTGCCAGAGGACTGCCCATGTTCTGAAACTTCACAGCAATTCAGAGACCAAATAAAAGTGATTAATGAGCAAAGAACAATGAAGTTATTGCAGTGGAGTTCATCTCCAAAACAAAGCAGCAGAAACATAATCAGAATTTAGCAGCTAAATAAAGTGGAAGCTATTAACTGCATCTTTATTACTCTGTAAAGGCAAGTAGCAACTGTGTAATTTAAATAGGTCCATTATGTAACTTTTTTTTCTAATTCATTCCTGATCTGCTAAACTAATCTCTATTTTTTAAGGGGTTTGAAAATAAATTAAACGGATAAAAATGCCACTGAAAGCCAGGATTATTTAAGGAATGGAGAACAATAGGAAAGCATGGCAAGGAAAGATCAGCCACTTGACAATGAAGCAACATCCTCAGCCTGAAGCACAATATTATTAAGTAAGCATCTGAGAAAATGTTTTATTTCTTCACACAGGGTACATTCTCTTTCCTCTTCTCTTCCTCTCCTAGCAGTGGAGTTTGAATTAGTGTTAACCAAGAGAAGTTTAACTTAGAGTTTCCTAGACTGGACTAAGAACTCCACTTGTTACATATGTTTGTATTGCACATCCTTCATTTAAAACATATAATGGAAGCCTTGCTTCAATCCTGCTCAAGTATCAGGATTGAAAGGAGGCAGCTACCCATGGGCTTTAGGATCCATTAATGCCCTATGCAGTCAATGTGGGACACTTGAGTAGCTAACAATTCCAAGAGCCAAAGTATGACTCACCTGCTGGAGATGCCTCATCCTCCACTGGTTGTAAAGAAAATGGAAAATAAGTGCACTCTTAAGACAGGTGGCTAAATGTAAGTGGAGCATTTGCCACCAAAATAACATATGTCTTCCTGTGCTTTTACAGTTCCTCCTCCTTATTAGAAAGAGTTCTTCTTCTCACACTGTTTGTTGCACTGTCCTCAAAAACAATTCCTACCACAGTGTTCCAGGCAACATGAGCAAGGAAATTCATCTGGTTACAATGTTGTCTTCCTCCAAATAATGTCTTATTAAATAATTATCAGACAATGTATCTTTGTCTATCCAATAAGCATGTTGCAATCATGCAAGTCATAATATTTTTATGTTTTCAATACCATGGTGCCTATCAGGACATAAGGAGTTTTCACTTTTTTTTTTCATAGCACGACTTGCAACACATATGAGTGGGGCAGCTGTCAGTTCAGTGCAGCATTTCAATAATGAAAGTCAGAGACTTTTGAAGGTTTGGAATATATATTGTAAGGCTATATATTTAAAACTAACACCTTTTCATTTAGGCATGTAAAACTAGTGTTCCCCTTTAATCTAATTTCCTGCCCCTTTTACTAGTGACTCAGTTACAGCTTTTTTCTGTTAGAAAGTGGCAGTTCAGTAGTTCAGTGGACCAAGAAGTAATGTAATATTTTGCAAGTTTTGTTGGAAAAGTAATATAGTAGTGCTATTACTAATGAGGAACATATCCATACCATGCCTGGACTTTGCGTTAAAACGTTAATGAAAAATAGCATGTACAGTTCTGTCCTCTGTTGCACGTGCACAATCTGTTGCAATTAAGAAGACAGGAAGATACAACTGAGTCCTCTGGCTGCACTGATTCTACTGAAGAGCCTCAAGTTGTTCATCTCACTTAAGGCTGTCAGTCATGCTCTGCATAAGAGGCCCACTGTATTTCCGTAGTTGGTGGAAACTTAGGGCTTGGAGCCCAAACCAAAATGCATCTTCATTTTGTAAGAATTCAAAACACAAACCTGACCCTGAACTAATTAGATTCTCCCTCACCAAACCAAGCGTCCGAGCCTCATTTATTCCATTAGAAAAATCTAAGAGAAGGGATTAAATTATTTAGAAATTTTTAAATCTTATTCATATAACTTCATTTAAACTTCACAGAATAGTGGAACAGGTTGCCCAGAGAGGTTGTGCAGTCTCCTTCTGTGGATGCATTCAAGACCCATCTGGACACCTACTTGTGTGGCCTATTGTAGGGAACCTGCTTTAGCAGGAGGGTTGGACTCGATGGTCTCTACAGGTCGATTCCAACTCCTGCAATTCTGTGACTGTGAAAGACCAGCGTGATGTAATTATTAAATCATGATTTGATGATTTGATGAAATTTGTTTGATCTTTCTTCAATCTTGGGCATTTAGAAGTCTTTGTTTTTTATTTGTTGTGCTTCAGGACACCTGACTCAACAGTGATCAGAATTTCACCTGCCCAGTAACAGTAAGTTCTGGTTTTGTAACAATTTTGTGGGTAGTTTCCTTTTTCTCCCTTAACTTCATATTTAAGCTCTTTCTTCCCATCTATTATTTTACTTAATGCCTGCATTTTTATTCTTGTGGTTTTCTTTCCACTTTTTTTTCCCTCTTTTTTCCTCTGCTTCATTCTTTTGCTGTACTTCATTTTTGCTTAGCCTAACATTTATTGTGGCTTATTTTTAGGATGCATGTATGTTTGGGATGAAATTATAATCATCTCAACATTTGTATACCAAGTATATGTTTTTGTTGGAGAAATATATAACAGACAACTGTTCTTGTTCTTCTGAGAAATACACATAATAAATGACAGGCTACAGATCAGTGAATCCTCCACTGTTTTAACAAAACAAAACACTGAAAGCAGGCAAAGGAAGTACAATAGGATAATTTTTTAAAGTACGACAGTTTATCCTGGGGTAAAAATATTGCAAATGTTGGTCTTGACTGTGTTGCATATATTATTTGACACTCAGATGTCAGTAACATACTTTGAAAAAAGCATAGAACATATATACTGCAAGTAATCATATTGAGAGAAAATAAAACACTTGAAACTTTTAGGTAGTTTTCTCAGTTTACTTAGATGTTAGACATATCTATTGCCCTTCAAAGTACACTATTAATAGCTAGCTTTGTGCAACTGTTCTTTTCTCACATACATATTTTTGCAGAGTAACACCTACAGGTACACTTTTCAACCCCATAAATCTCTTCCAATTTTCAAAGTGCTCTTCTGTCTTCATTTCTGAATAACGGTCATAGAGCATGAAGCCCATTGGAATAAATACAGTGTATGAATGCAAGCTCCATGGATTTTTCTGTTACCTGAGCACATGTGTAGGTCCCAAAGTCATGTAGGCTTAAAGAAAACACTGTGTTGAGACCTTTTTTAAAAAAATCATTATTATTTGTCACATCCAATTCTCTTTTATATCTAGAATAACTGGATATAATAACATGGGCACACGTTTAAAGGGAGGCATCCACTTGAGGCAGAGACATACCAGTATACAAGAAGGTTCTAGAGACCTAGTTGACATCACTGAAGTCTAGCAATAGTTTTACCTTAATCCACAATGTTTATTTTTTATGACTGGTCTTTTTTTTTTTTTTTTTTGGTAGATACAGAGCATCTACTATGAATAGCAAAGGTTTCCAAAAGAGAGGATTAGGGAGAGGGGAAGTTGTAGAGTTTTGGAAGAGGGCTGTTTGTGTATTTGTTTTCCTATAACTGGCTAAAACCCAGCAACTATTCTCCAGAAATTTCACAAGAAACATTCATATGGGCAGGAAATCTACTGGCAAGAAATGGCAGATGAAAGAATTATGTACTGCAGAATGAGACTTTTGCACCTGCACATTGCTTAAGTTGGAGAACACGTTATGAATACAATCACAATAGCGTAACCAGCAGGATGCATAGTTATCTACCAGGAAAGATTTCATTTTGAGACTTCATGGACACTTCTGGAGTTAGCACAAAACAAGGACTTGAATCAATTTCAAACTTGCACTTATTGAGAAAAAAAAAACTAACAAAAACTTTAACAATTACTATTGGGATATTACATTTAAAATTAAGATAAGAACTGTAAAACTGTGCCCAGACAATTCTATTGTATCTCCAAGGACACTGGTGGGATTACAAGCAGGGATGCCCCTTAAGTGCAATCAGAGAAACCCTGCTTCAGAGTCATTCACTGGATTTTGTTTTATTTCTACTTTATTTATGGATAAACCATTTTTCCCTCGGGGTCATTAAACTTAGGCTGGAGCAGAGCTGTTCAAAAAACTCCTACAGAACATTTTTAGGGGTCAGGATTCGGTAATTCATTGAAATCAAAATATTTCCAATGCATATCAAAACATATCAACAAAGTTTCAAAACAAATGATGTCCCATTTTCGAAACCTGGAAGACTGGAGGTCTCTAGTTCAAAGGTAGACAACTTGGTGGGCCATCCTGCAATGACAGGCCATCAATCCACTGTCCTGGCAGTAGGGAAGTTGAGCAATGGTCTGCCAGCCAGACAGGAGACCTCTGGAGCCCTGCAGGCATCTAGAAGATCTCAGCCAAAATCCAACTGTCATTGGGAAAAGAAGTTTAGATTTCAATCAATTGCCAAGATCTCTCTGAAGTCTGCCAAACAGACTGGTTCCATCATATTTTCTCTGCAGAAATGTTTGCTTGTTTCAAATTAATAATTTCACCCCCAAATAAATCCTTTTATCCACCTCGGTAATCACATAGATCACAAAAGTCTTATAACAAGAGGTAGATCCTCCCTGAATTTGTCCTTGGTCCAGGTTTCAGGCACATAAGGTTTACTACAGACCTTGGGAGTGTGCAGTTCAGTCTTTCCTAGCTGATGAACAACTTTACCACTGAATTTCACATAAATATGCATAAGAACTTCTTCACATTAAGGTCAGTGGAGCACTGGAACAGGCTGCCCATAGAGGTTGTGGATTCTCCTTTTCTGGAGATATTCAAGACCCACCTGGACACCTACCTGTGCAGCCTGCTGTAGGCAGTCTGCTTTGCAGGGGGGCTGCACTCCATGATTTCTGGAGGTCTCTTCCAGCCCTTACAATTCTGTGATTCTGTGATTTTCACCTTGTGAATGGTTTCAAGCAGCCATAGGGAAGTAATGCCCAGTGGTTCTCTGACTGGGAAGGTCAAGACTTAGTTAAGGTTGTTCAAGATAAATGTTGGCCCTCTCCTAGTAGGATCTGAATCATCAAGAAAGTGGGAAAAAATGTAATTGTGAAGAAATTATTAATACCATCTAAAACAGTATTCATTAAAAATGACAGTGCAGAAGTATGCAACCTCTGTTGCTATCTCCTATGCATGTATTATGGCATATCAACACAGATCATAAAACAGCAATAGTAGGAGCCCCTTGGGGTCACAGAGCCGAGGCTCTGCCCTGCTGTGTTACAAGAGCTGCTGCCCAGCCATGCTGCATTCCCTCACTAATGGCCCAGGCCAAGTTCTACACGTCAGCCAGGCCAGGCTCCATTGGGAGCCACCTACTTGTCTGGGAGGTCACCATTCGATCCACCAGAATGAAGATTTAAATCACAGAGCATGGCCTGTGAACTGAGGGGAGACGAAGAAGTAACATCCTTAGAAAAACTATTTAGTGACAGATAAATCAACATTGCGTGCATTAATATATGATCCATGGCAATGTCTTCTAAGGTTTATTTTCTCTCCTTTATGCACTGCAACATCTTTTGGGTTGTAAGGAACAATGTGTGGGAAAACCCTTTTTAAATTTCATGCTTGTCACATGAGCGCCATCTGAACAACTAAACTACAAACTTCATCATTTTGTTGTTTTTTAAAAAAAAAAGAAATGAAAACTCTATTAAGCCTCAGTCACCGAGTACTCATCCAGATTTCTGACAGTCAGTAAATGCCTCAGAAATCTCTTCCACTTACAGCGCCTGGAATTCAGCAGTCCAGCAAATCAGGTTATAAAATCAGCATATCTGCCCCAAAAGGAGCATGCCTTTCCCTTATGGTACCGGGGCTACAATGCACGCGCTGGGCAGCAGGCTGGCACTGGGCCGGAAAGGTATCCGCCGTTTTGTAAAACAAAGCAGCCAGCTATAATCTTGTTCGTTTCCAGATAATAAAAGGAAAGTCTCATTTTGCAACTATAAAAAAAAAAGTTAAAGAAGTACAGCTGTAAGCAAAAATCCAGTCCATTTGTGGTTTAAAGAGCTCCACGCCTACTGTACATAAAATAATACGCTGGTATCATTAGCATAGACAACAGCTTGTTTTCAATTTGGCTGCAGATAATGAAATTATCCCCCAAATTACCATAAAGTGGAACAAATAAACACAAAAGCAAACTCTGTCTTTTTTTCCCCCTTCAGCGGCGCTGGCTTTCAGCTATTTAGAATAAAAGCAAAGCTTCTGTTTTTCCAGAGCTCCGGCTTGACCTCAAGCAGATAAAGAACGCGACATGACAAACACGCAGCAAAGAGTTACTGTGTCCTTCCCCCCTGGCCTCTGTTTACATTAGGAAATGTACCCGGGGAGAGGGAAGGGAGGCAGGAGGGCTGCCTTCAAGTGCCGCGCTCGGCTCCGCTGGCTCCGGCTGGAGCTGGCCCCTGTTTCTGAGTAAGCTTACTCCACTCCAGATGTGCCTCGGCTCCAGCGTGGCTGCCATGTACAGTAAATCGGCATCTGAGGGCTCGTCAATCTGTGGGGTAGAGCAATTGCGGTCTCGCCAGGCCGCCCCACTGGCACAAACAGAAATCTCCGCTGCTGAGCTGGGAAAGGAGGAGGAGGAGGGAAAGGGGCGACGGGAGGGATGGAGGCAAGGAAGGGAGAGCAGCGTGTGAAAGGTGAGGGCTGGGAGGTGTTGGCTCCCAGGAGGAGAAGGGGAAGAAATAAACACTAACAGGCGGACAGGGAAATGTTCTTAATGCATTTGTAAATTTACTTGTAAATGTTTTACACTTAAAAAGAAAGGGGAATGCTGCATGTCATTTGGAAACGATGGCTGTCTATAGGTCCCCACGGATATACTGGCTTAGTACGACTTGCAACCAGAGCAAGAGAAACATAAAATAGCTGGGAAAAACACAGCCAATTAGTCATTATATGTAGATTGTAAAAACAAGGGGGAGAAGGAGACAGAAAGTACCCTCAGCGAATTGAGTCTCTCTTGTTTATGTCCCGGGAAGAGGAGCACAAAACAGCAGAGGCAATGACGCCTCCTAATCAACACGCAACCTGCAGCGCTCCGATCTGCAGCCCTCTAGGATTTCCTGACTCTCGCAAGATTTACCTATTTGCTGTCATTGTAAAATACAAATTGTCTCGCTAATCAGGCAGTTTGCTTTGGACCTGGCCCCAGTTGTACAAACTCCAAGTTGGACGTTTGCTTCTGATCTCCTGCCGCCTACACAGCGCTGCTAACTGAGTTTTAATAGAATGAGAAAATGATCTTTTCTTTTATAGTAGGTTCAAATGAGCTACCCAGTTTCAAGATGACTATAGCTGTGTTTTCCTAATCATCAATTTTTATAGCAACTCAGAGGACCCAAATGCCTGCTCTCCCTCCCTCCTCTTCTAACACTGCCAAGTCTAAGAATGTAAATAAGTGTTAAATTGAAACACAGAACAAAAATGGGTCAGATTTAGTGTAATTGAGTCATAGCTAAATTTAGGCTGCTTTTATTTGCACTTTAACAGCAGCTCCATACAGCATCTCCGGGTAGAATGAGATGCCTCCCAGTCTCACTATGCCATGCACTGTAAAAGATGAGCTATGCCTTTTGGACTCTCCTTGTTGTTACAGAGGTTCGCCTTCAGGCATCGTCTGGGTTAAATGGCATCACCTTAAATGGACAGAAATACTCAGCTGTTCCAATTTTTCAAAAATCAGGAATGAAAGCTGCAGAAAATCACGAGGCTGCAGGAAAAAAAGTCACAAGATTTTCCAAAGAGTATATGCAGGGTCCTTTCTTGTCTCCTAGTCTGCGAGTTTTTTTAAACCTTCTCAATTCACTGTACAAGTATGAATGCTACTTTTAATACAGAAATATTCTGATTTTTGCAGTGTCCTGTAATCTTAGAAGTGGAGGCTTAAAAACATCAAATACCTGTAGATTTGAAATACAGCCATAAGACTTGGCAATACAAAGAACAGTTATATATAGGACTTGATTTTCTTTAGCACTCCATTGACAGGATACTATGCTCTCTTCCCTCTAGAGGAAATCCTGCAAAGCACAAGATGCTTCAAACTTGACTAAGAAGAACATGCGTAATACATACAATTAATTTAATTATTCTTATGTTTACATTTCATACTGGATTTTCAGACATCAGAGGCACAAATCTGAGAGCATTGCCTTAGATGCAGGGCAATAGAGAAGCACAGCAAGCAAGGAGGTGTACAGCTGCAGAGAAGTCCATGCACAGTGCCACATTGTTTTCCCTTCTCTGTCAGCCTGAAAGAGGCACACCATCTCCCACTTCTTTCCCTCATTTCTCCTGCAAGTCATTACAGCTGTACAAAATGGACTTAAAACAAATGTAGGAAGTCAGGATGGCAAGAGTAGGATCAAACGACCTCAGAAATGAGGCTGGCCAAAGCACCTGTAAATGGACAACAGGTACTTCTTTCCCTTACACTGACAGAAACATGAGCTGGGTAATCAAACAGGTGTTTTCATTTCCATGCAGAGAAGCAATACAGATAAGTCTCCTTAGACAGTAGCTGAGTTTAGGAAGGAATGTGACTTTTCCCACCCAATGTTGAATGATTGGCCTAGCGGAAACATGATACTCAGAGGACACCAAGAACAGCACAGTTCTTAGCTCATCCACCACAATAATGGCACTAATTTGAGAATAAGTGAGCATAAAGCTGATAATAGCTGTCTGTAAAGAACTGTGTATGATGGTAAGATGATATCAGATAATGCTAAGCGACCATGGAGGAATGTATTTAGAAGCCAGGACACAAAATGAGTCAAGCATGAAGAGGGTGTTGAAAATGAATCACTGAAGAAGATAGAAATGCAGAGCAAAGTGCAGTCTCACTTCAGAGAATTCCCTCTGTATTATGATCCAAACTCTCAACAATGGTCCTCTTCCACTTTAGTTTCAGTCATGCCTATGAAATGTGAAATTAAGTCCTTGTTTATATGTGTTTCACAAGCTAGGCCACTTAACCTCAGGTTTATCACACACGTGGTCAGAAAGAACAGTTCCCCTGACAGAAGTTCAACAAAGTTTTTTCATATTCCCGATGATAACCACCTTTAAACCTTGCAACAGAATCTTGAATCTGTTTATTTTCTTGGGTTTTCTTTTGTACATATTCCATGCACCTGAAAAGTGAAGGAAGGACAGTACTGGCCAGCCATTGTGCGGGCAGATGTTGTGTACATTTCCATGGAATATTCTGCCAAGATTTCTCTTACACAGATCTCTGACACCTGCACTATTTGGAAGGATTGCTTTCTGTATCAGTGAACTTCCCCTAGGGGCTGAGACAAGATGAACAACCAAGAACCTGGCTGCAGATCAGTCCCGCAGAGTATAGTGGGATGCAATTGCCCTTCCCTACTTAAGGAAGATGCAGAAGCCCCATTTCCAGGGAGAACAATGGAGCTCAGTTCACACATCTCCTAACAAAAGTGGAGATTAACAGAACTTTGTTAAGCACTCTTTCTACTGTTGTTTAAAAATGAGACAAAGTCTAATGGGACACATTTTAGAATACAGAATAAGCCATATTTCAACCAAAATTGTCAGGTAGTTGTAGAGAGCGATGAGGTCTCCCCTCAGCCTTCTTTGCTCCAGACTAAACAAACCCAGTTCCCTCAGCCTCTCCTCATAACTCGTTTTCTAGTCCCTTCTCCAGCTTCACTGCCTGCAGCACAAACTGTAAACTTGTCATTTCTGTTCATAATAGCACTATCAGAAAGTCTACAAGGCTCTATATGCTAAATGTACCATGCTCAGTACCGTACCCTTTATGATGCCTTCGACACCTGCAGAGAAATTACGTCAAATCTGTGGCAGTAGTATTAGGTAATGCACCAGAGTTCAGTGTTCAAAACATCCTGTTCTTTACATAGCCTCTTGTCTTACACAAAAGCAGTTAAAAATAATAAGGCTTGTTCAAGCGCCAGATTTACAAGCTTGTGTTCATAGACTCTGTAAGGCTCATCTTGCACGGTTGTTTTGTTATACCTGTGGGCTGGAGAAGGAGAGGCAGGAGACAGCACAGGATGGAGGAAAGCTTTGTGAATGGGTGGTTTCGAGCTTTCAGGACAACATGAAATCTCTTCACACTCTGCTTTTATGACAATTAATTGTCTTTTCTGAAAAGTAAAAGTTGTATGAGTGAGTAGCATAATTAGCATCCTGTAGCTGGATAATTATAATTGTATTTTGGGATTTGGAGACAGGGATCAGCTAATGAGTAAGACAGATGCCATTTGCAAAACTTGGGTGTCAATCCTGATGCAGAATTTGATCTCATCAATCTTTTGAAATGTTTGAAGTGAAGCAAGTTTGGCTTTTCTGTCAAATTTCATACCAGATGACTCCAGATGGATTCAGTGCTATAAGAAAAAAATGACTTTCTGTGACTATAGATAGGTGCCTAAGTCCTTCCTACATAACACATACAGTGTAATAATCTCAGTGCTCAGAGCTAGCTGTTACAAAAGTATGAGAGCAATAAGCCCTCTGCTTGCTGGGATCTGGGGTTTGTGTCTGAAGGGAAATCTGAGCAGAACAATGCAATCCACCAGTGTCTTCGTGTCCTCATCACATTCATGAGTCCTATGACTAATCTCTTTGCAATCAAGACCCAAAGCTATAACTGATCACTTCATTCTTGTTTTCACAGTCTGATGAGAGCTTTTCTGCTATTCATTCTGTTTGTGAAACTCAGTTTGACCATGAAGCAACATATTGATGATATGTTGGTCTGGGAATAAGGCGACCTGGCACAGAACATCAGTGAATTCTGCAGCCAACTCCTCGCCTTTGTCACATAAGCATTTCCTAGTCACAGATTGCATTTACATTTATCAGTTTAAATACTGCAAAGATTTTCATTATTGTTTAATAAGGTGCTTGATTATTGCTGACAAAAAACACTGTGAAAAAAATAACAGTAACTTGTACCAAAAATAATGTTAGTGCTTGAAGATGAAGCTCCAGATCAGAAACAAGCTGGATTTCACTCTTCCATCGGAGAGCCTTCAGTTTACATCAGAGCCCAGTTATTTTATCCCAACACCTACATACAGTCTATTTGTAACATATCCCTCATAAAGCTCTTCCTCCTACTTCCTGTGAACAGGAATATTACAAAACTACACAGAGGAAGTGGAAGTTTAAGAACCCTGCAGAGAACAGATGGAAAATGTGATAGGAATCTGAAAAACAAACATTCTATGTTTTCATATATGCTAGTTGCACTTAACAAAGGTTAACTTCCACGCATACCTTTCTCAGTACTTTTAGTTTTGCACTACCAGTTACACACCATCAAGTCTCCTCTCAGTAACAATTGTAAAAGAGACCGGTAAATGTTTTATTATCAAAGGCAGCAAAAAGTCCAATTTTGTATGGAGGAAGTGAGCCAGAATCAATAAAAATAGATATAACTTGTTGCCTTTATTAACTCACAGGAAAAAAAACTTCCTAATTAATTTTCACCAAAATGCAGTTTCCTTTAATGGGATCCTCTGGATGCTTTTTACTAATGTTGCTCTGCAGGAAATAGTGGACAAACTCCAGATCTCTGAAGGAATGACAAAACATTATGAAATACAGGATCTCCCACAAGAATGCTAGAAACTTCACCTCTCATGGACCTGGGAAAGACCAAACAAAATTTACACACAGCCCAAACTCAGACTGGAGTCTGGCATTTGAATAATCCTGGAGTATTTTCAATCCATCTCATTCAATCTTAGTAAATGCTTTATTGTTTAAAGCAGGTTAAGCTTAAAAGATCGCACCTAGGTGTCGCCTACATCATCTGATTTTCAAATCCTTTGCACCCACCAGCACATCTGAAAATCAGAATATTTATTTTGCATTGTAAATCGTGAAATAAAATTTTGGACATGATAGGTCTGTAAACATCAAATAATTCTGAATGTTTTGTCTTTCGTAGTTACTGGCCACTAAAGATTGACGCTCCCCTGTAAATCCTTTGCAGATTATCACATTCCTCTGGGTACCTAATTTGTGTGAGATTTACACTGTGCAAATACTATTTACAGGGAGCATTTGATACTCTCTAAATCAATTAGATGTGCCTTTTCAGGAACACTGTCTGTTTCAGAGGGGTTTTGTTTTGTACCTGTTACAAGGGTTCCAAAACCACATCACCTCTGAGAAGCCATGGGGCAGCTTGGAAATAAAATGGGCCTGCCAATGCAGCCTCATGTATAATTGAAATGCAATTGAAGGGGTCTTCAGAGGAATTTCTCCACCTCTGGAGGAGGCCAATCAGCAATCTGACCTCCAATAAAGACAACAGAAGGAAGCTCCCTTTGAAAGATAGAGGGAACTTTTTTCTTTGAAAATCATTCTTAGGTGCCGTCTGCTGATACAGTGCAGACATATCTCCTGAGGTCCAGACAAGTCTGTGTTACTGATTATGCCAATATACCTCGTGCAGTTCTCACTGCCCTTATCTAAGAATGGGAAAAGTCAAGGAGAGCAAGGAAAAACAAAACAGAACCCTACCCAAAGGAGAAGTTTATCATTACAAGAGTTCAAAATGCATCGAAGAAAATCTCCCCGCACATATATGAAGTTTTGAAATTTTACTGTGTTATTTTTCTCCAGGAGGAAAAAAAAAAAAAAAAAAAAAAAGGTAAGATTGTGCACAAAAAGCAAGCAAACCGTGTCTATAAACCTGGTGGATACAGTTACAAACAGGTACTTGTATTTGCAGTTATGTATTGTGTGTGTAAAACGATCATCTGTATCTACAGGCATACCTGAAGTCATGACGTTCAACAAAGGCAAATACTGAGTCCTACATCTGGAATAGCCTGGATGCCAACTGATTAGAAGTGGCTTTGCAAAAAGGGACCTAGGACTCCTGGAGGAGAAACTGAACATGAGTCAGCAGTATGCCTTTGCAGCAATAAAATCCAGCCTCACACTGGGCTGGTTTATTAAAAAAATAGCCAGCAACTGAAAGGAAGTGATTATTCCCGTCTATTCAGCACTTGTGAGGCCACATCTGGAGTACTGTATCGAATTCTGGGACACTGACAAACTGGGGCAAGTCAAGCTGAGGGCCACCAAGGTGGACAAAGGGCTGGAAAATGTGACATGTGAGGACAGCTGAGTGAACTGGATTTGTTTGGCCTAGAAAAGAGGGAGTTAAAGAAGAGGGCCACACTACCATTGGCATCTACCTAATGTGTGGTCGCAGAGAGACTGTTCTGGGAAGTGCACATCAAAAGACTAAGTGGCAGTGGATGCACGTCTCAGCAAGGGAGCTTCCAACTAAGTGCAAGGAAAAAATATTCACAGTAAGACTGGGAAAAAAATATTCACAGTGAGATTGGCAAAAAAGATTGGAAAAGAATGCCCAGAGATGCCATGGCATCTTCATCTTTAGAGACATTCAAAACTTGACAGGAAAGGTCCTGAGCAACATGATCCAACTTTGATGTTAGCAATACTTCAAGCAGGCAACCACACTGGAGGAGCTCCAAAGGGACCCTCCAACCTAAAATATTCAGTGAGTTTAGACTAGTACACAAAAGTTCATCTGTTTTCACTGCTACCCTGTCTTCCATCTCATGTCAAAAACAGAGTCAGTGCATTCTCTGCAAGTTTACAATTTGTGGTACAAAGTGTCCCACTGCTGGGACAGAGTAAGACTAAAGAAGAGCTGGAGTTGAAGCAACGAGCATGCCTCAAGCAAGCCAGAGCAGTGCAATAAACTAACCAAATCCATCCAAACATACAGTAAAAATTCCCATGACTCAATTGCCTCCATAGCCTGTAAGCTCTACCTCCCACCCACAGCCCTATCTAACACTAGAGCCCAACTGCCCGATACTTCAATACAAACAATGTGGTTATACGAGTTGTCTCCAAACCCAGGACCCAGAACCATGAATGCTGCCTTAATCCACTCCTGAGAATGTGTGTATTTTTTGGTCAAAATTTCAGTTGTCTATATTTGGAAAATATCACCCACAGTCTTTAGCTGGCTAAAGGAAGCCAAAGAAAATGCAAGATGTAGTGGCTACCAAAGATGCAATACTCCTTGAATCTGACCATTCCTTGGGTATTCATACACTGCATATGTGACTACTAAACATATAAGGACTCAGTCTCCGCCTTATTTCATTTGTAGGGAAGAAAGAACCTTTTCTACAGAATTCCCAACATACAATCTACCACAGAGTACATCAGTAATTGAGGATTTTACTTTTTATTTGTTTCACCCAGAGCAGCTGGTCAGTTGTATCTCTCTGGGGCATGTCAACTAATATATATTATTTCATAAGCTGAGAATTTTTGAGTAACACTGTCTTGTCCCTTCCATTTGTATTACATTTCATGAGAGTAAGGAAGTATTTGTTCATTATCCTGTAGAAATTTAAGGGGAAAAGCTCTGACAAAAAATAAGAAAAGGACTGAGCAGAACTAAGGAGTATAAAAATGCTGATAAACCTTTGTATAAATGGCTATACTTCGTAATGGAAAAGGAGGAGGCTAGGAATAAATCTGAATGGTGCTCATGTGAAGCAGAATTAGTGAATGACAACTGACGAAAACATATGAAAAGCAACAATTCCCTTTTTCTTCCCCCACAGAACTCTAAGCACTGAAGTGCCACTGAACTCAGTAGGAATCTATTATTGATTTCAGTGGGAAATCCTGGCCCACTAGCCTCATTTTCACAGTTGGAGAAACTGAGATACAAAAACGTTAAATGAGTTGCAGGATATTACCCAGCAAATGGCAGAGCTGGGAACAGTACTCAGCTCCCCTGGAGGCCACTTCGTGCGTCATCCAGCGCACCACTTCCTCATACTAGAAGGCAGCAACAGAGCACAACTTTCTGGGATTTTGTTTAATGAGAATGGGAGATGGAGAGATCTGGAGGCTCACCTCTGAAGTAAAGGAATGCTGGGCTTGTCTGACTTACATCCAACACACAACTGCTGACACTAACATATGAACACGTCTTTGTTCATATGCAGACTATTAAAGGAAGAGTCAAAGAATCAGAAATGTTCACAAAGAGAAAAATGTAATTTAATTTATTTTAGAAACACACAGCCACACAGATTCTGTATGCACTGAGTCAGGAGGAAAGTTTGCAAATCATAATCAAATGTGATTTAAACACTGCTTCTGCTAAAGCATTTGAATCAACCAGTTGGCTAATGCAAAAAGAATATAACGCAGGGGGCTTACTTCACATCAGATGCCTACCAGTCCTGTTCTCCACAGGCTGAAAAGGGTGATATCAGGCCCTCTAATAGAAAACATTACTTGTAGCATGATTATTTATGTCTCAATGCTGTATGGGTGGCATGCTGCTTTACTCTTGGGACAGATGCACTGACTTTGCAGCTTATTCCTATGAGGATATTTTAATCATTTTAAATTATGTATACAAATCCATTTTCAGAGCAAATGTGTTTGATAATGCCCTCTCCCTGTGGACACTGCTGCACATGTTTTGGTATTAGCCTCTCATCTGAGAGGTTCGGCATCCTCAGAAGAACACATGTGATGGGAAAGGACTAAAAGACAGCAACTTTTCATTGTTCTGCTGAATGGCTCTGGCCCACGGACACAAAATATTTCAGGCTGATGAAATGCTCATACTTGAGAAGTTGTCCATATACATATAAGTACCAGTCAAGGGACCCCTTCTTTTTGGACAGCAGGTCACAGTCCCAGTACTGAGAGAAGAACAGCAACTGCAGTGCTTGACACTGCTTCAGTATGACCCACAGGCCATCACTGGGGCTGGTGGATGCACTTGTGACTGCTTGTGCAGTGCATTTGTACCAGAAGGTTTCAAATAGCTATATGAAGACGGCTGCTACACATTAGGGTCGCGATGGCTTTGTGAAAAGCTGTTTAGCACATATGGCCAGCACTGTGTGAGATCAGTGCTAAATTCTAGCCATTTAAATTGAAAGAAATGGTAGATGTTTAACATTCAAGCTTAACTGAAGGCCCTGTGTGAGTGAAAAAGCAACAAAAAATATTACAGGATTTATATCTCACCATTCAGCAACCTTTAAAATGGACCACACCAAACAGTAACTCAGGGGCAGAAAATTGCTGGACTTAATTCACTTTAATACTTCTGACTGCCGCTTCGATACAAATCTAGTATGTCATTTAACTTTGTGACTGTTAATGGGAAATAAACATTACTGAACTTCAGGCTTTGAACATTTCAAACTCTTCCTCTCATTTTAATCTTTGAAATCTTGTAACTCAACTTGAAGCTTTGGCATTACAAACACTTTCTTCTTAATGGCATTTTATTCATTATACTGTTCCCACCTACCACAAGCGTCACTTCTGGACTGGGTTTGACTTTTACTGTCATTTTTTTGTTTGTTTATTTGCTTGCTTAAAAGTTGCTATTATGCAGCTGTGTAATACAGCACAATAGAGGGTGATAAATACTGAGCAGCTGAAGCTGAAAACAAGTTGACTTAATGGGATGAAGTAAAGGTGATGACACTTTTTTTTTTTTTTAATACAGAAAGTCAGGAGATATTTTAAACAATATGTTTTACACATGTCCAAAAAGAAATCCTTCGTTTTTCCCCAAAGACTCTCTGGTGTAAAATTCATCCCCAGTGGGGAACACACGCACACACACACACAGATATTCTTAAACTCGATTTAATGACTTCATGAATTCACATGAAGTAGGATAATATTTATGTTTCTAATATCCAGGTCAAGCAGTAGTCCTCCATTCTGCTGCTAAAATCTCCTCTGTTGCTGGTGGCTGCTAGGAATTAAAGAGTTAAAATGGAGACCACTGAAAAAGAGCTAAGCATATGTTATAAGCAGCATGTTACTCGCTCAGTGGGCTTCCCATGGGCTAGTGAAGGTTGGGAACCACTTCTGTAGAGGAAATGTATATGGTGTCAAGTTATGGACAGTCCTGTGAGTTAGCCCCATCTCTGCAACTGATTAGCTCCAGAATGACTTTGGCCTCACTAGTTCCCTACAAACATGATTTAGTCAGGCTTCAAAACTTAAGTAGGCAACACAATTATTTCATTTTACAGATGAGTTGTAAGTACAATAGGGTTAACAGCTACTGCACAGGGACTCATTAAATGAGCACTAGTAACCAGAAAAAAAAAATCAGTTTCCCAATCTCTGTCCATTTAACTATAATGTCTACATCATTTAGGTGGAAAAAAATCAACTGAAACCATGCCCCCCTGAAGCCATTTCTGATGCTAAAGAAAGCCTTGTAATTTTTATAGCTACGGTGCACCTGCAGCTTCCAAATAGTTTCCAAAGGTCACTCACCCATCCTAACTTCACCAAACCTCAGATTCTTAATCTTTTAAAACATGGAAAATAAAAGCTCTCCATCTTCCAGTGTTTTTGCCCATTGAGGCTGGAAAGACACTTCTTTTGCAATCAGTGGCTGTATGACTTCTATATTCTTTTGCCTCAGTTTTAGAGAGCAATTGTCTCAGGGCAGGTAAATGTCTGTCTCAAGAGAAACTGTTGTGTTGAGAATCGCTATCTAATCATTACCACCCAAGCACCACACAATACAAACAGTAACAATAACGAGCAAATGAAATAGCATAAAAATAAAGAATAAGTAAACAGCACAACCACCCTAGCAGCAGTGGCTAGAAATTTATCTTGAAAAGCTTAGCTGTTTCTGTGGCACAGAAGCTAAGAGCAATTGTTCTGTGCTGCAGTGGTATTGCCCAATAATCCATTCTGTCTTAACTAGCAGAGCTGGCTAAATTGTCCTGCCTTGTGTTCTCTTCTAATTAATTGTTTAAAGAGAGGATAAAAAGGCTGGTGGGGATCCAAGCCTAATTGCTCACTGCTATGACAGAAGAAAGCACTGATCAGAATATTTCTTTGCAAAATGAAATGTGTATCTCCTGGGCTTTTAGCAATAGCAAAACAAGTTTACATTTCTCTCTAATATGATTCTGTCCTCTAAGTCATTAACAGTTCCTTGATCCCCTCGCTTCTTCCTGTTCCCTTTATCTTATTTATTGAAACTTGTAATATAAACAGCATTTCTTCACCTACTGTCTTTTTGAAATGTTGATAGCCTAGAAAATGGCACAAGTGCAGTTTCAAGGCATTTCTTCTGCATAGCAGTGGTGTTTCCATCACATGTGGCTACTGTCAGACACCAAACATCATTTACGGCTAAAATGGGCAGCTTGGAGAGTAGTCTGCTGGACCTGCTTTGCCACCATCACAACTGAGCACAGCACAATGTGGCCCTGGGAGCATCAAGCAGGCGCACACGAGGCTGAGGATATGGCCATGTGGCTGTTTACAGCTAAAATCACATTCTTCTACTACCGCACGCTGGAAAATTAGAGTACAGATCTTTCTAAACATGCTTATGAATGTAGGAAACCCTTTCATAAGGAGGTAGGGGCGAGGTCTCTTCTGAAAGAGCATAGGAAGGGGTTGGAAGTGCCAGTACTTTTGCCCCCTCGTTGTCACATTCCTTTCCCAGGCCCAGGAAGCAAGGCCGTCTGTGAGCCGTGCTGGCTGGGAAGGATCGCATTGCTGAACAGGGACGGGAAAGGGAATGTGGTTTCCTGAAAGGTTTCCAGCAAGTACATGGGAATGGAGCTCTTGAAAGAGACATGGAGCTGGAAGCTCTTCCCTTCTGAGAAACACTTCCAACTTGTTCCCCAGGCCAAATGTAATAACAGCTCTGACATTATTATTGCAAAGGGGGAAAAAGTCATTCTTCCAGCTAACTGCTGTAATTTCTCCATTTTAAAGCCACACCTACTCTGGGACCTGGAAGTCATGTGGTCTAACATGCAGCCTGCACACAAGGGATGCTTCTTGGGTATTTCTCTACCAGCACTTATCACCAAGTCTTCCTGGAGATGCTGGGTAGGCTTCTGGCAGCAACAAAAAAGTTGAACTTAAAAGATGTGGTTTTCAACCTGGGTCCTTCTTTTCATCTCTTCTGAATTACTTAGGATATATTGCCACAAGTTGTTTACAATATGCAACAAGGTTTTTCCTACTGTCAGACATGAGCCAATATCTTAATATGAGCAAAAGCGCTTCCATGTATGCAAAGTCTCTTCCTTTCCCCGCTTAATACACTACACAACACAACAAATTAAGAAAAAATATTTGAAACATTTCTCTAAACAATATGTAAACAGATCCTTATGAGGGAACAGTAACAAAATAGTGCTAAATATTCAGATGATCACTAGGAGGATTAGGAAATAACATCCAAAGGAAGAAATGAAGAAGCAAAAGCAGCGAGCGACCCAGTTGCTGTTTAACCATCCAGGAATATGCTGGAATATGAACACAAGAGTTACAAAACAAGTGCTGTTGACAGTACAAAGGAGAAAACAAAGGCATTAGAAACAGTATAAATTGCACTGGCATAAATAATGACTTTCCTCAGACTTTTTTTCTAGAAAAAAAAGGGGGTGGCATTAGCTTAGCAACCTCCATTTTTAAATAGGTTTAGTTAAATTGGTACAATTTTTGTTTAGATAAGGCCTCAGACTCACTGACTCTCTGGAACCCCCTCTTAGTCTTACCTCTAACCACTTTTTCCAGCCCATGGCAGGGAAAAATGTACCACAAGAGGCAGAGCCAGACACCAGTAGTATCGTAAGAGCCTCTCCAAGAGTGTCTCAGCAAATACAGGGCCAGAATCCATCCCTGCTCACAGTGAGCAATTCATCCGATTGGGACTACTTAAAGAGGCAATCTGTAAGCCTCCATCTTACTGACACCTGACAGCTATCAGCCTGCTATAAAACATGAGTCAGTCAATGAATTACATGATTTTGTGGAAAATAAGAGTCATTTAGAACATTCTATTCACATTTCCATGCACGGATCATTTAACCTCGTGGGTGTTGTGTCTTTTTTTGTTTTTTGTTTTTTAAAATAAGCATATAACAGGACCATGAACACACAAGTTTCTACCAGAATCTGGAAAAAGTAAAAGAACATTTTTTACAGAGCTATGTCCATATTCTAACTAGAAGCAGAAAGGTCTTTTAAATTTTGAGAAAGTATGGCATTAACAAACCTGACAGCATACTAAAAATATTTTAGCTGATGCTAGAAGTGCAGGTAACATTGCATAGATCTGCTACTGCTGCATTTCTGGTTTTGTAGCTAGCATATTCATATACTTCACAGCTTCATTTTCAGAACAAAGAGGCATGACTATGTCTGAGTTTTTTAGTAAGTATACCATACTTAGGACAAGTGTTTCTCCTTTCAGTCTGATTCTTTCAGAAGGATAGAAACAGCCTCAATATCAAAGATTTATAATGGGGTACCAATAATAATGTTAAAAATATTGAGCAGCAACAAAACACTCATAGGCCAAAGAACTCATAAACTGAAACTGGTGTATGCAATAGGCTGGGCAAATAAATCTGAGGAGGCATGTTCTTGCAGTCAGAGGTAGATGGAGATGAGGCACCTAAATCCAAAATGGTAACAGCAAAAAAAAATCTGTCTAATGTTGAGGGTGCCTAAAGTCACTGAGACTTGTCTTAATTGGCATGAAGTACAGCAGGGTGCAGGGTGCAAATATACAGGATTGCCAAAATCTGGGCTGACATACACCTGTACTATTAAATATTCCTGATTCAGGAACAAGGTGTATCTCAATTTGAATTCTTTGAGGAAACCAGATTAACAGGTGCTTTCAGAACAGGCTCAACACATGCTGGTAAACTGAGGTCTCCACAGACAGCCAGCTGTGGTCTTTTGCTTGTTTTAAGTGGAAGAGGAATTTGTGTAAATGACAACTTTGTGCTTCTCATTCAAATCTGGGTCGATAATATACGAACACGGACCTGGAAGCAGGATTCCTCCTTCACAACAGCTCATCTTAAGCATGAAGCAACAGAGAAATGCTCCTCACTGGTTGGATGATCTCAGGGTCCTTCAAAGTATCTGAGAGTAGTACAGATGAGGAACTAGTCCACATTGTCCAGTCTCTTGTCCAGCAGAAAATAGATCTTTTTGGAAGGGGGCTAAGAAAATTATTTTATTCCTTTTTCCCCTTCTCATCCAGACAAGCACTTAAATCTGTAAGTTCTCCCTCTGGTTACACTGAAGAAGAACAGTTGACTGCTTGCTCTTTCACACTTCAAATAGATCACTGAGCAGTGAATCACGACTAGGTTGAGGAATCTTCCCATAAACCTTGCTGAGGCTCTGTGATGGCTATAGCTTCAGGCACATGCTGGCTACAGTTTAGTGCTGCCTCTAGGCTTGCCCTAGACAGCTGTCTGCTCAGTGTGAGGGTTTTCTAAGTCATCCTTCTGAATCACCTCTTTTTGGTGTACTCTCTAGCATACTCAGACTGATGGTTTCCCTTCTGGTGGGGAGATTCCTGAACTCGTCAGACCTAGCATTAATTAACAATGTGACAGTTGCAGACAAACTGCTCTGGAGCAATAAGCACCCCTTCACCTTTGCCTTGCTTTCTTGCTGATTCTTTTCCTAATGAAAAGGCACTGGAATGGCACATTATTAGCATCCTCTCTTTTATTAGAATGACGGTCCTCATGTACGTCAACAAGAGATTTACATGGCAGACCAGCATGGGGCTGACACACTTGAATAGCCAGCAATCCTGTCTGGTTTTTGCAGGGTCTCGTAAAACCAGCATGTGTGCCTATAAACTCAGAAATGCCATCAGTACCGTGGAGGAAGTGGCCACGCAGACGAAGCTACCTTCATGTGATTTTCAGAGTTGCAGAGTTGAACATAATTTTCACCAGACCGGGCTCAAAAATTCTGACACTGGAGCCTGTGCACTAATCAGAGGAAGTGAACACAGAGGGCAAGCCATCAGTAATCATAAAATGCAAGATTAAGTGTCCAAGTAGCAACAAACTTAAGCAAGTTTAGGAAATTACAGCCATCCACTTTGATACTGTATTTGAATATTTCCTAATTTCCTCTATAGTTCTGCTTCAGTTCCTATCACGCTTTTCAGCAAATACTCTATTGAGGCCTTGCTGTTCTCCATCCCTGTGCTGGACACTGTGCTCCAGAATGAACTGATGTCGCATACCAGCTGGATATGCTGGGTTTGCCACTTCAATTAAAAAAAAAAAAAAAAATAGAGCTAAGACAGCCCCCTAAGCCTAGCAAAAATCTGGCTGAAATCATTCTGAAATGCTCCTACTGTCTACATTACTCCCTGCCAAGTCTCCCCACCCTCTACTGTCATTTTCTCCTCCTTTTTATAAGAGGAAATGGATGCTAAATCAGCAAGTTAGGTTCACTCCTTAACATAACAATTACTAACAGTACACTTTTTCCCCTTTGTTAGAAATGACTTTAGTGTGTAATTCAGTCAAATGAGAAGACAAACACTTATACATACTGTCTCCACTCTTTTGTGTAAGACCAGGAGTAACTGCATTCACCAGCCTAGAGACCTGCAAAACATTTTTTTTTCCTTCCACTGTGATGGCATCTATTGCTCTCCTTCTGCTATTACCCATCTTTATCCACAGAAAACTAGAAGTCCAGGAAACTGTGCTGCATGTGGAGGACAGGCGAGACTTTAGGCATTCAAGTTGCCAAAGACTAGAGTATAGCCTGCAGTTTCTTTAGCTACATAAAACATAGCCTGTTAGATCACATAACCACATAACCTACAGCATCTTTAGGCATGGCATCACTGACAATCCCCTTCTACCTATTTCATCTGCACCGTGCCTCCCTCATAAACTCTAACACACAGCATAGTGGTGCTTCATACCACCATTTGCTAGGCCCTGCGGCACAGGGGAGGCCCCAGGGAGCATGAAGAGAAAGCATGAGTCAAGGGAAAATGTGGTCAGTCACTTCCCAACATTCCCTCAACTTAATGATATCCTACTAGGCAGTTCACATAGGAGAGAAGAGGCAACACTTGCCTGTATAGGTTTTGTGTGCCTTAATGTCTCCATCAAGAAGTGTTATCGTTTGCCAAAACCTCTGTACTGGGTTACACAAGATAGGCCTATAGGTATTTACTTCATTTCCTTAATGTATTCTCAAAGGCTTAGATATTGTCTCTATGTAGGAAGCCTTCTACAATTAAATGGAATCAGGAGACTCTCCTACACCCATGCACAGGGCAAAACTTGGACTGAGAGGGAGAGCAATGAAGAACTTCCTTATGTGTTCATATCCCATAGGGAGTGGGAGAAAAGTCTGAGCCACTGGAAGTCACACGAAACACTGGACAAGCGAATTGGCCTTCCAGCCCACTAGGACCTGCTCTGTAGCGATAGCTTTCCACAGATGTCCTGTCAAATCCCTGTGCCAATGGTGTTGTACTCCTAATTCTCACACAACACACTCAAGGATACACACTGCTTTCCTCTGTCCTGTCAGAAGAGGAAGGAAAAGGGAATTAATGCATTGCTCCAGCCTGTCTTCTAGGGACTCACTTGCTCAAGAGCCTTGTAACCACCACAGTAGCTGCAGTGCTGCCTGCGGGCCCCAGAAGAAGCTACAGACAAGCTGCTGGCATCTTACTGCGAGGCTCCATGCCAAATTACAGCCCCAACAGCTGTTTCACTCAAAATCTGATTGTTTGAAACTCACTGACTGGGTTAAGAGGTGAATTTCACAGAGCCTAGGGTGTCATTTGGATGTGCCATTGTGTGCATGGTTTGTGTTCCAGCTGACACTGATATTTACTTATAAAAGCAGAACCTATATAGATCAGGAATACTTGGGGCATAATTTCTCATTTGGAATAGATCACGAGAGCAACTTACACAGCTCTCAGGTGGATACATACACTGTGGACATTGCTGTGTCTTCAACTTCTTTGGATTTCAGATCCTACGCTTCAAATTCACTTCAGAATCACTCAAATGTAAAAGTTATTGGCATTTCCAGTACATCTGAGAGAGCAGTTCTGAGGTTCACAGCTGACCACAATTTCTTTACATTCACACCGGGTAATTTTAACTATCTCTTGACTTGCTCTGTTGCAGATTAAATTATAAAAAAAAAAAAAAAAAGAATGTTCATTATTTAAGCGATTTATTATAATGCTAAACATTATAGATTAGTTCAACAATTGATGTGATCAGTTTTGCTGCACTGCAGTCCTTGAATAAACACTGATTTACACCAGTGGGCAGTTTGGCCTTCAAAATTGTTTTGTATATGCGGCATCAAGATTTTTTAAAAGCTTTACTTACTTTATTTCAGTCTGGCTGAACTGGTGTGGTGAGGAAGGAATGACAATGGCATTGCTCTTTGGCAAGGCTCTCGGCTTCAAATCTGTTCTCATGAAACTTTCAGCTGAGTTCTTGCAGACTCAGACTTTTAGTTACTGTGGTTTCAAGACGCACCTCAGCCTATTGATGCTCAGCTAAAAAAGCCACCAATTCCAATCCTCTGGTAGCTTACCTATCATCACTAGTGTAAACCAACCAGCCTTTCCTCCACAAGAAGCATAAATTCCCTGGAGCCCTGCTTCCAGATGGGGAAATTGCCTTCAGTGACACCTGTTACATCTCATATCAGATAGCACAACGTCTGTAATTCTGTCATGGACTCATCCTGCAACTTTGTGAGTCACACTGCATGTTTCATGCACCAAGCGAACTAAAGCAAACAAACAGGAACTATTTGTATTCTTCTTGTTTATGCCAGGACTTATAATAAATCCCTTCAGAAACACTTCCGAACAGGTAGCAGCCAGCACACAAGTTTGGCCAAGGTTTTCAACTAGTCTTTACCTGTTGCAGCCGTTGGGAAATTTCTATCTGTTGGTGGAAATGTACTTGTACCTGCATGCTGGCACTGGGAGTGTGAGCAGGTGTTTGCAAACCGCAGTTATATTGCTAACCATGCTTACTGTCTCAGACTCAAAAATATTAATCATGATGGCAATGTCTGGTACCCAAAATACCTTGCTGCAAAAAGTTCTCATTCAATTTGTCTTACCGCAGTGATCAGAACTGCTCTAAGCAATAAATGCCTCTCGAGCTAATTTCTGTATGCAGCGCAACGCTACTTACCCCGAAGGCCCTTTAAGATTTGACCCCTTTCACTGTTTTTCCTGCTGTCAGGCAGGACAGCAAAAGAGGTGGTATGCGGGCTGAAAAGCCAAGCAGTCCTCAATCAGCCCTTTGTCTTTCATGACCAGCTTTTTATCCAGGGGCAACAGTCTTTTTCCATTACCAGTAAAAATGAACCCCCCAGTAGGGGTGATGAAGAAACAATAAAACTAATCATTAAGCAGGCCTGCTGAGAAGCGAATTCCAGTCCCAGGTCAGATCTAATTGCATTCTGACACTGAAGCAATGGCCTGGTCATTTATATTAGCGATGTCATGTTCCTTGCTGTTTATTTCTCAACGTTTTGCTCCCTGTTCCCATTAACAAATAAATGCACGTAAAGATCAAAATACACATACTGCCCTGTGGTGTACTTTGCAAATTTTTAAAATACCGTCTCTTTTTATCCAAGATCAATTGTGGAAAAACTAAAAACAAATATAACATTTTGGAAAATAATGAGAAACTGTAAAAGGGATAGTCAGTAAAAATTATGGTAGTATTATGGCCTATGACCAAGGAAAATTAAATACTCAGGGGAGGAAAGACAAATTTAACCATGCGTATGAACACACAAGATAAATATATGTGGCTGTGATTTTCAAAACCAGAGATATTCAGATAGCTATCTTTGAGTAATTACAACAGCAATACAACACTTCTGAGCTCTGTACAGCACATGCATGCACGTGGCATGCACTCGCATCCCTGAATGCATTCTTTTCAATACAAACATCCTTGGTCTCTTTCCTCCTTTGCCACTTCTCTTTTACTGCGTTCATCATTACTGATGTTTTGCCCCTATCTGCATCCCCAGTCTCCTCTCCCACTGTTTTTTGCCCAGACTCCCAGCCAGCTTCCCAGCCTGAGACTCTTCCTTCGAGAATCTAAACAAGATGCCTATGCATCTGACTGAACACAATGGGCCCCTCTTCAAAGCCAAGCAATATTTTTCCTATCATTGTTTGCAGGGGAAGAGTCACTCTACGTTCTGCTCAGATATTACGGTTACGCTGGCCTTATTAGCTCATGGGTATACTTTGCTGTTACAAGAGGGTTTGTACAACTGACAAGATTGCTTAATCCCTTCCTAGGTCCCTCAGCATTTGTAACAAGTTTTGTAATTGCTTTTTAAATAAAATGCCCTGACCCTGGAAACTCATTTGTGAGCCAGCTCAGTTCTCTGGCTTTTTTCCCTTCATATAGCTTTTATGACCTCTCCTATCTGGATATCGGGCCCTTTCTCAGAAGTATCTTAGTCCAATCCTCTTGATGCTATCCAGAGCTAAAAGCCCTCAGCATGTGCTTTGGATCCGATCCCTACCTGGCTGCTCTGTCCAGAGGGGTGTTGATCAAATCTGGTAACAACAAATCAGGGACCAGAAAATGCATTTGTAGAATCTGGAGTTTTTCCATCTAATTGCAAGCAGGCTTTCGCAACTCATTCACTGAAGAAAACTTTCTTATCAGGTGAGGATGTGACTAACTTCCACCCAGATTTCATGTTGTGGCTCCTATCAAAAACACTTGAAAAGAATTTTCCTTTATCACTGGAATCAGCTTTCCAAAGTTGCTTTTATATTGAAAGCCACAGCATGGCATGACGACAATTTTACCAAGCATTTACCATGTACTTCATGTTAAGAGCTGGCAGCAAACCCTATACCTGCCACTTTTATTTTCTTCTATGAGCTCCATGCCACTGTGAAAACAGTGCCACCCGCATGCAAGCTAGCTAGTTTAGAAACTCATTTATATGAGTTGCTTCCAAACATTAATCATTGTCAGGGAAGGCACGCATTCCCTGTTGCGTTGTGGCTTTTTTTAGTTATCTGTGGTGAATCTCTTCAAAGCCACCCAGAGATGCCAGGCCAAAAACCTCGGGAATGCTTTAGGACACTTCAGCCCCCTCCGTGCACACATAGAGCAAGAGCTGAATGGGTGGACAAATCTGAGCAAATCACATCACGTGTGCCCATATCTCAGCCTTTCATCTAATGTATAAAGTAGAGTTCTCTACTTCTCTAAGGTATTCCATGGTTTAACAAACACAGAGTAGGCTGGATCATTGCGTAACAAGGACTGGAACTTGCACCTAGATCTACTAACCTGCCTAGGATCTAAATCTTATTAAAAGGTACAGGGATCTAATTCCCAAGGTGTTGAGCTCCTAAAACATACCCAACACATTATAGACATTACTGGAATGTAATTAAATAGTAAATATTATTATAATAATAACCCAGTACTTCTCTTTCCGAGACCAAAAAAAATCATGTTGGTAAACTCTAATTAAGACTGAACTCATGAAGCACCACCTCTTTGCAGTGGATAGCAGTGTATGTGTTTTGGTGTGCAGCAACATGACCCAACAGATTAGAGAGGAAAGTGAGGAAAATACCACAGCTAACCTGCAAGTTCAGAGGGAATTAGGTGAACAGAAGGATCCCAGGTGGAAAAGGGATTAGGGTACTTGAAGTAAATTAACTCTATTGCTAGAGAAACAATTACGGAACACTTAAGTCCACTAATTGTGAAGAAGCTATTTAATATCTTTTCTGAAAAATACTACTCACATCAGCACTGTTTCCTACCTCCTACTTAGACGCAAAGACTGACTTAGATGAGGGTGTGACACCTACAGAGGAACCAGAGCACGCTGAGGGCTGCAAGAACAACCCCAGCCTCAGGAAACATCGGGTGGCATCAGGCAGTAAGAATCTCTTGGATCCTCTCTCTTCTCCATACCAAGCTGCCCAGGACTTCTTTCTCCCATAGTTCCACATATCTCAGATGTGAGCGGAGGAATGTAATTGCAAACAGACTCCATTCCTCTTATATCCATAAGCTGCTTTCAGTTTTTTTTGTACCTTGAATAAATAAATAATGTTCAACAATTGTTTTCCCTTAATCTCCATGCCTGTCCCTCACACAAATAACCCAAAACTTCTGCTATGACACTTCTGCATTTAAATAGCATCATTAGGCAGGTGGAGGTTGGTAGACCATACCTCCGTATCTTTGGTCAGACCCTTTCCTAACTCTGATGCTGGATTTGGAAATATCACCTCTAAAATCGATCTCTTCACACAACAGTATCATACAATGTCTCCTAAGCTACCCTGAAGCTGTTCAAAATTCATATGAACATTATCTAGGAAACTAAAGTAAAGCAAAACTTGTAAGAGGAATTTAGGAAATTCCTGCCCTGAATGTAGGAAAACTGCAATTAAATGTATGAATAGACAATCAGGAACTTTCTAAGAACTCTGAGAACAAACCATTCAAATAAAGGATTGATTACAGCCTTCATAATACTCTAAAAATCTATTTTGCAGGACAGGCAGTCTGAAGCTTTTTAGTCATTTATGATTCTTATTTACATCCATATTGACTTAATCGCCCTATTATGAAGTGAACTTCCAGAAGCTCCACTTCATAAGCCTCGTTGAAGCTAATTACAGAATCACAGAATCACAGAAAGGCTCAGGTTGGAAGGGATGTCAAGGATCATGAATCTCCACCCCCCAGCCACAGGCAGGGCCACCAACCTCTACATGTAATACTAGACCAGGCTGCCCAGGTCCCCATCCAACCTGGCCTTGAACACCTCCAGGGACGGGGCATCCACAGCCTCTCTGGGTAGCCTGTTGCAGCACCTCACCACTCTCATAGCAAAGAACTTTCCCCAGCATCCAATCTAAACCTTCCCTCCTTCAACTTAAAACCATTTCCCCTTGTCCTGCTGTTATCTACCCTTTCAAAGAGTTGACTCCCTCCTGTATGTAGGCTCCGCTTAGGTACTGAAAGGCTGCAATTAGATCACCCCTCAGCCTTCTCGTACACACGAAATCACCTGGATAAAAATGCTGAAGTCAAGACAAAAATAATGAAAAAGACAAAAATACTCATTTTCCATCCTCCAGAAGATTTACAGAGACACAGTGTAAGAGGGTATGTTACCAGTAGTTCTTTTATTCAGAAGGAAAGCTAATTTAGTAATCCCATTGAACCAATGACAGCTCTGATTGTCTCTGGGAGAATAGTGAAGAAACAAAGAAACCTTGTCACTCCACATTTTTTAGAATGGTGTTATTGAGCCCCATTCTTGCCAGCAAATCCTCATGACTCATTCACCTCTGCAAATAGTGCTATTGATCTCATATCGAGACAATGAAATTTGACTTATTCCATGTCTGTTTCTACTCAGTTGGCTTTATAAAGAAGCCAGAAAACAGTATCTAGATGCATTTAAAATACATGAGCATAGTAAAAAGCTTTTGGGAATACTTATTACGGATGAGAATGATTAATAAAAAGAGGGCAAAAGTTACTGAATAACTGAGATTTGTTCCAATTCCACCTCTTCTGAGGAAGCAGAAGAAAAAGAAACTTTTTAGTCTCAGACAGAGAAAATTCAAGTTTCACTCTCAATCTTCTGTCAGGATTCATCAGCCCAAGTTCACTAAAATACAAAATGCTTCATTACTAGTAGCACTGTATTACTATGCTGGGGTATCAACGTGAAAAGAGAAAGCCTTTTTTACTCCTCTTGCACACACTAAACGGTCCAGACCACTTAAACCAGCTATTGCTGCTCTATACAATGGACAATTTTAGAACATGATCTTGCTTGTACTGAAGACAACCATAACCTGATTTTGGCGAGAAGGCCATAGCAAATTACCCTTTCAAAGGAAAGCTGGAGGATAAAGGTCACTCAAAGCACACTCCCAAACTGACTTCGACAGAGATGCTGAATAAATTAAAAATGAGGTCTTTAAGCCCAGGTGCTCTACCAAGACTTACCAGCAATGAGGCAATCTGCTGAGCATCCCTGTGCTCTTTACCCAGATTCAAGACTTTAGCTCCACTCTGAAAGAGCCAGGTTCCTCAGGCCTTTTCTGCTGCCAGAGAAACCTCACTGGAGCTTGCTCCCTTTCCTGCAGCACCAGGTTATTAAAGGGCCTATATTCCTCTGCCTGCTCCCTCTGACATAAATCCTTGTTTTACATTGCTTTTCCTTTAACACTGAACATAAAAGAATGTACTTTTATTGGAGTTTTATCTTTGCCTGGGCTTCTAACAACCGATACTGAACACTTGGTTATTATGGTCCCTTCTGGATTTAGAAGCATATAAGCTGCTTGTGCTTGGCTGCGTACATCGGTATTTTTATGTTCTTACGTGTCTCTATCTGTACAGTATCTCTGAATATACTAAAAACTGCTTCAAAAAACACCCTGAGAATTCATTCAAATAAATCGGTAGACAAAGCAATCTGCAACACACTTATTTCCTCAATGCTTGAACTTGCACATTCAGCGAGGGCCGGAGTGTTTAATTTTGACCATTTGCTATAATTTGGTCGTTACAGTTTTAAAGCCATGTCCCAGATTTGGCCCTGAGAAGGGGTAGTTTGCTCCAGTTTAAGTGGGCATGAGGCACAGCATTTTCGCATCACAGAAACACTTCTCTTTTTCATATTTTTTTCCTAATGTAAATTTTGCAATGCTAATTCCTTTCATAAGAGACACAGGGATAAGTGGTGCTTTACAGTTCAACCTTCCCTTGGTACCCATAAATATTTATTGTTCTTGCCCTGTTTCAAGGCACAGATGAAATTCATCTTCCTGCGGGGGGAAGGGACGTGGAAGGGAGAACATCATCTTCAAAGTATAAACGTGAAGAAAGCGAAAACAGATGCACAGAGAGGAAAAGAGAAGCTGGTGGGAACACGGCGGGACTGCCGCGCGTTTTCCCTGGGAGACAGCCTCGCTTCCTCAGTGCGCACCACAGGCAGGCGGCTCCCAGCAGGCAACTCGCAGCAGGAGATGGCAGCCACTGCCAGCAGGCCTGGATGGGCAAGGAGTGCATTGGGAAGGTGCCTGCTGCCCGCTCAGGCCTCCAGCTCCCTGGTCGGGCCTTTAGCTCCATGCATGCTCTGTCCCATATCCAGTTAGAGCTCCTGCCAAGCAGGGAGGAAAGCGTTTTGCTGTCAGGAGGCAGAGGGTCAGCGGGCACGGCCGTGCAAGGCCCAGGCTTTGCAGCAGGGCAGCGGGCAGCAGCGAGGAGGAAGGTGGAGGAGGTGCCGGGAGGGAGACCGGGAAACTGTAACTCATTGTGGACGGGCTGGCCTGGCCGGGGTGGCGAGCGCTCGCAGCCCAGCACATTCATCAACCTGCCGAGCGGCCCGACAGGCTGGAGCCGCGGCTGCTCCCTCTCTCCCCGTGTCAGGCGTGATCCAGCCCAACTGCGCCGAGGCAGCGCAGCCTCGCCAGCCCAGCTCTGGTCAGTGCAAAATATTGCAGCCCAGGCAGCCCAGGCACCCGGGCACTTGCCAGCGTTAACCCTTCTGAACAGCCTGTGTGATCCAGAGCCTAATCCCATTTCCAACCTGCAGCTGTGCTCAAGATTAATTTAACCCAGTCATGTCTTCTCGTGTTAAAGTCTCTGTTTGCTTTCTTATCTCTTCTAAATTGGCCTAAGGCCACCAGCCCCAGCAGTCCCTGTGCATGAGAGATAAAAGCCAACTCTGAGCTTCCTTCAGTAACTCAAATGGTGCAAACACAGTGCTTTGTTTTCTTCTACTTTGGGTTAAATTCTCATATGTATTTTTCCAGTCCTGCTGTAATGATGTTCTTCTCCAAAGCAGTTGCAGTTCAATATTCAAGCTCTTTATTGATGACTTTCTTTGCCTGCCCCTGCGACACATCGCAAGAAGGTTTCTGCCACCACTGCCTGCTGCTCTGCACTGGGGCACCATGCTTTCTTCTGGCTGGTGAGGCTACAGCCTCAAAGGCCCAAATGTCCAGGCCTGAGGGCATTCTCTGCTCACAACTTGGCACCTGGCCCCACTGTATCAGCTAATGCAATACTGGTGCAGCTCATGAAGGCCCTTGCTTTGCTGAGGTGCCTGATATGCAATAGCTGCAACACTGAGCCATGTCGCAGAGCCTTAACTCACAGCTTTTGCTCTGAACTTCCTGCACTTTGTCTGCCGAAGCTGAGACAGATCACTGCTTTCTTGATAGGGACAGCTAGAATAATTTGCCCAATTTCAAAGCTTTTGCTTCAAGAATTCAGGGTGTTTTCTTTTTTCCTTTGTTTTGGTAGAGGTTAAATGATAGTTTTGAAATTACATGTAATAACACTTCCTATTTTTCCTAAATATATGCAGTTTTCCCAAACTGGCAGGCCAGCTATGCGTTGTACAAACCCATCTCTGATATACTTTCCACATTATTCCAAATTCTCATTGACCTTTTCCTTTTGTTGGAGTTCACACTACATAACATGCCCCCCCCAAAAAGTGGTTTTCTATACTGTTATTACTAAGTATTCGGTTGCGTGACTTTCATCCAAAGGAGAGGATACAGTGAAGCATGAAGTACAGTTCTTTCATCTCTAAGAATCCCAGCACTATTTGTAAGCAGAGTTCCTACGCTAGGAATGCAACAAAACTCAGGAGAACAGTTCACATATTTTAGGTTTAGATATGTGCCCACAATCCTCCTAAAGTCAAAGGGATGTTACCACATGATCAGGAGGGGAGCCTCTTACAGGGTATCTCTGGATCAAAATTATTCTGCCATCACCAAGATACAATTTTCTTGTAGATTGGAACATAGAAGTATTTAGTATACTGAGAGAAAAAAGTAAAACTATTTTTTTTTTCAGATGAACAGTCAGCAAATTTTAGGAGGGCAAGTAGAATTATTCAAAGAGCAGCTTTGCCAAGAAAAAAGGATTAACGTCACTGTACTTAAAGAAACATATGGTCAAGAGCTCAGTACAGTATTCATCCAGAATCTGGAAGCTCTAATGGTACCACTTTAAGCTTTGCCTTCCATGCAGTACCAGCTCAACTGGTACAGACAAAGTGATGACTTTGTTTGACATTTATATTTTAACATAGTGTGATAGTACTATATATTAATATGATAGGAGGAAAGAAAGAAGTACAGGAAATCTAATAAATTCACCTCTCAAATCTGAGAGAGTTTTGTACTGAAATCACTTCAGTATTTTAAGTGATTTCCAAGGACCTTTAGCCTCTGATATCAAACCAGGCCTGTTTTGTTCAGCGTTCTGTATGTGTCAGAATAACAAAACAGAATAATAATTCTCATTACCTCCAATATGAAGTATTATTATGCATGATGCTAACTCTTATGTTTATGAATGAGTACACCTCGGCAGAATCAGGCTCAACTCCAGCAGTCTGATCTTTCTGCATGTGTAATTATCACTATCAGACTAATATTTTCTTAAGTGTTGCCTCTGTATTGGGAACTGCATTTTCTATTCTCAGTAGTCATACAAGTGGAAGAGCTACAGCTATTAGTAGCCAATGTTAAAAGATATCAGAGGCAACTGTTTCTGCAGCAAGGCAGGTGGGAAAGCAGTGAAAGAAATAGATTTAAAATTGTGGTGTTTCGATTTGTAGTGTAGCTGCTGCATTCTTAAGAAATAGCATCAGGCTTTCACTGGTGTCTGGAAAACATCATCTGCTGTACAGGTACTCTCCCTGTCAGTTGTTGCTGGACAAAGGACAATAGTGAAAGGTTACATATGATGTGTCATGCTGAAAGACTACTGTTCTGTCAAGCTGTTCCACTTCCAACACCGAACAATATCAGAAAGCCCTTCAGAAAAAAAAAAAATATATTAAATTTGGAAAATGTGGAAGCATAAAGCTATACTCTAAATAACACAGCATTCTCACCAGTCACAAAAATTTATAGAAAAACTGAATAAATATAAATCAGATAAATGAATCTTGCATTACCCCTAAGAGGTGATCATGCATGTGACAACTTTGTTAAATCATTCATTGCTGATTAAAAACAAGAAGTCAAAAACCTGTTAAAAGAACTTTAGGAAACCTCTTTAAAAAGTGCAGTGAAATTGCTGGCTTCAGAAGAATCTATTGAAGGATGAGTATAGGCAAGTCTTGAACAATATTTTGGAATTAATAATGCTTCACTGAAATGCCAGCAATCACACAGCACTCTTTATGCTAGGTGGCTGAACTGTATTAAATGATACCTATTTAAAAGGTTTCACCTAGTCAGATAACGTCCAAACTATAATTGAATCCAAGCCAGAATCCTAGGCCCAAATACCTGTAAGCTTAGATATTTATGAAAACCAAATCCAAATGTAACATGGTTATGTAGCTAACAAAAATTAACAAGGAGTTATTGGAACTTGTCACATATTACCAATTGGGAAACAGCCTTACCAATGCTTATGATCATCTTGTGCTCTTGCTCTTAAAATTGTCATTTTTCTTAAACTTCTAGCTGCTGAAATATGTGGAATCTATGAATCTCACTTTTCTCAGTCTTCTCTTTTAGCATTTCCTAACAGATTTACACAGTAATGTACAGTAAGTATGCCTTTCCTTTGTGGAAAGGGAAATTCAGGCTCTTGTCTTACTACCTCTAAAGTCTGCAGAGAATCTCCAGGTTTGTTTTCATTAAACAATTGGCACAATACCTGGGCCTGCATTGCAGTATGTCTTTCTAAGGATACATTACCCAAACTGACTAAGATACCACATCTTAATAAGCTACCATTTATCAAGGAAGTGGTAGCAGCCAGCTGGGGGAGTGCTCCCAGCGTATCTAAGCTGTGAGGTACTTTCAGAGTAAAATGCATACTCTGCAGCCAACAACAAAAGTGTCCCAGACCCAGGAATTAGACAAGACTGTAAGAAGGATCAGAATTAATAGCAGAATCAGAATCTGTTCTTTTTAACCTTTAATTTAGTAGAGAAATGCTCTTTAATCTGACCCAGATAAACAATAAAGTATACCTGGCTTCTGGCCGCATAGAAAAATATTACAAATTTTGGTCCACTGATTCCACATCCATTTAGTAAAGTAGAAATAAGCCCATTGTAACAGGAGATTGCCATAGGATCTGTATCACCAGCTTTGCAAATGAACATGCCTTGATGTTTAATTTTCCGTGAGTTCCTCTGCATTTAGGTACCAGCAGGGGACCATTATACTGTGACAGCACTCAGTTCTGATGACATTATCTTAAACTTTTCCCAGTTGTCCGTCCTCACCCCTGTTGTGCTGCCGCCATCTATTAACATTCCACTGACAACAATGAAAGATGTTAGAGTAGAACATGTTAATGCAGTAGCCAAGCTAGGATGCTTTCACCTGGATGGATACAGAAGTTTGGCAGCAGCTTTATAGTTAATTAGCTAGATCACATCATGCCAATTCCTCACGAGGCTTGTTTGAGGTGTTTTGCATCCATAATTCAGGGGTTCATAGATTTTTATGGCCAGAAGAAACCATTAGATCATCTGGCCTCCCCTTCACTATTATAAAAGACATACAATTGCATTCATTTACTCCTGTTGTTAACCCAATTACTTGTGTTTCACTGTCTTCCAAAAAAGACATCCAAAGACTTCAAAAGATGGCAAGCCCACTTCTCCCTTGGAAGTTTATCCCAACAGCTAATCACCCTAAGTATTACACAACTAATGTAGGCTTGGGACTAATAAAGCTTAGTCCCCTATGGATTTGTGTTTCATGGTTGATTGATTTCCATGTCTAACAAGCTGTGAGCTCTGATTAAAGTTTCTTCCCATATACAGAACATTTTTTTAAGGTCTTTTTCCCAACTCCTTGTGGTTCTTCTGTGTCTTACTGATGTGACAACTAACATTATAGACCTGATGGTAGTTAGCTCATTATAGGTCTCTGTCTGGATTCTGCTGAAAGGTTTCACCTATTCTTGACCACATGCTTTCAAGAAACCTGTAGAAATATAATTGCTTTTCAGATCTTTCCCTCCGCTGCCAAGAATGGCTGCAGAGAAGCAAGTTCAAAAGTTACTGGAGGTACCTGTGCACGTACATGCAGGCACATATGGAGCATGGTTACATGCATCTTTTTTTCTTAACAATTGTTCCTTATTTCTTATTTGTTTACATTTTCTGCTCTCTTCCTCACTGTGCCTTTCCTCTCCTCCTCAGTATGTCTTTCATCTTCCAGTTAGTAACCACTGGCGCTCAGAATTTGCTCTGTACTGAAGCCATTAATTCACTTAGTGTTCTTTTTAATACGGTGAACACCCTGAGTTCCATCTCTTTCTTACCCTATTGCATTTTTTTCCAGGTTGGAATCATTTTTATTACCTCCTTCTGTACTACTGCCAGTTTTTCCTAATGCAGATGTGAAGAAGGGTCCGTATGCCCAGCAGTTTTTCCACGTTTTTTCAACTATGTTAGCAGATCCATCAAAAAAAAATGCAGCTATTCCTGAAAATATTCCTCATATCTTTAGACCACTGTAGTTATGACAGCATTGCTAAGAGACAAGAACAGTATGTAGTATTTTCAGTGTTAATCTCCCCAGTGTCAGATAGAGGTAAAAACACCTCCTTATGCTACTCACAACTCCCCTTCTTATATATCAAAGGACCACATCAGTCTTTTCCCAGAACATCTCACTGGGAACTCATGTTGAGTGACTTGTCTTCTTTGACCTCTAAATCCTTTCCAGAGCTTTCTAAGACACAGTCTTCCTATTGTTCACAGAGAAACTGCTAACGTTCTTGAAAACACAATACATGTTACTATAGAAGAAGGATGGATGCAAACAGTTATTTCGGATGGAAAAAAAATCCACAGCCAAGTTTCCCAAAATCAGTGGAAGAAATAACAAATTGAAAGAAATAAAAAATTAGAGAGACTGAGCATACTGCACTAATCTTAATACATTAAAGTCCTACTTTGATGTTTTTTGAGAGATAGAAGTTTCATATGCTGATTTAATAATTTTTTGGAAAAAAAAATATTAAAAATATTTTGCAAAGTTCTATTATTTCCCTTCCTCTTCCCCATATTTTAGACTAGCTTTATGCAGAAGTACAGATAATCAAGCCTTATATGGCCAAAGCAAGTGAACTGTGTGAACAAAAGCTAGAGGCCATTTTGAAAATCTGAGGCTAGGCTTCTCTATGCTTTGGCTTCCCTTTCAGTAATTATGATAATAAAAACGAAATCATATCTCATAGATATGCTGAAAGACACCCAGGCGAACAATTTCAAGGGTCTCAAAGATAAGCAGATCTACATCCACTGAATATGTTGTGTTTGCTTTGTTTTTTCTTAATTTTTCTTTTTCGTATTGCTCTTAACTAAACTATCTTTTCCAGAGTTCTTTTATTAATAGGTTGCTCTGCATATACCACTGTCAGCTTTGCTAATTACAAAACTAGTCAGCTGTTTAACACCATACTCTTTTGCATCTATAATGAAATATAATAAAGACTGAAGAGAAAAGTGGTAATTTTCTTAAGGGAAAGCTACAGCTAGCTGGATCATTTGACAAGAAAATAAAAGTAAGTGATGCTCATTTGGATGATCACACACCAGGGCCTGAGACAACCATTCTGATTGTGGACCAGCTCCTTGAAGAACTGTCTGTCTCCAGGAAAGGACCGAGTTCCCATCAGATAAGAAGGAACTTGCTAAGCTGAATCCTAAGTTTGAGAAAAAATCTCTGAACAGGAAATGCAGTTAGATGGCTTTCAGAGACAGTCCTGTCTGTCCTGTGCCATATCATTTATCAAAGACATGGCTGGATTAAAAATTAAAAAAAAAGTAAAAGAGGATTATGATTAAGGAAAAACGTTGTTGGAAAAAGGAGTGTTGATCAAGTTTCTTTTGACTGAAGCTTGGAGACAAGCTTCCTTATCATAGTAGTAATAAGTAATTGGACAATAGACTGAAGATTTGATTTTTCTATATTCCTTGTCTAAAAATATGCAAATGATTCTGAATGAAAAAGAGAATAAAAACTCCTTCTAATTGAAATAAGTTAATAGGTATTCTCTGTCCTGATAGTTCTAGCTGCAGAGAGTAGGGTTGCTAGAGTTAGGGTGGTATGGTTAGGTTGCGGTTGGAGTTGATGATCTTTAAGGTCTTTTCCAACCTGAGCAATTCCATGATTCTATGACTCTGCAAACACTAATGCATAGAAATAAATGACTTAGCTGCATCAAGCTTTTTTCGTGATCAGACCCAACAATAGCTCATTTCTAGAGTTGTTAATATTAAATAACAAATAGAGTTAAAAATGAACTTTAAAAAATAAGCTGAACCCGAGGCAGTACTTAAATCTGCCGAGACTGCAAAAAGAGCACTTTACTCCATCCACAGAGGAAGAAAGCCAAGTGAGGCAAACCAGGACCAGGCTTCTAGGAAAGTTAATTAGCAATATTTTTAGTTGGTTGGGTGGGGGGGGGGTGGATTTTTTGTGTGTGTTACAACAATTTCATATTACAGACCAAAAAAGAAAAAAAAAAGAACCTGGAAAAATTGGTTTAGGCTTTAACTTAAAAAAAAAACAAAACTGGATGAAACACTGAGGCAGTCCCAAGGAGGATGTACAGGTTTGCTCCTTCCAGTCATCCTTGAAATAATATTTCTCATGAGATTACAAACAAAGAGCTGCATTAGTGTATGAGGGATTAATTAGTAAGAGATAATTCTCATGCATTGCACAATGTATTCTTCTCTCACAGCTCAGCAAATTTTACTGAATGGTAATGTCAATAGTGTGAGTTCTCACTGGTCAAAATTACATATGCATGATGTTTCTCCATTTTGAAACTGTAATCTTAGGGGTTTTAGTTTGTTTAAACGTATAAGAGACATCAGTAATACAATAAACATTATAACATGGGATCACTCTTGATTGGAACACTTTCCAGTTCAAATCAGTGATGATGCATATGGTGGGATTTGATTCTGATTTTGTCAGCTCTGGGAACAAGCCCACTGGAAATGCTGTCAATGGAAGCTGCAAGCACATATCCACTCTGAAGATGATAACCTAGGAGAAAAGTCATAATCCCTCTGAAGTTAATACAGTGGGAAACTAAGGAAAGACCTTACTTATTCTAAAGATTAAAGGAGGAATGTTCTAGTACAACCTTTCTAAAGAAAACACAGAAACATGAAAGGTAACTTTTAGATGGAGTCAGATGGGTTCATGAAAAATGTTCTGTTGTGTGGTTGCTTGTGACAGCAGAGGACCCACAGGTCTCTTTCAATCTTATATTCCTGCATTAATTGCAAAACATCTATTGACATCAAGATACCTCACACCTCTCCATGTGTCCTGAATTTGAATGGAAATCCAGCTGTTCAAAAATAGAACTCACACCTGAAAACACAGCTTTTAATTCTTCTGCTTTTTTAGTCATAAAATAGATACACCAATTACATACTAGAGTAGGAGACAAAGTTATATGTACATTTATAAAAATATGTATATATATACATATATATATAATAATTTAATAATAAATGTGTGACAGAAAGCAATGTCCCTTTGCAGTGCCTAGGCACATTACATTTGAGGACAGAACAAAATATACAGCAAAGGAGGTCTGGGAAACAGGAGTCAGTCTATCAGCCCCTGGCTGGGCAGAAATCTCTGGCAATCTTTAGCTGGGATTGTCAGACAGCTCTAAGGAAATCAAGGGTAGCTATCTTTACCATGAAGCAATAAAGCTCAAAGGCAGAAGAATATTCTTTTGAATACCATCTCCTAACCATCCCTAATAAATCAACTGTCTTCTTCCCTTCTCCCACTCTTCTTCTCCACCCGTCCCTTCTGTTTCCCTTTAAGTGACTACACCCTTTCACCTGCTTCATGCTCACCCCTTGCCAGCATCAGCGCTTGGAGCAATTGAGAGAGCCCTGCCAGCAAGCCTCCGGCTCTGCTCACGGCCCCACCTCCTATCTGCTGCTCCACGGCTGTCTGGAGCGAGAGGCATTGGCAACGGGGCAGGTGAAACACGCTGAGAAGGCAGACAGAGGGAAGAAGCAGGTTCCCAGCTGGTAGCAGACAGCAGAGGACTTTTCTCCCACGATACCCATAGCTAGATGGAGTTGCCCTCCAGTCACTGTTCATTTTCTGGAGAACATCAAAGGTCTAGCATGCTGCATTCAGAAAAAGTGAGACGCTATTGAATAAACCTGGTAACTGCAGAGCATTTTCATGATAAAAATTATAATGGCCAATGAAGTAGCATTTAATAAAAAGGAAAAATAAAGCTCTGAGGCATTCTAAGAAAAGAAACGCAGGACTAAGAATCCCTTTGTAATATAAGGCAAACATCTTACTCAAGAATATGTTAATAAAATGGATTTAATTTATTAATGGAAGTTAATGAACATTTAAAAACATTGTGCCTTCGGGTATCCCACAGAAACATTCTGGTCAATGAATGCAGTCAAATTATTTTAGGAACTGCAAAGAATTTCTTTTAAAGCAAGAACGAAAGGTTATCTGTCAAAAAAAAATCCTCAAATACGAATAAGTACCTTCTATGTGCACTGTTTGTGTCTGAAGTCGCTCTCACTTAGAGGCACACTAGACGATCGCAATTGCAAATGAACAGCTTGTCACTAACACTCACATTTGTGGATATAAATAATTGCAGTGTAATGCCAGAGAAAGCGCTGGCTCCAAATCAGACCAGAGTACAGAGAAGAGGTCCCTGGGATCGCAGCAACTATGCGTAATACTACACACTACAGACATAACGTTTCACAGAAAGACACATCTGCCTACGTTTGCTAGTGCATTAAAGCACAGCAAGAAGTTTCCCCAGAATTTTGAAATAGGAATTTATGGACATTTTTTCCAAATCATATTGTTGAATAAAATTATAGCGAAACAAGATGAAAAAGGTACAACATCTGAGGGAAGACATACTGTCCGTGGCTCTCATAGGAGGTCTACCAACAGCAGCAGTTGCTCCAGTAGAAATTTCGGCTGGGACAAACCTCCTAGCCTTTTGCTTGTAGCAAAGAGTCATCTCAGCCAAAGTCATAAAGCTTTCTGGAATGCCAAGTTAAGTGAAATGAGATATGAATCATGTTTATTTAACTTTTATTTAAAGATAGCAGTAACTCCCTTGCACTCTTTGAGAGCCTACGGCTGCTTACAGGTTACACCTGTAACTTCCATTAGGGTAATAAGATTATACCTACTCATTACCCCTCAGCATGTTAATGGCTAATTATGTGTCTTATTATTGTAAAAGTGGGTGCCCCCATGCAGATTGTGGGGCTACGGGAGGAGAGGAGATGACCCAATTAAAGAGAAAAGTTTCAAGTGTGTGAAATGAAAAGGTAATGCTGTATCTGCAAAGTGTTCTTAGAGGTTAAATATTTCAGGTCAGGAGGATATTCATTACAGTATATTTAGATTAAATGAATGTGCAGGTGGAATAAAAACAAAGCGCTGCTATTGTAACTTGGAGCATTCATTCACTTCAAAGATGCTCCTGATATCACACTGAATTTCTTCAGTGCCAGTTTAATCTTCTCTCCAGAGCACTCATATGTGCCCTATAGCGTGTAAAAGCACAAAATGTACGAGAACACTATTCCCAACTTGCCCTCCAAGACAGCATTAAATTCAGGTCATTCTAAATGGCGCTGGAAAAAATTTGCAGCTATTGTCCTTTTTCAGAATAGGGGTGCAGAAACGCGAGGTGAAGCGTGCGGCCATTTTGCCCAATTATTCTGTGCAGAGAAAGAAAAAAAAAAAGGATATCTTAAAGCATTTTAAAATATGACTGCATTTTAACTATTTAAGCATCTCAACGGTGTTTCACAGAAAAGCATTTTGATTCCGGGATTAAAGGAAAGCTCTACTTTGAAATTCTCTTCATTTCTTAAATAGGAAAAAAATCTCTTTCTTTTTCTTTTTTTTCTTTTCTGAATCAGCTAGCAAGTCAATAATCTGTTATCCACTAAGTAAGTCCTTTCTCTTAAACACACAACTTCTCAGACAGGGCTTAGCCTGCCGAGCCCCAGTTAATCACTGCCAGCGAAGCTGTTATGGTTCAAGCAAAAGCTAATGTCACTGAATCTCTTGGTATGAGAAAGATTATTTGTTTGAGTTGATTTTTTTCCTCATAGCACTGAGAAATCCCTTTAGGCGAGAACTTTTTTTTTTTTTTTTTTTTTTTTTTTTGCTTTGTTTTAATTTTTCCTTAAGCAAAAAGGAGTGGGACTCGTTTGTAAGGTGTGTGAGACTTTGCAGGTCTGGTTTTACAATACGCCATTTAGGCTTTGGTGAGGCTTGTTAAACCCTGAAAGGAAAGTCATGCATTGACTGAGTGACGCCACCCTGAGGTTGATTCCCAAGGGAAAATAAAGGCTCAGTCCTGCCTCAATCCTTCAGGTGACCGAGAACACCTTCTAGCAAGTGATAGCATACAGAACCTTGGCAAGCTGCATAATAACATTAAACCCAGTGATCTAATTATTCACCTCTAATATAAAGGGCAGGGTTCCATGGGAAATCAGGAGCAGGGCTGAGAAATACACCCAGCAAATATATTTCACAATACAAATGGAGGCAGTGTGTCAAGACTCTAACCTTGGGAAAACTGACTTGTGAGGCTGTCCTGTTCATCCGCCATGCCCAGTGCAGTATAATTTCACATAGGTTATGCAGGAGGGAGCTTTGAAGCACCAAATTATCAGCCTTGAATCCCTTGTTTAAAGCATTGTTTTAATTCATTGTTGCTTTTTTTTTTTTTTTTTTTTTTAGTTTTAATCATGTAGGTATATAATATAAAAATATAGAACAGGTGTTTAAGGTAGTGCCCACTGACCTGTGAGCACAAGAGAAAGCCACGAGTAGACAATACCTTTCACACACACTAATGAGAAAGTCACCAGCACTGAAGATGGCATGATATCTTTCTCCAGTGTCACAGTTTTTTCATGATCACCTCTTCATACTCTGTATGATGTTTCCATATACCAGACTTTTGCTGTGTAAAGGTGTGATTTTCCAAATGCATCCCTCGGTACACACGGAAAATATTTGCGTGTTCACATATTTGTACACCTAACACCATGGATTTGCTTGCAAAGGAACAACTACACATGCCCCAAAAAAGTGACTGTGTTATACACTCTGTACACAGGAACATATCTTTTTCTGCAAGTATATTTCAAACCGTGGAATATTTGAACTCCAGCCCAAGTAATTACCTGAGCAGTCTACTGGGAATGTACATATTAGAACAAGTTGTAAAATAATCTCTTCCAAATAGCTATTAAAAACAAAATTACAGATCCTGGGCCAGATCCTCAGCTGTTACAAATTGGTGGCTGTTACAAGCCTCTTTGACTTCATGTGTGCAAAGTCTGAGCTCCAAGAGAAATTTTACAGTAAAGCTACAAATTACTGAAAAATAAGGTTCAAAGTGGAAAGACAGGTGATATTCACACTGTAGCATTCAAGCTCCTTTAGGCATTTAGCTTGGCTTCTCTGAATCACACATGCTTCCTCTGCACTGATGGTCTGAGGAATCTGGATTCCTCCAAAATGCACCTTAGCAGATGACTAAAAAAGCCTCACAGAGAAGCCCCAAATGCTCTGGTCATGTCATGTCTTCATGTCTTTTATCAATATAACTGAAGTACTGGAGAGAACTTGCTTTCAAGCTTATATATATATATGCTTTATATATATATAATTTGCTTTACATATATATATATATATATAAAGCAAATTCATTACAGAGTTTGTGGTTGTTTGCAAAAGCGTATCAGTTATTGCACCAATTTCGGCATGACTTTCTAATTTCTCTGAGACTCCCTTAATTACAAGGTGTTCTGAATGATGCCTTGCTCTGTATAATAGCAAAGACTCTTATTTTCTTCTAATGATGGTCTAAATCTCGTGTAGTAACCAACTGACTAACACAGGGAAATCCCAATCTTTCAGCTCCATTGTATAATTTATACAATATGTTCAACACTTTCCCACATAATAAACGTGGGAATCCCATACAACCAGTTCAAAGTCTGAGGTTTTTTGTATGAATCATGTTTGCTGCATCCTGGTTTTACCACACCCCCAGCTACTTCTGCTGGGAGCCAAGGAGTTACTGCAATCACCACTGGTAGGAGATACCATGTGCAAAGGTACCATTTACAGCAGGACGCAATGAAGATGAGAGCCAGAGACTGATAATTTTATCTCAGAGGTTACCTGGGAAAGACTCCTCTAGCTCTATTTAAAAGAGTAACTTTAAATAATGAATAAATTTAGAGATATTATCGTTCAAGTATTACTTCTTGCTATGACAAATCTTTCATGTAACCCTCAGCCAGGTTCTGTTTATTTAAGGTGATGCTCATTTGAATAGTTTGGGAAAGTAGTGCTTTCACTGTACCTGTTATTCATTTTGACAGTTCTTTGCAACACAAGAAAGTCATGTTTGAACTTGTACAGAGAAATGTCATTGTCTTGTGTGTAGAAAAGATATTGAAGATACCTCAGATAATGTTCACATGCATTTAGTCTCCCTGACCGGCAAGTTTACTGTCAGATTTACTGTCTGACAGCAGGTTTTTTATGGTTGATGGGAGGGGGGGAGATAACCAGTTGCTCCATTATTAATGCAAAAGTGATTACTTTAATTAGTCCTCAAAAACACACATTCCTGAAGTCCTACTGCTTAGAGCCCCTACAGACCTACAAGCATATAACAGACATCAACACCTCTCAGCCTTTTCTGTATCAGACATTTGGCACTTCTTTCACGTGGTACTGACAGATGAACCCCAGCTCCACCTGCTGCAGTCAGGAAGCAAGAGTTTGTCAGGGCTTCAGGAACACTGCTCAGATCTGAGCACCTGACTTCGACTTCAGCTCTGAATCAGCCTCTGGAAGCACACAGGCACACACCTGTCTGCTGACAACAGAGGGAAGCAAACCCAAAGAGGAGTCAGGTAGCTCAGCCACCAGTCAGAATACACATTCTGGATGGCAAATGCAGCCACCCACTGTTGGAAAACAAAAAAAAAAATAGAAGCAGAAAAAATATCTGCCTTACATTTATAAAAGTGGTTTTTTGAGCATTTCCCTCTCCTCAAAGCTATTATTTAAAGGGGTGGGAGGAATTCATCAAAGGAATTGATTGTGTACTATTATGCAGCAGCCACGAAACAGCAACTTATTCCATTAAGCACTGGGACTTTGCTTTGTCTGCTTTTCTCATACGAAGCAAAGGGGTCAGAAAAAGGGATCCTGAGTTTGGTTCTTATCTCCATCACTGATTCAGTTTGTAACACTAAGCAAGTCAAGTGAGTGGTGTCAGCTCGGCATCACGGATCTTCCCACATCACAGAAACACTGTTTGGCTGAATTAATTTATGCTCATGAAGCACTTAAGCCTTTTTTGAGAAGTCAGCATAGCAGTACGAAGAGGAGTTTCTCATGGGTTCCCAGAGAGCTGGGATCCATAATACTGTGGCAATCAATCAGCGTTACTACAGAGTGAGAGCACTGTGCCTCCCTGAAAGACAAGCATACACAAAAGTTAAGAAATTGTTTATTCCAGCTGTAATAGGAAACTTTTGTATATAATTTCCCTGCTTACTCAGAGGCACTGTAACATCTGTCAGGCCAGGACTAGCACTTAGCCGCAGATCAGAGGAGAGGAACACATGCCCCATTTCCTGATAGCAGCTCACCCACCGCCACTGCCAAACTCAGTGACCACGCATGAGAAACCAAGCTCTGTTCCACTAGAGAATGGTCTGACTTACAGGATCGAATTCAAAATTGCACAGGTGTGAACGAGAGCCATCCAGTCTGTGCAGGGCCTTTAACAACACGTCAGCGCTCATTGCATAGCACACTGTTTCTTTTAGCAGTTCGAGAGGTGATAAGGATTGAAGCCAAAAGCTGGCCCTTGCTTCTTTGAGCCACACAGTATTCTGATCAGCATCCTTCCCCAGTGAACACCGGTACCACCACCACCTACCCATTCCAATACCACCAGTCAGGTCACAGTGCAGTCACTGCAACATTCAGAGCTCTTCCGGAAAAAGAGATTAAGAGCAGCCATGCTTTTCTTTTAAATTCCTGATTTCAGTCAAAATTTATTCAAGCTCCACAACAGAAAAACTGCAGCGTTAACCCCAACACCTCCAAGACACTCTCTTGTATGTATCCTCCTCTTTGAGTAGTCCTCTCCTCCCAGGCTTATGCACATGTGCGCCTCTCCACTTTCACGCATAGGCTTGCAGTCTTCAGTCACCTGGTAATATCCAGTGCTGCCAAGTTTCCCTATGACACCAAGCAAGCTCAGAGAGCAGCAGTGATAGCAGTCATTGTAAGACATAGCTTCAAATCTATTACAGCCCCCTTTTAAGTAACGGGTAATGGAGAAGTCCAGGCTTAGGTAATGGGGAAGCCCAGGCAGGGAAGCTACTCAGTGCTTTAACTTTATACTTTACAGCTACACACACCTACTTGTGTTCACACATCTATACTTCAGACTATTTTATCACCTCTCTCGTTGTGTTTCAGAAGAAGATAGTCACAATTTACAATTTTTAAAAGGCATCCCATGCAAGATACTGCAACTGATTGCAATCTATTCATATCACCCAAAGACTTTGAAAGCTCAGTCAATGTTGTATTCCTTATCTGCTGTGTTTCCTCCTCTTTCTGTATTACAATACATTTTGCACCCTGACAGAGGATTAATCACCTGATGGGAATACCGCAGACTGCAGAGATCTGCTGGGAAATATATTTCTGAATGACTTCACACCAGTCAGAAGTTCATGATGTCTATGATTTATTGTCTCTGGTGAATTTCTCATTGCTGTTGAGAATTTAAACTAGTTCAGCTGCTCCTAGTGATGAGGCACAGAAGGCAAATACAAGGCCACAGTAATGTCTGTGAAGCTCCAATTTGGAAAGCAGCTTTTCCAAAGTACACTGAGAAATGATGAATTTAGTCCTGAGGAGGAGAAGAGCAGCTTACTTTTCAGCTGTTTCCACATTCCTTCCTGGCTGTGCCATAAAGCCTTATATGTAGCAAAAAGATAGACGAACTGTGGCCAAAACCTGAAGTCCTCCTTCAGTTTTCATCACGTTTTTACACTGTAAACTATTTCTCAGCATTTTTACATTCTTCCGTGTAAAAAGATGCACACGCTGAAGAACAGGGAAAAAAAAAAAAACATTAAAAAAGATGTCAGGACTTCTTTTTGGCACACTTATGAGGAACTAAGTGGAAACAGAAAAAGAGAGAGGCTCAGGTAACGGACACTATTAGACAGATGGGGTTTGTATGCCCAGGAGGATAGAAAGGCTCAGGTGGGGCAGTCAGAAGCAAAGGCAGATGGCCACATGATTCAAGTTCTCACTTGAGGGATTTCAGGTGCAGAGCCATGATCATTGTGAGTGAAAATTGCTTGGCCAATGTCACTCAATATTTCAACTCATTTTTAAGGCAATTTATATTTCTTCATATCTTCCTCACTGTTCAATTTTGGTATTCAATGCTACAGCATCTTTTCAGCCTTACACAAGTTTAGCAATTTCTTTGTGATTATGGATCATTAAAAGCAGTGTTCATTCATAAAAAATAAGCACTTAACATTTTGCAATCTCTAAATATACTTCAGTGAAATATACAGCATCCTTTTTGGCCCCCAAAGACTATAAAAGCATCTTCACTCACAGATATTTAAAAGAAGGGCTAAAAATATTCAAGAAAATTACAGTGCTTTAAGTGTTAAAAAGTAAAACACATTTCAGCATGCAAACGAACAAGAGTTTCACTCCAAAATGCTTCGCTCCTGTGTCAAGGGACATAAACACATGGTGTGAACAAGTGGCAATGTTTAGGGAAATACTGCAAAACTAAATCTTTTCCATGTAGGCCAAAATGACTTATCAGCCAAGCTACTGGATCAGGCAACTATTTTTCTATATCATATTTTTATGAATGTGAGGAACTTATAAACTCAAGGGCAGAACAAATGCAGACACTAGCACTTAACCTAGGCAAACAGAAACATGGAAGGAAGCATCATGGGAGGTGAATAGGTTAGGCTTTCTTTCTTCTGTCATCCCCTTACCATTTGGATGTTTCCATCCTCCATTCTGAGAAATTATGTGTTCCCCTGCAATGAAGAGAGGTTTCGTCTCCTTTCAGCTATCACATTCACCTCGTTCAGAAGGTTTGCTTTGCCCAAATCCTTTGACAGGGAGTGAGTGAAATCTCAGCCCCATTGAAGTCAGTGGGAAATTTGCCATTCACTATAAGGGAGCCAGGATTTTGCACAACGTTTATATCAGTAGAAGACCAGACTGAATCTAGTGCAGTGTTTGTGAAGTGCTTTGAAGTAGAGAGTGTTACAGCACTGAAATTATTGCTATTATTATTATTGCTGCTTAGTGCACGACAGAGAAGAAAGGAAGAAAACCTCTGAATGAACTGGAAGGAAATACTGATTCTGCAGATCTTAGAGGTCAGTACATGACATTTTTCTAAACAGTTTCCTTTAAACGTGTCTAGTAAAATTCTCTTTCAACCTAAGTACTTTCTTGGCATGTTAATCAGAAGCAGATCTTCCTACCAAGTGCAGCTATCCTGACTGAAAAACTCCTATCTTTTCCTTGAGTTTTTTTTATTGCTCTCTAGGGATTTACCGAAAAACTCTACAGAGAGCTTAAAATGTTTTCAGAAACACTGCAAAGCCCAAGCGGGAAGGAAGAAACAATGGTTTCCTTTCAGCTTGCCTATTATTCCTCGGAACTGCAGTACAGCCTTTGCACTTCGTTGGCCCATGGAAGAGCCTGGGATTCGGTGAATGCTGGTGATGATAAGCTGTTTCACTACTTGTGGCTGTCGTGTATATATTACCACCAGACAAGACAACAGTTGATCATCAAGGAAAAAAATCCTCTCCCATGATCTCACTAACTAGCTTATTCTGCCACAGGCTCATTGAAAATTCTTTTCAAGTTACATCCACAGTGCTGCAATCAGGAAATGTGCTTGCTGCTACCAAAGGAACCAGTGTTTGGGCCTCGGCTCTCCTCATCTGCCAGGCTGCAGCAAGGTCTCAGCCAGGTATCCTCAGATCACAGCCCTCACCACTACCCCAAATGGCTTGCTCATTAGAAAGGAATGCGATATGTAGGACTGAGGCACCCAGGGACAGCTCGTCAAACAGTGCAAACTGTCAGTGCTCCGCTAACCTCAGGCAACCCAAGGTTTCAGGCTGCAGAGGATTTATCTACAACTCAGCAGCTGTGAGAAGAGAGCAGCATTAGGTCACGGAGGGAACGGGCCAGCAACCGTGATTCAGCCATTGGCACACTCAGCTCAGCTGAGAATTCCCAACCACAATCTACAAAAGGGACTTGTTACATCTTGATTAATTTCAAATTATTCTGTCTTCTTTCAGTCTCTACCTTTTTTGGTTATCTCAGTGCACAGCAGTGGTCCCAGTGGTTGAGATCTGTACAGCCGAGTTCTTGACTCTGATCTTAATCATGTGGCCAGTGATGGAAACAGTGACAAATTACTGCCATCAGTCAACTACCAAGACAGGATAAACTTGTGTAGTCTCTTGAATTTACTCCGTGGCACTACAGTCCAAATAAAGGCAGTGACATAAAATATGCTGTTAAATACTTCGCTATTTAGTAGGTATAACTGCAGCTAGAAAAAATATAAAATGTCATAAGCTAAGAATTTGCAGAAAACAGTTTCTATGCCTTCTGTTTTGATCCAAGTGTCGATCTAATAGGCTGCTGCTGCTGAGCAACAGCAATTAGGTTTTAGTGATGCTTGGGAGACTTGCATTCATTTTACTTCTCGGGACACCACAGTTAATTCAGGACTGAGATTTATGTTTTTAAATGTGTGAAACAAAGCTAGATTCTCCAGTGCAAATACCGCAGTGTAGACAGGTCTCAATGTCATGTTAGGACACCTCTCTAAAGACATGTAGGGCAAACATCTTCACCACTTCTGCTCAGCACTGCATCAGTGCACCTATGCAGTTTCTGGAATGGAGTCTGGAACAAAACTGGCCCCTCTATGGACAACTCCTTTTGCAGCAGAGATCACATTTATTGGCATGCAATCATGCCAACACACCAACCATTTGATCCTTGAACAGCTGTTTGTCAGCAGGTCTCTCAGTGCTTCAGAAAATGAGATCTTTTCTTTGCAAATTGGAATACGAATTGAAATGCCCAGCATGAAAAGACTCAAAAACACAGGCATCAGTGACTAAGAACTCTAATGAGAGCAAAGGCAAAGCTTAAAGTATATGCCATAAAGCATACATATTCCATACTTAAGCTTACCAGTATAAAATGCCAGGTTTAAATATAGCACCAATAAGTGCATTTTTAAGATAAGATATAACATGCTTTTCTACCACTCATCACGCTCAAACACAATGGCTGCATATGTTTAGGGCAGTCAGTTATCACACTTTGCTCTTAGCACTACTTCACATGGCCTAGAACATAACAAAAGAAGGTACTGGGACCTCTCAAAGAGACAACACTGTACAAATCAGCACTTCCTTCACACAGCACAGCTCTGAAGAATTTGTGTCGCTCCAAGAATAAAAAGAGTGTTTTGACTTCAATAGATCAGGCAAGGGGAGAATCTAGAAGAGGAGAGTGAGAGGTGTCCCTCTCTGTGCCCCCAAACACCGCACAAACAGCACTGCCTAAAAGGCCTAGCTGAAAGTACAGACATTTCAGTCAGTAATATTTTAGCTTTCATCAAATCAGCCACAACACTCTTAGCAGGCTCAGGATTCTATGTGCTCTTCTTTTGCCTGACAGACAAAGCCTAATCTTTTGCTAAATTAACTTCTTAGTGGAGCTGCTTCCCACTTTTCTGGCATTTGGGACAGCAAAGGCCCTGGCGCCTCTAGCAGCCCTTTGATGTGCCAACCCTCACAGCCCCCAGGCCTTTGGGGTCACACCTGCTCACAGCCCTGTGACTGAACATCACCCCTCAAGGTGTGCCCCATCCTCCCCACTGCTGGGAACACACCAACATCCCCTAGAAGTGCATCTCGCTTTCTCAGCAGCTCTGCAGGCCTGTGGTGGGTCAGCTCTACTGATCAGCCAGAGATTTTGTTTAGAAGGCTTCTTTACGCTGTTTATGTTGCTGTCAAGTTTAGCTCACCACAGACCTAACACTGCCACCTCTTTGTTTACATACCTCTGCTTCAGGACATTGTAACCCTCCTCTACCAGCACTGCCCAGTGTGTGAGGGAGAAGCTTCTCTTTTTTATTTTTATAAGCCTTTTTAACTACATAGCTATAAGATATTCTTTTAAATTCCACCCAAAGACACCTCTTGCTGTCAGCATTTAATTATGCTTGCATTCCCATGTAAATAGAATGTTAGCCAAAATAGAGGCAATTACAGAAGATAAAGTCAGGCACATCTTCCTTTAAGAAAAGGAAGCTTTGGAAGCTTTTGTACTTCTGATGAAAATAACTTTCTGGAAGTACAAAAATATTGTAAAGTGCTGAGCATGTTCTGCTGGGGATAAATCATGCTATTGAAAATTGTACTCAGTCTGTCATCATGCATCTTTCTTAGGAGGGTTAAGAGGACATATTTAATATGTATATATAATGCATGATCCTCACAGGTCTACAAGGTCTTTTCAGACTTTCCTTGAAAAATAATGACTTTAGATCACTTGTCTTAAAGGATTCAAAGCTCACGAAAGATTTCAACCAAGGTTTTCTCCCACGCTGGGTATCAAGTTATTTGACAGTCTTCTCTGTTTGAGTCACGTATGAAAAACATCTGGAGAAACATTATGTTCTAAGTTTAACCACAGATTTTATACCAGAAGATAAGCATACATTTTAAGTTCTCATTTAAGTCTTAAAATACTGAAATCTCAAATTCGAATGGGTCCCTGCTCTTCAAAGTTTAAATGCCCACTTCCCTTTCTAATAGATTAAAAAAATAACATAATCCTTCAATCTAGACTATCTGACCTCACTGTGTTTAGATTGACAAGAGCTGTGGCAAGCCTCATACAATTTCTCTTCATCAACATAAGTCTCAACTCAGTTTATTAGTTCATCTGTCACCTCCAATCTAGATTACAGTGAAAGCTGGTACAAATCTAATACAGTAACTAGATTTGTAGTGTACTGGAACACATCAGATTCCCAGGTAGCATTCTCAATAACCACACTGAGAGGTAGAACTGAAATAATACTGAACAGTTCCAGAGCTATTTCAGTGCTAGCAGCTTTTAAAGTTAAACTTGTACAAGTTTCTGGATGATGAGAAAGTGTATCAGGTATTTCAGCACCTGGTTTGCTCAATTTCCATCTAGCTGAACAGGAATTAAATATCAGTGAACCTGCTGCTGCTTCAGAAATCTATATTAAACATGATACGGTGAACTCAAAATGAGTCTTGACCCTAAGGCTCAGCTTACATGTTATTTTCTTGTGGCACATTTGCCTTTGACAATCCCATCTCAATTTATCCACAGATTCCTCATGTTTCCAGTTTTGTCTGAGGTGAGTATCAGAATAAACTTTGCTATAACAGTTTATATGGATAATCCAACTTCATCTTTCTGAGACAGCAGCAGCAAATCAAAGCAGAATTTGCGTCACTGTATTTTTAATTGTAGACTTTTGGATACTCTAAAAATGCTTCCTGATGAACGCAGTAATTAAACATTTGCAATTAACTTATTCTTTTGCTGAGTACCATCCCAGTACTGTGATGTAATTCATTTGTGCTTTTTGACCTTAAGGAAACTTTGGCAGATGAAGCCATGAGATGTATTCTCACAGATCTGCCCTGTTACCTAATGTTGCCTAATGCTGCGTTAGAGGAGTGTGAAAATAATTTACATATAAATATAAAATCAATTCTATACAAAGCACTCTGAACAAATGTGCTCTACTGTATGCTCTAAAAAAAAACCTAAACAACATTTTGTTTGGCTGGAAATGCTTTGATAAACAGCAGGTCTCATTGAGTGCAATACTGAAATGCTCTAATGAATTCTTAATGCCTTAAGTTGTCTAACTGGATCTTATTACAAAGAAGCTGAAGACACAGAAGCATGATGTTTCCTCCACTGGTACATTTAAGAAATCAACAGAGACATGCCAAAAAAATGTTCTGCTTTCAAAACAAGGCTCCAAGACTGTAGTGGGGGGGGAGAAAAAAAAGGAAAAAAAAAGTGGTTTGTCGTGGTTTCTAGAATTAAACTATTGCTGTTGATATAAAACCCATATTACCATTTCCTCAAGCTGACTTCACTTTGTTCTGCATTCTACCTCTCTGTTGGTATGATATTGCATCTCCGACTGGCTGGCAGATGGCAGAAACTGATCAGTTTTGGCGACAAGCTAAAGGTCAGAGAACTCTAATTGCACAAACAGTAGAAGGAAAATTCTCCTATTAAATTAAAGGTGCAATTTCCCTGTGAAGTTACAACACAGTTTTCAATACAAGGGTGTGCTTCATTGACATCTGTTGTTGCACAGGTCTACAGAGTGCACAAGTCTTTCTATTCTGTTCAATAACATGTACTGATTAATGAGATTGAAGAGAATGTTCACCTTAATTTTTGTTTCTCCAGTACAGTACATTGCATTATTAATGCAATCTGTGTGTCACAGGTTATAAACACAGCATGAAGTTCTTTGCAAGAGGAACAGAGGAATAAATGCTAAGGACTCCTCAAGCTTTCTGTTTTTTGCCTGGCAACCCATCCATTGGGCTTTCAGAAGCCTCTCAGCTTGCCTGGAGGCTTCTATTGCTGGAACAACCTATGTATTATCATCACCACCAAAACAATGGGGTTAGCTGCAGGCAGAGTGGTAGCACAGTGCCCAAGCAGAGAAAAGAGCCCCATAGAAAGCGTGCAGAGAAGTGACTGTGAATAGTGTAAGTCAAGGGGTCCCACAGAGCATTAATGCACGCTGGGGTTGCTGTGCCAGGGCTCCACTCAGTGAGCTGCATCTTCTGGCAAAGTGACGGGGAAGCGTCAGGGCTGGCCAGAAAGCCAAGCTGCTCACTCATTTTCCTCATGTGAAGGAGAGGAGGAGCTTCAAGCACACATACATAAGAACTGCTTCCACAAAAAAAAAAAAAAAAAAAAAAAAAAAGTGGTGCTTCTTCACGTAATGTCTTTTCTGAGCACAGTGAAGAAGGTCCCAAAGTTCATCTGCCCATAGATTTCCTTGAATGGGAAGCAACACGTGGAAAGTGGATGTCTTCTTCCCAGAATACACTCCGGAGTGTTTGAGTACGTACCTCATCCTCCTCCACGTTTGTTTGTTTTATCCATCTGCTATTGCCCCATATTTAATTATGAATTGAAAGCATTCTTCTGGAGCTGCACTCTGAGCTTTTTAAACTGAAGTGTTTGAATAAGGCCTGTCACTACAGGAAGGATGTAGAGGGCATCACATTCCCCAGCTGCCTCACATCACCCTTTCCCCCTCCCTGCACCTCAGACCGTGATGCAAACTGAGAGAGCTCTCAGCAGCTGCTGCCTCTTCCCTCTTCCCTGCTGAGCAGCTTCCAGGTGGGAGATGAAGCAAGGAGTGACTTTAGTGCATGCTTTCCAGTGCTTTCCAATGACACACTACTAGAGGATGGATTCCTCCATCCTATACAGCTGGGAAGGAAAGAGAGACAAAAATTTGAAAAAGGGTTCATGTGGCTCCCTGATTCTCCCTTCCCCAGTCACAATGCCTGGTTAAAGAAATGGCTTTAATTTTTAACAGACGAGTAACCCAAGGAACTATGCACAGTCCCACAATATATTTCTTCTGGCAGGACATGCAGAAGTTGGATGTCTTGGCAGTACACTGAAGTTGGGAAGTCCCTCATTTTGGAGAACTTTCCAGGAAGGGGTGTTTGGGGGTGATTTCCACTCCCTTTGCACTGGTTGAACTGCCATATGAAATAACCTGTTAGAGTCTTGGGCTCGGAAGGAGCTTCTCCAGCAAAGTGCCTCCAGAGCAAGCTGAAGCCCTTCTGCTCAGCCTAGAGTGTGTCCCCGCCACTGCCAGGGTGATAAAAGCTTCATGGCTTCATTACAACCCACAGAGCAGGGGATATCTGTATTTTTTCTGTACCGATCTTTAAGGAGTGAAATATAAATCTTTTAAATGTGTAACCTGCTTCTGAAGCAGTTATTTGTCTTTGAATAACTCCAACAAGCCATTTGCATTTGATAATTTCACTGATAGCAGGTAGTTTCAGGTAGCAAATTTGCTGCTTTGTTCTTCACAATATGAGGAAATTTCACTTTAAAAACAGGTTTTCAACTTCAAAGCTTTATAATCTGACACTTGCAACACAGCACTCACAAACCACCCATGCTCCTCCGCATTTTGGCCATTTGTGGAGCCCAAAAGTGGTGTGGAGCTGACTGGCAGCAAGAGGGACTGAAGGAGCTCCTGTGTGGGCTTCTGGTGCAGCCAGATGAGATGAAGGAATTAGAGCCAGGGTGCGGTTCCCACCTAGAATGCCTCTCCTGCAGTTCACAGACCTTCACACTGTCTCATCAACACATGCTTCCCGCTCTCCTTCCAAATATGCAAACTGCACTCTCTCCCAGGGCCCTCCTTAGCTTAAGGGTGCTGGCATGCTCTCTGCTGACTTTCTGGAACCCAGAGATTTCCAATTATTTCCACATCCTCCTCCCATTTCTCTTCTGGCTGCGGTGCCTCTGGGCTGCCTGCTGTACTTCCCACTCTGTAGGTCTGCAAGGCAAAGGCAGGAAGGCCAATAATCATGAGAGCAGAGTGAAATAGACACAGAGCAGAAGGGAACAAATAGAAATTGCCTGAGGTCAGTGCACTCTCTCTTTTGCCCTTCTCTCTGAGAAGGCCTTCATGTCTCCTCAGTTCTTGCTATAAGCTTCCCAGCTGCTTTTAATTCAGCACCAAGCTCTGTCTCTCTCAGGTTTTAGGAAGAGAGAAGTGCCTTCTTTGCATCCAGGTACGTAAGGCTGCATCGAGGTGAGTTATGGGCAGCATGTGTGGCAATAACACACTGCAGCACGACTGAGAACTCTTGAACATACTGTTCCCATGTGTGAACTTACTGCATTAGGTGACACCTTCCAGAACAAAAGTTGATTCCCATTTATTCAGGACTTCACATTTCATGCTGACCTTCTTATCTAGGGTAATTACTGTACATTCTCCACAGTGAGTCTGCAGCTCAGACTCATCCATCACTCAGCCCAGTGATTCCCTCGGTTCCCGGTTATCAGCACAACCCAGCTGGACAGCCATAGTTCCATCCCTTAGCTCTCCAAAGCTTGTATAACCACTCTGCATCTTGCAGTATGACTCCACACCTGCAGTGATGGAGATGTGGTGGCTTTTGGTGGTCTCCTCCAAGACCTGCCCTGGCCCAAGCCACAAAGGGCTCTACCCACATGCCTGTGGCGGGTACTGCTGCAAACAGCTCCTTCACCCTGTTCCCAGGCCAAGTATGACAGGGAAGGAAAGGGAAGGAAGGAACAGGAGATAACAAATGGGCTTACTGTTCACAAGAAGGGTGGGGGAATCATAGAGAAAAGCTGACCTGAGCTGCAATGATCTTTTGGTTTCCCCTTTCTCCTGTAAGGATGATTTCTGCTGTTCTCACCCTACTCTAATTCAACTCCTTCCCCTAAAGGAAGGGGAAGAACTGTGTCCGCCTTTTGCAGAAGTCCTTGTTTGATGCTTCACTCAATGAGAACAGCACTTTCCACCAGCAAAGCCGAGAACCTCCTGAAGGTCTCAGGTCAAGATATTGTGACTCTTACGCGATTATCTATTAGATTGCCAGCATAAAATAAAAGCCAAGCATTTATCTGGTTAATTACTCCTTTCATTTTATACATTATTCCCATTTCAAAATCTGTGTATACATTTGCAGGTCCTAACAATAGCGTGTTTGTGTGAGTCCAGCTGACCAAACAACAGAGCTATTTATAACTACAGATGACCGGACTTTGCTATATTTTCATTTATGTAATTTTCCTTAGATCATTCATTGGAAAGTGGTCGTACTTTCATGTTTCTCACACGCAGAGGCCTGTAGGTTAGCACACAGGAGATTAACCTTGGCAAGCTGCACCACTGGGCTGACTGAGGAGGAATTCTCACTGCAGCTGTCTGAACCAACAACACATAAGGTCTGGGGCTGAGGAAGTTCTCATCAGACAGAAGGTAACAGCAACACTAGTGTAAATAACTTCCAAATACAAACCTTTGTAAAACTAGAAGTTTTTTTTTTTTTTCTTTTGCCAAGGCTCACTAGCACTGCAGTGAAATGATAGATGTCTGAGAAATTCCAAAATAAGTGACTAGGATATTAAGAATTGACATTAATTAAACAGGACAAATTCCCATCATGTGAAGCATCTTCTTAGACAGTAAACAGCGCTAGAACATGCCCATCCATGCTAATGGAGCATCACTTTCCATCCATATATACCTGCAATAAATTAAAAAGTATTTTGAACATTTGCAGATTCTTCTCTCTGTAGCAGCTTAAGTGGGGACAGGCAATGCCAGATGGAACATCAACTGCTGCATCTTTGAAGTTATTTTATCTACAATCTTTTCCCAGTACCTGGAAGAGTTGGAGTAAGGTACACTATCATCACCAACTGACAATGCTAGTCAATGTGAATTCATTCAAACAGAATGAATCTATTACCAAAGAAAGACAATTTGCAAGAGCCTTTATTTCTGCCTAGTTGGTCAGTTCTTTGCAAGCATTTTACAAGAGGACTGAATTTCAGAAGAGATGAGAAACATGAGGGGAGTCGCAATGTCCAAGGTCCTCATAGGACTGTATTTCAAAATATGGAGCAGCCAGATAGAGAAAGCAGCATATTTTATATTATACACTGTACAAAATAGGCCTCACAACTAATCCAACCAGACACATAGCCAGCCAGGGCAGATCTACTAAATAAAGCCATGAGATCTTTTCCCTAAAATAGAGCATATTAAGGAATTTTGTGGTTCATAATACACAATAAAACTCTTGGCTGGCAGTAAACAGGATAGAAACAAAGTTATGGAGGTTGCATTCCTTTATTTGATATCAGCATAGTCCCTCTTATCTGGTCCCACCAAATAACTAGGAAAACTTTACTCAAACATGCAAAGAAAAAGCAGGGATTTATTTGGGGACTTAGAATATTAAACTCCTCTCACTGGACTGTGTCCATGCAACTAAATGGTGCTGATGCTCAGTAGTACAAAATTTCTTCCTACTTCCCACAGCCTTACCATTTCCTTGACTTTTTTTTTTTTTCTTTCTTTCTTTTTAATTATGTGGGATTTAGACTTTCTGATGAGTTCAGAAAAGAAAAGCTTGCTGGTATTGTGAATTCTGATATCACAGCAGAGGAATGCCACACACTTATTAGACAAGTGTTTCCATCCCTCTGTATACGTGACTCTTCCCTCAAGCTAATCATTTTCATAACCTTTTGCCCTTTCCATGGCATCATAGCTATTTAGTAATATCATTTTTTTTTCCCATCTTGTAAAATGTGTGACCCCATTACCTTCCTAGCTCATAGCTGATTTAAACAAAGATCAGCTTAAATGCAAAGAGTAGTTCAAAGAGTCTCTGTTCCGTAATACTTTTTGTCTGAATATGTTAGTCAGTACCCACTCATGCTCCCTGAGGAAAAAGACATCCAAATGATTAGGAAGGAAGAGGAGGTACCGCAGCTTTTTAAAGTTGTTTCTGGTGCCTTTCGTCTCAGTCACCAGCCTCACAACTGAATTTTCTGGAAGAGCTTTTTTCCTTTGAAAACTGCCTTCTGGGCTAACACTTAGAACATGCACTTGGAACCATATCCAACATAGGGTTGCAATTAGCAGCCAGTATAGCACTTCTGTTGACCAAGTAACCAGCTGAGTTTATTGCCGAGGATGTATTCACAATATCACCATCTACTGAAACTAGAACTTACGGTAACTGCTATGTTGTCTAAGCCAGATAAAATTCTATTCTCTTTCTCATGTCCACTCACAACAGCCATGAACACTAGCCAAAGAACCAGTATTTGACAACAAGGTGAAAACTTTAACAGAGAAGAGCAGAAAAGATTCAACTAGAATATTTTACATGAGAAAAAAGACTCAAAATGAAAAAAAAAAAAAACAACCAATAAACCAATACTGAAAGTACTTTTATCCTAATCTCAAGTGTTTAATAGCATTAGAATAATTTCTTTCAACATACGTATTAAAATGGATGAGTGTTCAGAAGAGTTGAATCAGTTCACCAGATGACGTGGCTACACTTCTAATACGAGAAATCTGTGTTGCCTACTGACTGTTGAGAACTCACCACTTGGAGAGGAATGATGGTTTAAGAATATTGTTTGTATTTCTCCATTTCTTGGAAAGTCCATAATGAGACCTGGAATACAGAAGCACAGCATGTGAATAAAGTAAATCAGATAGGAAAACTCCCACTTACCTCTCTTGTAAAATGGATTATCAAAAGAGTGTGAAAACTTTCTTAGAAAACTTACAGATTAAAAAATTTGTAGAATGGAGTGAAATACTGACCCATAGTCCTGCTTTTAACCTTGAACAGAAAATAAAGAAACCGTCAGCTTGGGAAAGCTTACAGAAAGAAATGTTTCTTCTAAAATATTTCTAAACAGTCTGGACTTTGTAACCTTGTCTTGATGAGAGTCTATTCTTCCTCCAACAGAGGTCAGTTCTATCGTGGCAAAGTAGTCCCTGGGTACTCGCTGATCATTAGTAGTAGTAAAGTCAGTGCAAATGGATACTCTTCAGGTGAACGAAAGAATAAGAAAATAATACATTTTAATTCTATGTCTGAAAGTTATGTGTACATGTAGAAGCCGTACGGAGAACATCAGCGGTGGACACATGCCAGGAAGAGCATAGACTGATTATAAAGAATTCAACACACACATGCTTGCCAGTCTGTGTGGGTTCTCAGGTGTTTAAAAACTTAATTTTCATTCAAGGTGGTGGTGCTGCTGTTGGGATTTGAGTTTAGTGATTCAGCTTTTTAAAGCACAGCCCATCTTTCACATACTTCTTTCCTAGGAAGCTGCAAAAGGGAAACAGAGCAGTGGGGAGAAAGCTGTAAGAGAACAGGACCTATGATCTCCTTCACACTATATGAAACATTGCCCTCAACATTGCTTATAAAAGGTTCCTGAGAAGCTTGAAGGAATGCAACAAATGTCTGGCAAAATATGCAGAGATATCTGCAAGATTCAGGCCAAGCACTGAACCATTCCTTCTTGCAGCATTGCTGCCCTTTCTGTTAGTTTACTTGATATAGCCATTATTCTCTGGAGGGTCAAAGCAATGTAAAGGCCATTTAGTCTGCCTATAATGTATGGGAAGCCCTGAGTAGGAAATCTGCCACATAGGTTTGTACAGCACCTCTCCCTCAGTTCCAGAAACTGTACAGCACAGTGTTACAGACCTGTGAAGTATGCTTGATCCTGTCTACCCCTCATCCGCCACCAATACGAGCGCTGCAGATCCATCCAATTTGGAAACATGAGTTCAAAAGCCTTTCCACTCTTTGTATGCTGACTTCTATGCAGCTGCTAAGCTTGTGCTTGATATGTTTATGTTAAGGGTTTGGTGCAAGCAGGGCTTATTTTGTATAGCTGTCTGAAAACGTCCCACCCACCCCTTTTTAAAAATGGGCAAATGACCAAATATTTCTGTAAACCTTTTAAAATCCTATAGTCTACAGAAGACGTTTAGTGTTCTAAACTAAAAATGAACATTTTTAGGGAAAGCAGACGTTTTCCTGGCGGAAAAAAAAAAATGTTATATTGTTAAAAAATGATGAGTTTAAAAGCATTCAGATGATCCTTATCACTAAAATATACTGAAAACTAAAGAGGGCAGTTCAATAGGTTCCTTTAAAGACCTGCCTAACACAGGCAGCGCAGTGCCTTGACGGAAAGACATTTCATATGTTGATAAGTTTGTAATGTTCCACATGTTTATTTTGGTCTCAAACCCATCATCAGAAAAAAAAGCTAGCAATTCTTTGATGAAGTGATTTAATGAATGAGAGCAAAGAAAGTAATTTAATGAATGGCTTAAAGAATGTATTTGTTTGCCATGCAGTTCTTTTATCCTTTGTTATACAATGTGTTCCTTTTCTAGTATCTAATCATAGTATCATAGAATGGTTTGGGTTGGAAGGACCTTTAAGATCATTTAGTTCCAACCTCCTGCTATAGGCAGGGACACCTCCCTCTAGACCAGGTTGCTCAAAGCCTGATCCAGCCTGGCCTTGAATGCTTCCGTGGAGGGACCATTCACAACCTCTCTGGGCAACCTGTTCCAGTGTCTCACCACCCTCACAGTAAAGAATTTATGCCTGATATCTAGTATAAATCTACCTTCATCTAGTCTAAATCTACCCTAATGGTTTAATAAAATGTGTCACATTGCTAAACCCAAGATGCGCAGAGGACCCTGGATCTCTGTGACAGAGAATCAGGCTGCAAACAAATGAGTTCCTCCTTTCCTGTTGGGTTTTTCTTCAAACCAAACTGTATGGGTGTCCACAGGCATTCTTTGGTGGACAATACAGTATGGCAGCTGCACTTTCCTTGAATAGCGCTGAAGGACCTCAGAGACAAGTGGGAAAGGGTTTGAGCTGGGCTCAGCAAAACACCTTTCCTAGGCAATCCAACAGCTTGGTGGATAAAGACTACATGCAGAGCACCATCAGAGTGCCTAAATTAATGATAGACCACCTCAAGAAGATGGCCCAGGACAATCTAAGGCCACAAACAGCTGGAGTCTTAGTGTGTATCTCTCCATTGACAACTCTGGGAGGATTCATCTGCAGCATCAGAGAATCTGGCTTTCTTTAGCTCCAGGACCTGCAGAACCCTCTGCAGAAAAGTTAAGTAGCATTTCAGACATTTCTGGCCCATAGTTACAGCATTTATTCTGAAAGAAAGCTGACTTTTTCTTCAGAAAGATTGCATTCAGAAGCTCTTGTATTTCAGGTGTTGAAAATTGCAGTCTGCAAGGACAAGTAATCCAGCTCTATTATCTCTCTTCAAACACTGTATTTATCTTTTAAGCAGAAAAAAAAAAAGAAGCATGAGACATCAGCGAACCAAGTCCCTGTACCTCTCTGAGAAGATTACATGGGAATTCAAATGTCCTAGAATAATTCACAGATTCCTGAGTTCACATGAGCAGCAGCAAAAGAGGAAAATTGCTCCATATCCTGTAGAGAGGAAATGAAAGGTATCAGGAAGAGAAGAATGTGCTGTGTGGTGCGAAAATTCTGTTTTGATTCCTGATGCTAAACATCTGCCTGTGTGTGTGTGTGTCTGTGTACAGAGTCACTTGACTTAGTGAGAGAAAAGCATCTTCAAGATTGTGCAAAGCCTATTCCAGACCCAAGCTGTCTGAATTGGCAGCTGTGGGAACACCCACAGGAAGCATGGGACCCTGGAAGAAAAAGTGTAGGAGTGCATCCTGTGGGGATAGATAAAAGTCAGAGCCGGGCTATGGGAACCTCTTCAGAACAAACATGCAAATACGGTTTCGCAAGTCAAAGTCTCAACTGTTTGTTTAGGGATTTTTTTGCTATTTGTTGCTTTTATTTGGCTTTCACAGAACAGAAAAAGGATCTCAGAAAAAAAAATATGAATGAAATCTAAACCTTAGATGTTTTCTTTATTGCTTGGTGCGAACTCATATTCTTCGTCTGCGGCACCACAACTTGTTTTTATACCTTGCGGTGGAGGAACATCATAGTTCACCTACTTCTTCTTCCACTGAGTTTGCTACTCACTTCACACACAACTAATGAGCAGTGCTAGTGCAAAGCTGCCCATAATTTTTGCACCGTTGCTGTCTTGCTGAGAAATACCTCCTCTCATCTGTATGAAATATTACAATTCCCAGCTTTGAAATTGTTAGTGCAGAAGAGTAACAGTGGAAAAGAACTTCACCCATGTATTTATTAATGGATGTTCCCAACAGCTGAACTCAAGCAGAAATCAGTGTCCTACCAATGGCTTCCCATGAATATCAACAGGTGACTCAGACTGTCTGCCATAAGAACACATGGGCCCTTGTATTCCCACCATCTCTGTAATATACTCATCTTTCTATCTCTCTTACCTTTATGTGCCCTGCTGAATAAAGCTAGATGGATTTATTTTTATCTTACCTAGATGACATTTTCATTTAATACTGGTGTCTGGCAATCTTCTCAGTCTTTCAGCCAACTGTCTGCTATCCGTACTTGTAATATCCTGCAACACCGGTGCCCAGAGATCGATTGCACGTTGTGTCAATTATTCTTTTTTCTTTTCGTGTCTGAGCATTTCCAATTCTTAGATCACTAGGAAGATTGAAAATAAGATTTTAGTTGGCTTTCTGCCCACTATCTATTATCTGTTCTGACTCTTATGCTGTATATTCTCTTGCTTTTTTTACTATCCAGACTAAATACTCCTTTCAATCTCTTCTTACAGGGAATATGTTCTCTGTTGTTTTCTAATATTTCTTTTACCTGCCTAGAATTTATTTCTAATTCTGTACCTGCCTTTTTTAGATGAGAATACTAAAGTACTTAAACAAAGCACAACAATCAAATTGAGGATATGGCATCATAAATGCAATACATAACACTCTCCAAGCCTCCAAGAGACTGTCTACTCACTTCTAATGTCAGTTTTGTAAGTCATTTTTGCTGTCACACAGCCAGAACATACACTCACTGTGCTGTCCGTGATATCTCATAGTTCTTGTTTCCCACCAAGAGGTGACTACTAAATTCAGAACTCATTCATATGAAAGAGTAACTTAAAGTGCATTTCCATGTCCTTCTGCTGGTAGTTTCTAAAGGAAGGAAGGGAGGAAGAGAGGGAGGGAGGGAGGGAGGGAGGGAGGGAGGGAGGGAGGAAGGAAGGAAGGAAGGAAGGAAGGAAGGAAGGAAGGAAGGAAGGAAGGAAGGAAGGAAGGAAGGAAGGAAGGAAGGAAGGAAGGAAGGAAGGAAGGAAGGAAGGAAGGAAGGAAGGAAGGAAGGAAGGAAGGAAGGAAGGAAGGAAGGAAGGAAGGAAGGAAGGAAGGAAGGAAGGAAGGAAGGAAGGAAGGAAGGAAGGAAGGAAGGAAGGAAGGAAGGAAGGAAAAAAAGGAAAAGGAAAAGGAAAAGAGAAAAAGAAAAAGAAAAAGAAAAAGAAAAAGAAAAAGAAAAAGAAAAAGAAAAAGAAAAAGAAAAAGAAAAAGAAAAAGAAAAAGAAAAAGAAAAAGGAAAAGAAAAAGAAAAAGAAAAAGAAAAAGAAAAAGGAAAAGAAAGAAAGAAAGAAAAAGAAAGAAAGAAAGAAACCACTAGCTCAGTAGAAGTTTAAAGGAGTAAACATTTTACAAGTTATCATGCAGTGTGGAGAATTGGTGACCATCTCTCAAAGCGCCTTTTGATTCCCCAAATGCTGATGGGAAATATTCTGGAGGCACAAATAGACTGCAGATGTTGGAGAATACATCTTAGAATTCTGCTGAACATATTGCCCTACTGGGAGGCTGCACTGAGTCTCCGGGGACATTCCTTTGAGAGCCCAGCTGATTGTCTCATATTGAAACAACATGTCCAAGATACATTCCAAGTAAAAGAAAATAGAACAGGGGTACTCTGACCAAATATAAATCATGAGGCTAAAGGGCAGTTTATCTTCCTTCTTTCTGCCATTCCTTTTCTCCCCCAATGAATACTCCCCCGAGGGAAACAGACCACTGGGTAAATGACTGCCAAACATGATGACTCAGACATTAGGCACTGTCCCCAAGTGCTTCACAGATGGTGTCTAGATGGGAAACCCAGAGCTTTCGGCACCATAAACCTTGCTACTTTTTTTTTATTAATATTATTTTATTATTTTTTTAACTTTTTTTTTTAATTCACTGCAGAGTTACTTCTGATCTCATGTCAAGTCCTTACAGCACTGTTGCCCCCCCCACAATGAATTCTGATCTTGACCTTATAACAGCCGATGTTATGGGCGCATAAAGAAGATAGGAGAGAAATCCTATCAGACCTAGGGAAGTGGGGGGAAAAAAAAAAGAGCTAAAATAAACACATTGCCTAGAAGATTATCTTGAATCTAAATGGAAAAAAGATGCTAGCATGCATTTAAAAGGGAAAGAATATGCTCTACAAGGCAAGCATGCTACTGTGGAGTACAGTAAATTAACACAATTGCATAATACTAGGTACTATGAAAGAAAATGTTCTCTGTTCAGTTTTTAATGGTCTGCTTCTTTTTGTCAAATTCTGTTTCCTTCAGCAAAATCCAGTTTCCTTCAGTAAAATCCTGCTTCTTTAAGCCTGCTCTATGTTCCCCAAAGCTAGCAAATTTTGGGATGCACATCTGGACATGGGCAAGCCTGAAAGCAACGGCATATTTCTGTGCCCCTTCAGTACTGTATGTTCATACTAGACACTGGAAAAGTCCTCTGTGAAAAAAACCAGCTATTTTTCCTTCCATGAAGGGAAGCTCAAGAAAAGCCTTGCAAAGGCCTGGAGACTATGCACAATCATTTAAACTATCACAACTGTAAACAAAACATATAATGGGAAACGTGAAATAGCCCTTCCTCATTCTCCTTCTCCTTCACACATACACTCACACACACACAAACCCAGCTGCAAGGGATAAAAAAAGAAGAATTGCATATTGAGAAGAACCAGGTCCAGTCTGTAATTTTTCTTCCTCTTCTTCCTTTCCCTTTTTTTTTTTCCTACAGTTTACCACCATTATCATCCATTAGAAAAGAAAGAAAAATTGTTTACTGCAGCTACCAAGGTGAAATATCTAGGTATTTGTGTGGGATACATTATGTCTCAAAGGTTATCAGGCAATTAATTGAAAACCCTGATTTACACAAACTTAGAAGATTAGCAATTCCATTGAAATCAATTGAATTATTTGGGCATAAGAAAGGAGAAAATTCAGACATTTTGCTTCCAAACTCAAAGTGAAAGGGCCCAGAATTAAAAGCAGCAGTACACAGGCCAGCCAACTTCTATTTAACAAGAAGGCTCTGAGAAAATGTGGTAGCACTGTGCAGAGCTGCTCACCCTGAGCTCCAGGTTTTATGAGCTGCCAAGGCCCTTTGCAGCACCCTGCCTGTTGGGCCCAACTGAGCCCCCTACCCGGGGACCTTCTCAAGAGGGGATGCTTCAGAGTCATCACACCTGGAAATCCACACTCTTTCATGGCCATTTGGTGAACCACTGAGAAACCAAGGGTGTAAACCAGCAGAAAACTAGCCAGGTTTCTGAAATGTGCCTGGCAGGCAGTTTTCAAGCCCTGCCTGGTTTTGGAAGGAACTTTGTCAAAATTGGACCCTCTCCACAAAGTACTCTGATGTTGATGAATCGGTAAATTCCAACAAAAACTTGTTTAGTCAGAATTTTTCTGACCAGCGTTACTTCTTCCCTTTGCCAAGCATATTTATGGATCCTCAGGTTTTCTATGTGGTTCCAGGCAAAGGTTTTTTGCCAGCATCATCCCAGTTGACGACCCTTTTGTCTTCACTTCAGATAGAGCTGAACACAGGCACTCACCTCCCTGACGCGTCCCCATGGGACAGCAGCACTGTGCTCAACACCCTGCTTCATCCACTGCACAGCTCCCTGCAGACCCAGGTAGCTCAGGGGGCTTTACCCCTGGTGACTTACTGAGTTCTCACATGGTCTGATAGTGACAGGACAAGGGGGAATGGAATTTAACTAATGGAGGGGAGATTTTTGTTAGATGTAAGGGGGAAGTTTTTCTCTGAGAGGACAGTGAGGCGCTGGCACAGCTGCTCAGAGAAGCTATGGGTGCCCCGTCCCTGAAGGTGCTCAAGGCCAGGGTGGATCGGGCCCTGGGCAGCCTGATCTGGAGGAGGGCAGCCCTGCCCACAGCAGGAGGTTGGAGCTATATGATCTTCAAGGTCCCCTCTAACTCAGGCCAATCATCTGTTATTATGATTCTGTGACTAAAGTACCACTACCCTGTATCACAGGCAGAGAAGCTGAAGCACAGGAATAACCAAGTAGGGAGTGTAACAGCAGCACTAAAAAGAAACTGTCAATCACTGTGATGCTTAGCCCCATACTCTGTCAGTATGACATCTATTTCCACATCTAGACCTGCAGCTACTGCTGTGCAACAAAGTCCAGAATGGGCATGGTAGAGCCCACGTGTAGAACAGGGAGGAAGGCTGAGAGAGGATCGGCCAAGATTATATTAATCAGTTTCCATCCCTGGCTGGCAAAAACAAGGCATTGTGCCGAGACGAGGTGTTATTGTCTGCTTTCAAGTGTACCCTCCCTTTCAAGTTTTTCTTTCTTAATAAAGTATCTGAGGTCATGCTATTGTCATCAGAGCTTGGCGAAGACTCAGCAGCTGTCACCGTGGCAGCAGGAGTGTGCCTGGTGCCAGTCGCCTTTGTCACGGCAATTGCAGCAATGTAAGGAGAAGGGCCTTGCAGGATGCAGGACAATACTGGGAAGGAAAAGGAGGGAATCCTCGACCTTGGGCCAGGGCCTGGTGGCAGACTATTGAACCCGCCGTGTATCGGCAGACCACAAGGAGTAAAAATTCTTGGAAGCTGCAAAGGTTGCAAGTGAAAACAAAAGATTCTGGCGTGTAGGAAATAGAACAAAACGCAGAGAAATTTGTTTTGTTTTCAGAGATAAAATAAGCAAACAGCACTGGGCTTGGGTCAGGAGTGCTGTGCCCTGCGTGCAGGGCTGACTGCAGAGCAGAGGGCAGAGAGGCTGCAGTGAGGCTGCAGGCAGGTAGGAAAATGCTCAGAGACTGTTCAAACCTCATGCTGCAGGTGAGGGACTCCCACTCCAAAAGAAGAAAAAGGAAAAAAGAAGGGACAGTGATGACATCCCCTGCTAGAGCCTAAAACAGAAAATCATCTATCCAATCACAACCCCGGTGATGCAATGCAGTCAAATCATTTTCACGTAGTTGAGGCAACGGATAGAAGCAAGTGAATCGCCACTACTGAGCTGCCGGTACCAGCCGGGAGTTCAGAGGAGCAGTATGCAGGAGCCGCCTTCTTCAGCTAAAGCCTGCACACATAAATGGCTGTAGGAACCGGTGCTGAGGATGGTTTTATGAGTCCATGTAGACTTGTTAACTTAATAAATGTTTCACAGCTGACAGACGTGTGGGGTGTTTTGTCCTCTTTTTCTTTTCTGTTTGTATCAGCTACGTCCAGAAAAGCAGCACTGACAAAAAGATGCTCATTTCTAAAGGTCCGGTCCAGAAACACTGGCAGATACAAGCTCACACCTAGTAATGAGCACTGTCTCCTATGCACCAGAAGCTCCAGTTTGCTCCCTGTGCCTGGCTTTCACAGCTCCGTGGGTGTTCCATTAGGACAGGAAGAGAAGAAATAAATCACAGCTAAGCACAGTCACCAGTGGAGCCACGGGCTGGTGGGATGCTGCCCAGGCTGCAATTTGGCGGGGATACCTAGGCCAGAACCCCTACATTTCAAAAAACACCATGGCCTTTTAAATGACCGCAAGTGGCCAGAACCTCAGCTTTTTTCCTCAGCCAAAAGAAAAACACCTCCAGGAGAAGGGCAGCGGGAGCGGTGGGCAGGACGCAGAGGGAAGAGTGCCATCTGCTGAAGCTGTGGGCTGCTCGGGGCTGCCTCGCTCCCGGGGCCCTCCACCAGCTCGGTGGGAGAACACGCTTGTGCTGTTCGTGTCCCATGTGCAAAAGTCTCCCCGTGGATAAAATAAAATAAAATAAAATAAAATAAAATAAAATAAAATAAAATAAAATAAAACATGAAATGCCACTCCACAGCCTGGAGGCTCTGCGGTGCTGTGGGAAGTCAGCAGGGGGTAGGGTTTAGTGACATGGGAAGGATGCTCGCCTGTCAGCACAGCACTGGGTCTCAGCAGTCCCGGTGCCAGCAGCCCGGCTGGCTGCTCCCCTAGGAGGCAACACAACTTGTTCTCTTTCTTTCTCAGCAATTTCACAGCTTCCAGGCCCTGCTGGAGTTTGCCCTTAGTCCCCTCCTTCCCACTCTTGGACTGCAGAGCTATTCAGAAGGGATGCTGGTAAAGCTCCCTCAACCTTCAAAGGGGACAGTTAATTGCAACAGGTTACGGACCCGGGCTTTTTAGCAGCTCCTTTTGCCTTTTTTTCTCTCCTCTTTCTTGTCTGTAAGGGAATGTAATTAGCTAAGACCTGTGAAAATAACACCATCCGATGCAGAGCTCCCCCCCCCACAGCACTGTGCCACCAGCTGCAAGGAGTGCAGATCCAGCAGGACCAACACACAGCAGGTGTGTTATTCTGCCAAGCTATTTCCCCCATAGCAGTCCCCGTGCAGGCTGTCCCTCTCTAGTGTGATACCACTATCTAAAATGATAGAAAGCATCTGAAGGAGACGAGAGTGTCCCTGGTGTGTTCAATAACAGGGAGAAATGATGTCAGGAGATGGACAAACAAAGCTGGTTTTGTCTATGCTCAGGTATTGTACGCCACTGAAGGAAGAATGATAAAACCTCAAAAGTGATGAAGGAGAGTAAGCGTAGTGTATCTCCCCTGGGAAGGTCAGTATTCAATTGCATTCAGGATCTAGAGAATAACTTAGTGCAGGGAAAGGGGAAAGAATCTTCTCCAGTTGGTGAGCAACAGTGACAGTGTGCAGCCTGAAACTACTTAGGGAACACACAGTGGGGCATGAGTCTTTCCAGGCGTGCTTACGGCAAATAGATTGACATGGTAATCACAAATCAGCCTTCCTTTCCCTTGCACTCTGCTTAACCTTATTTATGCTTGCCATCTTTTCCACTTTTTCATATTACTATTTTAAATAATAATAATAATAAGAGGGAGAAAGAAACAATTTCAGTTTCTCAGCTGCTCATAAACACTTCTACAACCTTTCTGTAGAGAAGAAACAGAAGGGGGAAGGGACAAGCAAATGTGGCATTAGCTTTGTGACTGTGGTTTTTGTTTCCATAAACCTTAGAGCACAAGAATGCATGAGATATTTACACAAATCTTTCCACAATTCCTGTGGCCTTTGGGAGCATTGCATTTGCATGACTTCACCACTGCGGCTGGTTTGTGCTTTCTCAGCAGCATTGCCTGCACCAGGGAGCAATCCTGGCCTTTCCCAGTAGTTCTCCCTCTCCCACTCTCAGATCTCATCACACCAGTGTGTGTTTAATACAAGCTGTGTTAATGCAGGAGTTCCTGTCCTGCTTGTTGTCCAGTTTCCCAGGGATGGTACAGGAAGTTTCCCAACTCATCTCGTAAATAAAACAGAGAAAAATGTTACAGTTAGTGAAAGTGGTGATCATTTATATCCTCAAGGAAATCTCAAGGGATAAGAGAGGGAGGAGGATGCTTCTGAAAGGCTACTGAAGTGAGGTAGGAGTAAGCTGGTCAAACGTATAATGAAAAATGCAAAGTGCAGCCCAGTCTTTGTACTCATGACTCATAACTATTCACCCTGCATCACTGGGTTGTGGGAAGCTGAATCCCATGGAGACATCTCCAAGCGAACAGACTACTGAACAAGAATTCGGCTATTGGGCCCTGCCCTCTGCTGCCCTGATCGGTGACTTCCAGCAATCGCTCTGCTCTGTCTATACCCCATTTTCTCAATCTAATAAAGGGATGTTGCTCAATCTTTTTAAAATACTTTGACTCAGTGCCTGAAAGTGCTGTGTTAGGGCCAAGGCATTATTCTCCCTAAGCAGGAATATCAAGACACCCATCACACAGGCTGCTGCTGGGGAAACAAAGCTACAGTATCTACAAGGGAAAAAACGATGTCTGCAAGGGAGCATGGTCTTGCCCTTCCTCACTGTGGCACTGTGGCCATTTGGCTGTGGCAGCCCTGGCTTCTTCCACTCTAGTAGATATCATTAAAAGATGGGTTGTATCTCTGGTGTTTGTTCTGGAGGACCTGGAGGGGTTGTTCTGGAGGGGAAGGTGAGGGAAGGGCCACATGTCACCATTGCTGTACAACTGACAGGGCCACCATGTCTCCTGAGGCTGCGTTAAAAGCAGTGCTGCACATCTCCTCCCTGCTCCGGTTAAGCACACGTGAGACCCAGCCCAGGGGCAGAAGTAACAGATTCATTTGCAGGGCTTTAACACTTGATATCAGAACCAGTGTGTAATGACATAAGGCAGAAGCATGACCACAGATGGCTTGTAAAAATTCAGCTTTGTCCCTCACAAGTGAATCCATAATTAAAACTGCAGCTATGGTCCATTGTACTTATCCAGCAGGAGGATTCATCCGTGCTACCACTTGAGTCAGCAAGTTTCTCTATTTACAGTAATCCCTTACTTTGTCTTTCTTTCATTATTATTAAAACAATTTGAAAGCCTTTAATGTCAGCCAAGTGGTGTTTTAAATTATATTTTCCAGGGAGGAAAAAAAAAAAAGTTGAGTGTTCAGAGGGGAACACTTAGTTATGTTATAGTTCAGCCAGAGACACTCCAGTGACTCTTAGAAAGTGTTGAAATTACAGGTTCATGACGTATACAGTGTTGAAACAGCAAGTTACTGCAACACTTGGTCCAACACGAACATGCAATTTCAACACTTCCTAGGTCTTTTGTAAACCCCTATAACTGACCAGAACAAATGCAAGTTCCGAAAAGGTCTAAAGCAATGTGCTGTATAACAAGACAGAAGGGAAAACCCATTTAATTTCCAGCACTGCTACTCTTACACAGGATAATCATTCTCAAAGTATGTTTGATTTGTAAAAAAACAACTGTCATCAGCAGGAAGCTGGTCTCAAGGCATGAATGGTCTGATCCAGTATGTTAACATCCAACCCCAACTTTTGAATTAGCATTTCCTTTGGTGTCACAAGAAATTCAGCAGGAAAGTACCTGCCCTGGCCTAAGCAAAAGATATTCACAACTAACCTCCAAAATGTGCTGTCCTAGAGCTTCACAGAGACCATAATAACCCAATGTTAAACACAGGGATAAAGCATTCTTGACCAAAGAGAAGCTGCAATTTAAAAACACAGCAAAATTTGATATTTAAAAATACACCATGGCACTATTTCAAAATACCATTTGTTATATAACCAGGAAGCAGCAGGGCAGGCAGGATCAAGGTTCTCACAGCGTTTGTTTTTAAGACAAGGAGAGTACAGGATTTGTGCTCGACCTCCTCACACTGAGCTTCTTTGGTCTCACTTACAAAAGAAATGCTTTTTTCTTCCAAAGAGGATGCAGAACAGCAGCTTTACGTCCCAGCTCCAGTAAGAGGCTCAGGTGAGGAGACTCCACCTGGGCAGCACCCCATGGAAGCTGGGATGCAATCTCCAGGAGCACCCTGTGTAGCAGTGGCACAGAGGACTTCAACCACCCTGACATCTGTGGGAAAAGTAGCACAGTGAGCTGTAGGCAATCCAGGAGACTCCTGGAATATATTGAGGATAACTTCCTGAGACAGGTATTAGACAGCTCCACCAGGGGGGACGCAATGCTGGCTCATTAACGTGAGTGAACTGATTGGTGACAACAGGATTGGAGGTTGCCTGGGCTGTAGTGACCGTACAGTGGTGAAGTTCACACTCTTGAGGTATGTGGTACAGGCAAAGAGGAAGCTTAATTTTAGGAAAGCTAAATTCCAGCTCTTCATGGAGTTAGTCAACAAAATCCCCTGGAAATTGGTCCTCAACAACATGGGAGTGGAGCAGAGATGGCAGGTCTTAAAGGAAACTTTCTTTAGGACACAAGATGTAGGAAAGCAGGAAAGGAAGGCAAGAGATGGCAGGGCTGAACCAGTATCTGCTGGTCAAACTGGAGTGCAAGAAAATGCACAGGCAGTGGAAGCAGGGATGGACAACCTGGGAGGAGTATAGGGATGCTGCTAAGCTATGTAGGGATGGAGTCAGGAATGCCAAGGCCCAACTGGAACTGATCTTGGCAAGGGGTGCAAAGAAAGATAAGAAAGGCTTCTATAGGTACATCAACTGGAAAAGGAAGGTCCAGGAGGATGTATCTCCTCTACTGAGCAATACAGGCTAGTAACAGCAGACAAGGAGAAGGCTGAGATGATACTCAACAACTTTTTGCCCCAGTCTTTGCTAGCAACAGTCTTTGCTAGCTCTACATACAGCCCTCAAGCAGATGGTTCAGAAGGTGGGAACTGGGGGAGCATTGCCCCTCCAGCTGTAAGGAAAGATCAGATTTGTGATTGCTTGAGGAATATCTATAAGTCTATAGGTCCCAATGAGATGCATTCCAGAGTCCTGAGGGAATTGGCTGATGTTGTTGCCAAGCCACCCTTGATGATATTTGAAAAGTCATGGCAGTCAGCTGAAGTCCCTGGTGACTGGAAAAAGGGCAATGTCACATCAATTTTTAAGAAGGGTAGAAAGGATGACCCAGGTAACTACCAACCTGTCAGCCTCACCTCAGTGCCATGGAAGATCACGGAGCAGATTATCCTGAAAGCTTTGCCAAGGCACATGGAAGAGATGGAGGTGATATGGGATAACCAACATGACTTCACCAAGGGCAGGTAGTGCCTGACCAACCTTGTTGCTTTTTATGATGCATCAGGACAAAGGAAGAGCCACTGATATCATCTATCTGGACTTCAGTAAGGCCTTTGACACAGTCCCCCAGAACATCTTTCTCTCTGAATTGGATAGATACGGATTTGGTGAATGGACTGTTCAATGGATGAGGAACAGGTTGCAAGATCATACCTAGAGAGTGGCAATCAATGGCTCAATGTCCAGATGGAGATCGGTGATGAGTTGTCCCTCAGGGGTCTGTATAGTGTCCCCAGTATGAAGACTGGTGCTCTATGACATCTTCATCAACGACATCAACAGTGGATCAAGTGCACCCTCAGCAAGTTTGCGGATGACACCAAGCTATAGGGTGCGGTCGGCATGCCTGAGGGACAGGATGCCATCCAGAGAGACAGACAGGCTTGAGCAGTGGGCCCAGGTGAACCTACATTTGTATCCCTGCCTCTGAGAGTAGATGAGGAACTGTGCACACATTTCACTGCTCAGGTACAGGGAAGAGGTAAAACAAATCCTCAGGCGGAGCCAACCCCTTGGCACTGAGATGAAGCAGGGCTCCAGTGGCCACAGGCCGCCCCATGTTCCCTCAGGCCCACGCTGCACAATGAAGTAACGCAGAGGACTGGGATTTGTAACAACACATTTCCTTGTGTCTATCTGGCATTCTTCTGAATATTTCATGCTAATTTTAGCACTTTGGCAGCTAGGGAGGGGTAAAATGGAATAAACATATTGTGTCTATGGGGCTGTAAATATATGGCCCCTGACATACCAGCTTCAGTTTCTCTGCATCGATCAAAGCTGGAATAACAGCAGAAACAGCAGTTTCGCTGTTATGTGCAGCTACAGTTCTAATTTATTTTTGGAGAACATAATTTCCTAAGATAGCAGAGAGCTTACTAGGAAAATCATGATAAATTATAATAGCCTCTCTTCTGTACAACTTCTTATAGAAGCTGCTTTTTTTTTTTTTTTTTTGGACCACTACAGTGTGCTGCATACTAGGAAGAAGGTACTTAGGATAGGATTTATTCATAGCTGTAAGCCAAAATACATATTGCCTTAGATGAGAGTCAGTACTATCACAAAGAACTGTGCTGACTGGGGTTTAATGAAATTGGACCTGGGTGTCAGATTTTAGCTTGGTACAGTTAACAGCTGGGATGAATTGGACCAGAAATATGCTGTGTAACAGCATTTCAGTGGAATCCTCATGCAAAAAAAAAAAAAAAAAAAAAGAAAGAAAGAAAGAAAGAAAAAAAAAAAAGTATGTGGAATATGTCACGCTAACAGTTGACAGTGTAGCTGCAACACCAAACATTAAATAAATAAATTCCATACGTAACACAGGCACAGAAAAATTTTCAGGAAAGCGCCTCAGAGCTGCATATCCTTGCATCTATAAATCTCCATTAAATCAGTTTGAGTGGGGCGAGTGTTAGAGACAGAGCTGCCAGAAATAGCTCTTTTCCTGCAAGATGTAGAAAAGATTACAGCTGAGATTGAGACAGCAGGGTGGGGAGGGAGAAGAGGGGAGGGCTGGGGGGAAGCGAGGCAAAGGAGCTGAGCTGGAGGAGGTGGGGGAGCCGTGAAAGGCATCTCATAAAAGTCCCATTTGTTGGAAGGCTGCAGGAAGTGGAGGCAGCTTTGGCACACGTGTCCATGGTGCTAAATTAACTGTTAACACAAATAATCAAAGTGCAAGGCCCATCAAGCCGCTGGCGCCAGCAAAATGAGGGAGCGGCCAGGTCAGCTCTGCCTCTGGAGCTCGCCAGCTAGCAGGTGGAGACCAACCAGGGACTTGACAGGATGGAAGTGCTTACAGAACACACTGACCCACTGACAGAGGAAAACACCACTGCACTCCTGCTTTCCAGCTATTGTGTGTAGAGCGCATTTTGGTGCGTGTTTTTATTTTGAATTTATTTATTATGCCCTATGTGGTTTTTTATGTTTTGATGTTTGTTTTTTTTTTCAAACCTTTTTTTTTCAGCAAGTTGCTGCAGTTGAGCACTCTGGCACCCTGTAAGTTGTAACACAGTTCAGCCCTTGTTTGGCAGCAGTGATGGAGGAAGATCTGAGCAGGACAAAGGAGGAGCAGCAGCATCTGTGGTGGCACTCGCTACCACTGAGGAGAATTAGTCTTGCAAGCAAGTAGAACTGCACCTCACATCAAATCTGGACGTGCTGAGGTTCATTGAAAGTCTCAGATGATCTCACTGTATTGTACTGTGGAAAAAGAAATCGCTCCAGCTATCACCCTGCTCTGCTCTCAGTGAGATAGCTCCATGAAAAGGCTGCCTGGTGAGCGGCTCCCACCTCGTTGAAATGCTGAGACTTGTACTAGCTTCACCGGCTGCTTTGCTGAGCAGCGTGACACAAGACAGCTGTAAACCCTGTTTAACTGCCCAGTAAAGCCAGGTTTACAATTACTTTGCAGGACCAAAGATCTGGAAAGCAATCACAGTGCAGTGGGGAATAAGGCCCTGGAATTGCAGAGATCTTTTCCTCTCTTTGCCCAGGTACAATACATATAGCTAGATGCTATTGTAAATTACATACATAGTGTATACATGTGCTGTCTACGTAGATATTTACATCACACGCTTTGGTTTGTTTTGGCTTTTGTTAAACATAAAAGTATTCTCTGTAGATTCAGCTGCAGTTGCATGTACTCAGCAGAAAAAAAGTGGTTGCTCAAAATTGCAAGGCATTCCATCAAGAGCGTGTATCATTGCTTAGCACAAAATATGCTACAGAAAACAAAACCCAGAAATGACCGTTCTGAACCAAATTACTTAATGATTAATAGGACACAAAACCAGGCAATTTCAGTAAGGCAGCATGTACTTAGGGCATCTAAACAGCTTTAATTATGCCTGTGATTCATAACTGAAAGTATAAAAATCTAATGTATTTTTTAACAGTTCTCATTAAATTTATCTCAGTCAATAGGTGGCAAAATGCCCAACAAGAATATACGGGGAGAATGTAATCTTATCATAGGGCCAAGTCATTTCTTTTGGTGAAGTTACTAATAACTGAAATGATAAAGTCAGCATTAAGTACAACAGTAATATTCTCACATATCTGACAAACAACATTTTAGGTTTAAATTTATATGAAGTATGAAATTTATATGAAGCATTGAAACATGAAGAAACTGAGTAACAGAATAATACAGATGATTTGGGGTGCTACACCTGTACATTCACATATAAAACCGGGGAAGCTTACCATAGGGCTTAGTATAGCAGCAGCAACAACTTCCCTTGGATGGAGTCTTCCCTGTACTCCATAGGTCACTTTAACCCATACTGGAAACAAAGTCTGTGGTAGATCCAAAGAGGTACCACAGTCCTAACAGTATTTTAGACTACTGCCTTTAATAGCAGGGATCATCCTTTAGCTAACTGTAAATTTTAACTGAACCATAGCCAGCTGTATGATCTGTACAAAGAGCATCCAAGAACTACAGCAGCAGACATCTGCTCCAAGCAGGTGAGACAATTTACTCATAAGTGAGACTAGTGAAGACTTTTACAACACACGAAAATGTAGGAAATCTTAGGAAAAGAAAGCACAGATAAATTAAAAACAGAGGCACACAAACACATAGAAAAAAAAAAGAGACAGAAAAAAAAGAAACAAGGATAGAAAAATAATACAGTCATAGCCCCAAATTACTAATTGTTACCCTTTGCCCCCCTTCTGATAAGGGTTAAACCAACTTCACTGAGACCTTCCATGCGTTAAAGTAACATGAAATAGGGAGAGGTTTTCTGCAAAAGGAGTGGGTAGACATTTAAAACTGTGTCTTAGATCTGAAGTTAGGTGGCCCGTATTACAGGTGCTGCTATATGTGTCCCTGTGAATATTATGGGCCCCTCTGAAGATACCATTTTATGTGAGCAGTGCACCCTTGCATATATGTGTCAGAGACTGCAAGTGCTATCATAGCTAACAAATTAATGGCAATGTTGTAATTGCTCTGAAAAAAAAAAATGAAAGCCAAGCATTTCCTGAGTAGGTAGGAGAAGAGTAGAAATGTTAAACTTTAAAGACTAGAGAATCTTGTTTAATTGAATAAGAAAATTAAAATACAAGTCTGTTGAACAAATTGCACATGATAAAGAATCCCTTCTCTGACTCTAAGCCAAGCTATAGGAAGAATGTCACTGTTGCAGTTTGATAAAAACTATTGAAAACACAAAGAAACCAAGTCAGAAAAACAAAGTTCCAGACATCTAAAGATGAGATCGCTGCAAACACGTGAAGATTGGGTAAGAGCTAACTTGGCTTCTGTCCTACAACTCATAAATCCAGCTAAAATTGTTATTAGGGATTTCAGAGTACACTGCAGTTAGCACTAGCTGCGTAATGTTTAGTATAGCCAGTTAAATAGCTATCTGTTTTCCAGTGTGCCTGTTTGTGAAGGAACCACAGCCTACAGTACCTTGTGTTACTTCCGTCCAAACTTTGGCAGAGGGCTCTGTATAATGCTTGTCTCCGTTCTGCTCCTCCTGCTCTGTGTGGGACCTGCTGACACATGCCACTGCTTCATTTTCACCTGAGTTTCCTTCCGGCAGGTGCTCTGGAATGAGAACAGTCCAACAAGAGCTCAGGACACAACTGAGCTGAACTCTTGTGAGAAAACATGGGCATGAGGGCAAGTAGGTTTCCCACTAAGTAATGTAACATATTACTCTGCTAACTGAGGAACCCACCATCCCATTTACATATTTACATTGCTGAATTGATGGTTCTTTCAATTGCCAGGAAGATATTTCCCTACTGCTCAAAGCAAATACAAGACCCTCACTTCTGCTAAGAAAGGAGGAACAAAGATTTCTGCTTCTCTTTACAAGAACGCTGGAGAAAATAATTCAGGAGACTGCTGTAGGTCCAGAACAGGAAGGAAACCAGTCACCCCTTAACACATAGGGAAGAATGTCTTCTAGCCTGAAAGAATAAAGGTTAGATAAAAGGGGAAAGCAAGCTTGATCCCATTTGAAAGGCCTCAGCCTGGGGTTCAGAGACTGTTTTTTATTAACTAACATCTAAACACCAGGAAAACTCCACCAACATTTGTATGTGAAAATCAGAGATGCTCTCATTCCATCCAATTTTTTTGTTCTTAGTAAGGCTCAAAATGTCCAGAATAGGAAATATTAATGCAGTGAGACATCCAAAAATTTGACAAACAATGAAGAGAGAAGTCATAAGGATATGCCAGAGACAAAGAAGAGGGTGGGAAGACATAGACTAAGTATTCTCTGCAGACATATGTTCTTCCCACTCTCCTTTGTTTAAATAATTTCTGTGCACCTTTTGCAAGCTGAATTCTAAATTCTCAAGGACACAGAGATGTATGTAGAGAACATGTATCTTAATGTGCACAGAATGGTTGGGAATGGTCTGTGATTTGGCTCTTATTATCTGCACAAGTGAAGAATATCTACTCTGTACAAGAGTCACAAGTTCCATATGACAATGTGTAATGTTCACCCCTAAAGAAAGCTCTTACATATTATCTCTGGCTACTGGATTTCTGAAGCACAGGGGTGCATGGAATGCACAATTAAGAAACACAGTTTGGGATACAGACCATCAACCAACACAGTTTCTCAAATACAAACAAAATGTTGTGGTTTTCTGCTGTTTGTTTCAGTGCTTAATCTCCCTCAGTCAGTTCCCAGACAGTATCAGTGAAGTGTCTTCCTCTACAGGGTATTACTACATGCCTGGAAAGACCAGTGGCTTCCCAAATACCACGCATGTTAAAACTGAAAGTTCTCAGATTTAAATCCTCTCACTCAACTCATCCAAACAAATGTCAGTTCATACAACAGACCGTATAATGCAAAGAGATTTCTGGATCTAGATCCAAGAACATTTTTGCCAACTTCATTTTGATACAGCCTCCAGAAGCTCCACTAGCTTTGACTTTACAAACAGCAGTCATGTTAGCATTGCAGAACACCAAAGCAAACTAGCCCTGCTTCTCTTCCTCTGTCCCCAGTGGAACTAATTAGCTCAGCTGCAGAACTGTGCTGAAGCTTTCAAATCCTGAGATAGCTCATCTAGTGGTGGTTCAGGGATGTCCACATTGCATTACATTAAAAATATACACTTTCATACACCTTCCCTTTCTTACAGCCATGACTGTCTATAGATGCAAAGCTCCTTGGGCACAATGAAAATGCCAGATAATAAATCTAAGAATACTGAGAGACCTGATAGCCCCATATATGCAACTCATATCCACGTGGTTAATCCTGTATCACTACTAGAAAAGGGAGTTTCTGCCCCATCACAAATCCCAGGTTAAGTTCTTATTTCACCCAGGTCTAGCCAAGCCATTAAATGTGTCTCCCACCGGTCCTCCAAAGGCTTAAATACAACAGTATTTGACACACAGCCATTAATGAACATGCATGAATACACTCTAGAATGAATTTGGTGAAGTAAACTTTCTCATTGTTCTGAAATAAGTTAATAAACACTCAACTGCAAAGGCTACAGCTTTCAAAGAATATACTGTTCCCAGCTCACCCCCATATTTGTTTCTACAAGGAAAAATGAGTTTCACTGAGCTTGAAGCAAAAAGTGGTCACTTGCAGTGGTCACTAAGATGCTGTTTTCCAGAGGATCGAACAGCCTGGCTATTCCTATGGGATATCAGAATGGCTGACTGCAGACCACCATTTATTTCACTCCATCTTCACAACAGGCAATTCCCAAACTGCTAAGAAGTAAACTCTAGAACTCTCTGCTTCATAACCCAGGTGTCTACCTATACTAACCCAACACTGTTTGCTGCTTTTGGTTTCCAGACTGCATGTGATCCTAGAGTCATACAATGTGCAGGAGTAGTTAATATTGCCCGTACGGCCTCAAATAATCCCTTCACTTTCAGTCACCATTAATCCATGAAAGGAAAGCACAGGCAGCCTGAGCTAGCACTTTCTCAGTTTGTTCTATCATGAACTGTTTTTTCTCTGCGGAATTGCACACAAGCAGTAGAGATAGCTATGCCAGGAGAGGGGGTAGGAGGGGAAAGAAAGGCTTTTTCCTCCTGAGGGTTTTTCCTCTTTCCTCATAACTTTCTGCACGATATAGCTCCTCTTTTCATTGCCCAGCAGGAGATCCCAGAGGCCAGAGGCAACCTTTCCCTTTGGTCTTAGAGCAAGTATGATGGATTCTTGTTTTAACAACAGTTTATTAGTTGTTTGCTCTTGAGTATTATATCATCACCATTACAGCAAAGCTGCTCTCATTCTAAATTTCGTTTATTCTTTGGCACACAGGAGATGTCTTGAGTTACACAGCTAACATCTCTTTATGCACCAAAGTCAATGAAAACCTTTCCATTGGCTCTGGTGGTGCCAGACAAAAAGTTGCAAAGGTGTTGAAAAAATGATCCCTTTCGGGCTTAATTCTGTTTCCACTGGTAAAATTCCCACTGACATTGACAGGAGTTGCTTTCAGACCATTTATGTAAGCAGCTTTTTTTATGTAAGCAGCTTTTTTTTTAGAAACCATGAAGGTATTCAGTTATCATATAAGCTTCTGCTTGATAAGGAATGCTCACAGGCCTTGAAGACTGTTTATGTTGCATCTTGTTAAAAGAAGTTATCACTAAAAAATGTCATTGGCTGCTGTTTATAATTTCACTACTTACGTCTCAAGTAAGTTGCTGCAGAAATAGCCAAAGATTGAATATTTTGAAGAGTTACCCAGTTAGGGACAGTATCTAGTTATTTTGTTAAAACACAGCGTTTCCAAGTTCTTCATAAACGGGAACATTTCTGATCAGGGCATGTACCCATGTTATATTATATAGCTTTGTACCTATACTACTTTATACAACCATTTTCAGCCTCATTTTTATCCAAGCTTACAGTGCTTAAATTCCCAAGCCACAAACAGCAAGCAAAAGATTCCTTTTCCACTTTTGTAATAAAACTGAAGTGCCGAAAAAGATCCATTATTCAAAATGACTCTGTAGTAGCCAAAGCATTGACTAAACGATGTTACATTCTTCCTTCTTCACTAAATCTTTGCTTAAAAAAAATCAGATACTTATTTCATGTACACAGAAAATCAGTTTTCCACATATTTAGGGTCTGGGTAGGAGGTGCTTTCTCTTTATTTTGTTTTCTGGTTGTTATGCCTGAAGGATTATTTTTCCCATCCCAAAATAGGCTGTGTTATCATTCTCTTCAACAAGTTCAAGAAACTACAACCAGAAAACTCTCAATGTTCAAAGAAGAAAAAAGGCACCTTTTATCTTACCTGCTCTACACATACTTTTAATTCTGTCTGACGTCACTGCTGGCAAAACTCTCTTCATTAGCAGAGAACTAACAAGTTTGCTACATTAATGAGTTGCAAAAAGTAACTTTACAGAATATGCTTACAGACATCAGCATTAAAGTTTGAAAATTGAGAGTGTAACCTGGTATTTTTCAGAATATGGACTTGGACATTTCTACTCCCCATTGCTTGTCATTCCCATCACCTTTGGAGGCAGCATGCAAAAATTTCAATACAGACAACCAGGCTTCATGTGCAAAGGGTTTCAAACACAAATGCAGTTAAAGCCAAAGGAGTTATTTCAAATTATTTCAAGCTTGCTCTGTATAATTGATAAAATTAACGGAACCTCCCTTCAGGTCTGCCTCTGCCACCAACCCTGTGGACCAGAGATTCCCATATTCCAATACTTCAATTCCCAGAGCATAACAGAAGAGAAATGAAATGCAGGTTCTTGAAAAAACATAATTTTACACAAGTATCTAAACAGCTATTTTAAGATGTTTTACTATCTTCAGGTTTACCACTTGCATCAGAACAGGATCTAGCTATGCCAGTTAATTAATTTAATTGACTATCAAACTTCTAATTTGCACCAAATAACAAGTATTAAAGTATGAGATTTGGGAATCATTGTTTCCACAGAAAAAAGGGCTTGCAATACCCTTTTTGCAGGATGAGGTCATTAAAGGAAGCCTGTGTCCTGTTATGCATAACAGAACACTCCCATCTGCCTTCTTGTTCCTACACAGGTAACGCAGCCAGCAGCCAAATACTCCTTCTGTGTTTACATCCCGACAGATGTTTGGCCAAAATTTTCATAAATGAGCACCTGCCATTAGACAAAACAAACAAACAAACAAACTCAATTAAAAACCTATTTAAATGCTGTGATCATCAGAGGGTCCAGGAATCAGAGGTTACACCTTATATCCTTTCCTTGGCCTGCCAGACAACCCTAAGCCCTTGTCCCCCGCATAAGCCAAGGCAGAAATGCCCATGCAAAGGCCCCAAAGGACAGAATTAGCAGAAGCCCTTGGAACAAGCTGGGTGGCACTGCAATAGAGCAGCAGGTGTTTTGCCCATGTTCTCCTGCACCACTGCAAAAATCCAGTTTCTGTCTTTGTTAATTTTTTTCCAAGTTAGTCATGCTTCATCTTGATTTCTTGTTTGTTTGTTTTGAGGAAGAACAAGGCAAGAGCCTTCCTGATGGCTTCAGATCCCACCATCACACACCACAAGTGGGCAAGAGCTGCAAAGAGAACTGCCTGAGGACGGAGCTGGGCTGCAGATCTGGGAGAGCAGCACTGCAGGATGCTTGCCACTGGGCCTCTCAAGGCCCTTACACAAGCTTCTCCGCTCTCTCTAAGTACCACGACCTTCTCTAGGCACAAAGTGGGGTTGTTTTGTTTTCTTCGAGCTAGGATGATTCCTGCCACATATTTGATACTAGAATCTCTCTATAGTGGTTTGCAAATATTCAGTCCCCTGGGGCTTGTGATGCTGGATCCACTAATGATTCACACAATGGCATTAATGTCATTCATGGATGAAACCACATTTCCTTACCCTACAGGGTGAGAGCGAGATGGGAAGACTGTGGCTAACATTAGGAAGGGACTGGGTGGGAAATAAAGACTGAAGTATTCAGGTCAAAAAACAGTGGGTGGCTAAATAAAAATCCGTGATTTCTGATCGTTTTGGAGGTGGGGTGAACAATAGAGATTTCACCCTCGACTGCCTGAGGACCATGCACTAAAAAAATAGACAATAAATGACCCCCCAAGTGAGCAATTTAAAACCATTCTCTTTGAAACCAGTTCTTGAAAACGAGTTGGCAGAACAGCTAGATCTTCCCACAGCAATGCATCATGAGATCACGTACAAGGAAACAGCAGAAGCATCAAAGCATGCTTTACTAGAGCGTGCCCTCAGTTGCTCTGCTTTCCCAACCAAGCAGCCCAGGCCTAATAGAGGGGTTAGGTGGGGAGCTGGGCCCTGCCAGCCACATGCTCCTTCTAACCCTCCTGGCCTTCAAGTGGGAAGCAGGCCTCTTTATTTTAATTACTTAAGATAATCACAGCAGACTGAGAGAACCTACATTTAATTGTGAATGTGCATGCATATGTTGAAGGAACAGTTCACGTACTCACTTCCAAAAGAGTTTGCACTGATATATCATTGAATCATAGAATCATCAAGGATGGAAAAGACCACTAAGATCTCCCAGTCCAACCGACGGCCCTTCCACCACCATGCCCACAAACCATGTCCCTCAGTGCCACATCCACACAGTTCATGAGCACCTCCACCATCTCCCTGGGCAGCCTGTGCCACTGCCTCACCATTCTTTCCAAGAAGAAATTTTTCCTAATATCCAACCTGAACCTCTGCTGGCACAACTTGAGGCCTTCACCTCTCATCCTATTGCAAGTTATCCGGAAAAAGAGGCTGAACCCTGAGTAGGAGCACCTTCTCCCAAAACAAAAAGAGGAGGTTGAAAAAAATCGAAGGCAAGCAAGATCCTTTAAGAAATGCATAAGACTTAGCTACCTCAGAGAGATGCTCAGAGCAGTAAAGCAATCAGCTCTGAAAAACACAGCAGAGAAATTTCCAGCAGAAAGGTCTGTTCCAAGGCTGGGACGGGCCTAGGTGACTCAGAGGGCCTTTCCAGCTCGAGGATGGAAGAAAGAGGAGAGCATTCCAGCTCCTCGCGAGAAAAGAAATAACACACGGATCAGATACCAGCCTAATAACCAAGGTGCACTTTCCATACTCTCAAAACGTCCCGACTGAGAAAATACACATTGTTCACCGGTTAACAAAACACAATAACTGTCAAAAGCAGGACTCGCGCCTTGATTTGTGGCTGTAATTTATGACGCGAGAGAGCCTCGGCTTCAACTCCGGCCCTGTGGGTGCCAATCCCACCATGTCAGAAGCTGGCCTTGGAGGCAGTACCTCTGAGCCACGCTGCCGTGTAATTTCCCAGTGAAGTCCCCTTACGCCTACAAATCAGGTGCTGAAATCCCTCTGCGGGACAGTAAAAATGCTGGCACAGCTGACTGCCAGTGTAAAATTGTTCCTAAAAATGTGCGGGACAGGTCAAAGCCACTTAAAAACCTACCCAGCCGTGGTGGCTGCACAGCAGATTATATTATGCTTAGCTGGTGCGTGGGTGCAGAGAACATGGGACAGAGACTGTCTCCCTCACTACGCACTCCCCACAGCCCAGGCTTCGGCGGAAGATATAGGGAACATTTCAACCTCAAAGCCACAAACAGATCGGGATACACTGGAGGAGGGAGAGACAGATTGCCCTTTTTTTTTTAATAAAAGGTAGGATTAGGAAAAGCTGGAGGTGGGGAAGGTGTAAAAAAAGCAAGCAGGCAGTCCTTACTCAGCTTCTCTTCTATTCATTGCTCTGAGAAATGGACAAGCCTTAGGAAGAAATAAGACACATGGCTGTGGGTAAAGGGGGGGAGGAATTAGAAACTGTAATTCAATCTAATATTTGAGGCTTGGCAAATGCACCTATGGGATTTCATGAAAACCCCCGAATCTTTTTCATTTCGGAGCAATTAACCAGATCCCAGCATCGCTGGCTCCAGTGAGCCGCTTAGCTCTCTGTTTTATTACCCATTTCCTTTCCCCCTCGCCAGCGCTAGCTCCCATCCTCACACTTGGGAAAAAAAAAGGGGGGGGGAAAAAGCCCCACGCTGTTACAATGCCACAAAGGGGCCACGACAAACAAGTGCCAGCCAGTGCATTTCAGAGCAAACACAGAACACACATAAATGAGGCTCACATTTGGATTAAAACGCTGTTGTGTTCAGGCATTTATGTGTGGCATAATTAAAAACATCCAGCCGTAATTTAATAGTTCCCACCAAGCACAGACATAAAGTCTAGCAATTCTGTCCCTCTGCATATTTAACCCTTCGAGACAGAAGGAAGAGGAGGCGGGGGCAGGGAGAGGGGAGAGGAAGCTGCAGCTCAGAGACAGGGATCTTCAGAGCACATTTTTTCCCCTTCCTTCACGTTACTCCATTTTGCTCTTTACTTCCTCTGATCCTTTGCTTCTGCAGGGAGAAAGCAAGTACGCTCCTCTGGATGCTGCAGAAATAGGATTCACATTCAGATGGCATTTCTTCAGTTCAACAGCAGTACAGCCGAGCATGGGATTCTGTTTGCAGAGGATAACATCTGTAGCTGGATGCTCTGATTCACAAGTTGTGAAGACGCCAGATTTTTCAGGCTCAAGAATCCACTACTAAAAAGACAGACTAATTTCACCACCATTACTCACCCTGAGCGCAAGCTTTCTATTCAGAGTGGCTCCTCTAAATTAAAGGCAGCAGCGAGAGGTCTGCGCGCAGTGCGAGGGTAGGAAGGACAAGCCAGCATCTGCAGCGCTGCTGAGCTTCGGGGACACACACCAGCCTGGGTTTGGGTCCCATCACTCAGGGTCAGATTTTCAGTGAGGCATCTCTAGGGGCATTTCCAGACAGGTTTGGCTACCAAATACAAGAGTAAGGCACCTGAGAAAGGCCCCATCTGCACCTCTGGACATCTGAATGTATTAGCATTTTCCATGGCAATTCCCAATAGGCAGATTTGGGATGATAACACTTTCCTCTCCTGTTATAAAGAGAAAGGTATTGGGATGTGCTCAAATGCCCACAGCAAGGATAAAAAAAAGTTGAAAAAAGAGGAGAAAATCTGCTTGGCCTTATATTTCCAAGTGCTGCAGTCTTCATTTGGGCAACAGTCCATTACTTTGACTCCACTGCACAGCACAGCAGGACTTTGCTTGAACAAGGAACACAGAATCCCACCCTTATTCTGGAAGAGCAACGACAGAAGGAAACACTGTGCATAAGTTTATAATCATGGACAATTGTGTCCCAACTTTCCATCAGCTGAATATGTAACAATTAGTCTAGGACCTTAAATCTATTGGTCTCCAGGGATAGAACGGTACCTATGCATATAAAAAACATATTATATTTCTATCACCAGCTGCTCAGCTCCACCCTTTAATCATGTTCTTGCCCAACAGAAGGTATGTGAAAAAGTACAGAGAGGGGAAAGGAAAAGGACTTCCAATGGAATAATGTAAAACAGAGGAAACTAGAAAACTGAGAAACAAACCTAATCCGCACCTACGATTCTGAATTTTAAGATACTTGAGTCTTCTCTTCAGCTGTTCTTCACCACATCCAGGACAATATTTACTGGCATGAAAATCTGCAGAAAGTGCACTTCCTTGTCACCCTGAAGAACAAGAGAAAGCACCTAACTTTCTACTCAGGATTATGGAAGCCAGCAGTGCTGTGAACTTGTTCCAGCTTGGTCAGAAACAAGACTTTGAAAGTCCTGTTGTCTAATTGCAAAGAAGCAACCAAGGAGCCTGGTGATGCTCACAAAATGGCTCATAACCAATATACAGAGAAAGGAGCTGTGAAAGAGTTTTCTAAAATATGTAAAACAACAAGCAAGAGAAAATTATGATCATCTTATGTATATCTTGCTCTTACTATATGTCTATCAGTAAAAGACTACATGCCAATTTCTTAGAACAATTTGCTCAGCTGTCCTACCAGGTGAGAATCATTGTTGTCCTACTGTCAGCACAGCCAAAAAACCACAGCTGTCAGGTAAAGGAAGGAATTGTCTTCCATACAGCTGGGTTTGCGAAAGGTGGGATCATGCAGTAATTCAGATTGGAAGGGCTCAGCACAAGCATATCTGCTTGGTACTTCAGAGCCCTCAAGCACAGACAGCTCTGAGCTGCCGGGCACTGCTTGGCTGCAGTGCAGTGCTGGGTGGAGCCACACAGAACTTCTCGCTCACATTTGGGGGCATTGTGTCCCTGAGAAATAAGGTTTTCTTCCCAGGAGGTCAGTCAGCCTGGTACAGCATAGAACTGATACGACCACACAGGTCCTGGCTCCAGAGTCATTAATGCTGTCTCTGTGCTCCACATCAACCATAGAGGTACACCCTTTAACTCTTTCCTCTTCCCCTTCCCAACAACAAAGCCTTTTGGGCTGCTGTAGGAAAGAGCAAAATTTAAGGTTCAGATGGCCTCAAGTGCTCCGAAGTGGAGAATCACATAGGTAGCAAGGGCAGAAAGCTGTGTGGGAGGGGGTCAGGTAAATAAGTTCCAAATGGAATCCCACAAACTGCAGCTCAGGACTACTGAAGTGTTGGTTTTGATTGCCACTTCATTACTGCCTTTATGGTGTCTCAAATAGATTGCAGAGTGCACGGCATGCCA